>NW_026892584.1:28192500-29392500 GCF_033815535.1 Pezoporus flaviventris
GAGATTTATGCAGAGCCCTGTGGAGAAGCAGCAGTGAATTGCTCTTTTGGATGCTAAGTGTAAAATTAAAGCTGGCAGGGTCTCAGAGCACAAGACTTGGAAGCTAATTGCTCCTAATAACATATTGATTTTCACAGTTCTTTGGCTTTGTGTCAGGGTGGTTTTGAATCAGCACCTGGTTTCTTCCTCTTCCCAATTCCAGGCTAATGGCAACGAAGCTTCTGGCTTTAGGATCACAAATAAATGCCCTCTGGTTCTTTTTGTCTGTACAGATCTGTCTGTCTTTGAAATATGGTTTCACCCATTGCCGCTATGCGTGTCTGAGACATCCAAGCATAATAACTAGCCTAAAAGTAGAAGGGTGGAAGCAGTGTGCATGTATTTTAAACTTGGGTAACTGTCCTGCTGCCTGTATTTATGGTGCTGAACAAAAGGATTATAGTCCCATTGCTGCAGATGGCTGATAGCAATCAAATGGATGCCTGTATTTGGATAGAAATCACCAGCACAGGTGCCTAGGAGGGTGAGGTCACCTAGTTGTTGCCATGTTACGTTCAGGCCTGAGCAGATTTGATGTTTGTGTTGCTGAGCTGTTCCATGCCTTCCTTGAGTTCTGGGCACTAGCTGTCTGGACAAGGAGATAGATTTTATTTGCATGACTGCTACTAGGCAATACTCTCCTCTGGAGGAATGTTGTCGTAGCTGCAGGGAATGGTCTGTTTGCAAGGAGATTTGCTGAAAAAGCTCCCAGATATTACAGATGGTGAGGATTTGCAAAGTGAGAATGAAATCTCTTTGTTTAAAAAAGATGTCAAGCGCATAAGTGGTCTGAGCTGTGCTAAGCTAAGGTCAGGATAGGGCACACACAAGAACAGAAACTTTTCATCTTCTATGGTTATGCAGAGGCTGTTTCAACTGTTCTAGGCTATTAAATTTTATTTGCTTAATTGTTACAAGTATTCATTGCCCCCTGTTTGTAACAGACTGTTCAGAGAAGGGACAGTAATATCTGATTTAGGCTACTGTGGAATGTCAGTTTAAACACTGTCTAGACTTCAGCAATTCTGGGTGTTCTTCAGGTCATTATTACATAAGTATAATAATAACAGTTGGGATTTCTTGTCTGAGGACAGTAATTTTCTGGCAGTGGGATCAGTGGAGATGAAGGACATGAATTCTTTTTGAAGGGAAGAGACTCATTGTTACAACACTTTTGGTTTGTTGTCTTCTAGTGTCTGCAGAAAAACATTCCAAACTTTCTGTTTCCAAAGAACCTAAAGTATGGTACTATGGAGAAGGAAGCAGCAGAGCTGGGCACTTGTGTCAGCTGCTCCCACTTGTAGTCCTGATCTTCCGACCCCTTTCTTCAGGTCCTAGGGCAAGCAACTGTTTCATGCAAGGCACATCTGAGCTGAAGGCGTCAAAAGAGCCATTTCATGCTTGACTGCCTTTTCTAATACAATCTACAGAGAGAGATGGTGGAAAGAGAGCAAGGAGGGTTTGTGTGTGCACACACTTTGCCTTTGAGTGTAGGTATAATATACAGTACATTTAGTTCCAGCTTGCAGCTGTGGGTGACAAGTAGGAGGTGCAGACGTGAGGGGGAAGAGAATTGCACTTTGAAAAGAAGAAACAATTCCCCCACCTTGAAAAAGAAGATTTCTTTCCTTCTCTCTTTCTTGGCTAAGCGAAGATGTGAGTCCCCAGGGCAGCACTGACAGCTGGTACCCAGAAGGTGTATGTATGGCTGAGTGGGTGTTGCATGTAGAGAGCTTTATGTGTACAGACCATGGCTGTGTGTGGGGAGTGCAGCTAAGAAAACAGGGATGCTGTTCACAGCCATGTTACTTTATTAGCGCTTCCAGAAAAGTTTTCTTCTTAATAGGTTTGTATGTCCCATGACCAGAGAGGTGCAGCATACCAACTATTAGCGCAGTGGGTTGCTGCACTAGCACAACCACAGTGATCCCCACCAAATGTTTTGTAACCATATAGAGGACTTCTCTGACACTTTATCAGCTTGATACATATATCCTTATTTATCACCTCATTTGCATATTTATTACACACTGCAGATCTGTTACTGGCCATTGTGGAGCCAGCCATGAGTCCTTTCCAGCATGGACATATGGCTGTTCCTCAGTTTCCCATCCATCTACCTACTCTAGCTTCTAACATTTAGGCTGTGGAGAGAAGGGATGTTCTTGTTCATGCATTAATATATTTATGTAGATTTGTAAATCTATGGATAAAAATGTTTTGGAGCATATTCCTGCACTAAAACAATGGTTATCATGCTGTAGTGGTTGCTGCAGTTCTATCGCAAGACTTCAATTCTACTCCCTTAGAGGACAATATCAGTTTGTGCATACAAGACCCTGAACAAATAGAGAATGTTAAGTACTACAACTCCTTTCCACAGCTGAACTTACGATTTTCTTTGACATCCTCAGAGATGATAGAAAAATACAATTTCTTTATTTCTTTCCTTGCTGGTTTGTGTTATTTGATTTTATTTTTTATTTTTATTTTCCACCTCCTGACTTTCATTGTGCCTCCATCTCCTGATTTTTCCTGTGTTTGAATGACACTTAAACTTGCAGTGGAGTTTGGTTTATTCCTTTCTTCATTTGCGTTGCAATGCCATCAGTTGTGTCAGGAGAGCTCTCCTACTAGTAGTTGCTAGTAAGGAGGAGAAAAATATAAAATCATAAAACAGCAGAAACCTGATGTAGAAAAGATCTATTAGGAAACTTGCTTCATACAATTGTTGTTTGTTCTTTGAAATGCTAGTAATGGAATGGAATTCCTCTCTAAATAAGCAACAGCTCTTAAAGTACCAGAAATAGGAACTCTGAGCCTTCAAAGGCAAGACTAAATGTGCTAGTAGAAGTGTTGTAGACATTATTTTAAGTAGTCATTACAGCTAGTGCTAGGGAAGGCTGGACTAATAGAAGAGATTGATATTCTGGAAGATGTGAAAAATGGAGGCTTTGCCAGTTCATTATCACAAAAGGGCCCTGTGCTAACACGCTTGTCCTCAGGGATTGTGTCTCCATGGGTACTGCTGCCTCCAGTTATGGTGAACACAATATCTTTGTTTGCTGCTCATACTTGCCACATAGGGTTGCCTAATGGAGTTTCAGGACTGAAGATTGCAGAGGTGTAACTTCCTTTCTTTTTTTGCATGTTTGCTAATTCCTTGCAGAGGCCTCTATCTTGAGCTATGATGGCAGCATGTATATGAAGATCATCATGCCTATGGTCATGCACACAGAAGCAGAAGATGTGTCCTTCCGTTTCATGTCCCAGCGTGCTTATGGGCTGTTGATGGCAACCACCTCACGAGACTCTGCTGACACTCTGCGCCTGGAGCTGGATGGCGGTCGTGTCAAACTTATGGTCAATTTAGGTATCGTATAAAAAACCTTCCACTGCCCTTTCACTGTTATTTTGGGCTTGTCATTAATGTTTTTTTATAATTCTGTTTAATTTTTGTTGGTTTGATTGGACTGATTTCTAAAATAACTGCTGAGATCTTCATAGTGTATTCTCTTGCTGAGAGAAAGTCTCTTCTGCATTGCTGCATGAAGATTTGATGTCAGTTCTCCGTTATTAACAGTGTTGGTTTTTAAGTATGTAAGTTTTTAAGTTTCCTTTCCTGGTCTGGAACTGGTGAGCTCTGTGTGAAACATGCTGCTTGGTCCATCTTTTGATCAGTTACATCCCTCATTCATCCATCATCACTCAAAACAGTCAAAGCCAAATGTGGGAGGGAAGCAAAATGGTTATGGTGTCAAGCAGAAGTCCTGTGGATCCCATGCCCTTTACATAGTTTGGCAGAGTTTGATACAACTTGGTCTATCTTATTAATTTTCTAATTATTTCCATTTTCCAACTGCTATTTGTTTCAGCATCTGCTGAAAAAGCTTGTTTTTTTTTTTTGATCTTTGTCTTTATTAAAGACATCAATAGTAAAAGTGCACACCCCCTTGCCATCCCAAAGGGTTGTGTTCTGTCTCCTTAGAGTTACACTTTCCTAGAAAATAATGAAAAAGACAATTAGAAACAACTCCAACAATAACAACAAAAAAAAAAAATTGGGAGTAAATGTGCTCTTAGATTAGCCACAATCTGTTTTCTTGCCTGAGTGACAAATAGCCTTTTTAAAAAATGTAAGTACAAGTTGAAGCTTTCTTTCACTCTTCAGTGAAGCAATGTGTTGCTTCATGTGAATCCTGGAATATAACTAAGAAGAGATTCTGAGTCAGTGCAAGGTCTTGTTGCACCATAGATGAGCTTGAGTGGTGATTTTAGGGCTTCTCATCCTCACTTGGGCAGTATGTTGTCCAGAAGTTGTCCTCTAGACCTAGCTTGTCTGTAAAAGCAGCAGTTGTGTGTCTTTTTGGCTTTGAAAGTGCAAGATTGGCGCTGGTCACTTTTAATGCTCACTGGCATCTGTTACATCATCACCTAACCTGGAGGTGGAATGTTAACTTACTGCCTGGCATCTAAAAGACATGGCTACAGAATTAACTTATGGTCTACACATGCTTGGAAAGAGATGTGTCATTGGTGGTTTAACACAGGAACAAAATCTGTAAACCAAACCCTGTGTTAACTGAAGGCTATTTTTGCAGGAACTGAAGCAATTTGTGTGCCAGATTTGCCAGCTTTTCAGCTGGAAACTTTTGTGAGGTTGAATACTCCCCCAAAAGTGACTACAGGTTGCATCAGTGAAAACCTGTCAGCACTCTCCTTCTATGCCCAACTCAAAAGAAGGGTAGTTTAGACTGTTGGAAGCTGGATTGTTCTTCACCTCTCCTCTTTTCAGATTTATAAAACTGTCAGATATATCTCTTGAAACTGGACTTTCCTTTTATCAAAAAGGAAGAGGAAACAGAATTTGAGGAGGAATGACCCTTACCAGAGCCATTCATTTTCAGTTGTTTACTGTTAAGTCACATCTGGCTCTTTAAGGAGACTGTTCATAGCCAAAATATCACAAACAAGAAATGAGACTTAGTTATCTGACTCTGCCAAAATCCTCTTACCAGTGAGAAACAGTCCGCAGCACCACCTCTGAAGACCTGAGTATGCTTGGTGCTGACTAGCTACATGTCAGCATCCCCCTGAGTGTCTAACCCTTGACAGATGTGTATAAACAAAGACTGTTTTGAGTGGTGAGTTATTTCATTCTGCTTTTCTTACAAGCCATTTAATACTGTTACTAAGAGCTGTCTCTTCTCTTCTTTGATCTGTTCCATTTGATTACTTATTATCATTTGTGTGGTTATTAAGGTCTTTCCTATGTTGTTTTTTACTTTTATTTCTTTTTTCTTTTTTTCTTTTTTTTAAACTCTTGTTTGTATTTCAGTTGTAAAGCTTTCCCATACCCCATCAGCCATGGTAAATCAAAAGATGGTATTCAACCCTTCAAAGGCCTGAAGCCTGCGGCCCGCACAGCAAACAGCCCTGAGAACAGAGCGCATAGAGCAGCCTGCAGGGGCTGGCATATCCCACTCACCTCCTTAGCCCTCAGTGTCCAAAACAAACAGGGGTTAGAAACATCGTACGGCAGGCAGGGTGGGCACGGGCAACTGGGTGCTTGCTGTAGAAGGTGGGAGGGAAAGGAAGAGCAGTGATGAGTAATTCTCTAAGGAAGAGGAGCAAGGAAATTGTTCCAGACCTTTCCTGTGTGAGTGCCCAAGGCACTGCACTCTGCATGTTGACAGCACGTCTCACAGTAGTTTGTTTGTTGTGTGAAGATTAGAAGTGCAAATGTGATACAAATCTCACTTCTGTTGAGCAGCACTCTGAAGAAATGGGTCTAGAGGGGAAGGAGAGAGAGAGGGAAATTAAACAAATCATGGCTCGGAACATGCTTGGGAATCATTTCTGATGCTGAGAAGATGTGCAAAAAGGGAAAGAAATGGCTGGTCCGATAGGGAGATCCACCTTCACATTTTTCCTCCCATTCGCGAGTGGAAAGGCTCTAGTGTCACTGACTTGTATTAAAGAATAAATAGTTCAAGATTTTTAATCCCTTGTCTGGCTTATCTTCAGATCACTGATGACTAGAATAAATACTTACTGCCTCCTGTTGAACTGAGTCAATTCTCTGGTAAGGAAGTGTAATCATTCCTCTCACCTATCTTTTCCTAAGATACTTCCTCAAGTGTGTGAAAGGCATCTTTGTCTTTCCAAAATGCAAAGTTTCTTTTGTCAGTCCTACATACAAACAGAGCAGGCACATTTTCTTTTTTTCTGTTTTGAATGTATGTGAACTTTTATGCCAGATTTCCTTTTCTGCAAATCATACACTCAGACCTGCAGATATCTGCCCATTCACACTGTTTCTTGTTAATAAATTTCTTTCCTATAATCTGTACGTACAAAGGCCCTTGATTTTTATTTTTATTTTTCTCATAAACATGCAAAAATATTTGTCAGTTGCCAGTTACAGGCGAGTGCACAGTCTGATCACGTGCAAGTTGGAGGGAGGCAAGGAGCCACACTACAGCATGGGTTAAGAGTGTACACAGGACCTCATCTGGTTTCCCAATAGAAAATAACTGGAAGTGAGCTTAGAAACAGTCAGGCTTTGATTATCTTTCTTGTCCTAGTCTTGCCTTAAAGTGCTCTTTGCTCTTCCATAATCACATGTGGATGCTCTTCCAAAAAGAGCAACCACTGTCCTCACACAGCAAAGGTGACTTGCTTTCCTGATTCAAGATAAAAACAGCCTGGGGTCTTAGCAATGTCAAATAAATATTGTTGTTTTCAGGCACAAAGATGCAGATGATAAGGAACACAGGCCTAGTTCTCAGTCTTCTGTCTGCTAATAAAGATATCCCTGTTCAAACAAGGAATCCCTTATGTCAGCTAATTGCAGTGTGGCTATTTAACCTTTTACAAGGGGAGGGTCTTCAGCACATTTTCCAGGTGCTATGCTCTGGAAAACATATCTGAGCACTTAGGAAGCAGTTTCTGGATTACATTAGAAGCTGATAACACAGTTGAGAGCTCCAGATGATGATTGCCAGAATTCTTATTGCCCTGGTACTGTGCAGCAGGAAGTCCAAGCAGCTTTTTTAAAATTATTCCTGAATTCCCAAACTGCTGCTGTTTTGAGCACAAAGACCAGGCTAAACCTGCACCTAACTGCCAGGGAAAGCATCATCTGCTTTAGATTTGTAGAGTTGTACTAGTTTAGAGGAAAAAAAATCTTCCTTTCTGAAAACTGATGTGAGAGGGAGAAAACAGCTTCATGTATTAATGATTGGAAATTGGTTTTGGTTGCTTTGGGCAAGGCTCAGAATTAAGGAAATGAGTAAAACCCGCCTATGCATGTTCTTGAAGGTACTGTGCAAAACATGGTGGTGCTGGTATAGCAGCACAGGCAGATGCACTTGCATGCCTTAGCTGCCATGCAGGATCTCCACTGACCCAACTGGACTAAGTCTGGTTCGGGAGATGGTTCTTCCAGAGTGCACTTGAGTGTTTCTTCCTAGCACCCAATTGCATGGCATTGCAGAGCTTTCATGGTCACAGAATCTGGAGATCTCATAATGCCGTAGTAGTTGTCAAGGCAACCCCCTCAGTGACCTGGTCTCTCATTGTCCTTTGAAATAAACATCTAGCAGCCAGGATAAGGGCTACGCTGGCAGTGGGTGTTTGAAACACTGATCCCTCCCCCTGGAGCAGCCAGTGGCTCGGCCTGAGGGTAAGCCCTGGGACATGTGGCTATCTTGCTGCAAAAAAATTTAAAAATGCATAACTCCTCTGCACACATCAATAACACAGTACTGGTTTTAGTTTCTAACTCTGATGAATGTTGCTGAGGACCAGCCGTGTTTCCCTTTCCAGCACACTTACTGTTTGGCCAGTAGAAATTCCCCTGTTGTTCCAGCTGTAACAACTCTCTTGATCTCACTCGCTTGTAGCGAGACTTGGGGGTCTCTCTCGCTCTTGTTCTTGCTCTCCATCAGGTCATAGTGGGAAGTTCCACAGCATGTATTTCAGAGCTCCCCTTACCCTACCCAACTCCTGTAAGGGATATAGCCACCACTGTATGGTGATCATAGCAATTGCTCCAGGACTGTTTGCTCCCACTTTTCTGTTGCGGTTGACGACACATGACAAACCTAATCGCACAAAACCAAACCCAGATTTTCTCAAGAGAAGTTCTGCTAAAAACAGACTCTCTCTGGCTATGCTGCTCCTGATTGGTGTGTCCCTGCTCATCACAGCTTTTATTTATAGGCTCCTATTCTTCCCCCTCCCTCATTTTTAATGAACTGCATTTAGTTTCAGCTACTGAAGTAATTTTCCTACATCTGTCTCAGTAAGCATAAAATTGGTCAAGTTAAGCAGCAAACTGCATTTTATTTCTCTGCCATTCTGTATAATCTCTCTTGTTGGGCCATATCTCTGTAATAAATATGACCATCCCTGCTGGTCACAGCTTTAGTTGTCCAGACAGCATGTCCAGTAGCATGGTGCTATTATTCCTGGCCTTGATTTTCTGAGAGGTCAGCATGAACCAAGATACATAATAGCAGTGATAAGGTAACTCTTGCCCATGTCAGACACCATGTTCACAAGGCTGTATGTAGGCATTTATAAACAAAAGATCCTCTTATGGGTCATATCCCGAGATATGCTGAGCATTAGCGTGTTAGTGAGAGAAGCAATGCTCAGAAGCCCTCTAACTCAGGCTTTCCTACCTCTACTTGTTTTCTTTGAGCGGATACCTCAGTTTCCATTTAATAGGCATAACTCTTTCTTTCCATGTACCCCTCTTTGTCCCTCCCTTGCCTTTAAGCTCTGAACAAAGCGGTGCCAGCAAAGGCTCCCAGATCTGGCACTTCGCTGTCCATTTCGTCTTCTCCCTGAACGTTACAAGCATCCCATTCAGTCTTAGCGTTCAGACAGGAAGATGAGATCGGGCTCTGAGGAGCTGGCAGGTCTGGGGACCTTTGAAAGAAATCCTCATTCCCCCTGCTAAACAAAAATAAAACCTATTCCCAACCTCCAGAACTAGCTGAAATCTGGGCTGGGCGTTCGTGCGGTTAGCTGTTTGCAAGTGGCCATTTTATGATAGGACACAACTGGGCAGTATATCAACCCTTTCCTCACCTGAATGGACAGTGTAAATGTGCCTGTGCACATACTGAAAAGTGCTCTGGGCTGGGGGGGAATGACAGGTGGGTCTGTCTTTGGGAGAGCTGGAAAGGGTTAAATATTGCACCAACAAATCTCATAGGTTGATTTTACATGTATTCTATGTTGGACAGATGGTATATTTATGCAATAACAACACAAATTAATTCAAAAGAAACCAAGTGTAAAGGTTGACTTTGAGCTTCAAGCTTCTTAGAGAAATTGCTAAAGGTCTTTAAAAAGTGAAATGACACTGGAGTATGACTTGGTTTTGAAGGAGATTTTTGTGCCTTAATTATCAGTTTTTCTATTGTAATTCACATCACGGTCTGGAGTAGAAGATACTCTTTGATGCAGAGGTTTCTATAAAAGAAAAATAGCTTTTTCTGTCAACATGTGGATATATATGTATACTGGTATATCTCTCTATACATATGTGTATATATATGTGTGTATATATATATTTATGTAACAAATATTTATGTAGAATATACTGTACATATACACCCACTCCTGAACTTGTACAGACTGTATATAAGTATAAAATGGCCACATCTCTTTGCGTGTGTCTGTCCCCGGAAGGGTGGACTGATTGTTTTTGGATGTCTGCAGCTGTTACCTTGAAGGATGCAATTTCATCTTTCATTTATTTTTCCCCATCTAGACTGTATCAGGATAAACTGTAACGCCAGTAAGTTTCCCCTCAAGTTTCATTTTGTTCTCTTTCTATATATATTAAAATAACTTTATTTTATTTGATGTTTTATAAACTGTTTTTTTATTTATTTATTTTCTTATTTTCTCTTCTTTTCTTTAAAAAAAAATGCATCTTCTGAAATGGAAGGGCTGGGTGGGATATGAAGCTGGGTGGGGGGAGGGAAAACCTTGTGGTGATCGTATGTGTAAGTTTCATGTTAGGTTTCTCCAAGGAGATGAACTGTTATTTCATAGCTTTGCAGAAGAGCACCTGAGGAACATGATGAGCTGATATTATATTTCACTGGTAACCTGTTGTCTTTATGAAAATTTTTAAAGAACTACATAAGAATAACAACAGGTATTGTATGCACTTCTCCATTACAAAAAAGGCATGTGTGTTTAAAAACCCAAAACCTACTCAAACTCTCACTTGACTTCAGAATGGTGACAACTTAACCTGATATTTATTAAAAGTCGTTTTCATTGGGGTATAGAAGAATGGGAAATGATATCTTACATTTTGATTATATTATCAGGGTTATGTGAGACCCTTTATAGCATTTAGCACTCTTAGGTTTGTATAATAAATTCCAGCTGAATCTGGTTCACTGAAAATCCCTTTCAATCCGTAAAAGAAAGGGAAGAAGGTTTATAAAATATCTGTACAAAATAATAGTAAAATATCATATACAATTTTAGACTCATTGAGCAAACAAAATCTTTTCTGTTCTACTTCAAATTGCTGGTAGAAGTTGATGTTGGTCTCAAAGTGAAAAGCACTTCCCAAAGAATGGAGCTGTCTAGCTCTCAAGTGTGCTTTACTTTACATGAAACAAGATTCCTGAACTGGCAGATCCTCTGTGTTAGATTTTATATGGAAAGATTTATGGAAGGCTAAGCATCACTTTGGAAATGCTGTAAGGGATTAAATGGCAAAGATGGTCCACGTGTTTCCCATGGTCTTTTTGTGCACCAGCGAGCCCCATCTAAGCTAGCAGGAAGGTGGAAAGAAGTGTTACATCCCCAAAAGCAAACAGAGAACTTTTAAGTAGCAGAGCCAATTGTAGCAGCACTGAGAAAATCCTGTTGTAAAGCAGTTTCTTCACAGCTTTGCCATAGTTTTGGACTAAGAGTAGGTTTGTAGTGCTAGACAGCAGTTGTTTGGGGTTTTTCCATATGTACAGTGTTTGCAAAAATTTAAAGGATTCTCTTTGGTTGCAAATAGGAAAAAAACAACAACCACACACATAAGCAGATAATAGATCAGTTTTCCCTTCTGGTCACTGCCAGCTGATTGACATCCTGCATTGCAGGGAGGTGAAAGCAATTCGTTTCTTGGTCTTGCGAAGCGGTCCATGGGAGCATGTAGTCAGGGACAAGCCAAAACTTTGGCTGGTGTGTGATTATTTCAGCTCTGAGCCCTGATACACTGTAGGAGCTTGATCACGAGTTCACAACATTGAGAACTGCAGCTGCCTTCAGCCCTATTGCAGGGCTGTGTGGGATTAATCCCATATGACTCAAAGTTCAACAGCTGTTGATGAATTCCTTTTGCTCTCCAAAGTTTTAACAAGTATTTCAAGATAGAGTAGGTAATAGGAAAAAGTGTTTTGAATCACTGCTAGCTGAGATTGCCAGTTTTTACTCAGCAGCACTGAGGGCATTTGCATATAACCAGGATCTTTTGCTTCCTGAGAGTTCATATGCTCTTGCTGCTTAGCCACCCAAAACTCTATGTAAATACTTGCACCGTAGGTGTTGTTGATGTGTGCCATTTGAGCACCCATATCAGTTCCTCTGGTCCTGAACAACAGTCTGATATCATTGTCATCATCTTCAACTTTTGGCGACAGCTGGCTATTAAAGGCTTAGCTCTGGAAGACTATCTTCAGGTGAGAAAGCAGCTTTAGCAGCAAGGAGCAATGGTCTGTTTTTCATGCAGATAAAAATCTAGATGTAATTGGGAGAAACGTTTAAAAAATAGAAAGAGAGAAAAGAATCCTTTAATCAGAATACTGGGAAGACAGTCTGAATCTAGGGCTTTTGTTAGTTTCCCCATAAGCATCAAAACATCTTGACTCATTTTGCTTCCATGCGTTTTTAATAGTTGAGCATGTTACATTTTTAAATACAGTCTTCCTTTGAAGGTTTCCATTTATTTATTTAAATCACTTTGGATTTTCCTAATTTATTTTTTATGATACTTTGCTGAAAATGAGCAGCCCTACTCCAACACCTTGTTCTGTTGCTGCCTGTTGCAATGACTCCCGTTGTCTGTTCTGCATTCTAGAAGGGAACCTGTTGGGAACTGATTATTAAAAAACTGTATACTCTTGCATGAATAAAATGCAATTAAGCAGTAGCAGACCAAGTATCACTGTAACCATTCTTGCAGACCCACTGAGATTTAGTTGTACAGAGGGAGTTATCCACATACAGATGGGTCTGCTAGGGTCTGTTGGAATGAGCAGAAGTGTTTTAAAGTAACTTGGCAAATGAGACTCCAGATCAGTTGAAGAGTTTCAGGTCAAGCTGTCATCATTGCTGACTGAATAAGAGGAACATGGTGCATGGTTTTAAAGGTAAACAGAGCTTTGGCATCTTGTGAAATGTCTGTATAGGTTAAAGAGCTTACCACAGCGAGCACTGAAGCTCATGCTGTTTGAGAAGAGTACATTGTCCTGGGTAAGCATTTAATTTTCAATACACTTGCTCCTAACTTTCATTAGAAGAATTGAGGGGTTTTTGATTGCATATCTTTCGGTTGTCATTTATCTGCTGTAAAATACTGTTTTCCATTTCTTCTTATGTTCTCTCCGTTTCTCATCACTGTAATACCTCACAGTTCTGAAATGGAAGGCTGACATAATTTCCTAGAATGGTATTTATTTCAATACTTACCCTTTCCTTTCCCTCTTGGATATACCTAAACTGATGTCTCTGTGCCCTGACAGCGTTTGAACTTAGAAGGACACAACAGTGCTGTTGCCTAGACGTACGTAACTGGGTAGTAATTATCTTTTCATCTGAATGCAGCACAAACAAGATCAGGATCCCAAAATGTGAAGGTGCATTGAATGATTCCTCAACATAATGCAGATATAATGGATAGCACAATTTTTGTTGGCTGGATTTATTTGAAAAATAGGTATAGTCTAAATACCCTTAGCATTTTGCATACTTGTGTTTTGCAGAACTAGTCCTCGACTTCCTTATTCCCTTTCAGTTACCCCCATTCCATATCAGTCTGGATGGGGATCATTTTCAGAATCCTACCCAGTATTAAGTGTAGAGGACAGGGCTGTGTGTGCTGTGCAGGTTTACTAGGTTTTGGAGGTGTTTTCACTTCATGTTCTTTCTAGGATACCACTTGTATTATTTTTCATGGCCTGGTTCTCTGTCTTTCTCCCAAACTTATGTGGTGTTTTGGTCACATAGTTTGACACTACCTTTATGGGAGGTTTGATCTTCCAAAAGTAGCTATCTTTGGGACAGTGAATACTTCTGTCATATTGCTTGTTGCTTCATAATGAGGCTTTTTCTTCTCACTAAAGCATGCCAGACAAGCCGTTACCTATTTTCATGTTACTTGTGTAGCCTCAGCAAATCCTGATCCTCTTCTTATACCTGTTGCTAAAAGCACAAATGGAAGAGGATGAAAAATCACAGGCCAATCACTACTAGTTAATCCTGTATCTCTTATGAGGCCTCACTGTTCGCATGTTGTTTCAGATCCAATGAGCTTTGAACTGGTCTTTGGCGATAGAAGAGAGCTAGGATACTAGATTGGGTGGCTCTCCCTTCTCAGTTGCCATGCTTACTGTATTTAGTGCCTTAATTCAATGCAACTTTAATGTTTCATTTTAGTAAGTGACACTATAACAACACAAAATATAAACCTATGGTGTGTAACTCTCTGGGGAAGGTTTAAAGTTTTCCTTTTTTCCATATTATCATAAGGAAATAGGAAGTCATGCTAACTAATAAAAATGTTATAAAACTGAGCGCACTTATCTGATCCCTAGTGATGTTCCTGTCATTTTAATAAAGGCTTAATAGTACTCTAACATGAAAACATTGTTTGGAAAATGAAGAGGTATGATTAAACGTGCACGTCATATTTGTGACTCTAGTATCTTCCAATTCCATTTAAACATAATCAGGAAGAAATGAATGCTTGTGCAGCCTGAAAAGTGACGAGTCATTAGTATGTCATACTGTAGTGGTGAAAACAAAGCTGGTGTGAGTAACATCGGTACAGCTTCACTGACAGTGGTCTCCCCTTCGAGCAGTCTCAGGCTCAGGGTGCTGCTCTAGCCTCGTGCTGCCGCACTGCAGTGCGGAAGAAGGGAAGGGCGCAAGCCTGTCTTTGGATGACTTTTCCTTCTGTCAGGTGATGAAACAGCAGTCCTCCCAGTTCAATGGTAAACAAAGAACTATTAGAGGAGAGCATACCATGTTGCAGCCAAGAGCCTGAGAGCAGTAAGGCTACTTCCACTCCGTGTTTCCAGGTTCAGCCAGTATAAGGTTGAAGATGTATTCCTGGCTGGCACTTCACTAGTGATCACAAGCTTGCTCACAGCCCCATGCTCACTCCAGTCTCTGGCAGCACAAGGATTTGGGCCCTCTCACCCATGGTCTGACTCCAGTTGCTGCACTTATACCACCATACATCCTCATGCACACGGAATAGAGAACCCTCACCCAGGAAAGAGTTAAAAATTAATTTAGTAAGAAGACAGGACTGACTGCACTGATAAGGCACAGGGAACAGCCACCTAAGCATACTAACTGGCTATGTAGAAATGACCAGCCCTTTATATCCCCTCACCCCTCTTTTCCCAAAAAATAAGATTTTGTTCCTTCCAAAATCACCTTAACTCCTCAATTTTTCTGCCTTTGGTTTCTCCCCTAAACATCCCATAACAAGTCTGTCTGAGCCCAAGCTGCTTTTCCTCTGCATCATGTGTGTCCCACCCTAGGCAACAACCCCCTTAGACCAAAAGGTGATCTCAGGAGATGTTCCAGATGACTTAGTGATGAGTTTCATGCTTGGACACTGGGACAAGTGGCTCTGCTGGACAGTCCTGGGAGAGGCCCAGGCAGGGTGTTCATTTTTCAGGAGTCCTTGATCTGTGCCCCCCTGCCACTGTAACCCAAGAAGATAGTATTTGGGCTCCTGAGCTCCTTTCTGTGCGTGCAGATGAGCTTATCACATAACTCAACAAATTCCTCTTCCTATGGCAGCTACTACAAAACGAGTTATTCTGTCTCAGACTTGCTTGATTCAAGTCCCCAGTGTGAAAAAACCTCTTAAGTTCTCAACTCCGAGGTTGCTTATTACCCCAACGTGCTCCTGAGCTTGCTTTAATAAGGGAGTGGCTAAGTCCACACAGTTACCAGTTGCAGTGGAGAGAACAAGACCCTTTGGATCTGGGTTCCCTTTGGACATCTTCCATCTAGCAAGAGGCAAAAGGTGAAGCACATATGAGGAGCTATTCTGCTTTGCTGCTCTAGATAATATGTCTTCTGTAGATTAGGTTCCATAATTGGTTGCCAGAACATCCACCTTGTTTTATTCAAAGAAAATTGGCACAAAACTGAAAACTCGTGCTCTAGGATCTAGGAGGAAGCAAGTATTTTATATGTGACTAATTTTGTCTGACACCAACCAAGAAAGAGAATCTTTAATGAGACCTTGAATAGTTAAAAAGAAAAAGAAGAGGAAATGCTAATCAGCACAAGCAGTGCTTACTGTGTTGGGTGCTACCTTATCAGTAGAGTTAAGGCCAAATCAGTGAAACTTCAGGCTCAGCAGATACTTGATAGACTGGTAGTGACAGGCAGAGAGGCTCTAGTGATTTGTGTTATGGGTTGCAGAACACTGGGTGTAAGAAGCACAAGCTTTCCACAATGTCTTTAATCCTCCTCATCCAGACAGTGCCACGAAGATTAAGTTTTATTGTGCATAATTAATTTCTGCACTTCTAAAAGGCAGTTTGTGATATGGCAAGGTCCTTGCATCCCAGGATATTTTAGGGGCCATAAATCTGGGCTACAAATGCAAATTCATGTTCACCAGACTTCAGCTAGCCCTAGCTCTTAGTTAGCAGCAGTTAACCTTCATCTTCTAGCTAATACTGTCCCATCCTTTGAAAGTCTGTAGTCTGACTTTTCATTTCTAGTGCTCTGGGAGAGACTTCAGCAGGTCTTCTAAGGTCATCAGTTTGAAGACATGGAGCTGTTGAGAGCCCAGCTTGGCAGAACGCATTCTGCGTTATTTTTACCTGGATTATTGTGTTGAGACCTAACAGGAAAGAAAGCCTTGGAAACTCGGCAATCATCTGTCAGGAATCAATGGCCCACTTTTGGAAAACAGCCATATGAGTTTACTGGCTGTTGTTCCAACCCCAGCAGCTTTTCTTGACTCCTTGCCACTTCTTGAAAGGTTGTCCTTGTGCTCTATGTTTTTATATATACAATTTTCAGTTCCTTTAGCCACTGACCCCTTCCACAGGATTATAACTAAAATGAGAACTGTTGTGAAGGAGGCAGAGTCAAAACAACTGTATCAATCACCCTGTCAGTCACTAAGCTAGATACCCATTATTTAATGTTAGAAATTCTGATTAAATACTGGGATTCTGGGTACTATAACAAAGATCATGAAATATGAAAAGGCTGGGGATGTTTTGCCAAGGAGAAAGATGCTATGGGTAAACCCAAGAAGAATTTTGTGGGTAGAATAACTTTTGAAGTCATGTGATGCTGAATTTTGTTTTAATGATCCATTAAATTAGCTAGTTGCTGCTCAGAAATGTGTTTCTTTTATCCACTGTTGTTAGAATACAGGCTTCCTTTTTCATGTTTGGGAAAAGAGGGTATTTTACTTCCTTTTGTGTTGCAGTGTTTGCAGGGTCTCAGAAAAAAAAAAAAGGCTTTGATAGAAAAACTTGTACACTTCTGTTTCTTAGTTTGGCCACTTTCTTTGTATAAATTGATTTGTGTTCCTTTCAGATCAGCTGTCATCAGTTGCACTTTCCTCAGTGTACTGTGTTAACTCTTGTAGGTGGCTACGCACCACACAGCTGCTCACTCACTCTCCCCTAGCCTGTGTATTATCATCACTATTTTGCTTAAAAATCCGAAGCATAGCACCATGAAGGCTGCTATGAAGATTACCTCCCTCCTAGACCTGGTACACTGAGGAAGTAACTATAGTCTTCAAAGTTTGTGGGCATCATGCTACAGGGCTTAAAAAGGCAATGCTTTTGCTGCCCTGCAGTTAAATAGATGGCCAAAGGTGAACTAAACCAGTGTTGTCTGTGGAGCCCAGGCATTTGGTCATTTCTTTTTTCATCTTTTAAATTTTTCTTTTTCTACACAACGCACTGAGTTTGAGGAAATTTGCTATGTGAGTGGTAATATCAGGGAGCTGTGCAGCAGCACTAGATATGTTGTTTCCAGCATTAAGACATACCAGGCTGTTGACTCTCTTAAAATCAAACAATGACTGCATTAGGACTTAACGAGTAGATGCTGTTTCTGGAAATGAATAGTGAGAGGGTTGATAATGGCAGAGAGAAGTTGCCTCTCCACAGCTGCAAGCTTTTTTTCCTCACATTTAACAGTCTTCACACCACCCACCTAGTTCAGCAGTGACTGCTGCTGTCCTTCTGCCACCATGCCCTGTCACATTGCCTGCAGTTTGCACTGCAAAGCTGGCAGAAGGCGCTGCTCATAAATGAATTCTCTGGGAGAGTAAAGAACTGCAATTGCACACAGGTGCTTGGAGAGTAAGATTGAAGTTCCATTTAAAAACACCCTTTGGTGCTTCTGTGCTTGAACATTGGCCTTTCTGAAATGAGCTGGGGAAAGGTGAGCTGCAGGTTTGTGGTCTGCCTCCGAAAGGAGTACCTTAGAAACATTTACTGTTTGTGTAGGGACAGAGTGAGTCAGAGAGAACAAGACCCTTTCAGAGAGTCTTGCTTGGTTGACCTGGTGCACGCTGGTGTGTGATTCATATGGCAAACTTGCATTGCTGCTGCTTCTCTGGAAACTTGCCTTTAACAAGACTTTCAGCAGTGATGTCTTCATTTCTAATTGCTTAACTTATCACAAGAAAAGCTGATTCTTGAGGTTTCAGGGCCAAGGAAACGGTTGTTGACTTCTTGTTTCTCTTGTACAAAGGGAATAAAATGCATGGGAAAAGTTGATTTCACAAGGAACCTGGCCAAGAAGCCAAGATGTGTTTGATCAGTGGTGAAGATTTTATTTTTTATCATCACAAACCATTTTCTAGCTAGTAGAAAATGCAATATTCTGAACATTTTCATTGTGAATATGAAAAGTTAGAAAGCCTGAGAGAAGTTCTCAAGTAATTTTCTCAGTTAAACATCTTTTTGTGTCACGTCAGTGGTTACTATATTAAACAGTCATGTGTGCACACTTCATTATGGAAAAATAGCTTTTCCCTCTTGGTGGATTTTACAGTATCCAAGCCTGACCATGAATCGAAGGTCAAATCACCAGGTAATTTTAACCCTCTGAGGATATCTTATTGTTTTTGTTTGCTCATGAATTTGAAGCAGAGAATCACCAGCAAGCTTAAAACAGGGGTGGTGTTATTCTGATTAATTTTTAATGAAGGTTCAGGTAAAGGTTTAATTGTGGATTAAGACAGCAAGCTGTCATAATTTAGGTGTGTTTTCTGTTTCCCTTTTAGTAGAGGAACCTTATTTAAAATATCCAGCCCACTGTTTTCAACTGGTAGACAGAGAAATGTAGCTGGTTTTGCTTTTGACTAGCATCAGCATTTTTCATGTTGAAAGCTGCTGCCACCTTCACCAAACTTAGTTTCTTTGGAACTGCTTAGTGAAAAGTGTACTTAACAGCATTGAAACATTTAAACAGAGTTGCAGTCTTTTATCTATCATGGTGCTTCTCTTGAATTCTTGGTGTTTAGCTCTTAGCTTCGAGAGGGGGGACAGTATTTGTCAAATCGTTCTGCTGCATGCAAGCCCACAAACCTTTCTTAGATGAATTGGAAAAAGATGTCATTCATTTGATATTTCGTTGTCTCAAACCCCAAGTCTTTTGCAGCATTGTGAGGACTTATAAATGTGATTGGGTTCCCTCCATTCCAGTTGGCATGTACAGTCGAAGGTATGTGCCTCTTATAATAAGAGTTTATGGTGGCACAGAGTCCAATTTGAATGGAATGGGTTTGCACGTTCTGTGGACAAATGGCAGGCACCAATGTTGCTAGAATTTCATCATTCTTTCTGAAATAATATAAAAATGCTCTAATTGCAAAGAAGCCCCTTGAAAGAGCTATAGAAGTGTGAGAGGTGGGGTTTTATCTTGTAGGCTTATAAGGTGAGTTGTTAGCAGGATAGTGAATGAAGCCTGGAGATTTTAGTGGCTGGTACAGATTAAATGCCCATTTCTACTAGAATATAGCCAATTCTATTGTGGAAGATGGCATAAAATTTCACGTAACAACCCTGATTCAACTTTAATACAAAAGGGAAGGAAAGAAGCATATTTGTAGATGACCACTGAGATTTTTGGAGGTTAGTACACGATTGGTCAAATCACATGATGGTAGTTACCGTTACAGTGTAACAGTAATTGCGTTTGCCCCAGTTACATTCTTACCATAGCTTATTCTGCTACAGCCTCACTTTATTTCATGAAAATACTGATCACAGCCCTAGAATTCTCAAAGTATTGATGCCACAAGTGTGGGTAATATCACTGCCTCCTTTGTGACGTGCAGAAAATTAGCCTCATTTAGTTCCATGTTCTGTTATACTATAAAGAGTGAAAGTTTGTTGCTTCCAATTTATTATATTATGATATTTTGCTGCTTAGGATAACTTTAGATTAAGGGAAACTTGCTTCCTAAATAATCATTGCCATTAAAAGCAGTGCCAATAAAATTGACCAGTTCTCATTGTAATCAAAGTTTATAGTACGTCTCTCTCTGGTCGCTTTGATTTATTTCAAGCATATTAAAATGTAACAGAGCAGATGGAGCAGTGTGAAAACTGTATGAAAATGCAAGATTTTAGTTTTTCCTTTAGCATAGTTCTTATGGATCTGATTTTTCTGAACGGCTGAAGAGGTTATCCAAACTTCCAGGCTTTTGCCAGTGTATTGGATATCAAGCTTCCGGCTTGGAAGATTCAGTGGTGTTTTTTTGCAGTTTCGCACTGGCTGGGTGACTCCTCCAGCAGCACAGTGGTATTCTACAGGGGATGCTGTATCCAGTAGGGCTGCAGAGAGGGAGCCATTTATGAACACAACTGCCTGTGCTTAGGCTGTATCAGTATTCAGTTCAAGCAAACTTCCCTGACTCTGGTGGTACTCCATGTGCCTGTTACAGAGGAGCCTGAGCACCATCTCGTGGTGGAGCTGGAGATTTACTAGTTTATTTTCAATTCATGCTCAGCAGCCTAAATACATCTCCGACGCAATATGATCATTTTTTGTTTGCTGTGTTATTGGTTTTCCACCTGTGACAGGGTTGGAGGGGTGTTCAGGGTGCTTTGTGGAGAGCAGAAAAGAGGAAGATTGTGTTCATTGGCAGAACTGTGTGAAAAAGGACTTGAATGCAAACAGGTTCTTGATGGTAGTGCTCTGTATGAAGCAAGTAACTTTTTCAAAGTGTGGGGTGTACCATAGCTGATGGAAAAAAACATCAGTGATATTTGCATAGCTGATATTCAGTCACTCCTAACTGGTTAGGCATTAATTCAGGAAGGGATTTCAACGGTTTAGTACTGAAATGCCTTGATTTCAGGTAAAATTCTTAATAGCACATTAGCCCAGACTTGATTGTAAGGGATTGTAGCAGCCATATGTGAACACAGAGGTTGTAAAAAGTGAGGGCAGCACTTGGAAAGCATGATGTTACTTTAAAGCCAAACCCTCAACTGAAGCAGCTGGAACCTGTCTAAGAATTCTGAGTAGGAGTAATTAAGCAAATAGAGATGCATTCCATTTTAAACTAATATTAGAATTGCATCTGCTGTTAATTTTATAACTAAAAAAATACTTAAAATATCTGAAAGATCTTATGTTTTGCTTTGCCATAAATCCAGTCTGATGTTTCTTGAGCTGAGTTGAGGTAAACTTGAGAAATCGGTCTGTCTCACAACCACACAGAGAGTGGCTCTGGCAAGGATGGTGTTTAAAAACAGGACAAAGGAACTTGGGCTCTGAGATTTGTTTAGGGAGCCAAAGGGCTGGAGAATGTTTCCTACCAAATTGCTAAGTGTGAGTGTGGAGAGTGGGTTATGAGAAGGCGTTCCTCTGAATGGGTGCGAGCCACCTCCCTTATTACAGCAGGCAGAGAAGTTAAAGGTACTTCTCCATTTCAAGTGAGCTTTGATGCATTGTAAGGAAATATATTTTCTTCCTTATTTTGAGAGAGGGTTTTTTTATGCTTTGCCCTTCCAGGCAGCTCCTTTAGTCCAGTACACTCAAATGGAGTTAGAAGACAAATATATTCCTCTTTCTTGCACCTCTTTTTATATTTTTCAAATGTTGTTAATTATGTGTTAGACAGGGAAAAGAGCCCAGCTTTCTGTCGTCTTGATTGCTGAAACTATGGTTTTCAGCAATCCATTAGGAAGTTATTATTTTTTTCTACTTTAGCTCTAATTTGCAGAGGCACTAAGCCTAGTCAGTCCCTGTTGACTTTCACAGGATTTTAAATGCTCAGCATTTGTGAAGAGACAACTCTTAAAGCCCTTGTCCTTAAGAGATCCACTGCCAAATACTAAGGGGAAATTTTCAGAACTGAAAATATGATAAGTGAGAGGTACTGTATATTTTCTTGTTATGGGGTAAATGAAACAAATGTGAGTTCTTAAGACAGGTATATCTTCAGGTGGGCAAAGTTATTGCCAGTCTTGGTGATCACTTCCGAGTCATGCAGTGTACCTAATGGATCAGGTTTTCCCGTTGGATTTAATCCCCATGATCTGAAAAATTTGTGTCTGAGAAAAATGAGGCTCAGTCACTTTGCTTTGAATGCAAATAAGCAAGTTTTAACTTATCACAAGTTTACCTCTGGGGATCTGCATCATGTTTAGACTCAAGGGCCAAACATGAACATGTGTTAATATAAGATTTCTTCTTTCACTTTTTCTGATAGGGTCAGAAATGGGACAGAATCATTTTCCTCAGAGCTTTGGGAGTACAGAAGAATTTAGAGATACTTATAGGACTATAGATACCTGTAGAACTACGGTTATGATAAACTAAAAGAGGGATGTATAGTAAAATATTTTACTCCACTTCATTTTTCTGTGGGAAATGGTAGCAGCTGGGCAAGGTAATGCATTACTTTGTTTTAGTATCACTTTTTTGGTCACAGCACCGAAAGGACATTTGATTCTGTTTCATAGTAGGATGGGATTTGAGCCTAAAATTAAAAATCCTTTCTAAGTAGGTCTTAAGAATATTTTTATCTTTGGAGTATTCTTCTTGTGCTGGTGATTTAATCTTAAAAGACTGCAATAGTTGTGGCATTACTATACCCATGGAATTACTGAAGGACAAACCGTGAAGTCATTTTATGCAGTAGCACAACATTATGGGCTTTCAGCTCTGCCCATAACACGGCACCATTATCTGACCACCTCTGACAGTGAGGTAACACTTTGTTGCAGCTATTCAACCCTGATGCTACTGTACAATTTTTAGCAGAGAGGTAACTATGAGCAAAGAGAAAGGTTATGCATTGTTACTCGTTCTGTTACCTTACTGCACTAATAGTATATGGAGGGATCCAATTTCTGCTCGTAGGGTCTGTGTGTGAATTTATTGCCTACTTTTTGGAGATTGGCAAGCTGCATACTGATGGAAAGGGAAGGGCTTAGCTGCCTTTCGGACTACAAGTCAATTTCAATACTTGAAATGGTTCTGTTAGGGATAAAACAGCATCCATGAACTGTGAATACTGTTCACAGTATTACTGCTGAAAAAACTTCTTGCATTTTGCTGGAGGTGACAATAGTTACAAATCTTTTGCTTCAGATATCAGTAGACCTGAAGCTGCAGGAGGTCCAGTGTAAAACCTGGACAGATTTTGCAGGGCCAGAGGAGAAGAAAATGTAGGAACAGGTTTCCCAAGGGCATTGAAACCACATCAGCTTTTTCTGAAGAAAATAATCTGAAGTAATCTGAAGCACTAACAAACTCGCTAGCATAAAATTTCCATGGCTACAAATATAGAGGTGAAACAAACCCAAACTCTATTTCCTAGCATCAAAGACTGTAGGGAAGTTAGAGTTGGTTCTTATTATCTCTGAGTGAAGAAAATCTTACAACAGAAAATCTGATGGTGATTAAAGTGTTGCACATTGTTCTGCTGTCTGTTAGTTTAAGAATACTGGAAGTGAAAACGCCATAAGAAGCCGTTGCTTTGTGGCAGTACAGATTAGTGAAAACTGTTATTTTATAGAGACAGCTGTTTCTAAATCTCTTCCATCACTAGTCCACTGTTCCAGTTGGCCCATGCTGTTCCTGTTTGTTCCTGTTTGGCCCACACTTCAAACTTTTTTATTTCCTTTCCCCAAGCACTGAGAATTCTGTCTATAACTTCTAGGATCTCTACAGTGGCTAGAGATGGAGTCTAGTACCCTAGATAGCGCTCCCCAGTCCTACCTTGCTTCCACTCATATTCTACTATGACCAGCTCTTGTATGTTCACAGGCCAGAGAGAGACCAGAATATTTGTATTTGAACAGAATGAGGCAGTTTGGGTAGGCAAACCAACCCTATCCATAACCTGATTACTACCTAATATCTATTCTAACATCAGAGAAATACCAGTATGTTGACATAGTAGACAACTGGTTTAGCCTGGCTTTGATAAATTTATCTTGGTACCCACAGAGAAAAGGATGTTACTTTTTCTGGTTTGATATTAAATGCCTCTTTTCTGGACACAGAAAATCCCCATTTCAGTTCTTGCTGATGAGAATAGTATCCATGTACAAGCAGCCGTACATTTTTACAGGACAGCTAGGGGACATTAATCTGAAGTTTTTATTATACAAATGAACACAAGGGCAAGAGGCTTAGAGGGAGTGTATGGGCATTCACATTTAGTCTAAAGATTAAATTTAGTCAGTATTTAATTTGTCAAGCCTAATCTTTAATCAGACAGTGGCGAAGACTAAGCTCGCACATAGCTGCAAGCTGTGTCAGCCTCCTCTGCTGGGCAGTTCAGAGCCACCTGCACCTTCTGGGTGATTGTCACGAGCATTGCTGTGACATTTCTCATTGAAGTTGTGGATAGACTTCTCAACATCACCACAACAGTCTCCAGATAATAAAAGTCTCTACATAACTACAGTAGCAGGACTTTGGGCAAGCCATTTGTTTACCTGCATTTCAGTTTTCCAGTAGTGTGTAGCCAAAAATAGTCACCTGCTTGCCAGAAGGCTTTACAGTCTGAAGTCATAAATGTCTGCAATGGCTTAAATATCATCAGTATGAAGGTATTGTACAAATGTATTTAGTGCATATGAAAAAATAATGGATTCCTGTTTATTACCCACAACATTACAGTAATAAACTGTTGTAAGATGCAATGTTTTCCAAAATATTAAAGACTAGATTGTGCAGTTTGGTGGAATCATGGCAAGGAATTTATTTCCCTTTTACATGTGGCGATTAATTTCTTGTTGAAATAAATCAACATCCATGAGACGTGTAATTTTAGGTGTAGTTATTTAGGTACCGATACCATCAATTCAATGACAAAACTGCCACACAAACAGTAAAATATACATATATATGTGTGTGCATATATATAGTTTGAACTGAAATAAAATTAAATGAGTAGGAAGGTGCAGACATATTACAAGAATAAGTGCGCAATATTCTATCTGTAGGTGATCAAATCTTACCATGATATTTGAAGATGTTATTAGCAGTTTTCTCTCTCCTTTCCTTTGAATTACCTGCATTTGAGATAGTTTCCGTAACAGCACACTGAAAGAGATAACTGTGTTTTTTGCACCACTGCCTGTATCTTCAGAAACAGTGAGAAATGATGGACCTGCTCCTTAGAAATTAAACAAGTACTCAGCCTCCTGCACCAACAATAACTGGACTGCTGTAAACATGGTTAGTATGTATAGTTTTATTGGCTTGGAATTTATGCACTGTACTTCAGATTCAGTCATGATTTCTATAAAAATGACAGAATAATTAGGACAGAATAATGAGGCTATCATTAATAAATGATATTGCTCTTGCATGTGATTACATATCTCACTCCTCTGGATGGTTGAATATCTGCAGACTAACGGATTACCTGGTTTATGATATTCTTCGTATATGATTTTTCATTTCTGTACATCAGAACTGTTTGACACATATGTGAGGAGGATAACTGCCTCATGTATGTGGTAAACTCTGATCCTGTTCTGTACTTTTTAATGCGTCTTTTCAACACTGTGTTCAACGTAACATTTTGTTGCTGAAGCAATATGTCATTTAAGCTGTTTGAGTCTGCAGAAGCTGAAGTTTGCTTACTTGGGTTTCTCAAACTATCTCAAATATTTAGATTGTGTTCTAATGGTGATTGTACTCATTTTAGTATGCTCTCTTTTTATAATGCTGGTCCTTTTGATAAAGTAGACTCTGTGTGATACAGCAAATTAAGTTTAAATAGATGTGGGAGTTTCCTCATGTTTGTTAGTGTTCTGACCTAAGTTTGAAAAATTATATCAGAATAGCCAAAGGGAAGCGGAATTATGTTTGCGGGACTTCAGTTGGCTTCATTCCTGTAAGAAGAAATATTAAAGCTAAAATTTGCTCTTGTCCTAAAAATAATGAATTCTGTAAATAAAAGCCAAGGGGTGACCCTGTGCCATAGCAGTGTGATCCATTTACCCTGTGAAATGGTCTGCTGAGTTTTACATCAGTGTAGTTTTCCTTTGGCCTGCACTTTGGGAAATGTCATTTCAGCTGTGACTGAGTGCCTGTTCAGATGGCTTTTTTCTTTGCACTCAGTGAAATGTCTGGAGCTCTGGGTCCTGTTCTTTTCCTTGGCATGTGGCAGGAGGTCAGAGAAACACCACTGACATTAAGCTTGACAGCTTTGGTGAGATTCTTCTCTCAAGATGACATTGGAGTGGATTCTTCCTGACGTATTTTTTTATTATTATGTAATTATAGCATTGACATCTTCATGTTATACATATATGTTCATGTGATTATAAATTCTATAGGTATGATCAGAATTTTACTGTTTTAACTGTATGTCACTCCTGGCATTTCATTCCATACAGAGATACAGAGAGAGGGCGACTAACATATACATGTGTGTATGTATAGTTCCTAATGCCACCCTTATAATGGGAATCTGTTCCTGTTTCTTACTGCAGCAAAAAGGCAATATTCCTTTTGAATTTGAGTCAGAAGCACAAGGGCAAGTATTATCAGGAAAAGAATTGTAATGTGCCTCCTGTGTAAGGGAGTGAAATGTGTTCTTGGATGAGGTGTTTACTTGGAAAGACATGGTATCTTAGCTAGATAAAGAGGCATGGAGGAACTGCAGAGGAAAAACATCTTGCACCAGAAGAGACCAAGTTACATGTGAGGGTATAGAAAGATTTGAAAAGAAGCCAGTTTTAACTATCAAGTGAAGGTGAAAGACTTAGAAAGAAATAAATTGTAGTTTTGACAAAGTTGATTTTAAATGTCTGAAAGTAGAGAGCAATTATTTTTTCACCGGATGTTGAAAAGATGACGGAATCATCAGAGGTATATGAGAGGGAAGGTTGATCTGGTTGCATGAAAAGAACACTAGTTTGTTTTTTTTTATTTATGTCAGAACAGAGAGAATGGGGATTTGCATGTCTGATCTGGCTGTATAATATGTAACACATGGCAAATCGGCTTTCAAATTTGCTCAGTTTGATCTCAACCTGTTCATTTTGGAGACCTCATATACCTTGAGAATAATTGTTCTTTGCCCTTCTGTAAAAAACCCCAAACAATAGCAGAGCTCTAGCAGCTGCTGCTTTGATCTGAACATACAAAACCACATCGGTAAGGCAGCAGCTTTGGAATACAAAAGAGGAAATCATACTCGGAATCACAGCATGTGTGTGTGCATGTAATTTTTGGTATAGATTAGAGCCATTTTTCTTTACCTCAAGACTCCTGGGAGATATTCAGTCTTTAGAATTGCTCTGCTGCAATTGCTGAGCATGCTTTTGTGCACCGAATGCATCTATCAATTGGCATCTTGGCCTTAATGATTCTGTATGTCTTTGTGTCTTTTCAAAATCTATCTTGCGAGTCAGTCATTTATTTGGTCTTTCAATCTGTCTAATCTTTTTATGATTTTATTGATTTGTTCATGCCAAAGGTACAGGAGAAGGTAGCCATTTTAACTGCTCTGTAAATAGCTAGAACAAGCCAACTGAGTTTTGTGTCTCATCTTTTCAGGGCAGGTCTAAGAACATGTTTCTGCTGCCACTGAAACCACTGCCAAAAGAACTAGGTTTTTTTTTTTTTTTTTTGGTGACATCTTCAAGGGGTCTTTCCGTATCTCAGGAATTCTCAGGAATGGTGTTAGACACAAACAAGTTGATGAGAGAAACCTTTTACCATGAGGTGAGCCTCTTCGAATTTACTAAATCACAAGGAACTCTTTTCCATTTTTAATTCTTTTGGGGGAAGAAGCTGTGCTCATAGTGGCTGACCTGCATTTGTGTTGTTTCAGACTGGCAGGCTAAAGTCAGTTTTGCTTTCCCTGGTCTACTCACCTTGACTCAATGCTGAAAAATGGTCACAGGGATGTAGGAATGCTAGCATCTTGAACTTACAGTGTCATTGTCTGACATTTTGTTTCACAGACACTGTTCTAAATGCTTTAAATTTTGGATTATTGCTTTACCTGGAAAAGGCTTTGGGAGGGAGGTCTTAGCAAGCGGGTTGATTCTGCAGGAAGAATGCAGCAGTAATGGATAGAAATTTTATCAGGAGCAAATATTTTTTTTGGCCCAGATCAACATTAACACCAGGTTTAATAATCTGGGCCTAGCACTTCTCATCACGCTTTGCTTTTTCCCAGTCACTCTGCATCTTGCATGGCTTCAGCAGCTTTTTCCTTAAGGAGAGGTGCAAATTAGGCTGGAAGTGTCAGTGAAGTTCAGAGGGCCAGCACTCACACTTGAGCTCAGACTGACACCTGAACCCTGTGCATTCAGAAGTACCAGTGCCTCCATGCTCTACAGGCAGTTCCAATTTTCAAGCAGTTTCACCCTGGACCAGTAACAGCACCAAGACTATGCCTGCTGGCTTGTGGTTCTGGTCACTACTTTTTTGTTACAGAGGTGCTCTGGAGAACTTGAATAGCATGCAGCGCTGGCTTTCTGAGCAAAATTGTCTGCTCAATCCACATGCCTGTGTAAAGTCAAATCTCAGTTTTGATAATCTAAGCCTGTCTGAAAAAAGTGCCAAGGACAGTCTGCTGTCTCACACTTGAGATTTGATTGTGTCTCCACTTTAGAAAGGCATACAGATTGAGTAGACGATTTTGTTCAGAAAGCTTTTACTTCAGTGTTAGTCACAGACTACAAAGAACTATAAAGGATGTGAATCACTACTCTCTAATAGGGTTCTGTGAACAGTATTGCTAGAAAGAGGCCTTGCAGCTTTGGTGGTTGAATTATTAACAGTATTGTCCTGATGGGAATGTGTGACTAACAGCAAGACCAAAATTCAAATGTTATGCTTTGGAGCTAATGTTAAATGATAGGAATGGTAGGCTGAAGCCTTTTTTTTTTTTTTTAATAATTTTAAAGTAATGGTAATAGTAGTCAGTGTGGTACGAGGAGCAAGTGAGGTATCCTAGAAAGTGCTGGCACAATGATCCATAGGAATGGTACAATCCACATCAGCCAGACAGGTCATGAACAACAAACTGAACTTTTCCACTGAGTCACCCATCCTGAGCAAAGCACAGGGACGTTGAATTGTCTAGGATTATCTATTTTCCAGAGTTCAGCTTTACTGGTACCTGTTTAGGCATCATTATCTGCTTTGCATCATGTTTTGAGGCCAAAATACACCATTATGATCTATCCTGACCTCCTGTATGACACAGGACTTAGTCATTTCTGCTGGTAACTGCCCTTTGAGCTATGAAATATCTGTTTAGAAACACATTGTATCTGAATGCATCATAGACTTCAGCACATTTGTCTTAAAATATCTATCTACGCTAAGGATTTACTAGTCCCTTAAAATCATCAGGGACGTTTACCAATTACGCATGCAATACAGGTAGTAAAGCCATAAATTAATCACAAGTTCCTTGAATCCTGTATCCAAACCTTTTTTTTCCAAAACAATAACTACTGAACCCCATTCCTAATACTCAAAATAAGGTTCATCCCCTTCCCATCTTGGATAGCATTATTTGGATCCTCTGGTAGTATTACTTGAAATAGCAAAGTCCTGAAATGTAGTGCTTGAGTTTGGTACCTCAGTGACCTGACATCAGACCCTGCCTTTTTACTAGGGATTGCCGAAAGCTACGCAAAGTCTTCAGCTCTGCCCAGCCTGCCCCACATAACATGTACCCTCAGCAGATGCAGTCCTCCCTGAAGTTCTGAGTAAAACAGTGGTCTCCTACAGGAAAACGGGAGATGGTTTATTTGCACTTAGGATATTGGCAAGGTACAAAATAAGTTACTTGAGTTCTGACTCCAGTCAGTCTGCTCTGGGAGAGGTGGAAGTCAGCCCTGATATAGCTGTTCTGAGTGAATGAGGATGTGCCTTGACATCGAGATGGAACAGATGAGACCTAGTACCATTTGTACGGCCAGGCTATGCACAGATTAGCCCTGCTCAGTACTGGTAGGACATAGAAGTTTCCTAACCATTCCCCTCTCCTGTAGTTGTGACCTTGACAGCTGGGAAAGTAAGGAGATTGTCATTGTGATGCAGCCCATCTGTGGCTGCCCAGTCAAAGGCCTTTCCCCTTGTGTCATGGCACCCTTCTTTTGTCCTCAGCCATTCAGGTGCTGGCTTTCACAGACTGAGGCTTTCTCATCAGGTCTGTTGGCTCATTGCACTTCTGCTCTTAAAAGCCCAAGCATGTAAAAGGTCTCCTCTCCTGTTAATAAGAGGTAGATAGGGGCAACAGGGGCAGTCACTGAAGAGCTAAAGTTCAGTTGGAGGTGGCACATTTGAGGTGCTGGGGGAGGTTCTGGGAGAGAGCCTGCAGCTGGGAAGAGTTTTGCTATCAGTGTTGTTGCCTTCATGTGGGCGCTGTGCTCTGCCCTGCTGAAATATGAGGGGAGGCTGCCTTCCTCTTGGTTGTGTAGTAGTGTGGTCTGTTCTGGTCTCCTCTTCCAGAGACAGGAGCTGTGGGCAAACAAGCTGTTTGCAGTTTTAGGTCAGTGAGGCTGGAGGAAGGGTGCAGGGCTTGCCTGTGCTATGTGGGGGATATGGTGCTTGATTGTGTTTTTCCCTGTTGTGTACAGTCTTTTTCCCCTGGAGAATGTAAATTGTAGTATGCATCAGGCTGAGTGGAGGACATGTTGATGTTTTCTAATTTAGACAGGATATAAGTTGCCTTAGCTAAAATTTTCCCTGTGTATCCAAATCTTTTTGCCCTTTGAGTATTTCCAGAAAGGCAGGGACAGGCTTAAGGTAAGTACACGGGAGGGAGAGTTTCCAAGAACAGTGGCAGAACAGTGAGTGGAGAAATAGGGCTTTTAAGTCTTCTTTTATTCAGAGCTGTAGCTTATGCTGACCTCTCTTGTGATACAACTTCAAGAAACATTTAACAACCTAGGATGTTGGGTATAGTGCTTGCTTCGGTTGTCTAATGCTACATACTTTCATTAAGCTCTTGTACTGCACTTCTGAGACTTATTTGTAGTTGCTTTTCTTGGATGTAACTGAATCTACTCTCCCAGTGCTCTCAATTGAATTAATAAGAATTTCAAAGTTGGTTCAAGGCTCTCTGGGTCCCCACTGCTTTTCTGTCTGAATGTCTCAGTGCTGTCTGTTCTTGAGTTTATGTACAATTTTACTTAGCAGCGAGGTTTCTCTGCATTAGTGTGGGAGGGCTGCACAGCTAGGCTTGTGCTCAGACCTTCGTGTTCATTATGTCTCATGATACAGGCTGGCAGCCCTGGAGCTGGTAAGTCACAGCACATGTGAAACTTTCTGATTTACTCAAGACACATGGCTGAGGTAATGCTTTCTACATTTTCTCTTGTATTATGGCTGAAATTGCATGTTTCAGAGGGCCATTTTAGAATAGGCAGCCCTGCGTGAGAGCTGGGAGAACAAACTCTAAACTGCATTTTGTTTTTTTCTTTTTTTGCATGTTACTTTCATTTCATTGAGAGAGGCAGCAGGCCAAGAGACTCAGCAGCATGTTATCTGTGAAGGTGATTTATTTCCCCCTTCCTGAGTCACAGTGTTTCCGAAGAGATACATTTTCCTTCCTCCACTATCCCTATATTCTGCTAAATAGCACGTATATATGGGGATGAAAAGGCTCTAAGGGAATGATTGTTGATATTGAGAAAGATGGTTGAACACGAAGGGGATGACTACAGCAAGGCAAGGAGGGAGAAGGATTGAGAAGGTGACCATGAAACAGGTAATGCAGTATTTAACATGGGGAGGGGAGAAAAATGACAGAAAATTGATACTGAAATCCAACTGAAGGGAAGCCCCTAAGAGAAAAGATGTAGAAGAATCTTGCTCTTTTTCTATCTGGCACCTACAGAAACAAAAATAGTTTCAACTTATGCATAATTAGCTAGTGTGCCTCACTGTTGCAAATACTGAGGCAAAGAAACATTAAGAAAAAAATTAAATGCTATATGACCAGTAAGACTATTTCCAATAGGGATATGAAATGTGCTTTATGATTTTAGAGACATTCTCTCGCTGGTTAGTGCTCTGGAAGAAAAATTGTTCTTCAGGTTCCTTCTGTGTATGCTGACTTCTGTGACCTGTGAAATTGAGAATTTATAAGCTGTGAACAATGTAAAATATTACTAATTATAAAAGGTCAAAATTACTGTATCAGTTCAGGCTTCTGAAAGTGAGAGAATGAAACAGTAGAATTGAAGGGGCAAAATCACTAATTTTTGTCTGTCTTCTATGAGGGAGTGCCCCTCCTCTTCAGCGTATAAATGCAATTTGTTGCTATAATTCTGCATTCATAAATTGTAAAGCCAGCAGGAATCATTATAATTCTAGCCCAAATCACAGACCATCAAGCTTGAGTTTAAAAATCTGTGCTAAATGTGAACTCCAGTATGAATGTTTGTTACCAAGTGGGACTGTACGTACCCTCACCCTTTCCTCGTGCTGCTGTTCTTGTTCAGTATTTTGCACTGACTGCAAATAATGGGCTGTTGGCTTCTGTTCTGGGAGCTCTTCCTTGAGAATTTAACTGGGCCCCTGCCATGCGCAAGCAAGGGTTATTTATTTTCTGTTTGTATTGGGACTAGACCAGCCTAATCCAAAACATGATAGTGGGTTTGGTGGTGGTAGCCAATACCAAAGCACCTTATGTAGCTCTTAATGGGAATAGCTTCTAGTTTCTAAGCTCTTGTCTTGAGACTGGTAATCTACTGTTAACTGGATCTGTACCTCTGATATTCTTGTTTAAGTTTGGTTTTCTTTTTTTGGTCATGTTATTAAGGTTTTTCATCAGTAGTTGAAAGTTGGTAGCATTTGAAAAAATCATCATACAGAAGATAGAATATATGCATTGGTAGCTGTGCAGCATTTGGGCCACAAGTGTTACTTGATCTCTGACTCGGAGGCTGGAGGATTTCTTTCTGGAGAAAACTAGGTAATGGGTAGTGTTTTATTTGTCAATTTGTTATGCATTTCTGTATGCATTTATCTGAAGAGAATAAATCTCAGGTGTGTGGTTATAAAACCATGAGCCTTTCCTGTTGCATACAAGGAGTATGTTTGTAAGAACTATTTGTTTTTCTCCATTTTTTTTATGGCTGGGATGTATAAGGGTGATGAAAGTACAATGGTATTTGAAATTATTCTTATGAGTATGCTTAGTGTAACTTCTTAAAGTCCTTGTGGCTTTCTGTGACAGTTACAGAGCATGGTCTTTCTTTTTGAGGAAAGAATGAGGAAATAGGCATCTGCAATTGAAAAAAGGAAGCTATAGGAATTAAATGTGGGTCTGTTTTTTTTACAATGAAAAAAAGCACCGAAACAAACAAGAAATTCAGCAGAAACTTCACAATGGTGAATAAGTTTAAAATTTGAAGGATTTTGTTTATTATTTAAGTAAAGAAAGAATTCTCTATGGAGTGTCTGATGAAGATCTTAAGTGATCACTTGTAGTGCAGACAAAGCAAAGGTAATCAGCAAATAAGTTACTCTGTGTTTGGAAGAGTGCCAGTTGATGATCTCCAAATAGTTCAGTGTCTATAATCAGAAAATATTCTGTATGTGTAGTAAGTGATGCATATATGGAGTTTAAGTCTTTGAGGCCTAAATAATTATTACAAAAATATATTGTAAAGATTAAATGAATCTGTAAAACAGCAGTTTGTTTTCTGTTAAAACCTGGACAATTGAAAATAGCTTGAGTATGGTTAATAGCGCTTGCAGTGCCACTGTTAAAGAAGGGGAAAGGCAGCAGGATGGATAATGTGTGCTGTACATGCACTACTTTGATCAGGAGCATGAAAGAGATAATGAATGAGCAGATAAAGTACACAGATATTAAAATGTGAACAATGAACCAAACAGGTGATGGAGAGACAAACACTGATGTGGGCAAACAAAATAGCCTACATTTTAATAACAGGCTCATTTGAGTAATTGACTTCTTAATATAGCCTGTAGCAAACTCCCACCTCTAGGAATGAGGACCATTGCTTTGGAAGCAGTGCTTCTGGAAAGAAGCAGGGACTTGTTTAGCTAGTTGACCCCATGCTCCCTTTAAATTTGTAGCTGAGAAAACTGGGCTGTACAAGTATTGGAACATTCAGGAAGTGGCATTATCTTGGATGTGACATTGAAGACTATTAACAAAATGAGAATTTCAGATTTTGTGCTTTGCATCAAAAGTAACATTTCTTAGTAAATCGGAAGAGGTTCACAAGAAGGCTATGAAAATGGTGTGAGTTCTTGCTACCTAAGAATGTGAAATTTAAGAGTGTTAAAACCACTTGAGTAGTGAGACTAAGGAAGCTCACTCTACAGAGTTTATAGAATTGAAGGTTAAGAGGGGACTTTAAGACAGCCTACAGATTCTTACTCAGGGGAGAGATCTCTGTAGACTGCTACTTTATCTTTTGGGAGCAGAAAATGTATAATGAGGATTGATGACTGGAAGTGGAAACTACACAAATTGAGACTAAAAAAACGGAACCCATCTTTAACAATGTGGGTAATTAATCACTGAAACAATTTTTCTAGTCGGATGGTAAATCTTCCATCACCTGAAGTCTAAAGCAGGACTAAACGTCTCTTTAAAATATAAGCTCTAGCTCAAACTGAAGTTATGGTCTCTGTGTCGAAATAACTGGCTGAAGTACTGTGGCTTCTGTTGTGCCGGAGGTTGGTGCATATGATCATAATACTCATTCTGCCCTGAAAAAATATATTAATCTCTTCCTGGCTCATCTGGAACTGACATTGTTCAAACTTGATTTTATGTGTAAATGGATGAGTGATATTTACCTCCCCAGAGATACAAGACCTTGGTTAATAATAAAGGCTGTGAAGGCTGCAGAAATACTGTTGGGAAATACATGAAACTAGAAGTCACAATCTCTTTGCTGATATGGCCATATGTGTCTCCTGAAGCTATAAGAAATTGTGTGTGGAGACCTTTCTCCTGGTCCACCCCTGCCCAGCCATGACAGGTCCTGGGAGGTTCTGTAGCAAAGGCTGGTTAAAAGGGAGGTGGGAACACTTCAGCATCACTTGGTCAGATGCCTAGTACTTTTTACTATCTCTAACTGGATACTTTTCTAGCTCTAATTATGGTTTAGTAACATTAATGATACATGTGAATACTGTTGTGGGTTTGCTAACAAGAAGTTTGCAGCCAGAGATTAAAAAGCAGGTCAAGTACCTGTAACAGTAAGCATCTGGAAATCAGACCTGTTCAGCCAGTGTTCATGGTTTGCTGACAGAAGGAAATGTTTTAATTCTTTCTGCTGATGGTTGGTATTAAACTGTAATTTGCAATAGGAAATAAATAAATGAATCTTGGTTTATGAGTGTTGTGCCCTTCTGGTGTTTAAACACTGCTCATGTCTTGCAAGAAACAAATATAATTGTCAGGGGGTGCTTTAAGTCAGCTTGTGTCAGCCTGTAATGTTCAAGATCGCTCTCACAAGGCAGAGAGGGCTTTAAAGACTCCTGCATAGAACTCATTAGGTACATCCAGCTTCAGTCACTGCTGCTAGATCTCTCTCAAAATTCAGCCACATTATATCAGGTATAGAAAATAACAGTTGGTTTTGGGTACTACATTTATGTATTCTGTATTTATTTCAATAAATAATGCTGAAAAAAAATAGGGGTTTGATTTTTAGCAGGTTTATAAATATGCAATCGTTATTCTTCTCTGTATGCTACATGCAGCACAAACAAGCCTTTCACCCAGCTGAGAAACAGTTCAATTTACATACACAAATTAAAATGTAGTCCCTCTGGTGTCAAGAACTGAATCGGCTGCACTGGAAAGGCAGTTTTCTGTGTTGAAAAGAAAAAAGAAAAAGCATGTAATTGGCCTGCCTGTGTGTTGCTCTTGTGCCTCTAAGTCCTGAATTTCATTTTGGAATTAATACCTCAGTGCTTCTATGGTCCATCCTCTTCAGTGCATGGCCCTTCACAGCACTAGCACTTCTCATTTCAGTATGGAAGCTTCAGTGTCCAAAATATGCTCACCAGCCCTGCTGCCACTCTTGCATTATGCCATGGGTTACTGTGGAGTGCTCTCAGGCCCGAGGTCAAAGGTGCACAGTACCAAGCTAAACTATTTTAGTTTTATATAAATGAGATTCCTTAAAATGAGAGAGTGTTTGCTGGGGTTGGAGGATTGACAGGCTTGAATATTGGTTTTATGCTTCCTCTTACAGCAATTTGGATGTGTGCACCGGGGATAGAAGTCTTCCATACTGTTGTACTGGTCTCTTTATTAGAATCAGAGAATGGTTGGGTTTGGAAAGAACCTTAAGATGATCTAGTTCCAACTCCCCTGCCATGGGCAGCAGCACCTCCCACTAGAACAGATTGCTCAAGACTCTATTCAACCTGGCCATGAATGCTGCCAGGACTGGGGCATTCACAGCTTCCTTGGGCAGCCTCTTCCAGTGCCTCACCACTCTCACAGTGAAGAACTTCTTCCTTATATCCAATCTAAACTTCTCCTGTTTAACTCATTACCCCTTGTTCTATCACTATAGTCTCTGATGAAGAGTCCTTCTCCAGCACCCTTGAAGGCCCCTCTTCAGATACTGGAAGGTCCCAAATTTCTCAGCCTATCTTCATACAGGAGGTGCTCCAGTCCCCTGATCATCCTCATGGCCCTCCTCTGGACTTGCTCCAGCAGCTCCATGTCCTTTTTATGTTGAGTACACCAGAACTGCACACAATACTCCAAGTCAGGTCTCACGAGAGCAGAGCAGAGGGGCAGGATCCCCTCCTTCAACCTGCTGGTCACCCTCCTTTTGATGCAGCCCAGGATACGGTTGGCTTTCTGGGCTGCGAGCACACACTGAAGCTGGCTCATGTTCAGTTTCTCATTGACCAGCACCCCCAAGTCCTTCTCCACAGGGCTGCTCTGAATCTCTTCTCTGCCCAACCTGTAGCTGTGCCTGGGATTGCTCCGACCCAGGTGTAGGACTTTGCACTTGGCATGGTTAAACTTCATGAGGTTGGCATCAGCCCACCTCACAAGTGTGTCAAGGTCCCTCTGGATGGTATCCCTTCCCTCCAGCATGTTGACCACACCACACAGCTTGGTGTCATTGGCAAACTTGCTGGGGGTGCCTCAATCCCACTATCCATGTCAGCGACAAAGATGTTGAACAGGATTGGTCCCAACACCAATCTCTGAGGGACGCCACTCGTTACTGGTCTCCAATTGGATATTGAGCCGTTGACCGCAATAGTTTTCATTCAGCCATCCAGCCAATTCTTTATCCACTGAGTGGTTGATCTATCAAATTGATGTCTCTCCAATTTAGAGACAAGGATGTTAAAAGCAGTGTCAGTGACATGTTTACCCTGCTCTCAGTGAAGGAGCAGTCCTCTTGCCTGCTCTGGGTAAGTACATTACGGTTTGGAGACAACTCTTTACTGCAGGTGCAGGCCATGTAGGTTTTACAGTTAATTATTGTTAGTTTAGTACTGTCAGCAGAGCTGAATATTTACTTGAGGATTTTCAGTCATGAAATTATTGATAGTAACGAAAATCTTAATTTTTAGTCTAGTTGGTTTCTAGAACCAGCACTGTGACAAATTCACATTATGCAGATCCTAGACCTGTATCATAAAAACACTATCTCCATTGTTGTATAGCTGTATTTATACAATGGTGTCTAGAAAACAATTCTATTGTTACATAAAACTTAAGCTACACACTAGTAGTAAGATCATTTGTCTGCAAATCGAAATTAAGGAGAGATAGAAAGATTAATTGGTTGCCTAATACCTTAAGATTGGTAAATTGAACCACAAGGGCAGATTTCTTCTTAGAATAAGACTGTTATTTCCTAATTATTTTTTTTAATCTGTTTGACATGAGTTTTTTTATTTTTAAGTGTGAAGGAGGAGCTTTTCATTTAATTTTTGATTTTTGGTTCATGAGACAAAAAGGCTTCTTTTAGTGTATGATTTTCTGGTACTGTTTGGGCCTCTTCCCCTCCTTCTGCCCTTCTGTGTACTTGTATGAAGTGAGCAACTGAGAATCTTGAAACTAGGCTGTTCATGTAATGAGATCAGTGTTCCTTCATTCTTCTCTTGATCTGTCTTTTGTCTTTGTCTATCCTACTTTCCTTTCGTTCCTGCTTTTGGAGTTTGTTTTCTTCTGATGTTCTGTTGCTTTGTGGTGTTCTCCTCAAAATCAGTTTATGCTTCTGTGGTTAGTATGTGATTATTATTGATAATAATATTTCCACCCACTCTTGCCCTCTTGTGCCCTGCATACCCTGTAGCAACTAGAGAATAGCAACAAACTGGTATTGATGCTGGTGAATCACTTTTCCTGTTGTACTCAGATGCTTGTCTGGAACTTCAGAACTGAGCTCTGTTCAAAAGTACCACAACCTGGTCCAGTGGAAAGTGTCCCTGCCCGTGGCAGGGTTGAAACTATGTAATGTTTAAGGTCCCTTCCAACCCAAACTGTCCTGTGGTATATAACCTAAGGAAATTTCACTAGTTTGAAGGTATAGGGAGGGTGAGGAATATTGAATTTATTTTTTAAAAGCTGCTTCTTCTAAGTCCTTGCCTAAATTTCTGTGTGTTTTGCTTTTTCAGATCTTTCATTGCTTTTTGGTCATATAAACTTTCTTGAAGAATGAACTGGACTTAGATGTTAAAAAAAATCATCCTGAAAATTCCTGATGACCTATATATGTTATAAAATACCACTTTGTATTCATAAAGGAGAAATGAGCTGCTCGTCTTAGTGTTTCACACTGGTGAATAGAGTAAGCCTATTTAGAGGCACTATACAATGGTTTACCTGGTACTATTAACCCCCCCCTATTTTCAGGCTTACAATTCACTTTATCCATACTAAAAGTGAAATCATTATGCGCTTAACTAACTACAAATGTGTTCTGCAAATAAAACTTTTCAGGTGCCAGTGAATAGTCAAGTAGTGGGACAGGTTGCGCAGAGAAGTTGTGCAGTTTCTGTCCATGGAGGTTTTTAAGACCAGATTGGGTACAACTGCTAACAACCTGATCTGACCTCAGACATGACCTTTCTTTCAGCATGAGGTTGGATTGGAAACTCCTGAGGTTCCTCCCTCCTTGAATTATCCTGTGATCCTACGTGGCTCAGTGATGTGTGTGCGTGTTCCAGTTTATTTCCGTCAGCAGTGGATTGCGTTGCATTAGTTGGAGAAATGACTCTTGATATGTGTCTAATTTCTACTCTGTTTTGTTCCCATTTTCTGATCCTTTGTTTCTTCATACTCTGGATCAGACACCTCTCAGTTACAGAAAAAGATACTTCTAGTGAATTAATTATGCTGCATAATTTTTGTTGGTATGTCTTTTTTGTGAATAATATTTGCTTTCACTCCTGATTATTACTAGCTCTATAATACTGTGTTTTTCTGCAGTCAGTGGGTTGACTAGTTAAATTCTTCATACTGAACCCCATGTTCTTTGTGTTTTGAATTCTGCAGTTGTGATAGGGGTCTCTGTATGATGTCTACAAAATGTCTTAAAAAACAGCATGTATTGCTTGGTAAAGTGGTAGCTGCTGAATGTATCTTGCATTTGTGATGTTTAGAAACAAAATATTTTATCTAGGAGACGTTAATTTTAACCTCAGAAAGGTCTTTATTCATGGTATCAGAACTTCAGAACGTCTGGTATAGTTGGTTAGATATAGAGATTATGTCAGTTGCATGGAAATATAGCCATGCTGATAGTGAAGCATTTTTGGTGGAAGAAATGCTAAAGTACTAGTTCAGAAGTAGACTATAACTTCATCTGGCTGCATATGTTTAATATTACTATTTGTTCTTTCAATGGGTCATTCTTACTATTAAATTCTAAATTACTACCTTGAAACTTGGGTAGTATTAATCTATTAATTCTGTAAGTGTTCTAAGGCCATTATTAACATAGCAGGAATTTAAAGCCAAAATAAGCCAAGCAAGCAAAACCTTAAAAAAAAAGCCCAAAACAAAAAACCCCTTAAAATTTTATGTGTTGATATTAATTTTAAACAAAGCTCTAAATCACTTTTCCTGCATACTATATTGAAATCTGTTTTGATAAAAGATTGCTACCCATTCGTAAGTAGCTAAGTTACCTCTCTAACCATGCCAAGTGCAAAGTCCTACACCTGGGTCGGAGCAATCCCAGGCACAGCTACAGGTTGGGCAGAGAAGAGATTCAGAGCAGCCCTGTGGAGGAGGACTTGGGGGTGTTGGTCGATGAGAAACTGAACATGAGCCAGCTTCAGTGTGTGCTCGCAGCCCAGAAAGCCAACCGTATCCTGGGCTGCATCAAAAGGAGCGTGACCAGCAGATTGAAGGAGGTGATCCTGCCCCTCTATGCTGATCTTGTGAGACCTGACTTGGAGTATTGTGTGCAGTTCTGGTGTCCTCAACATAAAAAGGACATGGAGCTGCTGGAGCAAGTCCAGAGGAGGGCCATGAGGATAATCAGGGGACTGGAGCACCTCCTGTATGAAGACGGGCTGAGAAAGTTGGGGCTGTTCAGCCTGGAGAAGAGAAGGCTGTGTGCAGACCTTGTAGTATCTGAAGTATCAGTGCAGTATCTGACCATAGCAGCCTTCCAGTATCTGAAGAGGGGCTATATGGGTGCTGGGGAGGGACTGTTCATTAGGGACTGTTGTGATAGGATAAGGGGTAACGGGTTAAAACTTAAACAGGGGAAGTTTAGATTGGATATAAGGAAGAAGTTCTTTACTGTGAGGGTGGTGAGGCACTGGAATGGGTTGCCCAAGGAAGTTGTGAGTGCTCCATCCCTGGAGGTGTTCAAGTCCAGGTTGGACAGAGCCTTGGGTGAGATGGTTTAGTGTGAGTGTCCCTGCCCATGGCAGGGGTTTTGGAACTAGATGATCTTAAGGTCCTTTCCAACCCTAACTATTGTATGATTCTGTGTTGTGCAGGACAGTGTCAAAAGCTTTGCACATGTCTTGGTAGATGATGTCAACTGCTTTGCCCCTATCCATTGGTTCTGTAGCCTATCACAGGAGGTGAGGCTGACTGGTCTGTAGTTCCCCGGGTCTTCCATTTTTCCCTTTTTAAAAATAGGGGTTATATTTCCCCTTTCCCAGTCATCAAACTTGACCTGCATGAGCTGTTTGCAGAGTAGCGAGACCCTCATGATGTTTTTATGTCTTGCTCCCCTTCTCAGGCAATGGAGAAGAAATCCATCATAGCCACCCATATGCTGCCACACTAACTGGAGAGAAGCAAAAGTTAAAATTATTTTTCTTGGGATGTATGACTAAAGGTGATGCATATTGGATTTTATTTTTAGAGCACAACTTGCTGAATATAAAGATCAGAATGATGGATGCTTTTGATGCAGAGTCATTTTGTTGCTTTGACCATTAGGCCTAGCTTACGCCTTTTCTAAAGTGTTGCCAAGACTTTACTAGCTGTATTTTATACTTAACTTTTGACGTTTATGGGTTTTCTGACTGAACATTTGGAATATGATGGGAATGTAAGATTTCCTTAGCTGGGATTTATCTAAACCAAATGGGAGTTGTCTGCTGTCAGCACCCTAATAATTAGTAAGTGAGCAGTTCTCTGTAGTGGCAACATCTTGTTTTGAGCCTAGCACACTTCTCATTCACTTGAGATACCCCTCATCTGAGAGACAATCTAAATCAGCGATTTGTAAGTACAAGTGTTCTTCAAATCCTCACAGTTTTCCCAGTGCTCTCTGAGATCTGACATTGCCTCTTCCAAGCTTCTGTCTGATCAGACAGTTTTTTCATATTGATACCAGAAACTTCCTCCAAAATTTTAATGATACCTCTAAGGGGTGTAATATTATAGATTGGGGTGCAGATATAAGCTGATGATTTGGTGGACAGTGCAAAATAGAGCAGTCACTAAATGAGAACTCTTATGTTAAAAAGTGCTGCTTTAGTGGGGGATTTGAATGGCTGAACGACCATGGTGATATGAAAATGAAGCTAATAGATGTGCAGGAGTAAACAATTTCTTTCCAGGTGTGATAGAGAAATAATGGTTATTTTCAACTGGAGCAAAGTAATTAAAACCCAAAACATCTCCAAACTCAATAAGGTGAAAAGCTGAAGAGTAGGATGGACAAAGCATTTTTTCCCCAATCTTATTGTATTGTTTATAATAAATCTGGTACTTAAAACCAGTTTTGCTTTATTTGGAATGTTTTCTAGGAGTCTGCCACCCCTTCCCACCAGATATGTAGTTTAGCAAATCTAGTTTGCTAAGCATAGATGGTGAATCTGCACCTCTGGAGAAGAAAATCTATTGGAGGAAAACTCTCAACTTTGATATTATAAAAAGGAGTTCAATACACTCAGATTTTTACTTTTCTATAATGATCACTCTTTCAGTAGAGATTTAAGAGGAGGTCTACTGGCCTCTATTTCACTGCCATCCTGTAATGCTTTTGCTCAGTGATCCATCTGGTACTGTATCTGCTTGCAGTCTCTACTTCCTTTTTGAACACAACTAGTATCAGTCAGAATGAGCATTTTCTAAGATATCAACTTCAGCAAGTGTGGTTGGGGAAGAGTCTTGAAGGGATCTGCTTGTATTTGAACATATAAGTGATGCCTCTTCATCTGTGCTTTAAATCTTTTTGTCTTGTTCTTCCTATCAGTCTTCTCCAAGGTGGGCTACGTTATTATGTGGTGCAGCTTTCTCTGGCGCTTGAAACTTCCTTGTAATAATGATTCATGCTCAGTAATTGTCATAACTGTTTTGCAGTGTCCATATTAAACCTTTAATTCTTTTTTCTCTGGTACTTACTAACCACTATTTGGCACTTGACTGTTCAAAGAATTCAACTCATTTGCAATGTTGACAAACTCAGACGCTGTTCTTCTCTTGCCACCACCCACTGGGTGTGCCACAGACCATGTGACAAGTTCTACCATAATGCCATATCCAGGTGCTTTTACTTCCCTTTTTATATTATAAAATTAATCTCAGCTGACGCTTTCCTGAGATTGATGCATTTCTGTCCTTTTGTCTCCTTCCTCATTCTAAACCAAGTGATTGTATCTTTCTGCAGCTGAAAGTTTTGTTGGGTTTGGTTTCAATCTTCAGCGGTAGATAGTTTCTTAAACTTGGCAATCTTTTTCCTTTGTTTCTGGTTGGTCCCTTTTCTTCAAGGTACATCTCTATGAAGAGCTGTCAATTTTGTTCAGCATACTGATGTGCATGGTTTCTTCTGCATGGCTTCCAGACTGAACAGAGCTTTCCTACTGTACTTTGTAGGAAATAACACATCTGGGAACCTGTTTCCTGGATGTGTAAAGACAGTCCTTGTTTCTTTGGAAAATTGAAGTTTCTGGTTTCTGATCTTTCTGAAGAGCAGAGTCATATGGGAGAACTCAGAATTACAGGCAGAAGAGAAAGGAACTTAGAAGTTTGTGATGATTAGGGCGAAAGGTCAGCAAACAAAGCTACTGAGTTCTGTTTAGCTCAGCTAGTGTTTTATAATTTACACGCACCTTAAGGCTTTTTGTTTTCCTTCTCTGTGAAATGGAGATGGTTTCATTTTTCATTAGTGTTTATTTGAACTTTTTTTTTCAAGAAGAACTTGCAGAATTAAAAAAATATTGTTGATGCATTTTGTGTCTCGGTAAATAAGTGAGACCTGAAATTAACTGAAACCAATCTTTGCTTTTAAGCACATTTGTAATTTTGAAGCTGGGAAGCACGCTACTGATGTGGGATTTCATGGCAGGGGAGGGAAGAGTTTTCTTCAAAGCACTTTGACTTTATTTTTATTTTTTTTATGCAGTCCTCCCTGAAGTGTTTCAGTAATAGATGATTGATGTACTCTGTGATTAATACTGCTGCACATCTCTGCAGATTTGTTACCTTTACAGCAACGTAACTTATTGAAAAGACAGATGATGCAAAGGATCATCCTGCCCCTGTGGAGACACTAGGGACACTCCCCTCCTGAATACTAGATTTTTGTTTGCTTGTGTGACATGTGTAACACCAGCATGGGCTTCTTAACAGCACTGAAGTGTATCATACATTGATCTTGCTGGGAAACAGTTTGGGGGCTTCTGCAGGCTTAGGGATTTGGTCAGTATGTGTGTGTCATGCAGAAAGGAAGGAGTTGGCTTTGCTGGCCAACATCTGGCCTGCAGCTGGTCAATGTAAAATAGGAACTTAAAAGAGTTAGTTCTTCACTGAGGAAAACTTTGTAACACCACAGTAGAAGAAGCCTGGGGATTTGAGATTATTATCTTCATGATATTTTGGATTACTTTGGAGGAAAAAGCTTGAAATTGAAGGCTCCTGCTTTAGTCAGTCCATTTGTAGTCTAAATGGAGCACATCTTGACCTTTAATGTGTGTGAGTGTTCAGGCATAACTAGTGGTGAAAGAACAGGCTGTGTCTGTTATAGTTTTACTTATAGTCTTATTGATTTTTCGGAGGGCATTGCTGTTTTGTTGCTATCACAGAATTCTAGGAAAAGTTTAAAATTATAAATATCTAAGTATATGTGGCCTAAAAATGTTGAGTTAGGCAATGTTGAACTTATATGATGCTTTTACATGACAGTGCATTGTAGATTGGGCACATTTTTATGACTTGGTCTAAGGCACACTGAGTCTCTGTTTGGTAACAGAAGGCAGCAGCACGTGTATGCAGTGTAGAACTACCTCCTATACTGGGCTTTTTCAGATGATACCGCTTTTATATGAGACAGCAGCCAGCTTTGGCAAGTTGCTTTTCCATGGTAGTATACTGTAATTATAGAAACCCTGTATAGTGCTGCTTCCTATGCTCTTGCCCATTTCTCTTATGTCAGTGTCACAGTGTAAGATTGTAATGTTAGATGTATGGAAGGTCTGGTGGCTGAAGATACTGCCCACAAAATCCCTGTGTCATGATTAAAAGTGTTTTGAAATCTTCAAGAAAACCTAAAAGGCTGTTTTTGCATTTTTTGGTTTTTATTTTTATTTTTTTCTCTTTGTAGATACTTGAGGAAAAAGTAGTAGTTAGTTCTACTGTATTTTTCTTACAGTTTAATGTAGTCCTAATTCATAGAATTAGTGCTAACAGAACATGTAAATGGGATCTGTAATTTCTCAATTTTATTTTACTTTGTCTCTTGCTGGGCGTCTGTATAAATACTTTGATTTAAAAATTGATCTGTAATTGTGAATGTCACAATTCTAAGCCTTGCACGCTAAGCATTAGGAGTCATAAAGGACCTGGACTCCAGTGAAGTAATTGGAGTGCTTCACACTACTGAAAATCAGAAATGTCTCAGACAAACCCCTTAAAACAATGTCATTAAGAACTTGACAAGTATTAGGAAGTTTGCCTGTTAATCTATCTTTTTCTATCTTCTTCTGGCTGCTGAACAATAGTTTTTTAGAGAAGTTGATGTGTCTAATATTCATGAACAAAAAGTGTAATGCATATGCAAACTGACTGTATTAAAATAAACAGAGCTCCTACACTGTAAATATCCATTTGATAACCAAGACTGCAATGCATGGAGATTAGCTTATTTCACAGTGTAATAGCTGTCATGAGAAGTTAAGACTGAGGCAGACAGAAGTGTTGGTTTTGAATTTTGGAATTCACTTTCTCCAGTGTTGAATAGAGAAACCTGATTTTGACTAACTTACATCACATTAGAAAAGTTCTGAAGCATATCTTACATTGAATAGTAAGTGAGAAACCCGAGTTATTCTTTCACTGGAGAGGTAAAAGTACTTTCAAAGTGTCTTTATGAGTTAGGTCATAAGGTTATTTTAAAAGATAAATGGTTTTTAATGTGGGGAAACCCATGCACATTCTTAGGATCCCCCTGCATAGGAAAATGTGCTATTCTGACATGTCTGGGGGGAAGACATAATTTAAATAAATGTCCATTATTTCTGCATTTTCAATTAGCTTATCTCTTCAGTATGTACTGAGTTGATCCAGAGACAGCATAACAGCTAAGTTAAGGTGCAGCTTAAGGTGAGTGTTGATTCTGTGTTCCCCCCACATTGCCTGTAATCCCTTATTATACTTGCTGGGTTTATAGATTGTCATGATTTTGAAGTTATTTCTGTAGCTGTATGCATGTAACATGGGACCAGAACCTGCAAAGTTTTTTGGAGGCAGATGGCCTGGTTCTCTTCTTTCTCAAGAGCAGGCGCTGTGCTTGGGTGGAAAAAATTAGTGCCCTATTAGTGCAGCTTTGACATTACTTGGGATTCCCCTGTTTGTGCTTAACAGAAAGCTGTTTTACAAATGAACAGAGAACATGTTATTTGATTAGCTGTTGAAATACCATCTGATATATATCAAAGTTATCCCAGCCTGTGTGCCAGCCCAATAAATTAACATAGAGAACCAGGGTGAAGGATTAATCACTAAAAGGTAGTAAGATGTATTAAATGGCTCAGGTTGAGATACTTAGAGCAATAAAATACCTAGTTATCTTAATCTTCAAAAAGTGCCTATAAGACACCTTCCATCTGTCAACAGTCATGGCTCTGGGAATAGCTGCTGCATCTTTCATGCCTTTCTGGAGTACTGGTAAAGGAGGTTGTGCTAAATTGAAATGTGCTGGGGAGGGGTGTGTGTGGGGGGGTGTTTGGGGTTTCCTATTGCACTCCGGAGCATTAAATTTTCCCCACTGTTACTTATTTTTTTTTTTTTAATAAAAATAATAGAAAATGAGTTCTCAAATGAAGACTCAGAAATATTTTTGAGTGACTTTTGTTTGAAAGTTCAGGTGTATGGAAGAAGCGACAGCTTTGGAATCTTTATTCATGTATGAAGGATGCTGTGCCCTCTCTACATACCTGCCATGATTAATATAAGGTACTCCATTGATACCAATCCTCTGATTTGGCTTGTTAGCTAAGCTGCTGAGTTTTGTTATCTAGAGTTGTGTATTTATTATTTATGTGAGCTGGGTGTCATGTGTCCCCATCCCCCCACTCAGTTCTTCATCAGGCATTGTTCTGAGCTGTATTTAAAAGTGACTGACCAAACTGAACTGGATTTTTTTTTTTCCACATAGTGTTACAGTTTACCCCTAGATCTCTATGAAACTAGAGATGCATTTGACTGCAGAGCTACATTTCCCTACCCACACAGGAACAGAAGCATAAGGTGTCTGTATGTGGCAGGTACATAGCATTCAAAGATTAGTAAAAGCTGCCTCAGTTAGGAGTCTTGGAGTCTTCCTAACCAGCAATCCTCTCTGAGAGAATACCTTCAACATGTTCTTATTCATTGCTTCCCTTATGTTTTTGCCAATGCAAAGGTATACTCCAGGGAAGAGTGTTTTCTGTGATTTGGATTCACTGATGTGTCTTTTTCTTTCACTGCCCTGGTCTATCAAAGAGCTGCAGGTGAAAGATTTCACTTTTTTTGAAAGAAAGTTGATTTAATTTATTTTGTCTTCATCTTTAATCATGTAAGCATTCATTACCAGTTTGTTTCATATCTCTGCTCTGATCTGAACTCATTTAGCCAAAAGAAACTTGTGACTTTTTAATTATCTGCCTGAGGTTTAAATTGTGTATTGGAAGTTTTTAAAGTTTGAAGTAGGATTTAATTGGTTTTGGGTTGTGTTTGGTTTTGGGTTTTGGATTGTTTTTTGGTTTGTTTTGGGTTTGTTTTTTTTTCATCTACAGGTTAAAAGGATCCAGCAGGGATTGTCCTACCATTGCTTTGGGATTTCAAAAGCTCTGTTTGCTTTTAACATGCTTGGGTTCACAGCACAACACTATGTAGTGGAGAAATGCATACTACTAATAATATCAATTACCATCAGCTCTATACAATTCTTCTGTGATGCTATGTGATTTAAATGTCATTATGTGTCTGGAAAAGGATGGGAAATTGTTGTTGTTACCTCCTGTTTGCTGCTTACAGCTGTTTTTATGACTGGTTTTGCTCATAAACAGGTGTTTAGAGCATTTCTTTGACTAAGTCATATGGCTTCTGCTGCTGTGAATTAATTTGTCTTACATGTCTGGGTAGCTTGGATTTCTTTTCTTTTCACTTCTTTAAAGAAAAGAAAAATAAATAAATAAGCAGAAAGTCTCCCAGCAACTGAAGTTCTTCTGGTAAAGCCATTATTGGGGAAACTACAAGCTGACAATGAGATAGAATGTGTCCTTCAGGTAAAAGATGGTTTGCTGTCATATCTGTGGGCATGGCCTCCCGATAAAATCTCATCTTAATCTGGTTCCTGTCCGTTCCTGTTGAATGATCTTTCTGGTTCTTTCTCTACTTTGGTTAAAAGTCCTGTGCCTGGTGCCTTTTATTCCTGCAGCTGATCTGTGGTAAGTGACAGGGGAAAGTAGGTATGCATTCAGTAATATTCCATGGTAAAAACTTAAAAACTCCGTACAAAATGTTTTCGAAAAACACCAGCGGATGGTGCTTCTGAAAAAGGTAAGATGAATTCCTCCTCTGCCCCCATACTCATTACTAATGTCTGAAAGCAAGGAGGGTGCATCCAGTGTAATTCACCTCTGGACTTAATAGTACTTACAGGTGAATGGGAGCCTCAGAAGAGCTTGTTGGGACCTGTAACACTTTTAAGCTATTTTCTGTATGTATTTCACTCAAAAAGTGCTCACCTCTGCTTCAGCCATTCCTTGGTAGTCAATCAGAGACTTAGGAAAGCAGAATGCTTTTAGCCCACTTGGTTACTGCCATTTCATATATGATTCAGAAGGTTTAATTTCTATTTTAAAAATAAAAAAAAAATAAACAATGAATACCAAAATCCAAACAAACAAACCCCATCACTGCAAAACCTGTGAAAATGTATGTAAATACGAAACAAAAACATGCAAGTCACTGATTTTTTTGCATGGCATGGTGCATTGCTGAAAACATGGGGTGTTCTGCCTGAAGTTAAATCATTAGAAAACCAGGACTTGGATACAGTGGTTTTATTAAGAATAATATGCTTAAGGAAGGATAGTTACAGGTGTACTGGACAGCAAAGTAGCTGTTGAGCCACAGACAGTAGAAAATAAGCTGTTTTCCCAAGGACAGGGTACCTTTAAAATGTCTTTCATGAGCAGTGTTTTGGTTTTGTTTTCTAGAGACAATTTTAAGATGTTATCTGTACTTTAACTGCATCTCAGAGGAAGAGAAATGTACTGATAGGAGCATGTGCTTTGTTGGAGAGTCATCTGTTATATCTCATTTCCACTGAAGTGCATGAAAATAAATATGGTTTGATATTTTTTTTTCTAACGAAGGAGTTCTGATAACTAAAACCACACGGAAGTCACAGAGTAGTTGGGGTTGAGGGGGCATTGCCAGATCATTTGTTGAATCTTCCTGCTTAAGCAGGGTCAGCTGGAGCAGGTTGCCCAAGGACATGTCCAGTTTGTTTTGGAATGTCTCAAAATGGAGACTCCACAATCCCCCTGGGCAATTTGTTCCCCTGTTTGAACATCCTCACAGCAAAAAATCCCCGAAGTTGGGTGGGTTTGTTTTTGCTGTTGTTGTTGTAGTTCTTGTTCAGTTTGTTTTTCTTTTTTCTTCCAGATGGAATTTCAGTTTGTGCTTTTTGCATCTTATCTCTTTGCTGGGTATTGCTCAGTCTTCTTTACTCCCTCCCATCAGATAGTTACACACATTAATAAGATTGACTCCCCTCCCTTCCCAAGCCCTCTCTTCTCCTGGTTGAATAGTCCCAATTCCCTCAGCCTCTCATCATATGAAAGATGCTCCAGTCTCTCAGTCCTCTTCACAGCCTTGCACTGAGCTTATTCCTCCAAGTCTGTATCTTCCCTGTACTGGGTAGCCCAGCACTGGACACAGCACTCCATGGTGGCTTCCTCAGTGCTGAGCAGAGGGGAAGGATCACCTCCCTGCTGGCAATATTTTCATGCAGCCCAGGAGGCTTTCTGTGTCACCAAAGCATGTTGCTGGCTCATGTTCTGGTTGTTGCCCACCAGAACCTCCAGGTCCTTTCAAGACAGGCTGATGGGCCCAGACAGCTGGAAAACATCTACTGATGTCTGGGTTATTCTTTCTCAGGTGCAGAATTGCATTTCCAATTGTTGAACTTCCTGGGGTTCCTGTCAGCCCAGTTCTCCAGCCTGTCCAGGTCCCTCTGACTTGCAGCACATCTGTACAAGCCACTTCTCCATCTCTGTCACCTGTGACCTTGTTGAGGGTGCTCTTTGTGCCATCAGCTGGGTCATTAATGCACATATTGAACAGGACTGGCCCCAGTATCAACCCTTGGGTACACAGTGACTTGCCTTCAAACTGGCTTCCTGCTCCTCATCAGAACTGACTAGACTTGGTCATTCATCCAATTTAAAGTCTACCTTCCTGCGCACTTTCCTAACCTGTACTTTGTCAGCTTGCCAATAACAATGCCATAAGAGATGGTTATGACATCAAAGTAAATAACATCTACTGATCTCCCTTTGCCCATCAAGCTAGTCACCTCCCTGTAGAAGGCTGTCAGGCCTGATTTACCCTTAATAATTCCATGCTGACTACTTCTCATTGCATTCTCATCCCAAATATGTTGAAAATGTTGTGCAGAAGGTTTTGCTTTATCACCTTCCCAGGGACTGAAGTGAGGCTGACTGGTCTGTACATCCCTGGGTTCTCCTTGCCCACCATGAGGACAGGAGTGATAGTTGCTCCCTCCTTATTTCAGGAACCTCTCCCAGTCTCACCATGACCTTTCAAAGATAATAGAGACTGCCCTTACAGTGGTATCAGCCAGCTCCCTTAGCACTTGTATTTATCCCATCAGGTCTATGGACTGGTGTATGTCCTGTTTCTTTAAGTATTTGCTAATCCAGTTCACTTCCACTAAGGGTAAGTCTTCCCTTTGGCCACAGGGTCCTGGGATTCCTGAAGACTGGCCTTTCTGGACAAAGGTCAAGATGGAAGGGGAATAGGTACTCTGTCTTCTTTCTTCAGTGTCCTTTGTCGCAAGGTTAAAAGTGGAAGACCTTTATCTTTTAATGGCCAATGGATTTAATAGGAAGAATACTGAACATTGTAGTAAAGTTCCTAACATGTGACTGAGGGGACTGAGGAATCCTTTTTGTTTTATCTTCTGTTTTCTCTGTTAGGGAAAGAAAGCAGCCTTGAGTATTCTAACTATGAAGTAACTTCAGCCTGTTCCTGTGAATATCTCTTGAGTCATGTAGGGATGCACTGGGACTTATTGGTTTTGCACATGAAAGTTGGTGGTGGTGCTTATACTTCCCTGAAGACTACAGTCTTCTTTTCTCTGGAGAAGGCTAAAAAGCACTAACATAGAACCATAGAATAGTTAGGGTTGGAAAGGACCTTAAGATCATCTAGTTCCAAACCCCCTGCCATGGGCAGGGACACCTCCCACTAAACCATCTCACCCAAGGCTCTGTCCAGCCTGGCCTGGAACACTGCCACGGATGGAGCATTCACAGCTTCCCTGGGCAACCCATTCCAGTGCCTCACCACCCTAACAGGAAAGAATTTCTTCCTTATATCCAACCTAAACTTCCCCTGTTTAAGTTTTAACCCGTTACCCCTTGTCCTGTCACTACAGTCGCTAATGAAGAGTCCCTCCCCAGCATCCCTATAGGCCCCCTTCAGATACTGGAAGACTGCTATGATGTCTCCATGCAGCCTTCTCTTCTCCAGGCTGAACAGCCCCAACTTTCTCAGCCTATCTTCATACGGGACGTGCTCCAGTCCCCTGATCATCCTCGTGGCCCTTCTCTGGACTTGTTCCAACAGTTCCATGTCCTTTTTATGTTGAGGACACCAGAACTACACACAATGCTCCAGGTGAGGTCTCACGAGAGCAGAATAGAGAGGCAGGATCACCTCACATGATCACATGGTGAAAGCCTTTGCCTTGCTCTGAATCCTTACAAAAAAAAATAGTGAGAATATTTGCTTATAAGGTGGGGTCCCTGCCTTCCACAGCCCATTATCAGGGATTCACGTTAGGCTTCTCTTCACCAAAGCTTCTTTCATGTAGACTACCTTTTACCTCTCGGTCAAGGTGTACATGAAACACCTGCAGAGATGGAGGAGAGGCTTAGGTTGAGGGGATATTTTCAACATGAGCTGGAGTGTGGTGGAGAAATGTGGAAGTTGGTGAAGAACCAAGTCATGTGCCCTGTCATTGTACCTCAGTTATGGGGAACACAGACATTGGTTATAACTATTTTTCCAGTATTTTTGTGCCTAGTTAGTTGGTGATACATTGAGGATCTGAATGCTGCACAGCTTTGGGATGTGTAGATCTGTCTGAAAAACCTTCATCTCCTATATGCCTGCACTGCTGTTGCCTATCATCTTCCTATGCATGCCGTGTACTTCTCTTTAGAAAGCTGTTGGGTATTTAGACAATGTCTGATTTTCTTCAAAGAAAGGAGAGGAAATTTAAACCCATGCTCTTTTGTTGCCTCTTGTTTGGCTCAAGTTGCATTTGGGAAAAAAAATAAAAGCTCCCGTGTTGCTTATTTATTGATTTTTAATTGTATTTTATCTTTTTAATTGTTGGTAACAGAATCAGAGGCCTCTAGAGCTGTTTATTAATTTGAAATCAGAGTAACATGAAAACAAAACAGCTATATTAATATTTGAACAAGCCAAGCAGACTCAACCAGGCAGTGTACTACAGGGAGATTCCAGTCTCTGGTACATAAATAAATAAATCATTACAGATAACTTCTTGTTAATATCTGCTTCCACAATAGGTGTTATCACACCATTATCTAGGTTTATAGCCTGTGAAGGTATGTTCTGTAAGGTAAAACAGTGAACTTGAATGGATGCCTTGCCTTTCTTAGTCTGGATGTTGTTAGAGGCATGTCCTTGATCTGGTTGTAGTATCCCGGGGATTTAGGAATTAGTCCTCTTGAGATGTGTAGAAGACTTCAAGGCTTTGTTTCTTGCAGCACTGCTCTTTATTTGTTGGAAGAGTAATAGAGTACTGTGCATCCTTGGCCCCTCAGGCTGGTTGGTAGGTTCCTGTCTACCAAGTTCACCCATCCTGTTACCACTCAAGTAGCTTTTGATATTACCCATGCAAGCAGTGATCTCTGTACTCAAGGCAAATACTTCAGTGGGTAGTTGGACAAAATGCTGTGCTTGAAGAACCAGATGGAATGAAGAATCCATGTGCAAGTGAAAAGATTTAATGTGTCTTAGTTCTTGAGTAGTGAACTCTCCTCTTCAGATTGGATTTCAAAGAAGAGTTGAGGAAGTTAAGACGGAAGTAGGAGGGCTGAAATGTGATAGGTTTGTGCTTGTTTTCAGACTCGTGCTGACAAAAACTAGACTTTAATTTGCATTTTGCTTGCCAAAGTGACTTACATTAAAACCACCAAAACTACCAAAACCTCCATCAACTCTTCAAAGTAATATAGGAATTGCTGTAGAAAAATGTTTTCCACTTGAAAAGCAAAGGTATGAATTAGACTGGATGGACTAATTTTGCCTGTGTGTAGATAGTAAAAATCACATTGTGATTCCTTCCAAGCCAGTCATTCAGAGTGGAAACCTGCAACTTTTTACCCGTTAAACTGTCTATAGCTCTTCCTACCAGAGTTGTAATGTTGTCAGGCTGGATAGTCTGTGAGAGTGCCTGAGGTTCTTCAAAATTTGCATTTGTTGTAAGTTGTAGGGCTGCTGGTGATACTGTTGCTGACTGCTTTCCATTTGTCTGTGGAGCCATATCCTTGGGTGGTCTGGCTGGCTTTTAGTTGGCACTTCAGAAAAGTGTGGCTTTCATTCATGTTCTTCATCATATTTGCCAGTCCTGTGCTTATGTCTCAGATAACAGTAACGTATTTTAAGTGGTGCAAGGGATTTACTTGTGCAGCTATATGTTACGCTAAGTAAAATTTCATGGACCTGGCAAGACCAGGGCAGAGGGGAGATATATATATATATATATAGTAGGGCTAGCTGCTGTTGAGAAGATCACGTGGTTGTTGAGGATACTGCAACTGTCTAGAGAGTAATAGCACCTCACATTTTTTAATAACATCTCATTTTTTTTAATATGATTTGGTACAGTGCATACTTAGAACAATGATGATGTGATATACCATGCAACGGTCCTGTGATTCAATAGCTACCTACGTGGCCTGAGAAAGCAAACCTGGCTGTTCACTGGTATTTGTGGGGTATGGGAACGTTAAGCAGTAACACTCATCTCCAAATTCCAATTTTTCCTTCTTCAGCTACTCTTAGTGACAGTCTTTACTTGCTATGTTGCATTGTAGTGCAGTTTTATGCTTCACTTAGGAGTTGGATGTAGTTCAGTAGGATGTGAATTGATTTGCTTATTTAACCAATGAAGTGTATTTTGGAATTCATTTAGATGACTAGTGATATCTGTTCAGGGTGAGTATAGTTGTCTTGGAGATGGAAATAAAGCTTTTATCTAGACTTAAGGCTTAGGTTTCAAGTAATTGAGTTTATAGTGACCTTCTTGTCTAAATTGATCCTTTTCTGAGAGAGGAGTAACATGCTGCAGGATGAGCAGAAGGCTAGCTGTCAAATGCAACCCTGGATGCAGGCTGAGGATGGAGATTTTAGTCTAGAAATCATCTTGTGCTTTAAAGAATAGATTTTTCTCGTCTTGTGCTTTTGGCTTAAAGTGAGGAAGAAGCTACTGAAGAAGGGAATACACCAAAAAGCTAAAAAGCAGTAACATTCAAATATGACTTCATTTTTAAATTTCCTTTTTCCTTAACATGCTAATGCTGGATAGCTGCCAATGTTTTTACTGTCTCTCTTCAATTTTTATTTATTTTTTTACCTCAATTTCACAGCACTCCAGGGTGTTTTATTAATTGGGTTTTTTTTTTTGAGTTGAAATGGAGGACGAGAAAAGCCACTTTATTCTATGCCCTTTATTCCCCTTGAGGATAAGGAAATAGAAGGGGAAAAAAATCCACTGGAGGCTGGAGTAATCAAATTTTTTCTTTGGAAAGGCCTTACAGGTTTCATTTAAACACGGGAGGAGAAAAGACAGGGAAGAAATCCAGTTCAAGTTTCCAGCTAGTTATTATGTATAAATATGCACAACAGTTCCGGCTTTGATGTTAAAACTCACAGGGTCTGGAAGATGCAAGGCATTTAAAAGTACAGTATTCCTTTTTTATTTTTAGGGCTATTTGCTTTAGTTGCAAAAGAACAAATTTCCAGCTTCTTGGAATTCTTACTTTTGGAGGAGAGGATTCTCTGTAATTTTAGAGCTACTTGGCACCTGTAGTTCTTCTGAATTTATTTGCTTCTACAATTACTTAGTTATCAGTTTCTGAAAATGCTAAAGCAAGACATTTCATATTGTGGAACTATGTAAAGAGAGGATGTAAAAAAGCTTTTCAGATTTTAAGACTATTTTTCAGCAGACAGAAGGAAGGACCAAAATATTTAGAATAATGGATGGTACAGGAAGTGTAGCTTTATGAAACTAATAAAAACCATAACAAAATCCCGGAAAAATGGAATGATAGTAAATGCAAAATTAATAAAAGAAAATAGTCATAGAATCATAGAATAGTTAGGGTTGGAAAGGACCTTAAGATCATCTAGTTCGAACCCCCCTGCCATGAGCTGGGACACCGCACACTAAACCATGTCACCCAAGGCTCTGTCGAACCTGGCCTTGAACACTGCCAGGGATGGAGCATTCACAACTTCCCCGGGCAACCCATTCCAGTGCCTCACCACCCTTACAGTAAAGAACTTCTTTTTATGTCCAATCTGAACTTCACCTGTTTAAGTTTTAACCTGTTACCCCTTGTCCTGTCACTACAGTCCCTAATGAAGAAGAATTGTTTGAAAATACTTTTCAAACCATTTATTAAGCTGTTGTAATAATTCAGTTCGAGAATTTATTTAGGTTTGAAAGCATCCATCTTTATAGATGGTGAAATTATATTTCACTGTTTATCATAGAGGTTTGAGGGGAATATTATGCCTCATATTTCATAGTTAACCTCTAACAACAATAAAGTTGGAAAGACATCTGATGTAGAGAACAGGTGCACCCTTGCTCTTCATATAGCTATGCCATTGCCTCTGACTACAGCCATGGTCAAAAATCGATTACTGGATTAAGCGGATTAGAGCTTGTTTGCTAACTTCATATTCATTACATGTATGATATAGATTCTCACCATGCCTTATGTTTGATAGTATTTTATTATTCACTGCTCACATACTTTCCAATGAATCATTTCCTTCTATTTGGTGCAACTGATCTTCCTCTTTTTAATCTTTACTGTTCTTTGCTGCTAAATATATTTACCTGTTTAAATAAAACTTAGATACAATAGGAAAATTCCTTCTGACAGTATAATCTTTTCTTGGTTTTGTTTCAGAAACAAGTAATGATAAAACGTTGGCAACGAAGTCAGACTCCCAGGAGAGACTGAGAGTATATCAATTAGATAGGATGTGAGTGGTAGGCAAGGACAGAGCTACTCAAGAGTAATGAATGGTGCTAAGAAGATGCATGGGGTGCTTTTTTTCTCTTGAATAGAAGAACACAAATCATGGAACTAAAACTGAAAGGCAGCAGATTCAACAGTAATTGATAAGAGACTTTGTCATATTTCATAACTAAGCAGTGAAACTCATTACTGCAAGATAGCGTCAATGCGAAGAGCTTAACTGAAGCTCTTTAATAGAAAATGCATCTGGATAAAAGTGCATCTAGGATTAGGTTATAATTTTCTTTTCATGGAACAGAATATGTAAGACTTGCACACATTAATTTTTATGCCAGCCTTTCCATTCTAGGGACTTGAAAGATGCTTCTCATATACACAGATTCTCCTCTGTGATTGCTTACAGCAACTTTCTTTTGTACCTGTTGCATCAGGACTCTTTGTTTTGGCTGCTCTTAGGCACAGGGTACTGTGAGCAGGCTTATCGGATAAGGTGAAGGGGCCATTATTCTTCTGTCTTCTTAAAGCCAATTCTTCCTGAAATACCATCCCTGATCTGATTGTCAGGTTTTTAAAGGGGTCACCTGTGTCTCAAGCACCACTGGGTGCACATTTTCCAGTTTAGAGAATGTTTTGCTGTGAAAGCAGTGTGTGGGGGGTGAAGACATCACTGCATTTCCTACACTCTGTGTCTTTTACACTGCTCTATACATGGGTGTAAGGTGCTTTGTATGCATAAACTGCAAGTGAGGCCATGTGAGCATTTGAAAAGCTGTCCATTAACCACAAATCCTGTTGTCTGAAAACCTTTGTGACAGAATCAAGTTGTTAAGCAGTGTTGTTTCAGCAGTTCTGTTTCTTTGCAGTTCAGAATAGTACCAAAGCTTTCTTTCTCTGCTGTTCTCCCCCCACACACCTCCCCCACCCAGTGATAACGAACGTACTGAGGTGAGGTCCCTTCCAACCCTAACTGGGGTTCTGTGAGATGAGTCCCAGGTTACTGCAAGTCTTACTGCACTGTTTCCTGGTCTTCTAACTGAAGAGTAGATAGGAGCTCTTTCTGGAGCCATTTACCATTGTTAGTATTAATAAAAGGTCTCTTCCTCTTCTTCTGTTTTTGTTTTTTTTTTTTTTTTTATGATTTAGGCAAAGGACTGGAAACCTAGATCTTTCCCCAAGACTAGCAAAGCTATAAAACTCAGGCAGATCACATAGGTGTGAATCCTCCAAGGTTATAGACATGTGGTTGCTAATGAAATTGGGTTAGTGAAATTTGGCCTACTAGGAGATCTGGCCTACTAAGATTTAATTTTTGTAGGACCGTGAACATTTCACATTCATGTAAATTCCAGCTCCAGGCTTGGAGTGTATTGAGTATATGCTACAACTGTAGAATTGGTCTTAAAAATGGATTCAGATTTGGATGTTTAGCTATGAACTTTCTAGATTTCAATTTTCTCATCTACTAAAGTGGGCATTATGATTTAGATTTACCTCAGTGAAAAAGAATAACCCCGGAAAAAAGCAATTAAGACTTAAATTCAGTTGCACAGGAATTGATCAGATGTGGGGATAATACACACCAACTGGAATGACCAGAGAAAAGGAGGGTTACCTTTGTGCGTCTATTTCTTCTCTGTGTCTTACGAACATTGCGATTTATTGTTAAGAACATATGGAACCATTTTGAAAATGAAGCCAGAAAGCAAACCTGAATAGCTTTTCTGAATATAGATTTGGTTGATTTACACTGTTTCAACTCCTGCTTTGTTATAGTCCTGCCGTGTTGTGTCTTTGGTAGCTAATGAGCTCCATCTAGTGATACAGGACCTGTGTGTGCTCCTTGGGTGTCGAGGGAGCTGCTGCACATCTGATCTGTGCTCGGCTGGGCAGCAGCTGCGTTTTTAAAATACATCTAAAGGGCAGGCAGTGCTGTGACACTTCAAAGGAGGAAAATGTAGGCAAAAGTGAAGCACCTCTGTGATATGTAATCATATCATTACACTTACTTTTCTTACGGGTTGCTTGCACTTAACAAAAGTTTTCTCAAGAAATAAAAGTAATTCATCCATATTGCCATAATTCAACTCCATATGCATGTGTATAACATCTATAGAAACAGGAATACTGATGATCACTCAAAAGTTCGAAAACAATTGTAGCCTTTCCCTCTAGTTTACCATACTGTTGAATTAGTGCTATAGTAATCTTCAACAGAAACTAAAATTGGTCTTTCATGGCAGCAATTCAGAGGTTTTACTCTTGCAAGGTTATAAGCACTGCTCTGTGTAAATGCTGGAGAGGTCTGACTTTCATGTGTATGGTGGTCTTAGGCAGCTCAGATGCGAGTCCTTGGCTGTGCACTGTTAATAGCATATCTTTGTGCTCATTAACTGAAACCTGTAATTGCAGAGCAGAAATGTGAGGTCTGTGCTGGCTGCTGCTCACACAAAGGGGAAGCTTATTACTTTAGAGTAATTTGGGCTGATTTTAGAGTACCTCTTAGTAAGACTGCAGAGCTCCAGGTTGGCTTACAAAATGTTTCTGCATGTTGGTGATGTTACAAACTAAGTAAGAGAACACTGCCCTTTTATAGGGAAGAACCTGGGGTACCACGATGCTCAGACTCTGGCCTGGAGGAAAGCTGTGGAGCCTATGCTGCAGCAGGATGTTGTTTTCCACCTCACATCCTTCAAGAGAAAGCACATAGACTGCATAGAAAATGCCTTGCAGATTAGTAGCAAAGCTATGGGGATTCACATCTGAGGTGCTCCCTTTGTAGCAGCTGCTATGAAAGTAGCAGAGATAGCAAAGCTCCGTAGGTGCTGAGGGGCACGGCCCCTCCCAGCCTTTGTGGATATGTGTTTCCTATAGTTTCCAAGCTAGTTTTAGACTAGCATATTTTAGTTTAGCTTGGTTATTGCTGGCATACAACATAGATAGTCATGTTGGGATATTTCTACAGCAGCAGGGACTTAGCATAGGCTCTGGAATCGTCCTGGCAAGCAAGGCAGGCACCTGTGGTTGGTCTATACTGAACAGCCTTCTGCTGGTGCCATATTATTACCAGTACTTTTGACAATGGTCATGACCATGATGTGATGATCCCAGTATGAACTGCAGTCTAAACATAACCTTGTGAGTGAGAAGGGAAAAAATTTGATTAGCAAAGCTAAACTTTCTATTTTGAGAGAAGACTCATGTACAGCCCATCATGCAGAAAAAGCAGTTTCCTACGCACTCTGTGTGGAGTGAGTATCAGAGATTGGTCAGTAAGAGAGTGCAGCTAAATAATTCTGTAGACTGTGTCTATTAAACACAACTGTTTTCTCCCCCTTTCTTCTTCTTTTTTTTTAATGTTTATTAAAATTGTATGTAGAAGAGAGGTTATTTATATCCCATTTGCCATCTGCTATGTCAGAAGAATCCATCTATCCTGTTCAAGTGTACCGTTTTTAGGTTCTACTTTAATCCATTGTCTTCAACAGTTCTTTGGAGGAAAAAGCCAGATGTCTGCTGTTGCAGAAGGGCAACAGAAACTCCTCTCGCGTGCTGTATTTTGCTGACTCGCTTTAAGAAGGGGCACATCCAAATCTGTACAATTCTTTTTTGTGTGTTAGAAGGAGGAAGAATATTTCCCTAAACTGTTTTAGCATCTTGTCACATCTGTTGGATAAACCAAATATTCTATGTTTTCTCTCACATATACTCATATCTGACTGTGGGGTATATTTTATGTTAACACTTTCTTCCTGAGCTTAAGGTCTCATCTTTTTTCATTACGTCATTTTGTCTTGTTGCCTTTTTTTCCCCTCTGAATTTGTCAGATTCCTCTATTTATAGATAGTAGCAAACATCAGTACAGTAGCAAACTGTGCTTCTCTTTATTGGTATGTTTCTGACTGAGCTAATAGCTGGTGAAAATTGTGTAATTATGCTGGAGTCATTGTGTATTAGCATGCTTGTTACACTTGATGGTATATGGGGTAATGCCTTGCAAATTCTTGGGAAGGTGAGGAGAGCTTCAGTTGTGCAGCACATTTGGTTGAGACCAAAGGAGAAGTTAGAAGTCTATGTGTGGTTAAAGGGCTATGACCTCACTGGGATCATGAAGGTGTGATGGAGAGCTATAATGGAGAGAGACAGCCTTTTTAGGAAGGACAGGCCAAGAATGGCTGGGAGAAGGAGTTGCCCTCAACATGAAAGAGCAGCTGTTATGCATGAGACTTTGCCTCAGGACCCATTGACATTCAGTCAAGACTTTAAGGGTGAAGATTAGTGATCAGATTAGCATCAGTGCTAATGGGTGTCTGTTACTGATTTCCTGATCAGGAAGATACACATGAAGTTGTTCACAGGTTTTTGGAGAACTTCAATCATTGCATCTTATGGAAGGACAGTATGGCATGGCTTAAGGAGACTTCTTGAGTGTGTTGATAAAAACTTCTTGATAGTTGATCAAGGAGCCAACAAGGAAAAGTGGGCTCTGCTAGACCTAATACTTACAAACAAGGCAGAACTGTGGATGGGAAAGTTGGAGCAGTGAAAATGGTTGAGCAGTGAGAGAAGGAAAGGGGAGTTTAGGTATGAAAAGTAGAACAAATGATTTCCATTTCAGGAACTATGTGTCTTGGGTTTTATGGCTCTTTTTAACTCGCTGCTTAGGTTTACCTCATACCAGGAACACTCTGACTGGCATTTTATTCATGCAGACTGATCTCAACTTGTGTAGGTGTACAAATGGGTGAGTGCTTTGAGGGTAAAAGTGGAAGCAACAAGACCTGTGGTGTGCTGGTTTAACGGCAACATGAAATTGTTGATGGAAACCAGCAATTGTCCAGAGTCTGAATAGTCTGAAGACAACTGTGTACGTGGGTTGTGGAAAAGTAGACAAAAGGGCTGGTCTGCATGTACTGTCCTAGACTCCTGCAAGTCTCATTTTTATACAAGAGTGAACAGACAGCTTATAACAATAAATATTTGCTTTGGAAGGCTGAAGAGGAAAAAAAGTAGTTGCCTGTATATGTAGGTTTCATGACCATTCAAAGAGGATTTCAAGTATGAAACATTAAGGGAACAGATTCAAAATGACTGTAGAATGCAATAATTGAGGCACTTCTAAAAGCAACACGATAATAAAGGGCTTGGGCTAATTCTTTTTCAGGTTTACCACTTTGCAGAAATGTATGTCTTTTTCTGTGCTGTCTGCATGGGCTAACTGAAAGTAAATGTTTAGGTTGGCCTAAACAAAGGAAAGTGGGTGTAATTTTTGGACAAAGGAACTCAGACCCTGAAAAGACTGCAGACTCTTCAAATGCTGAGCTGGGTAATGACACTCCTTTGCAGTAGATGCATTAAGTGATGTTGGCTTATAGAAAAGATATTTTGTAGTCTATATGAAAATGTGAACAGCTTGTAGGTTTTTAGATGAAAAAAGAAAATTGCCTTTGTGTTTGTGCTGTTTCACATTGTGCTGTGATGTGCTTTTTTTCTTCCACTGGATAGCCTGGGTCAGGCAAAGCCTCTGTTTACTTCTCTCTCTCCTCACATATAAAAGTTCTATTTTTATTCATTAGTTTGGGTGCTTTTGGTTTGATGGTGGGGTGGTTTGGGGGGTCTTGGGAGCTTTTCTTTGTTTAGTTGGGGTTTTATTTGTTTGGTTTTGGTTTTGTTTTTTTTTAGCCTTGATTTGACCTATGATGTAGAATTTATGACTTCAAACACTGAAACCTGCTGCTGGTATTGAGGACCTCATCTGATATGACACTCAAATTTTGACAAGTATAATTTTCTTGTCCATAAGCAGTGGTGTTGCTCCCATTTTTGGTGATATTCCAATATTTGATTGAATTTGCCTATTCTCTTTAGACTGCTAGGTAGTTGCGAGGAATACTTAGACCAGAGATTTTGTGAAATGCTCCTGAAGAAAGTAATTGAAGAGTGAGAGCAGAAGGTAACAGAATACTGATTAGAAGCTACTGTCTGACGTGGTGAAATGCATCTTCGTAGCATAAGAGTGAAGGAGAGAGTAGTGGCACAGATGGTCAATTAGGAGAAAATTTCCACTTTTAACTACTGAAATAACTTGATATTGACAGTAATAAAGCTTGAGTCTCTCAGCAGTGCATGTTTTTTTGTATGTGCTGTACCATTATATTAGATTGTTTGGTGTTACTCTGATTTTATATATGCTTCTAAAGCGCACTTTATATGGCTGGTTGTTGAGAAACAGATTGTGCAAACACTCAGTAATTTCACTGCTGAAGCTGGGGGGGAAAGAGCAAGATGAAATCTCTGCTAGCTTTCCACAGTATTTTTCATAAATGACATGAGAATGTGTACATAATTCAGTCTAGTGAATATACTGCATCCACGTTAAATATCCATGAATGTCTGTGTAAAAGTCCACACCTATTCCTTTGTGCTCATGATCCTTACATAATACATGACACCTTGCACAGTGGGTGTTCATCTTGTTTATTTTTCTGGGAGATCTCTGTTGGCAATTAAAACAGTGAGGCAATAGTGCACCATTCTGTATGTTGATGTCTTCTAGCTACATTTCTCAGAGAATCAACGCATGTTCCTGAGGCAGCAGCAGCTTCTAGAAAATGTTAGAAGTCCTTCTGGAAGCCTAAGGAGGTAGCGTAAAATGATGTAAAGCTCTCAGAAGTTTCAAAAAACTGTGTTGCTTATAAAATTATCTTTCAAATAAATGTGTATGAATGTCTCTGCGGAGTTTTTGTTTGAGCAGAAGAAATGCAAGTGCAAAGAATATGGTGAGATAATACATTTTGAAACTACTATGAATGTTTAATTTCAAAGCTTACTGTAAGAGCTGGTGATAACTATGTGCCAAAGTTTCATAACAGTCTGTTAGCTTGTTCCCCATTAGGAAGTAGGAAGATTTTCCTTATTAAGTGCAGATTTAAACCAGAAACTTTCATTAAGTGAGAGGTTATAAAGCCTTTCAGTTATGAATGGATTGTGACCAACTCCACATTTTTCTAAGAGTTCAGTTAGACTGTCAAACCATTAGGACCACCTCATCTGATTTACACTGTAAGTGAGGAAAAGTGTGATCTGTTAATGGAAAGAAGTTGCTTTTCCTTTTTCCTGCTATTATATATTTGACTGATAGACAGGAGTCAAGTTGGAGAAGTTTAGGTTTTTCTAAGCAGAGTCGTAGATAGGTGAACGTTCATGATAATTGCCTACAACTCCTCTCCCTCTAATTGTGTAACTTTTTAAACAAAAGCTGGAGTGAAAGGTAATAAATTTTGATTGGTTTTATTTAAAATTCATTCATGCTAATTTATTAGTAGTAACTGAACATTGACGCTTTCTGCTCTATCTCAGTTATACTACTTTGGTCAAACCAGCATTTAAACATGTTCTAAACAAAACATTCAACCTCAGGTACATCACTTTTGTGAAGTGACGTTTGAAAACTTTTCCTTGGGAAATACTGTATATCAGTTATTTCCATTCAACAGGTCAGACTTCAATGTGAGCTTTCAGTATGAACTGTAATAGTATTACATCAGGATAACTTTGAAAAGTCATGTAATGTTATTAGTTCACTGTATCAGATATGTCACAGTGGTGCCTCAGATAATCCAAGGTTATGTGGGAGATTCAGTGACACTCAATAGTTAAGCTGAAGCCAGACAATCAGACGCACTTGGCTAGAAACCCAACATCTACTGTATTGTGAGCATACTCTTTCTATATCTAGTTGCATGCTTCTGAACACTTTTCAGAAGTGCCTGCTAATGTCTTGTTGGGTAAAGGAAGCCTACATCTTGTCTTGCTTTAGATTTCCAAATGCAGTGGCAAAAAACCCAAGAATTGTAATGTTATTCTGTAGTGTGACCTGACGTGATCGGAACATGGATTTGCAGTGATAGTGCTTATCTAATTTTGGCCTAGAGAGATAGTGAATGTATGTCTGGCTGAAAGGAGTGTCTGGCCGAAAGGAGTAGCTGTGAAAGGAGCATACAGGCTGTGGGCTCTGTTTTTCTTTATTTTTTAAGGAATATGGACAGATAAATTCAGTCCATCTTGGGGAAAATATTTCATCTCAGTCTTTGAACAGGTACCTGGGACAGGGTATTGTAATGGTTGGCCTTTATGGAATCTACTTGTCATATGTATGAAAATAGCTTCTTGTTTTAATAACAGGAGCAAACTGCAGGGAAAGTGTGGCTCAAATTAACAGATGCCACCCATTGGCACAGTTGACTTATAAAGTCCATGATGTAAATATACAGATCTTAATAGGCTGCTAGTGTTTGGCAGTTTTTTGACCTAGAAGAACCTGTCCCTTGAGAAGTAAAACATATAAAGGGTGATGGAATACAGATTTTTAGAGGTTGTGTTTTTTTCCTAAATAAATTTGTTTACTAGGGTTTCAAATATATTTCTTGATTGAAAGGGTAATGTATCCTGAATGCCTCACTTGGACTAAGCATCTTGGACATGGACAAAAATTATTTGTAACTTGATGTTGTGGATGCAAGTAGCCTGGAAGAAAGCCATACCAGTCGTGTCATTTCTACAGCAGGGGAGAAATGGATTTACTTGCAGTGGTGCTATCCTTAAGAACTGTAAGTAGTGATATAGTCTCTGGGCTTTTATTTGAGAAATACTGAATTAAGGACACCATTAAAGAGGTTCACATATGGCTTTTTCTTTTTCTTTTTTTTTTTTTCATTGGCACAATTTGCTTCAACAAGACTTCAACCAGCTGTGTGTTGCCTACAGTGCTTGCCAGTCAGCTTTTGAATATGCTGGCAGACAGATAGTGGGGAAGAGCAGAAGTTCGTATTTGAGCTGCTGCTTACCAGAGTATATTTACCTCATTTTTTCTTTCACAGAATCTTATATCCTCCTGAGCTCATTTGTGAATTCTTCAATCCAGGACGTTTTTTCTTTTTCTGGTTTACTACCATAAGATTAGAAGTTTTATACGTAAGAAGCAGAACTGCATAAACTACTTTAAAAGAGAACAGGAGTGGATCCCAGGTCTCTTGAGACTTTGGCTTTAACTGTTGACCACCTTGTATGTGTTGAGAATGTTCTGAAGGATAACTTGCTATTGGTACACTACTGGTAAGAAACTGACTGCCAATGCCGTCGTTTGTTTTTTTTTTCTTTTTCATTATTTCATTGTGCTACTGAAGCAAGTTTAGAATTCTTAATGATGATTATTATAACTGTATTTAAAATTAAAACATGTTTTTTCTTACTAAAAAAAAAATCCAAACCAAAAACAAAACCAAAACTGATTAAGTTCTCATGTTTTGGTTAAATCATATTGCAAGTACCTGAAATTTGTTAAGTATGAATCATTATTTACAGAAGAGCCAAAAGACAGTGACTATTAAGCATCAAGCCAATGTGCAATGCTTTTTTAAAATTTTGCTGCTCCTTATATTTTTGCAATTTAAATAAATCTGTTAATAATCTTGCCTCCTTTAAGCTGCAGAACACAAGATGATGTTAACTTCCTTGAGGTCCCTTAGCAGCACAATAGTAATTTTGATAAAAATACATTCAATTATTATTATTATCGCAATTCCATGGACAGGAGGAAGTTAATCAAAGAGCCAATAGCACTGATTAACTTGGCCTATTCCAGTATTAAAGACTATTAGACTATTTGTGAATAGTCTCTCCAGTGTCCCAGCATCAGTGGTGAACTGGAGGGTTAACTGCTCTGGCATCTGACACACAAGTAAGCCAAGGAGGGACTGAAAGAAAATTGGTCTTCTCTCCATGGTACAGGACTGGCTAATCTCACTGGGATTCTTCCTGTTGTTTCTGTAAAAGATGTTTAAAAGGTGGGTTTTTGTGGTGTTGTTGTTTCTAGAGGCTGAAGAAGTCTCTAATAAAGTTGTATTTTCTCTAAATGAGAGCAGATGTAGGCATTCAAATTCTTCTGCCTCTTAGAACTCCAATGGCTTAAACATTTGTTTAGTTTTTGCTTCTCTGTTTAGATGATTGGGAAATGCTTTGCAGAGTTGTCATCTGCTACATATTTTGCATTCTGCTATTCTTCATTTAAAGGGAAGTGTAGCTTAGTATGCAAAGGGTAGTTATCTTATAGGTCAGACAAACCAGGCAAACTCTCCTTTCATCTACCCCATGCCTCTTATTTGCCTTTTTTCAGTAGGTTTCTAAGCCTCCTGTGTGATACTTTTTAAACTCTAGAACAATTTAGACAATATACTTGTTAATTCGTACCGATTCCTATTACAACACCATTTTTCTAGGCACTCTGAAGAGTTTACAGCTCAGAGTTGTGCACTGCTGCCAGCTAAAAGCACAATAATTTTAGGCAAATCTTCTAGAGGGTCATTGCTGTAGTTATTGTTTGCTGTAGTTATTATCAAAATTCTCAGCTCTAATGCTACCACAGTGGGTTTGATATGAAAAATCTATTTAAACTGGAAGTCTGCATGGACCTTGTTGCACAATGTAGTAAAGCACAGGGCAAAAGCTGTGCTGTTAAAGGAGATCTATGTGAAATTTGCTTCTTTCAATTGCTGTGGAAGTCTTTGTTAGGCTGGAAATTGTGACTTTTTTTCAAAGCCAGTTAAAAGGCCAGATAGGGTTGGGAAACTGCTTAGTAGGTTCTTGTCACAAATTCACTGTTTCCATGTATCTAGGAAGTAGAACGAAGGTAACTGGATAGTTCTTGCAGTGACTCTTCAGGTAAAGCAGTATAAAGCTGCAATTAGAGAGAAATGAGATCACTCAGGGCCAGAGGACTTCAGTCCCTTCATGTCCACCGCTCATTTCCCATGCCCGGCACATTCCATTATGAGGTGCTGAAGATCAATCCAAGAATCCAGCAGAGAGGATTCACTGATGTGGTTTTAATGGGGGCAGTTCTGAGATCAGTGTACTGACAAGAGACCTTTTTCAGTGCCCTCTTCATTGTTGCGGATTGAGGAGTTAATGCAGCCCTTTACATGCTCTGCTTCATTGATGTGGTGCTTATAATTATAATGTGGGCAGCTCTTTGCCTGGTTACCTAGTACTGAGCTAATTTATGGCCAATCAAAGGAGATTTTATTGGTAGTTCAGCCAGGGAAGTGCCATGTAAAGTAATCCTATGGTTCTTCAAGGATTTATTTCTATTTTGCCATTCTCCCTTTCCCAAACTAAAACAGTCTTGACATCTACCTGCTGTCATCTTTTTCCCAGAAGGGTTTGTACACACAAAATGAGTGTTGGAACTGACTTTTCAAAGAATGACCATCCAAGGATTCATGGGATGGTGTGTATACACATAAATTCCAGAGGTCTGTCTCCAATGATTGAATTGACAATCTGTCATTACCAAGCAAATATTGAAGTTGTTAGAAATAAAGATTTTATTATTTTGGGAAGAAAGTATCTAGTACTTAAAGGACTTCCCTTCCCTTACATTTTAGCCCAATATAGCTTGGGCTTTTAACCTTCAAAGCTCTGACATTTTTTAGGTCAATTTTGATGCTAGTGATAGTCTCTTTCAGCTTTGTACAAATGGAATTGATTAACTAAGATGTTTGGATTTACAATTAATAGAGTATAACAACGACAACAAAGTTTGATAAGGCTTTTGAAACTTGTTTGTAGTAACTTCTGTAACATGACATTCTAAGAATGGGTACTGATACAACATTGTAAGATCTATTGATGCTTGTTTAGGGTAACCCGCGCAAGCCATTTCTGGCTTTGCTGCTGTAAGAAATAACAAACAAAACAAAATAGAAAACTAAACAAAACACAGAATACAAGTATAAGATCATCAAAGTTCCTTCTCCTACCTTACATAATAAAGTTAGCTATTAATAACTTCTTGTATTTAAAAAGGGAAACTAGGAGCATGTACAACTGCATTCCCTTTCCAGGTTAGTACCTAACCTGGTGAGTGATCTTGGTTATCCCCTTCTCCCCTTCCGCAGCGGCTTCTCTCCTGAGAGTCTTATTTATTCACCTGTACGAAAGTGATGGTACTTTATCATAGAATCATAGAATCGTAGAATAGTTAGGGGTGGAAAGTACCTTAAGATCATCTAGTTCGAACCCCCCTGCCATGGGCAGGGACACCTCCCACTAAACCATCTCACCCAAGACTCTATCCAACCTGGCCTTGAACACTGCCAGGGATGGAGCATTTACAACCTCCCTGGGCAACCCATTCCAGTGCCTCACCACCCTAACAGGAAAGAATTTCTTCCTTATATCCAATCTAAACTTCCCCTCTTTAAGTTTGAGCCCATTACTCCTTGTCCTGTCACTACAGTCCCTAATGAAGAGTCCCTCTCCAGCATCTCTATAGGCCCCCTTCAGATACTGGAAGGCTGCTATGAGGTCTCCACACAGCCTTCTCTTCTCCAGGCTGAACAGCCCCAACTTTCTCAGCCTATCTTCATACGGGATGTGCTCCAGTCCCCTGATCATCCTCGTGGCCCTTCTCTGGACTTGTTCCAACAGTTCCATGACCTTTTTATGTTGAGGACACCAGAACTGCACACAATACTTCAAGTGAGGTCTCATGAGAGCAGAGTAGAGTGGCAGGATCACCTCCTTCGACCTGCTGGTCACGCTCCTTTTGATGCAGCCCAGGATGTGATCATGATTTGCTTTTGTTTGTAATTGCTTTGGGATTCTTTTTTCTTTCTCATTTTCTGCTAAAGCCTAGAAATATATTTCTGTTGCATATATTTTTTCAAAAGTGTTGTTACAGTTGTTACTTGCAGCTATTAATTTCTCACACTTAAGAGTAATAGTTACATAGCGTTCTTTGGCTGTGCTTCAAAGGCATCTAGAAAGAGTTTTTCTCCAGTATCACCAGAAATGCTTAATTATCTTTTCATCAGTTTTTCACCTTGAAGACAATCCTTTGAACTGATCAAAGTGGCAGCTACAGCTCCAAACTAGCAGTTATGGTACTAACTACACCTTGTACCCTGTCTCTTCCTGGCAATTGAGTGCTGTTATTAACTCAGGTTTCTTTGCTTCTTTCTCTGTTTCTAAGGGTGTAGTGATGTTTCAGCACCCTTCTTCTAAAGCAGTCGGAAGGTGCAGAGGTGGTTCCCATCCATTGTGTGAATAAGTCTTATAGAAGCAGAAACTAACCTGACAAAACCAGGAACTCCCTTTTCCTACCAGTAGAGGTTTTCTGTTTTGTTGGTGTTTTTTATGGGGGTGGAGAAGTCTGCTCTGTGTGTGTGTTTGGTTTTGTGTGTTTGGTTTTGGTTGCATTTTTTTAGGGTACTGTACGCCTGGCTTACCTCAAATCAGATTTTTTTTTTTTTTTCAGTCAGTACCAAAGGAGTGGTGTTACTTGGTGTCATGGAAAAGAGGAATTTATATGATTATGAAGCTAGGGATGTATTCAGAGTCCCTGAGGACTGGATATTTGCTCAGCATGCAGTTGAATGTGTTGCTTTTGATCAGAGAAGTCTCATGAGAATTCCAGGGATGGGGAGGCTGACAGGTAAATGAGCATTGCAAGATGAAGTGCTGAAGGGCTCTCAAAGAGCAAACAAAGGAGTTGTATGTAGAGAGTTCAGTAAACCCCGGCGATTTATATTGCTCGTTCTCTTCAATTCTGTTGACCTGTGAGGCAATTCATGTAATGAAGCATCTGCTTTGAAGGACTCTTGTCTCCAAAGGTGTGAGAATGAAGCAAGTTCCTTTGCTAAATGATTTTTTTCTCTTTTTGAGTCACTAGTGCCTCTCGGATATGTCTTTTTCTATTAGTTATTTTCTTTGGGAAGTGAGACAGTTGCCTTCAAGTCTTGAAAACAATGTTGTCATATGAGTGTCAAAAACATTAATTTTGAGCTTCCATTATAGTTTGGCTGTCCTTTTGGATTTGAAGCTCCATGTGAAAATGTTCTGTTGCAATGTGGGGAAGTGATAATAATTCCTTTTTATAGTTTTCTTGAGCATTTTAGCATCTGCAGTAGGGTATTGCCATCCATTTTGGATGCAGTTCTATAGCAGGTAGATGATAAAACAGAGAACTAGAAGAACCAATGTTGAAGAGGTGCCTGGAAAGATTTATATCAAAGAGAAGACTAGAAAACCTTTACAGGAAATTTTAAATATATTACAGGCTATAGGAAAATGCCTGAGATGTATGGATATGTAGGTATTAGTGGAGCATGTACTCTGGGCTATTTAACTAGATAGCAGTTGTATGGATGTTTGCACTTGTTGGACTGGACTCAGTTGTCTGTGCATTCCCTTCCAGTCTAGTATTCTGAGTGAAATCTGGCATATAATTGCTATCCCAAGTGTGGCAGAGTGCCACAACAGATGTTCTCATTAATGAAAGGAGAGTATAGAGAATCTAGTAGTGTAAGTAGTAGTAAGGGGATGACTTTTTTGAGGAAAGTTTTACAGAGATAGAATACTGTTTCATCTATTCCTAAACTATGTATGCAGAGCAGACAAGTTATTGATAAGGCTGTGAAGCAGACATTGATAGTTTTAGAGATTTTTGCACCTTAGTGTTGTTGATGGGGTTTGATTTATTTTTGTTGTGTTTTTTTTTTTTGTTTGTTTGTTTAATTTAAAAACATTCTTTTTCAGATTTTCTAATGAAGGCTCTTTGGAGAGCACTTTCTTCACCAAAATTTAATGATAAAACGTGGACCACCTGATTTTATTAGTGTACATGTGGACTTCAGGATTTCTTCTCAACTTTTTCCTAATCTCTTACCTTCTCTTCCAAACCCCATTAATTTTGGATCAGGACTAGTTTTTTTCTAAGCCAGCCTTATAAATTCCACTAGTCCTATTTTGAAATTACTTCCTGAATTACGAAATATACATGTGTGTGTTTCATTATTGTACAGTCACATATAGAATAGAATTCACTTGCTATTATGTGTGTGATCCAGTTAAGTCACTCATGTCAAAGGGAAACAAGACACAGCAGCTTCTAGCCCTTTTTTTCACCCCCCCCCCTTTTTTTTTTCTCTAATGGACATTTAAGTCTTTTTCAAATGTAATGGTCAGAATGCCAAGATTAAAATCCTAACTTCTGTGGGAGTATTTTCATTGCAGTCAGATTTTGTTTCAAGCCCTGTTGATTGGATGAGAGCGTATACAGGTGAAGATGACAGGCTGCTAAAAGAAAACATACTTAGCGTCTCAAAATACAAGCTCTTAGCTTATGTGATAACTTAAAATGGCCTGAGTTTTCAGGAAGTAGAGAGCACTTTTCCAGTATCTATTCTTTTTCAAGCCATTTCACTTCAAGGGAGCACCACCGTTACATTTCAATTAATTTGAACCTAGTTCTACTTTCAGTTTGTAATTTTGAGGCTTTAAGGAAGACTGTATTGCTTGCCATAGCGAAACTTTAGTTTAGCCAACAATAAACCAGGTGTATTTGCATTTTGCCATTGCTTTTATAAGATGTGAAGAATTCCTTCATGAGAGAAGCGACCTTAGTGAAAATGGTTGTTCTAAACGAAGCAGTGAACAGCAGGACCAAGTGGCAGCACTGGTTTAGCTTTAGCATCTCACAAACCAGGAGAATTGCAGAATCAAGGAATAGTTAGGGTTGGAAAGGACCTTGAGATCATCTAGTTCCAAACCCCCTGCCATGGGCAGGGACACCTCACACTAAACCATGTCACCCAAGGCTTTGTCCAACCTGGCCTGGAACACTGCAGGGATGAAGCATTCACAACTTCCCTGGTACTCTTTCCACCTTAAACTCCAACACTATTTTGATGCTATATTTTTCTTTGTTGTCTTTTAGAGAAACTAAACCGTGCAACATTATACAAGGGACTAGTCACTGTCAAGTCAGCATTGTGGCACTCCCAAAGTGCTTGCCTGATTTGGAAGCTTTGGATGCTGAACAGTCTTCTGAATGAAAATTAGCTTATTCATTAAATTTCAAATACTGTGATAATGTAACTTCTCTTCAGTTATATGACAGCAGTTCATCACTTAATTTCAGTGTGATTATTGTTAGTTTTGTGTTAATTTTAGAGTGGTCCCATAGCATGACATTATTTATTTGTCTCCTAAAATGCAATCCAATTTATCTTTTTTATTTTAGCTCTATGTATAATAACTCTGTACTCTAAAGGAAGCCTCTGAATACTTTGTGAGTGAATTAAATTAAGCAAGCATGCTGTCTTGTCTTCATAGTTTATTTTATCTGTGTTGTGGTGGGTCCATTCTCTTTCTGAAGTTTCAAGATGGTTTACACGTTCCAAATACAGAAAACATCAATAGATTCTGACAAATATATTTCTATTTTGTCAAGATCATTTTTATTGCGTAGATCTTTGTGGCCCAAGAAAACCAGCACATTTACCTTTCTGTTAGAGAAGCTAGGAGAAGCAGCAATGGACACCAGTAACAGATCGAATGAAGACTTCTGGGCAAGATATCTTCTGCTTGCTTCTCTGGGGCATTACACTATAGTGACTGGACCTGCTGTGTCAGTTCAGCATCTTTGCAAGAGTTTTAAGGAGCCAAATTAATCCTGGATGTTACTTCACTGAAATTACTCGAAGCTTGATTCCAACTGCAATGTGGTATTTTTACTTAGCCTGCTGTGAAAAGGCATACTGCATTTCAGGAGGGTTCAGTAAAATAACTTACATTCTGCATATGGAGTGCAGAAAATGGATTCATGACTGAGTAGTTTGCGGAAAAAGTTGTGCATGCTTATTTAGTTTAGAAAAACCAGGACACCCTAGTAGTTCCTATTCTTTAGAAATTTTTTAGTTTTTATTAAATATGGGCCTTAGCAGCATATTTCTGCAGTGTAACCGACTGGAGTTCTTAGTAATTTAAAGGCCTTTTTAATCGGGCACTTTTGTTGCTGAAAGGGGGGTGTGTGGTAAAAAGAAGTTGGCAAAAACTGAAGTTGCTTGACCTCTGTTGATTAAACGTGTGCCTAGGAATACAAGTGTACCCATGTACAATTTTCACATAAATATCTAAGTATATGAAATCACTGCCTGAGGTGTTAAATTAAGCAGTTAATAAAGGATTAAAACTGCAGGTTAGTCTTCTCATTAATTCCTCGCACGAACAAAAATACACACTCATTTCTGATTACTTGGTTGTTCATTGCACACGTGACAAGGTTACAGTGATGTGGCTATGCTTGTATAGATTATGTGACTGGGAGAGCAGTATTTGAATCTGAGAGCTGATTGAACATTCAGCTGTGCTTTATGGAGCTGCCTGGAAATGCCCAGGATGCTGCTTCCAATCCTTTTCTTTGTTGTTCTGCACTCTAAAATGTTATTTTGTTCTGAAGAAGAGCAGTAAGAGACTTGCAAATGCTATTTTCATCATGAAGGCCTGAAGTTTATTGCTCTTCCTCAGCTTTGTGCTTTTAAAAAAAACCAATTTCCACCTATGTAGATTTTTTTCCTCCTCAAATATGTTTGTAACTATGTATCTAGCAAAGCATTTATTTTTAGTTATTCCTTCACCTTCTTTATTCCTAAGGGTCTTTTCAAATGATGTAGTCTCTTTCCTGTCACCTATTTTTTATGTCCTTTTTTTTCTCCCTTGCAGCCTATCCTTACTGTTTCTTACAGTGATTATTCTTGCTGTGGGCATGCTCTTCTCTGTTCTACTTTAATATGTCATCCTACACCACTTTCTATTTCAGTAGATCACCACCTATTTTATCTGCCCATCTGCTAACTTCTGCCTCTCTTTGCTTTCTAGCTTCTCATTTGTCTTCCAGATTATCCACACTTTTTTTTTCTCCCCTTAATAATTTCAGTGTTTGGATCTTTAGCACTGGGCAGCTAACCAGACCAAGCAGTGCAGACAGAACTAGTAGTGCTAGTTCTTCCAGGAGACAAGGGAATTGTGAATAATTTAGTTTGGAAAGGATATCCTCAGCCATTTAGTCTCATGAATGAAAAGTAGTTTTGATTAGGTCAGTTTGAAGGGCCTTGTGCAGTGAAGTTCTGAATATTACCAAAAAACTCACTGACTTTAGATTTCCATCCTTTTATCATCATAAGCCTATTTGACACCTTAAAGACACACACAGAAGTTCTCCATCTTGTCAACCTTACTCTTGGATGCTGTAGTGTTGGAGATCAAGGGCTACATGCAAGAAGTGGCAGAACGTTGCAAGCAGAATACTCCACAGCATTCAGATGATTACCTGTGGCATTGGAGATAAGCAGCTATCATGCCTTGCAGCTCCAGTAAAATTAATGCAGCTTTGCATACTCATGAAGGAATCATCACATTTGTACAGCCGTATGTAGGTATCTTGCTATTACTATTTAAAAAAAAAAAATCTAATCAGAGCAGGAGATAGTAGCAAATAGCAAAGGTTGAATCTAAAGAACTGGATGCAAACATCATGTAAAAATGGTGGAAAGATGCTGGGAACTCTCAAGGAGAGTATCTTGAAATGAGGTTTGCAATCATGGACAGTACTAAGACTTTTGGAAGCTGTGTGCTTTGGCTGTTCTGTGAGGAAGTCTATGGTAACAGCAAACACTGCTGCTATCATGTTTGTTAGGATTAAGATAGCATAGGCATGCTTTGATTTTCTAAGATTATGTAACGTAGCTAGGGCACACATGCTGAAAGTATGAAACGGTACTATATAGAGGTGAAGACTTCAGAAGAAAAGGGCCTAAAACAAAAGAAAGATTCAAGGGTTTGTCTCTGGTTATGTTTCTCAGTGAAGTTATGTTTTTCAGCCCTTTATAGATCTGCAGATCAGAAACTTATTGAAACTGTCAATTAAACCATAAATGAGGGAAAATATCTTTATTATGAATGTTGAAAGTGAATTGTGAATTCTGGCGAGAGTAGACAGTTTCAGTCATTTCTTCATTGTGACTCTTCCCCTGCATAGGCGTTCATGGAATGACTGCTTGACTTGCCTGAGTTGCAAGCATTTTTTCTTTATTGGTGATGTTATTGAATCCCTATATAATACATCAGTAAGTATATGTAGATAATATGAACTATGGACAATAATTCCTGGTGATATGCCTCAGTTTTACCAGACTTATTTGCTATACTCATGAATTTCTTAAGGTAAAAATCATTTTATGCAAAATATCAGAATTAATTCACTTTATTATACTAGTCTTGCTGTACTCCCTGGGTTTTACCTAAATCTTGACTTTGTGACAGTATAATGGGCAAAAATGGCTTTCATTCCTGGGTCCTGACAAAATCAGGTGCTGAGCAAATGGGATTTGCTTGAGCCTTAGCAAGTTGTGCAGGCTCACTGAAAAAAAGCCACTGGAGTTGGCTGTTTTAAACTGTTTCTTCAGCTTGAAATTTATCATTTCCTTCTGGCTACCCTTGTAGTGACAAAAATAAATCGGCAATGTCTGGTCATGATTTTGAAGCCTTTTTGTTTGCTCTGGGTTGTTTCAACTGTAACTCACATGAGTGGCACGTCCAGTTTGCAGAGATGTGTCATGAACTTCATAGTGATACCTATCTCCTCTTTACTTTCAAAGTGTATTTGAGTGTGTAATCCTAAAACATCTGCAGCTGTTAGATCCTCGCTCTTCAAGTTTGTATCTCTTCCTTTAGGACATTGTGGCAGCTGATCACGCTGATCAGAGATTATGTTTCTGGGCTTGAAGGCAAGGGATCTGGGGACACAGAATCTTCTTAGCAATTGGGGTTTCATTTTGTGTCCTTTCTCTTTTTTATACTATCAGTTTCTGAGCTCTTGACTGGCAGATCTGTCTTACATAACTTATTCTGAATGCATGCTTTCTTCTGGTGATGAAGGGGGCCTATAGGGATGCTGGGGAGGGACTCTTAGTTAGGGACTGTAGTGATAGGACAAGGGGTAATGGGTTAAAATTTAAACGTGAAGTTTAGATTGGATATAAGGAGGAAATTCTTTCCTGTAAGGGTGGTGAAGCACTGGAATGGGTTGCCCAGAGAGGTTGTGAATGCTCTATCCCTGGCAGTGTTTAAGACCAGGTTGGACGAGGCCTTGGGTGATATGGTTTAGTGTGAGGTGTCCCTGCCCATGGCAGGGGGGTTGGAACTTGATGATCTTAAGGTCCTTTCCAACTCTAACTATTCTATGATTCTATGATGAAAGACGTTCAATAGGATAGCAGAAGGCTTTTAATTTTCTGATTGGAAAGTTCAAATGCAAGTTTACACTGTACCTGGTTTGGTTATTTTCCCCATCATGAATTTTTAAATTGTTCATGTATACACATATTGTTGGCGACATGGACAGTGGGATTGAAGCAGCCTCAGCAAGTTTGCCGATGACACAAAGCTGTGTGGTTCGGTTGATATGCTGGAGGGAAGGAATGCCATCCAGAGGGACCTTGATACACTTGAGGGGTGGGCCAACACCAACCTCATGAAGTTCAACTAAGCTAAGTGTGAAGTCCTACACCTGGGCAGTGGCAATCCCAAGCATAGCTACAGGTTGGGTGGAGAAGCGATTCAGAGCAGCCCTGCAGAGAAGGACTTGGGGGTGTTGGTTGACCAGAAACTGAACATGAGCCGGCAGTGTGTGCTCGCAGCCCAGAAAGCCAACCGTATCCTGGGCTGCATCAAAAAGAACGTGACCAGGAGGTTGAAGGAGATGATCCTGCCCCTCTACGCTGATCTTGTGAGACCTCACTTGGAGTATTGTATTGTCCTTCTTATAAGAAGGACACAGAGCTGTTGAAGCAAGTCCAGAGGAGGTTCACAAGAATGATACAGGGGCTTGAGCACCTCCTATATGAGGACAGGCTGAGAAAGTTGGGGCTGTTCAGCCTGGAGAAGAGAAGGCTGTGTGGAGACCTCATAGCAGCCTTCCAGTATCTGAAGGGGGCCTACAAGGACGCTGGGGAGGGACTCTTCATCAGGGACTGTAGTGATAGGACAAGGGGTAACGGGTTAAAACTTAAAGAGGGGAAGTTTAGATTGGATATAAGGAAGAAATTCTTTCCTGTTAGGGTGGTGAGGCACTGGAATAGGTTGCCCAGGGAGGTTGTGAATGCTTCATCCCTGCCAGTGTTAAAGGCCAGGCTGGACGGAGCCTAGGGTGTCATGGTTTAGTGTGAGGTGTCCCTGCCCATGGCAGGGGGATTGGAACTAGATGATGTTAAGGTCCTTACCAACCCAAACCGTTATATGATTCTGTGTTGTGGTGTGTTCACTGCTGAGCCACTAGTAATTTTGTCAACAAGAACTTCTGTTGTCTATAGAGGATGTTAAACAAGACTGGTCCCAGCACCGATCCCTGAGGGACACCACTCGTTACTGGTCTCCAGCTGGACATTGAGCCATTGACCACAACCCTTTGTGTGCGGCCATCCAGCCAGTTCTTTATCCACCACGTGGTCCATCCATCACATTGATGTCTCTCTAATTTAGAGACAAGGATGTCGTGTGGGACAGTGTCGAACGCTTTGCTCAAGTCCAGGTAGATGACATCAACTGCTCTACCCCTGTCCATCAGTTCCGTAGCCCCATCATAGAAGGCCACCAAATTGGTCAGGCAGGATTTCCCCTTAGTGAAGCCATGCTGGCTGTCACCAAGCACCTTGTTGTTTTTCATGTGCCTTAGCATGCCTTCCAGGAGAATCTGCTCCAAGATTTTGGCAGGCACAGAGGTGAGACTGACTGGTCTGTAATTCCCCGGGTCATCCATTTTCCCCTTCTTGAAAATGGGGGTTATATTTCCCTTTTTCCAGTCATCGGGAACTTCACCTGACTGCCATGATTTCTCAAATATGATGGCCAGAGGCTTCGCAACTTCATTTACCAGCTCCCTCAGGACCCGTGGATGGATTTCATCAGGACCCATGGACTTGTGCACGTTCAGATTTTTAAGAGGGTCTCCAACCAGTTCCTTTCCTACAGTGGGCCCAAGGTCTTCATTCTCACAGTCCCTGCATTTGCCTTCCAAGACTTGGGTGGTGTGGTCAGAGCCTTTGCCAGTGAAGACTGAGGCAAAGAAGTCATTTGGAACCTCAGCCTTCTCCAAATCCAGGGTAGCCAGTTCTCCTGAGAGCTTCCTGAGGGTCTATGTTTTCCCAGTCTGTTTTTTATTTGCTATGTACCTGTAGAATCCCTTCCTGTTATCCTTAATTCTTGTGATTACTTTCATTTAAACCTTGTCCTGTGTGTTGCTGGGGTCCTTAGCTAATTTACTTCTTCCTGATGAGATTGGCACTCATGGATCACGAAGGTAATATAGCTAGGATTAATTTAGTTCCAGCAATATGCAAGCTGAGGACAAACAGGTCTATGTGGCCTCCCCATTTTGTATCTATGTATGGAACTTATGCACATTGCCAGTAGTTGCTTTCTTGGTAATGTTTTCTTAGCATGGTAGCTCATAATTTCTCCTGAATCTTGCATAAAAAGAGTCAGAGGCATCACTCATAAAATGAAAGCAACAGAGACAACGTGAGAAACCATTCTGGAACCATAGATTGCTCCCTGTTTTACCCAGTCGCTGTCGGGGATTAGAGGAGAAGCCGAGAGAGAGGTCTTTTAGGCCAGTTGACTCTGAAGAATGTACTGAAATCTCCCAACATATTTATTTTTTTCCCATGATATTTTTAATGACTCTTAACCATACCTTCACATTACCAGACATCATTTGTGGGAAATGTAACACTGATGGCACTAGATAAATAAACCACTCATGCTCAGAGTGATAAACAAACATTTATCTTTGCTTAACTCCCATTACAGAGAGGCATAGTATTTTGCAAGGAGTTTCTAATAACTGCTCTAAGGCGAGGAGTGGGGAGAATGTGGGGACTGCAGACTTCTCTACCGCTCTGTTCTGTAATGCCTCTGTAAAAAGAAGAGAAATGCCTCTGATTTAGTGTATGGTGATTTCTCCTCATATCTGTAGTGACAGGGTAGAGGAAGGCATCAGCTGGAGCTGTGTGTTTGTTGAGCTTTGCAAGTTTGAGTACATTTTGAAAGTTTCCAAGGGCTCATGCAGTCTATCCATAATGTTGAGGTATTCCCTTTTGAGCTTTTACCCCCACCTTATTATTTGATTCACTGACTTATTTTGAGGGGATATGTAAGTGGAGAGAAAATTCTGAAAGGATTTAAAATGATGCGGTAATCAAGAGTGTTAAATTAGAATATAATTGATCATGATTAATGTCCTTGTCTTAGTATACCTATACAACAGTTAGGATTCCCTTTATCTGTCCAGTAATATCCAGCTGATTCATATTCCATGTAGGACTGACTCAGTGTTCATGGACATGAAAGTACCAGTGAAAGGGAAGACTGTTATCAATATAATATTTCCAGGGCATTCTTTTGTCCTGCTTATTATCTGCATTTCTTTCCAAGAAATTCTTTAACTGGTTTTGTATCTTAATGCTCCCTACAATTACATTTCACAGATATTTAAACTGTTATAAATACATACATTGCGTCCAAATATTTCCATTTTTTAAAATATTTATAATGAGATTAAGGCTTCTTTCATCCTTGCCAATCTGTAGTCAGTTGCTAAGATGCTTTACCGCTTGGGTCTCTGTCATTTATGAATGAGAGAGACTGCATGGTGGGACAGTTCTGACCAGTTGTGACTCTGTTCGACATCCAGTGTGTTGCTCATGTGAACATAAGGAATACTGCACATAGAGAAGGAGGGGGTGGTAGAGAAATTTAAGGATCAGCACATCGGGAGCATTAACTTCGTTTCGCTTTGCATTTCCCCACCATGCCTTGCCATGCACATGCTTCCTTTGCTTCAGAGTGGTGGCTGTCAGAACCCTTCTTGATATTAACAAAAGCAGATTGAACCCAGACTTATGCTACAATTTCACCCCAAATATCAATGACAAAAGATGCTAGACCTATTCAAAGGGTTAGTTTTAGCTGTAGTTCCTGTCATCATGAAGCTAGATGTAAACTGAATACATAAAATACATGCATAGTAGGGTCTCTGGCCTAAAGTGAAGTGATTGTGTAGCATTTCTGCAATGTGCCAGAGAAGTGATTGTGTAGCATTTCTGGCTGCAGGATTGACAGTAAAAAACCCATCTTTCTTTGAGTGCACATAAATTCTGGGTATAACACTATAAATGCCTCCTATACTAGCTGTGGTCAGATGCATAAGTCATGTTACATTAATAAGGAGATTGATGCTCTCAGGAAGGAAATTGAAAACCGGTGCAAACAAAGCCTTGGTAAGGAGGTTTGGTCATTTCTTGGGAGAATCTTGCAATTTGACTTTAGAAGTAGTTCCCAGTATTTGCTTGGCATGAGAAGACTACAGGAGAAATGTGTCTCCCTGCTTTCTTTTTCAGAGGAGATCTGTCATGTCAGGTACACTGGAGATGCAGCCAGTTTCTCCTTGTATGGGGGTTTATGGAGAAATGGAGGTGTCCAGTCTTCCTCCTGCTGGGACTGCAATATTCATGTTTAATAACTGTGACTGGGGAGGGCTTGAGCTGAATCACTGCTGTAATGAGATGCACCCAGAAAGAATGTAGGCAACTTAATAAGATTACATGTTCAGGGGAGACGTGATTTCCTCTGTTACTCCATGCTAGGGTGCCAGTGCTAGGGTGCCAGTGCTTGGGCTGCAGCAGCCGTCTCTGCAGAGAACATGGATGAGGTACCATAGGAAGCGTTTTTGACACATCTCTCAGTATAAAGACCAAAAGAATCAAGATTAGTTTGGTAAGGGCAAACTCTCTTTCTCTACTGATGTTTATATGTAAAATTTACCTGTTTCTTTAGGGATCATTCTGTGAGTAATTATACTGTAAACATCCATACTATTTCAAGAATACATTCCAAAAGAATAACTTAGATGGAAAAGGCTTTAGTGTGTTGCCAAACATCACTTCTCATTGTACAGTAGAACTGCTGGTCAGCTGAGGCTCATAGACCTGAAGGTAATCAGGACCAGTCTTTCTGGGTGATGGTATGGACTTGAGATTAGCAGTTTTGGTATCTGATGCTAGAAGATTTTTATGTACGTTGTTCAGTAGATTAGCTAAATAAATATTGGTAGTCCAATATATGTAAGTCTGTAGTCTTTGCCTGAAGTAGTTAATTTTATATGCAGTTTCTCTGAAACAGAGGTTTTTGTCACAAATATTTTGTATTTTTTCATCAATAGTATTGCTGAAAGCAGCTGCCAAGTACTAGATTAAGTGCTTTCATTTGAGCAGTTTATTAGCTGAAACGTGCAGATTTATGTTGTCTGCATCTATTTGTGAATTTAGTTTGAACTTGGCAAGTGTTTATGAAAAAGAAATGACAAACAAAAATATTATGATACTTAATATAAAAATATTTTGACTTTTTATTTTTAACAATGTCTCAACATTTAATTTATTCTAAAATTGTCTCCTTTCCCACTCAGTGAAAGCACAAGCTTCTGGTTACCAGTAAACCAAAATGTTTTCATGGAACAGTTTAGGTTGGAAAGGGGTCTCTGGAGGTCTGCAGTCCAACTCGCTGCTCAAAACACAGCCAGCTTTTTAAAATTTTCCTTGTTCTGATTCGTCACTTCAGACCTCCTCCTGTGATTGCAGCCTTTCAAAGGTGATTGGAACTGTTCTTGCATTGACAGTGACTGGCTCCTTTAGTATATTTGGATGCAGCCTTTCTGGTCTCATGATTTTGTACAGGTCCGTCCTGGGTTCAGCAGTAGCAGTCATGTTTCTCCTTTGTGTTAGCTGGTGCAGTGCTGTGTTTTGACTTCCAGCCTGGGAACAGTGCTGGTGATACCGATGTTTTTGGTTGTTGCTAAGTGATGTTTACCCTGACCAAGGACTTTGTGAGGCTCATGCTCTGCCAGGGAGGAGGGGAAGCCGTGAGGAAGCAGAGATGGGGTGCCTGACCCAGGCTAGCCAAGGAGGTATTCCACACCACAGCACGTCATGCCCGGGGTGGGGGGTAACTGGGAGTTACCTGGAAGGACATGGGCTTCTGGGTGGGACTCGTCTCTTGGCCGGTGGTATTGTATTCTCTTCCCTTGTTATTTTCTCTTATCATTGTTGTCGTTGGTGTTAGCGGTGGTGATTTGTGTTGTACATTGGTTGCTGGACTGTTCTTGTCTCAACCCATGGGAGTTGCACTTGTTCGATCCTCCTCCCCATCCCTCACGGGAGCAGGGAAGGGGAGAGCCTGGGGGGAGGGGGGGGAGGGGGCCTCGATTGCTCTCAGCCTGGCACCACTCACTGGGAGTGAGTGAACAAGCTGTCTGGCTAGGGCTTAAACCACGACAAGGTCAGAAACTTCGGAGGCCTGAGGGCAGACCTTTCCATTGAATACCGCAGCAAAAGTGACATTGGCTGATTTCTTCAGCCATTTTCTGCTTTGAATTTTAAAAAGTCCATGCAGAACTGTTTGAGAGTTGTTTTCTGAGGGATAATTTTTGTTCCAATAAAACGAAGACATTTTCAGATTGGCTTGAAGTGATTTTCTTGTCCTTCCTCTGGTGTTGCCAATTTGTTCACTGAACCAAAAATGCCTCCTGTTCTTTGAGTTCTTGAACACCAGATATGATTTGTGCTGTGGCAGCATCTCTGTGGTCCAGTTCTTGGTCTGCATGCATGTTTGTATATAGTATGAATATTCACCTTAATGTCACAATCCAATAGACATGGTATATTATACTCTGTCGGCTAGCATGCTTCAGTGGATAATCAGGTGTGGCTTATGGGATTTTCAGAAAAGGTGCATTTTCATATCCATTTGTTTATATGCTGAAAGGATATTTCTTTATGTGTTGGTGAGACAGCAGATGTTTTGTGCATAATTTTTGACTACGTGGCTATTGCTTAGTTGAGTATAAAGTACTAAATTTGCTGATCCAGATGGTTGTCCTAGATTGGTGTTCCGATACAAATAGTATTTTTATTGTTCTTTGCATGAAATCATGTGCCTGCATTTGACACATCGTTAAAAGTCAGCAGCGGTATAAAACTAGAAACTGTTTTGCTATTTGATGCTAGTGTTACTGAATGAGAAATGAGAAATCCTTTAATTCCAACTCATTGCAGTAGTACTTGGTACTTCTTTTACTTTCTACCTACTTGAAATTACTACAGTGTTGTAAGTGGTGTTAAGAGTGATCCACTTGCCTGAAGGCTTGTACAGATGGCTTGGTGCAACTTCAGTTAGCTATTTGCTGTTAGGCATGCTTTGCATTTTACAAATGTTTAGCAACTTTTAAGAAAGGACTTGGGAGCAAATGAAATATGACACATCTATAAACAGTTTCCTTCCTATAAAATTGGAGATGAAATACAGTAGTGCTCTGTCATTTATTGAGACTTTGAATTTACGTACCTTTTTGCCTGATTTTCCAGAGCTATGTGCTTTATAGTTCCTGTTCAGCTCCTCTGAAAATCAAGCTGCCATTGACTTCATGCAGAGTGCATTTATTAAATGTGAACTGTTATCAATTTGAGATATAACATCAAGTTTTGCAGTGAAAAAGGCTCAGATCTTCACTTAATCTAGCTTTCTTCCATGGGAATTAAAAAATAGAAGAGGGAAAACAGAGAGCCCCTTTCTAGCAAGGGGGTATGGGGTATGGAGTGTGGGGTTGGGGTGTGTAGAATGTGATGCTGGAGCGGAGCAGTGCAGGGGCCACCGAGGATCCCCGTCGCTCTGCATGGCTGGAGTGTACCGCCACTTGTGAGGGCAGAGCAGGGTGTCAAAGCAAGGCAGCAGTGGGAACACCTTGTGTGGGTTTGCATAATGTGATGTAAAGTGGTCAAAAGTCTTCTGAAGTTCCTTTGAGGCGGTTTGATGGTACTTAAAGAGCAGCTTTGTGGGCTTGGTTTCAACCTTGTTTCCTTCTCTTCTTTCCCTTTCACCTTTTGGTACAGGCTACATGGGCGACAGTGGAGATGTCAAAATTGTTACTTGTTCTCTAGCCACTGAAGTGCTTTGATAGCCTATGCTGCCAGTAGGGGAATCGGAGAGAATTAAGACTGAAGTTATGAGAAGAGCACCCAGATTAGTACTTTTTAAGCATTTTTCTATGTTAAAAGTTCCTTTAACCACTCATTGATAAACCCCAGGCTGTTGATTGGGGAAAGTTTCTTGACCTCAGTTTCATACAGGCCATCCAGCTCCTTCTCAGAGTGATGGTTGGAATTGCTGTACTTGACAAAAGCTACCAAACCAGCTAGAGGAAGGAGTTTGGGAAGAAGTGATCTAAAAATTTCATTACCAATGCAGGTTAATTTCATTACCAATGCAGGTTAAACAGAATAAAAACTGCAAAAAAAAACAGAATAAAAACAGAATAAAAACTGCAACAGGCCATCCAAATTTGGCCTGTGGTCCTGCAGAGTATTACGGAATGCTTTCTTTTAGAAGACTGTAGTAGGATCAGACTAATATAACACTTGCAGTGTAAAAACCTGACTCCTTAAGAACCAGTACTTTAAACATTTGAGAACAGGAGCATTCTGAAGTCTAATCCTAATTCTTCAGGCTTAGCTATTGCCTTGAATAATCAGTCAGACCCTTACTTCCCCACATAACTAATGTTCCCAGGGGTGTGATGAACTAAGTGATGACGTTTGTTTTTCCTGAATGATTCTGCTGTGGGACTGCAAATCTCATTGAATCATCCTAAGGTGTCTTATCCTTATTTAAAAACAAAACAAAAAACACAACACCTCCCTCCAGCAAAAAACTCTTCTTGAGCAGAGTGCTTATTCCTCATGAAATTAAGGGAACTGTATAGAACATAAGATTCTTGCCCTGTATGGTAATTTCAATCATCTGTATCTTGGCACCCGGTAGCACCTGGTGCTATGTCCTGGGAGTCCATTTTCCTCCACTGATTGACGCTCAAGTCTCTTCTAGTTACAGTAGCGCTTATCTTGCACTGAATCCAGAATCCGTAGGTCCACATTTTAAAGAGAATCTGTTAATGTTCTGCTGCTATGATAGGTTTTTAAATAATATACTTGCTGATGATATGGACTAGATAAGTTGTTAGTGGTATTACAGCATTTGTTCAGCATAGGATCTGAATGCTTTCTACATATGCATGGATTAATTCTCACGGTGCTCTTGTGAATTATGGAAATGAGAGAAATATTTGTTTGTTCAACATTGCAGAACACCAGCTGTTCACTGGCTAGAAATAAAGACATCATGAGGAAAAATACATAGGGAGAGATCAGTGTATAATCTACCCAGCCATGTAACAACCTCTACCTCCTTTCCTAACAGACAACTGAAGTAAATAAATAGGCAGGTGGGGGAGGTGGGAATGATTTGTATTGATTTTTAATGCGCGTCTCCTAAAAGGCAAAACAGAAGCAACCTTTTCTCAGAGCAAAAGAATGCCTTTGCAAACTTGTGATGGAAAACTAATTCTGCTTGTTACTACACTTTCAATTGAAAGTGAAACTGCCAGAGGGATGTTTGTGTCCAGCTGATGCCATTAATCAGATTCTACTGTTTTTACAACTTAGCCAGAGGCCAATATATATTATTGCTTCATAGTCAAAGAACCTTATTGTTAAAATGTCTTTGGAACAACTTGAACTAATACAGGTAGATTATTTTGTTTCTAAAGAAACTTTACAATGTTGGCTACTGCTACTACTGTTTTAAGTATGGTGAATAAGGATTGATAACCCTTGTAACCAAGATGCCTGATGAGCATGCACAGGCATCACTTGATCTCAGGAGGTATAAATTCATCACTTCCTTCCTTGTGGTCACTTCATTATTTGTACTCAGACGTTGCTGTCAGAGCTCTGATCTTTTGAAAGTGAGCATTAACTTCTCTGTGTGTTGCGCAAGAACAAGAGACCCCAAAATGCTAGTGGTACCTTTCCAGGAATAAGTCTACTTCCTGGTGGGAAGAGATCTGCTGACTTTCCTCTTTCTCTTCATGTGTGTCTGGTTTAGGATGATTCTAGCAATGCTAGAATTACATGTTGGTGTTGTATGAAACAGGTTTTGTATGAAGATATATACATGTGACTTGGGAAGTATGTTTCAGAAGAGGGATGACATCAATTTGGACCATAGACACTGTCATTGGAAGCCCTGAGGGCAGAAAAATATGGATATGTTTAAAGCCACAGATGCTTAGCTTTATCATTCTCCCCCCTTCTTCTCCTAGGGCTTTTTTTTTTTTTTTCCTTTACATGCTCCTTAGCTGACATGAAAGCTGTGACTTTTAAACTGAATTTCAAAGGAGTTCTCAATGTTTGCCTCAGATGTCATCTTTATCTGTAAATCCTCAGCTGTCCTTCAGACTGTGCTGCTGATCACTCAGCTTTCCAGAAGCATGTGCTTCTTCTTTGATATCTCCTTAAAGCTAAAAAAGGAGTCTGTTGCCTATATGTTTGTGTACCACTTTTCATCCTTCTCACCTGGGTTTCTCAGTTCAGGTGGAAGGAACCAGTGTTCTACCAGCAGATTTGAAATTGGTGGTGTCTGTAAAGCATCTGAGGAGGATTTTCATGAGTGGATATAGACCTTGTTGCTATTTCTCAGATGGGTTTCTGCTAGCAGAGTCCCAGTTCTTTTAGGAGTATTCATTGTGGCTACTGGTGAGAGGTTTTTGGGAAAAGAAGGGTTAAGTGGCATTAAATAAATTATTTGCAGATAGATTTCTTACTAGTTTCCTGGCTGCTGCATGTGTCGTAACTTTAAAATCAGTAGTCAGTGCGGATCTGGCTTCCAAATTTTGATCAGGTTTGATCAATTTTTGCAAAGTTTACTAATGAGAAAGGAAAACATTTAGTCAAGTGGATCCAAACCTTTGCTGTGACACTTCTGGCAATGCAACTTTATCTCAGTTTCAGACTCATAAAATGTGGTCAAAAGTATCCCTCAGCCTTATATTGAGGATGCATTAGCATTGTAGTGTCCTAGAAAAATGGGGAGTTACATAGATGCTAAGATGAAAATGAAAGGCTTAGAAGATAGCAACCCAAAAGAAGGATTTAACTTACAGCTCAAGAAAGAAGGGGCATTTGGTGGGACTGTTTTATGTCTCTAGTCCTTGTATAGGTCAGTTCAATAAAACTGTGCCATGAATGTTTTTACTGGGTCATAATTGTTATCTAGTATGTAACCTGGAAATGTATTGTCATTACTGAAATGTGGCTTAACTAAAATGGGTAAAATACATACCAATGCCCTATCTATGAAATACCAGGAAGAATTTCAGTCAAGATAGTATTGCCTGTGTTGCCACCTGGTCACCTGGTTGCCGTCTTGTTGTACCCATTCCTATTTAAGGAACAGGAGAACAGTCAATAACTCTTCAAAAGGTAACAGCAGCTAAGGTCTCTGTTCTATTTAATGTGAAAGATACCTCTTTGAGATGATTAAGCTTTTAAATGCCTTTAACATTAAACACTCCACTATGCACTACTGATTCCTCAGCTATCCAGAAGCATTAGCTTCTGAAGCAAGTAGCTCCTTAAGCAAAGTAAAGAGACTCTTGCATGTACGTTCAAGTACCACTTACTTCTTTCCATAGTTTCTCACTTTAGGCAAAGGGAATCAATGTGCATTACCAGTTATGCACAAGCAGTTTACCAGTAACAACTGGAACACAATGTTTCTACTTACAAGTTTTGGTTGCTGTTTGTATTTGTTAATAGTACGATTTATATGCGCAGGATGTTCTCCCTCCTGGTACACATTGGGTTCTCAGTAGACTTATAAATACTGGCTAATATACAATGGAGAACTTAAAAACTACTTGGCAGGCACCCTAGATCAAAGAAAGAGTGGTGAACTTCAGAATGCAGGTAGCATTGCAAAAAGAGAACTAAACTTCAAAAGCGTATGTGTTGTTTTACAATCCCTGCAGAAGACTGAACTTCTCCCGGGTTTGTAATCATAATTTTTGTGATACTGATTGTTTTTAGAGAGAGGTTGAAGTTGGTTCATGTCACAGCCCTAGCAACCACAAAGATAACTGTGTATATCTGTAGCACCTCAGGCACTCAGATGCCACAGGGAAAGGTACCTTTATTGAGAAAGAAATTTGGGTCCTCTGAATGTGTGATGCTGCTGGCCTTTGCCCTTGGTGTCTGAATAAAGAAGTGGTGGTGGCAGGACTGTTTTCTGTCCTTACACTGTGCAATCAGTGAGGACCATGCCATGTCCTAAACAAGGGATTTGTGGCTTGTTTTTTTGGTGGTTTTTTTGTTAGTTTGTTTTTTGTTTGTTTATTTTTGTTTTTATGCAATATTTAGGTCAGAAACTTCAGAGACCTGGGTGTTTCCACCACCTCACCTCTCTGTTCAACTGTCAAATATGTCTTTGAGAAAAAGGAGTCTCTTTCTTTGCCATTGTTTTCTGTATTCTGAAAGAGGGGGACAAAGATGCTATCCTGTTGTTAGAAAGTCATCTCCGATCCTTACCTGAAAGACATACATGTGCAATGTTCAAATGCCTTATGCACTGCATTGCCACACGTCAGCTGATTTGTCTTGCTTTCTGATCTTGCCTTTCAGACTTAGATGAGAAATAGCTGCTATTATATTTCTTCCTTTTTTTTTTTTTTTTTAATACACAAACCCCTCTACAACAATAATCAGAAAATAAGCTTCACCAGCCTGTTCTAATGTAGTTGCTTGCTAACATAAGCAAAGAGCTTTTGGGGGTACTTGGTTTAGAGAGTCATATGTTTGATTCATATTTCTTCTCCTGAGATAAGTAGTTTGTATCTCGTCCAGGCAGTAGCCAGTCAAATTATTTCCTTGCCATTGCCTCCATGCCTGCAATGATATGTGATATGACTCACTCCAGTTATCTGAGCCTCACTTGCAGCAGCTTTTTCTCACTATCATTATAATGAAACCACTTGCTTTGTAGCATTTATGGAAATATTTGAAACACGAAGAGAATCTCCAGTTGTCTCACTGTTGGTAGCCAGTCCACCTATGTTTCAAGTAAGGTACATTAATGGGGTTAGAGAGAAGCTGCTTGGTTTTGGTACCTGGGCATAATTGTTGGTGTAATAGTTGATTTAAAATTCTGTCCAATGGCAAAACTTTTGAGGTTTTGCATGTTTTTTGAGCCATAGACTCATTTCTTGGGTGCCGAACTTCATCCATTAAATGATATACCTGAAATAAACAGATATTTGCTAATATGATGGAGAATCTGGGTTGAAGTTCTAGAGTTATTTTATTCATCACTGAGGTCTGGCCATCTTCAGAGCAAAATATAACAGCAGGTGAAACTCTGGGAAGCAACGCTTTAAGCACTGTAATTCCTTTGTACTTGGGTAAAACCGTCTAACCAGCAGCTTTAGTGAATGTGGTTGTCTCCCTATAGTGGCTGCTCTCTGTAGTCCCTGTGGTAGAACCTGCTGTTGCCGTGTTGCCGTGTTGCCTGGTTTACACTTAATGACTCTCTTGAGCTTTCCTTTCTAAAATCCAATGTGTATAAATATATCCTTAGGCGAATTGTAGATAAGTCACAATATAGCAGCTCCTGAGTTCTTTATACCTATGATGATCCGTTAGGAACATAAGTATATGGTGTTCTGGCCAATGTGAAGTGTTTCATATGAGAGCTGTATCAAAAACTAAAGATAGAGCCAGTCTTACTGAAATCACTTTGAAGTTAATTTAATTAAACTGTTGTGATTCTTCATTTTAAAAGCATGTATCCTTGCTTATTTTTTTCATACTTCCATGTCCTTTTTTGACTTCCCTGCTGGTTGTCAATATGCAATAAAATCCCTTTCCTTAAAAGTAGAAATAGCTCCCTCAATGAAAAAGAGAAACCATCTATTACCATAAAAAATGAACAATACCTTGAACAGATAATAAAAAATTTTATTTTTAATCACTGAGAACTTCTCCATTTAGATTGGAGTTGAAACTTTTGGAATGTTTTCAAAGTCAGAATAAAATTTTCTTTGAAAGAACTGAAGCATACACCTGTACCACATATGCAATCAATCTGTCTCCTTTTTTGTTCTTAATCACACATTATAGTCCCATCAAATGAAGGGCACACAAGATAATTTCTTCACTAAGTAAGTTTTCTTTTAAGAGCCTTACGAAAAGCTGCAATCATGTTGAATTCTGCCTGAATCCATCTTTAATCTTCTTACAGTCATTGGCCAGGATGTCTGTAAATGAAAGCCACAGTCATTCAATATGGTGCTACATGAATTTATAGCAAAAAGCAAAAATGCATTTATAGCAAAAGCAGGAACAATTTTATTTTTTGGTAAGGGATTTCTTTTTTTTTTTTTTTGTGTGTGTGTGTAAAGGCATTTAAAAAAAAGATTGTATCCAACTGGGGTATGTTTCTGAAAGAACTAAGATGGTGGTCTTACTACTTGTTGCTTATTTGCTGAGTTAATTCTATGTACTTAAGTAGTTTGGCTGTTGGAGGGGATTCTTTGCACTTGTGAGACTGATTCTGTGGGTATTTAAATCATTTTATGTATGTGCTTTTTTTTTTTGCTAGACACATGTAAATAATTACATTTGCTTCTAGGTAAGCTGTTGTAAATCATACTCAGTGTTATTGATTCCCCAATGAAGCCACTCTGCAAAGGTGCAAACATAACTTTTCTGTAGGCCCTGCTAAAAACATTTGTTTAAGAGTATACTATGTTTTGTTTAATGTGGGGTAGTACATGGAGATGATCCTGTTCCTGGAGGAAATGGAAAGATTGGTGCAGGTAAGGTGGCGAGTGAAGGTATTGACTATAGGAATAAGCAACTGCTTATTCCTTTTTGGAAACCAGTGTTCCCTGAAAAAGGGGATTCTAAAACCTGTATATGAGCAAAACAAGTGTGTATGTATGTGAATGCATTGATTTGACTGGGATATCTACATAAATGTCTGCAATGTACTTAGACTCTGGGGTTGCCAGTTGCTTCCTAGCAATTAACAATGCTCCTGGAGTTAGACAGTGGCTCCTGATCAAGAAAAAGACCTTCCTAAAACACTTTGTCTATGTTAGTGCTGCCTGGAAAAAAGTAAACATTTACACTACTGACTTACATTTAAGCAAGACCAAAAGGTATTGAAGTCTTTCAGACCAATTGCCAGCTCTTCTTTAGAGCCATCCCTGTGTTTTGATAATCACTCTGGCCTTTGTAGGAACTTGCTACATATCAGGAAGCCATGAAAGTGTGTGAATAATTGTCAGGTTTTTGTCCTTACACGCAACTCCACCCTTGTCCCTTGTTCAAACCTGCCTGTAGAAATTGTGACTAAGTATCTTTGAACCTAGAATATATACTGCCTATCTTTTGAAAAGACAATATATGCATAGAAAAACATATTTAATATGGTAACAACTACATAAAATGTCTGCCATATGACATAACCATGCATAATTATTTCATGTAGGTTACTACATATCTAGTTTGTATATATAAGATGATTATTTTCCAAAGCAGTATTAATATCACTGGGGATGACAAATAGGAAGGGCATTTTGGTATTGAACGAAAGTAGATGTAGAGCAAAACATTTTGATGTAGTGTCTTTGAGTGATATTATATTAACTACCTAACCTTAATTATTCTCATGAAATTTTTCCAGTTCTGTCCTTCGGCTTTGTAGCCTCCCTCCTCTGTGCCATATTGTTAGGGCTACAATGAAGAATCCCACTCTACAGCTGCACTAGTCACATCTGAATATTCTTTAAAGAATCACTGAATAATGTCTAAATGGAGTAGATCAGTTTCTTGTAAGCTTTGAGAGAATCTGTCCACCTTGTCTCATCATTTGTTCTCATGTTTCACAAATTTGTGTGCACACTTTTTTTCATAGTGAATCATAACTTCTCTGGTCATTATGTAAAGGTATAAGTAAAAATAACTAAGTCCTCTTCCCACCCTACCCTAAAAAAAGGTAAAGAACCTTTTCCTTCCCAGCCTGTCTCTGTCTTGAGATGCTAGTGGCATTCCTGGGGGATGTTGCCCTGTTTGAGACAGACACAAAAATCCATCTTGCCACTGAAGAAAGCTGAGATGGTAGCTGAGCATTTTAATTGAAAAAAAAAAAAAAGCAGATAAAACCTTTTTATTGCTACTGAGGGTCTTCTCTAAAAAGCATTAGTATATCACTGTAGAATTATTTTTCATTGTAATTGCAATGAGAGAAGAGCTTTTTCCATTCTCATCAATCTGGAAATGTCCTTTCTGGTTGTCTCTTCTGCTGTTCTGTAGACTTGAATGTTGGACCTGTTCCATAATGTTGGATAAGATATGCAGTAATGAAGATAGCCTGGTTTTATTAAGGTTATTTTAATCATATAAATGGATCAGATAATGACAGTCTGCATGAAGGGTAAAAGCACAGGTTTTGATCCACCTGTGAGGAACTGCTGAGGAGATTAACCCTCTTTCTCCTTTGCATTTCATAGGAAGGAAATTCTGTGTGCTGTTAACTGCTGAGAGAGGGTAGCAGCTGGTGTTTCCAGAGCTGTTGTTTTAACTGCATCCCTCTGACCAGTTGTTTGTTCTAAATGAGTGAATTCTTGAGGGCCAGATGGAAAGCAACTTGGCATTTTTAGAAGGCATGAACTGCTTTTTGATTCTTTATACTTTGGCATGTCTAGTCTTGGCATTTTTATATAGTCTATTAGGGCCAAGATATTAATTAGCAGCAGTGCACCTTTGATATAGAGGTGATGACTGGGACACCCTGGGCAGATTGGATGTAGTTCTTCTACGTTTGAAAGCATATACTAATTGGTATCTGAACAAGATACACACAAGTTTTGAATAGATGTCAAAGGACTCATGGGGAGGTAAGGAAGAGTCTCTGCAGCTGAATTAAGTAATATTAGCTCAAGAAGCCTGGACTGCAGTTGAACTATGTCCAGAACATGGGGATGCCTGAGAGGTATTTTTGCTTCTGTTTAAGTAGTGTTTGCCACTGCAAAGCACCAAAGGAATATGAACTAGTCTGCCTCATTTGAGTTTGAAAATGAGAGGTAGTGATCAATTCTATATGATTTATACAGTTCCTTAGAGGGCATTAAGAAGGGGAGTAGAATGACCAAGAAGGCTAGAAACCCCAACAGAGGTGATGCTCTAGCAGCTTTACTATTATTTGTACACTAGAAACTTTCTTATTTTTTCCTGTTAGGCTGTCTTTTGTTATGCATAAAAAAATAAATAAATTGCAGAAATTACCTAATGCCCAAGTGCCATCTCATCAAAAGTATTACAAAGTATTCCTAGGCATCCAGCTCGTAGCATTGCTGCAGGAATCTTTTATCATAAAAGACTGTTGCACAAAGGGAGGATGTAAGTCTTTTGACTTTTTTTCTCTGTCAGGTGAATCTTTTCCTTTGATTTCCCCCTACATCTGCATTATTCTAGTTGAAGAGTGTTGTAGGTGCTGATAGCTTGAGAGGAAAAAATAAACCCCATACTCACAAAACTACAAAAACCCACCAGCCTTAATTTAAACACTTGGTTCTGAGTGTTTAGCTGTAAGACCACAGAAATGGCTTACTGGGTGGGAAGGAGACAGTACTTAGGGAAAGCATTATCCCTCTGCTACATGTTGCCCACTCTCTGTTTCCCTTAGCCTCTACAACTGTTGGATTAAGAATCTTCAACACATATTTTAAAAGTCTGATCAAACATTAATGTCTACATAATACCAGCACATATAGCAAGCATGCTCAATGAACTAAAGATTGTCATCCAGATGCAGGAGTTCCTGGAACCACTCAGAATTCAGTGGGAGCTTACATAGGGAGCAGCAATTCATTTGCACACTATCAGCTGGAAAATGGAGGCACAATTTTGCTGCTTTTCAGATCAACCCACCTGCTGCATAAATATCTTGAAAGCATTTGAAAACAGTTAAATAGAGTAAAATAATGTTTGGTTAACACTTTTTTTTTAAATTCAAATATCTTTGGTTTAAACTTACCCACATGCTCTTGAGCGTGCTCATGTATTGAATTTTGTATGTAGTGTTACTTAGGTAGCAGTACCAAAAGAAGCTAGTTCCCATTGGATACAAAACAGAGGTTTGAGAGAGAACAAAAGTATTAAAAACTCTTAATTTTTATTTTTTTTTCTGATCAAATATTAAATTGGCTGATCAAGAATGGACTTAAATAACATGAAATAGTTTTCATCTGCAGTGCTTGTTTTTCAAGTTTATTAGCCCAAACTATTGACCAGTTACTTTTAAACAGGAATCTCATTTGTAGACAACCTATTCATTTGGAAAAAGAAGTTGGAAAGCTGAAATTTTTTACTTGTTTATTTGTGAACTGGTTAAGTTACATTTTCTGAGGATCTAGTTGTATAACTTCTGTTGGTGTCACAGTTTTGTTTTAAAAATGTTACAGTGGGCATCAAGATAGCAATGGCAAGCCAATTCCCCTCGATTTGACTAACCCCTATTTTGTCAGGCTAGGGTTGAAAAGTGGGAACTAAAAAGCCAGCAATTGCTGGCATTATAGAAAACACACTGGTCCAGATGAACTCCTTTATCTTCCTACCTGGGAAGTGGCTGTGTGGAACTATTGTAGCTGGTGCAGTATATTTTGAGGTAGGCAATAATTTTGCTGGCCATCCAGAGACATCATTTTGTAACGTGCTGGCATGCACTCACTGATGTAAATTTAGCATAACTTTCCTGGACTCTATTTATTAGAGTTTTGCTTGTCTGGCTCCAAAGAACTTAAGCTTTTTGGCCGTGATCTGGCTACTTTGTACATCTGGATTTATGTTCGTGGTACAGCGTGACTTCAGAACATGAGTGAGGAACTGCAGAGGTTATGGGTTTCTCCTGTTAAGGAGATATTCTCTGTAATTGCAATATATTACTCCCTATTCTTTTAATCCATGAAAAACTTTTATTTTTTGGGTCATTGTAGAAAAAACATTTTTTTTCTTCTTGCTCTGTGATAAAATTGGTTAGCAATGTGCTTTGTTTGGAGGGGTATTAAACTTGTTTTTTATGACATGAGCTACATGATCCTCCAAGGAGAATAAAAGAATTCATTTTGCTTTGGTCTCCTTCCATAGGATTCTCTTACTAGACCCGTTATATCCTAGCTGAGTGAGGCGCCACCTTCTTTGTCCATGTCCCACCCTCAGTAAGAAGCGGTTAAGGTGATGTTGCTAATTAGGCAGTGTGTATACTGTGGGCTATGTAAAGTCCCTGGACATTTTTCCTACCCAGTCCTTCACTTCTGTCTCACTCTGGAATATGCTACTCTTACTTGCTAGTCCACACCATGACACGAATCGGGGTGGGTGCATCCCCTTGTATAGAGTTTCATTTGAAGACATGTACATTTTATTTTGTATTACGTAACCAGTAAAAACCAGTCAAAATAAATGCTGTTCTTGGGCTATCTGAATAAAAACATTAATTTGCTTGTGTGGAAAAAAAACCCAGAGAAATAATTGGCACGTCTGATGTTATTGAAACTGATATTAGTTTAACCTCAGTGCAGTATACAGAGCTGTAGCAGTGCCCCCTTGTTTCTGTCCTGTCTACAGTGTGTCTTGCTTTTTCTTTCTTGGGTTCCCCTTTTGCCAGTTTGGGCAATGGGCCCAGACCCGATATGCAGCAAGTTCTGCTGTCCTCATTCTGCATTCCTCTGATACGTCTCTGTCAAAAAACACTCTAGTACTGTACTGAAATGAGCATAGACGCTTTTAATTTAGCACACACCATCATTCAATTTCACTTACCATTTGACACGAGTGAGGTGGTCCAGTCCTGTAATTTGAACAATTAATGCTTTAAGTAATTGCTTGTCAGCTGTGATGGGTAAGCAGCAATACTGGACAAATACGGGTAGCACAATTCTGTTTTTCCAGGAGCATTGTTTGCAAGGGCAACTGTGTTTTTACCTTTTGGAGAAGGGCTTCTCTTTCCTTTTTGGCATGTAAGTCAGTGGGTAAAGTAAGCCAGTCTCCTTTGCTAAAGAACCTTAGAGCAATCAGCCTGGTTGGTGATTGGTTATCTTTTCAGTGGTTTAAAATCTTTTTTTTTTTTTTTAATTACAGGGTTTTTTTGGAGGGGTAGGGTTTGAGGATTTATGGGAGGGAGTGGTTGGTTGGTTGGTTGTTTTGGTTTTGGGTGGGGTATTTTTTTGGTTTGGTTTGGTTTATTTTTTTTTTTTTTTTGAGACTGAAAGACTGAAACCAATCTGGTGTTTGATACCTCAGTGTTGAGGCAGCAATATGATTAACTTCGAAAACAGCCCCAAGCACCCTGGGGCTGTTGTAAATCCGCAGTCATAGGAGAGCAAAATTCTTCTGTAATGCCTCCACTCTAGAGACATTTCAGTCACCAGCTTGCTTTTCTAGTACTGCAGTGCCCTGTACAATGGGTGTTTGGAAATGAGTACCGTAGCACAAGAGAGATTTCTACCCTTGTTTCAAATGCATGTGACCTCTGGAGTCTGTGGAGGAAAGCACTTCACAGAGTGGAAGGATTTGTGACCCTGACTCTCTCTGGGCTTGGAAGGTGTAGGTGTGTGAGGACTGGTTACAGGTACACTACACAATCTATTTCACAATAGGACACCAGGTTGATTTTGGTGACTTTTCCCGTTGAGTAAAGATTAAACTAATTGGGGGTCTGGCTTTAACTGTCGTGCCTATCACCATCCCCAGGCAAGGGACCTGAAACTCTTTATGCTGGGCAGAAGCTCAATGACAACGAGTGGCACACTGTCCGGGTAGTTCGACGAGGAAAGAGCCTCAAGCTGATGGTGGATGATGATGTAGCTGAGGGTAAGTGTGGTGTGTTTTTTGGTTGTTATTTTTGCATCTCTGTTCCCAGCCTCTTTTCTGCTGTTAGACCCATTCTCTCTGTTCTTGTGTGTATTTCTCCTTCCCCCTCCCTCTCTTCCTTTAATTCTTGTATATTTAGTAATACTATGTTAAAAACTAATGTTCAGTTCTGAGATGCTAGTTGTTCTTTGCCAGCACCTGAAATCTCTGTAACAACAACACGAAATACAGGATTAGGGGACAGAGGAACTTGCACATTCCCGAGAATGCAGAGGAGCTAAGCAGTACTCTTTCTTGTGCCAGACTTCTTTTGGTGTGCGCTGTGAGTATACCTTACTCCTTAGCTGCAGGAGTAAGAGCAGTTTGTTCCCAACTTTGTGCTAGGAGTTAGGGAGGCCCCTGACTCATACAGTGTGGCAGTCCTTTTTTTGTTTTTGTTTTTTTTTGTTTTGTCTGTTGGTGGGGTTTTTTTGCTTTTTTTTTTTTTTTTTGTTGAGCAGCTTTTTGAGCTCCTGCTTCCTTTTGTAGAGAAATGTTGTTGAAGGAGTGAATAAAAGATCAATCACTCGGGAAAGCTGGTTTCTCACAGGTTATGAGATTTGCATTGAAATGATCAAGGTACTTCAGAGTGGTCTTTTTTTAACCTCAAAATTTTTGAGGTGATACTTTTTCTGGTCTGTTTCCCCATAGCTGCCAGAGCCAGGAAGTTATTTTTCTTTTTCTGAAGGTCTGTAGTTCTCATAGCTGTATATAACTGTAGGAACTGAGTTTTTAAGGAAAACAAAAGCAGTCTGAAGGCTGATAATAGAATCACAAAGAATAACCCTTGATGCCACACTGATACAGGTATGTTCATTTAAGTTGTGACCCGAATGCTGACATTCTGTCTTCTGAGTAGCTTCTCAGAAGGCAACTAAAAGTAACAGCTGCCATAGGGATTGCCTGAATACTATATCCTATTATGTACATTTTATTTAAGAGGGAACTTTATGAATTAGTGAAAAATGCTGGTAAATGCTTCATGCCAATTATTTCTGCATTTAAGAATAATTCTTTTGGATGTGCTTTTTTAGCAAGCACCATGAGGTGGCACTCAATCCCCTTTGAAGCCTTCTGGTTTTGAGTTTTTTTGGTGGAACGGAGTTTATAAATAATAATGATACAATCCTATACTAAAATAGGATGTGCATATGTACATGTATATGAATTACATAATTAAGGATGCATTACAGCTAAAAATATCTGTTACAAGAATGTCATCATGGCAAAGTCAAAAGTCAGAAAAGCCAGAGTTAAGACTTCCTGTGCAATCTGCATACTGCTTCCTTGGGTAGATGATACAGTCTTCAACGATGTGGTCACATAGATTTTTCCACAGGATCCTTGCTGTCTTAGGCATAGATCAGAAGTCTAAATTAGGCCCCCAGTAAAAATAAACAGCCTATTTGACCGCCACCTTCTTTCCTATTGCTTGTTTAGAACAATGCATGGCAGCTACATTTTGCTTGAATTATAAAGCAGTTAGGTTTTTTTTTTCTTGTTGTTGTTTTGGTGGTTTTTTTTTGTTTGTGGGTTGGTTTTCTTGGTTTTTTTTTTTTTTCAATTTATTTGTTTATGTGTTGTGTGCGACTGGTGAGGATGTTTATACAGAACTAAGAAGCTGTAACTGAATTTATTCCCATGTCTGTGTTATATGAAGTGAACAGGCATCTTTTTAATATTTTACAGGTTTAGAAACAAGGCACCAGATTAAAGCTGGATGTATTTTGTGCCAGTTTGGCATGGGTTTTCAGTCATTTGCATGCACAAATATACAGAGTGTCTGTAAATTGGATCCTGCAAATTAGATCAACCCTGCTTCTTGGAGAATTAGGTTTAGACAATTAATGGCCACCTATGAAAAATTTTTAATGAAGTGACTGGCTTGGCTTCCTGCAGGACATCTAAGGAAGAGACAGAATCCAATTCCCCTGGACAGCATTTTGCTGCTGAATCACAAAACCTTCCTGCCACATTCCCCCTGCCTCAGTACAGACCTGAGAAGGCCAGTGATAAATGACACACAAATATAGCAGTTACTTTCATCCCCACAACATCTTGCTAGCACCTAAATACTGCTGTGGAGGCTGGAATTTTTTTGTCTGCTACCACATGAACTAAAGAGCTGCTGATTGCTGTAGTAATTATAATACTTCATAGACAGCACAGTGGAGAAATTAGAGGTGAATTCTGCAGGTGGGGCTGACAGCTAATGAGATAAAAAGTAATACTTGATTTCTCTCCATGATTTCTTAGGAAAATATATATACGTACTGATTCTGGTCTTGTAGTGTCACTTCCTTTTCAGCTTTTCTCTGAACTAGTCCTAAATTTCTGCACTACCACTGCTATCACCATCCCATAAGCTGGTCCCAGTTTTGTCATTTTTCATCTTTTCTAAAATTCTGGGTTCACCTCTTCCAACCTTCTGCACTCCGTTTGTACTGCCCTCTACAGCTGAGTTCCCTGTTACAGTGTACTCCAGATTTCACAAGCCTGGCTTTTCTCTCCAAGTCTGGCAACAACCTCTTTGAATTTATCTAAAAGTAGAAGAGATGAGAAGAGTTTTCTTAGTTTTAGTCCTTCAGATCTATAAATTTTATTTTTCCAATCTTTTGAAGTGAAGAAGAGAGAAGTTTTTTTTAAGTTTTATTTTGTTTTGGGTTTTGTTTAATTTTAATGTAAGGAAATACAGCATGGTTTGGAAAAGTCAGAAAATGTCATTTTATAACACTAAATCTGAAATAGCCCCTAACAATCACAGCAGTGGGAGTGAGATGGTTTATCTAAACAAACCTGCCCATATACAGTTTCTGTTACTGTGATCTGACATTTTTCAAACTAAAATATTATTATTTCTGGTAAATAACTGTTTTAGCATTTAAAAACACTTGCATTGGTACTGACACTCGAATTTCTGAATAGTCAGAAATATGTGACTCTTTTCAGCTGCTTCTAAGTTTGTCCAGCTGTATCTGCTTGGGTTGAAGCTTTCCATGGCAATGGTCTTTGGCTCTAAACTGAAAGACAATTATACACTGCTAAAATTGGGAATAAGTGAAAAAATTAATTGCTGTGCATAATATTTTTGTGTTTAGAATAGCTACTTGAAAGCATTTTTTTTCCTAATATCTGTGCTCAGTTTTGTTGCCCTTGCAAAAATTTGATCACATTTGGACAACACATAAACTGAAAAATTGCACCTTGTACGTGATTATGAGAGCTGAGTTGGGAATAATGTGGTTATAAGATCCCCTTTTAAAAGACATAGCATGGTAAAAAAGAGGAACGGGACCTCTGTGTAAGGCATGTGAATACAGTCCAATGGAATTGACTTCTCTATCTTAAATAAGTCACTCAAAGTCAGTTCTTTCACAGTTGATCACTAATTGTCCTTATCCACTTGGGAGGTACTCATTTGGGATTGTGGGTCTTGTTTCTAGAAGTGCTGAGCCTCAAAATCAGTGAGTGCTCTGAAACTGTTAAATATTCCACTAAATTGGATGCCAAATGTTTCTTTTTTGAGATCCAAAACTATTTATATGTTGATCTTTCTGTTCCTCAGCTTTGTGTATATAAAATTAAGAGTAATATTCCTCTGGGAGTAGAAGAAGGGAATATTTGAGGATAATTTGCACACTATGCTGCTGAACTTGTGGGTTCACTGTGTCTGGTTGCCAGACACCCACGCAGCTGCTCTCTCACTTCCTTTCCTCAAGAGGACAGGGGAGAAAATAGAATGAGAAGGCTGATTTTTCAAGATAAAGATAGGGAAATCACTTACCAATTACTGTTGTGGACAAATCAGGCTTGACTTGGGGAAAATTAATTTGTTACCAATTAAAAATAGATTTGGATGCTGAGAAACAAGGAGAAAAATTAAAATACCTTTCCCCACTCCCTCTTTTTCTCAGGTTTTCTCCTTCATTCCTGACTCTTATACTTCCCCCTGCACAGTGGTGCAGGGGAATGGTGGCTGTGGGCAGTCTGTAACAGTTCCTCTCTGCTGCTCTTTCCTCCTTACACTCTTCACCTGCTCCAGTGTGGGTCCTTCCCATTGGCAGCAGTCCATGAAGTGCCCCAATATGGGACCTCTCCACAGGCTGTCAGGAAAACGTGCTTCAGTGTGGGCTCTCCATTGACTGCAGTTCTTTATGGGAAATAGCCCCTGCGTGGGGGCCCTCCCTGGGCTGCCGTGCAAGTGTCTGTTCCACTGTGGTCTTCTCCATGGGCTGCTGGAGACTTTCCACTCTGATGCCTGGAGCACCTCCTCTCCCTCATCCTTTTCTGACCTTGGTGTTTGCAGGTTTTGTAGTTGTTTGTTTTGTTGTGGTGTGTGTTTATTTTTATTTATTTTCCCCATTGTTCCTCATTCCAGGCAGTGTTTTCTGTCCTCTCTTAAACAAACATGCTTTCACAGAGGTATCACCATCTCTGAAGGGCTTGGCCCTGCCCTGAGTTGGGTTGTTTGGAGCTGGCTCAAACCGGCTGTGTCCGTTATGGGGCAGCCCCACAGCCACCCTGCAGCCAGCACCTCACCACATAAACTCAGTACAACACTGCAGAAAATTTCATGAAGTAAGAAATAGCAGCAGATTTGTGGCAGAGTTTGAATAATGCTTGTACATTGAATGATGAGAAAACAAATGTTGAATAGCTCATTAATTTGATATTATTCCTGTTGTGTGACCACATACTTAAAGCTATTTTAATGAAGAGCTATAGATGACTAAACCAAGGTTGTTTGTAATAGTTTTAATTCTGATGTGCCCCAACTTGTCTCTGTACTAGTCTTCAGTTGTATTTCATCTGTCTGTGTGGGTTTGTGTCTGGACTAATGCCTAGCAAGCCAAAACATTTTAAATACGCCTCAAGAGTAGTCTGACATATTGGTATACTGAATAGCTTGAGTATTTTAATTGAGGAGTTAAAATCCATCACAATGTGACAAATAGCCCAAGTGGTAGGCTGATGATTTGAGTATGTGGAGTTCTTTTTCGCCTGTTGCATTCTTGTATGTTTCCTTCCTGCCTTGCTTTTAAAACAAGAGAAATAACATCAGGCACCAGGAGAGAACAATGGAATAAATATTAGCAGGTTTATAAATGTTCTTGCTTCTCACTCTACTCTTTTTATATTAATCTATTTTTATTGAGTGTTTGCAGGAAGCGCACTTCAAAGAGATGTTTCAGAAGTGTCTGAGCGGTTTGGCAGATGGACTGTTGGATCAAATAGGTTTTAGGCGGGTAGTCTTTAAGGGAGAGACCTAATCATCTTCAGAAACAAGAAAGCCTGTGAAACACAGGGGAAAAATACAGAGCTTGCTACCCAAGGCCCTTTAGTCCTGTCTCCTCTCTTCTGTCACATTTTGGCAACTGCTAGACTCAAGCCTCTTCACTGAGAGTCTACACATTCTTTCTTATGGAAGCTGCTGAACTGTGATCAGACAGGATTAAGTTAGTGCTGCTATTAGCCTGGAAACTGAAGGGTGAAAGGCTTCATATAAGCTGTTACTGATCCCTGGGCTTTCTGCATGTTCCCCCTTGTTTATGTCCTTCAGGCACGATGGTTGGTGATCACACCCGCTTGGAGTTCCACAACATCGAAACAGGGATCATGACAGAGAAACGGTACATCTCTGTTATCCCCTCCAGCTTCATCGGCCACCTCCAGAGCCTCATGTTCAATGGGATGCTCTACATTGACCTGTGCAAGAATGGCGACATTGACTATTGCGAGTTGAAGGCACGCTTTGGTCTCCGCAACATCATAGCTGACCCTGTGACGTTCAAGACTAAAAGCAGCTACCTGAGCTTGGCCACCTTGCAGGCTTATACATCCATGCACCTCTTCTTTCAGTTTAAGACAACATCAGCTGATGGTTTCATCCTCTTTAACAGTGGTGATGGCAATGACTTTATCGCAGTTGAACTAGTCAAGGGGTAAGTGACTGCTATATTCTACCAGCTTATTTATAGATAAACTCAGTTATTGGTAAGCTTAAAATGTTTGCACAGAGAGAAATTCATCTCATGCACCTCAGCAAACTGAGAGAACATTGAGTATGACAGAGTACTTAGAAATAAACACTGAAGCTTAACACTCCTAATTTTATCAACAACTTCCCCCATCACTGAGGTAAAGACACTCTTACAGCATGAAACATTAATGCTTTAAGTTGTTTTGGTCTAATTAGGCTAATGTTTTGTCCTGTTAACCTTGGAGAATAGCACAGAGGAGGAGGAAATGTGCTGAGGGCTCTCTCTTCCCACTTTCTTTTTTTTTAACCTTTCCTGTAAGAGACTTGTATTTCTACCATTTCTACTAGAGGAAGAAAAGAGCATGTGGGCTGCTGAATTTGTTTTTCTGCTGGTGATGCTCGAGGAAAAGCAAACTCAGCCAGCTTTTGAGCTGCTATACTCTTTTCACAAGGCTAATAGCTTATTTAAAAAAAAAAATAAATCTTTCGTTAGCTGAACAATTTTTGATCCTTTCCATTCATCTGGTCAGAGCAAGCATGGTCTCCACAAAGAGAGTTTACTAGTCCTGTTTATTTTACCATAAGTGAAATAGAGTTTAATCTCTTTCATTTTTAACTTTGCACATATTTCTGTAAGTGGGACATTGAGTAATAAAAAAGCAAGAATCACTAGCTCCTGGTGCTCTATTGGGAGTTGAATTTTGTTGTCTTTTTTCCCAAGTAGACTATATCTCTTCTATTGTCAAGTGGATTTCTGTGTTAGAACTGTAAAGAATAATGTTTGAATAAGCCTAGGATCTCATGTGAATTTTATTACAATATATTGAGTGAGTTTCCCAATTATCTTCTTAAGGGAGTTATTCAAAACTAAGAATGAATATGGGGAATATATGCCCCAAAGAAGCATATCCAGAGTTGCTCTCTAATACATTCATTGGTATTTCTAGTTTTAAAAAATCATTATATGCACAGACAGGGGTTTTGTGCATGAGAGTGTCGATAAAAAAAGAGGAATCCTTTATTGTTAGGTTCTAATTTCATCCAAATGTTGTAATCTGAAGATACTACTCTTTATACTTTCTTGGTGGCAGGGAAACAACTATTATCTTTTCAAATCAGTGGCTAATATTTTGGCTTATTAGAACTTTCTAACCCAAAAACACTTACCTTCATGACTTGTATAAGTTGATTTATCAACTCTGGCCAGAATAAGGGCACTCCAGGAGCACTGGAGTTCTTACACAGTTTTAACTAGTTCTTGGTATGTTTACAGGTATATACACTATGTGTTTGACCTTGGAAACGGACCTAATGTTATCAAAGGCAATAGTGATCGTCCTCTTAACGACAACCAATGGCACAACGTTGTCATCACCAGAGATAACAGTAACACACACAGCCTAAAGGTCGATACCAAGATGGTCACTCAGGTTATCAATGGTGCCAAAAATCTGGATCTTAAAGGTAAATTATACATGACTGACAGCCTTCCCCTTTATTCTTGTGGGGCTCAACTAGTAAACAAGAGAAAGCTTGCAGGAACTGTGCATTACAGAACAGTAAATCTGGAATTTGCCAGTTTTGGATTTCACATTCATTTTTCTCTTTCTCTGCAACTTCATGTACCAGAATAGTTTGTCATATCTTGCTTTGTCAGAAATTGTCATGCTGCAGTTTTTCCTAGTTAGGATTCTTTTTTTAAGTTCTGTTTCATTTGTTTGTTTGGTTGTGTTTTTTATTTGTTTGTTTTTGTGGGTTTTATTGTTTTTATATTTTGTTGTTGTGGGTTTTTTTGTAGTAGGAAAGTAGTCAGAAATGACTTTGTGAGCAATATATTGCTCTGCTTTTAACTTTTTCTGAGCATCTATTCAGCTTGCTATATTTCTATCAGGTGTGGGGAAAATCTACTCTAAAATGTATGTAACGTCCTCCTTGTATGTTTACTCCTTTTCCTCTAGGTGATCTCTACATTGCTGGCCTAGCTCAAGGCATGTATAGCAACCTTCCGAAGCTAGTAGCATCACGTGATGGATTTCAGGGCTGTCTAGCTTCTGTGGACTTGAATGGGCGTCTGCCTGATCTAATCAATGATGCTCTGCACCGCAGTGGGCAGATTGAGCGTGGATGCGAAGGTATACTTGATTTCAGAGAAGTTCTTCTCAAGAACCCCTACTTCACTGCTGCTCCCTGTGCATCTGCTTGTCCACCTTACTGTCCATTTCACTAGTTTGCCTTCACTATGATATCCTTTAGTATGCTTATATTTTCCAAATGCTCCCAAAGGCAGCTAAATGATGGTGAGCTTCTGTGAATGCCTTAGAGTGGCAAGAGCTCTCTTGCATACACATCTCCATGAAGTGGTGCCTCCAGTAGAGGAGAAGATGGTACTGGGATGGGCTACTACTTACTAATACTTTTCTCAGAGTGGTTTATTAAGATTACATTACCCTTAAAATACTTTGAAAGAAGTTCTGAGTCTACCATTCACTTGTGCTTCAGAGCACCCTTTTTGGGGATCCTTGGAAGTAAATATTTTGAAGACCAAGTAAGAGGCAGGAGAAATGGAAGGCAGAAGGAACTGAAGGGTGAAGACCAAAACAGAACTTGCTTTTTGAGGAGATGGGCCTCCAGTGAAAGCACTGAGGATGTTCTCTCTACTGTGTGGGAAACCTTTCTCATCTGTAGTTTTTCTTTTCCAGCCAGTTTAGAAACAAATAGGGTGAGTGACTTTTTGGAGCATGCCAATAGTACTCGTATCTTGAAGATTCTTTAAATACTGCTCTTGCTAAGTTCCCATTAATTAAAATAATACTGACATCAGCAGCACTTATTCAGTATCATGCATATGGCATCAATTCCCAAAGCACTTGGGACACTTACCATCAAAACACCCAAGGCTTTGCTGGCCTTGTGAAGTGAAGTGAAAATCACCATTATGTCTAGCTCCACTGAATACCAGTCTTCTGTATTGGCTACCAGTCACTAGAGGATGATAGTTTTCTCAGTAAAGTTGTCTGGCATGCATGTTTGCTAAGAAGATGTATGTCCTAAACTGATTCTTCCAGACAGAACTTTGCCAGGTGAAATTACTTCTTGATTGTATTTCCCTACCGTGTCAAGATTACAGGTTAATCATGCTGAAACCTTGCAACTTGTCTAGACTGTCCCTTCTTAGGATTGAAAGTGTTATCTTAGAGCTTTCTTTGAGTATTCATGAAACACCTAATTGGCAGTCCAATTAAGTCCTTACATTATACTCCTTGTCTCCCAGTGTTCTGGTTGGGTGAGAGGCTGTTCTTTTTTTTTCTGTCTTTCTGATGTATTTAATCAGGTCTGTTAACCACACTGTTCATTGTGGAACTGAGCGTAGTGTAGTCAAACCTGTGACTTTGCCCATTTGTGGCACAGCCAAAATGCCCAAATTACACCTTTTGTGTGTTGCTCACAAAGTTCAAGAAGAGAAAAATTGCTTTTGGGTTTTTCTGAAAGTGTCTTTTTTGATTGTCCTCGGTGCGCTCAAAGTCCTTCTTTAATATTAGAGATTTCTGGTAATTCTTCTGTTTAAAATTAGCTTAATCTGTTATCTGTGTAGCCTGCGTGTTCTGTACTAGCTCTTCTCCTTCAGAAGACCTATCAGTAGACTAACCAGTGTGCTTGACAGGATGATAGCTGCCACACTGACTGTTTTCTGTTTTGATGTGTCCTGTAGCATTTGGCAAAGACTTTTGTGGCTTATTTTCTGGAAGAAGAGAACCCAGAAGTGTCTGAAATGTCAAATGAGCCCATGGAGTTAAAGTTCCACACCACACACCCCTTCTTTTTTGTGTGGTCTTATGTATTTTTATTGCTGCATTTCTGAGTTTTTGGAAACAAGCAGTTTTTCATTGACTTGAAGGTCTGCTCAGATCTGAAGTGGCAGCTTTTGTTTCCCTTGAAGGTATTCGGCAAAGCCAGAAATCTTCTGGCTGCCTGGTGTGTGAAATTTGTTCTAGGTGTTGACGTGCTAAAAGGAACTATGAGAACCATGAGGTTTCATGGTAAAGACATTATACCAAAACATTTATTCATGTTTCACAGAGTATTTCTAGCTCTTATGCCTAAAGATAAAAAGAGTAGGGCCTACCCCCTACCAGCACCCAAAAAAAGGTTTGGTGAGAGGGCCTGAAAGAAAAAGCACAAAACGTAGGGAAGTAGTTAAGACTTAAATGATCCTTGTGTCCTGACCAGTCTGGTCAGTGTACCGAGCATTCTGAAGAGGTGAAGTCAGTTCTCAGAGTTCATGGTGGGGGCCCACTTCTACTGGAAGCTTGCAGGCAAGTCTGCCACCTACTTTGGCAGATGTCCAACCTTTTGTGGAGGCCAAAGATGTTGCCTAAATATTGAGTACTTCCTGCATCTGAGGTGTTTTTTCACCTCTTTATTGATTTGCCATTTGTTCTCCTGTGTTTTTGTTTCCTTTATTTGGTCATCCTTATGTTGCTTACCATGGGCACCAGAGATATATGAAATTCAGCTGCGTGTTCTAAATACATTCACCCCATTTTGCCACCAGCCGACCAAACCTAACAGCAGTGGTTAAAGAACACTGCATTTCTTCTACAAGGCAGTCTTCTATATGCTTTAGAGATGTGGCATCAGCTTTTGCTCTTCCCTTTTCCTCACCTGTTCCACTGATAATAGCTTATGACAAAGGAGAGTGACTATTACTAAACTGACTGATACTGTTCCAGATGTTTTGGAACTTTTTTTGTCCTAACTGAATCTTTGTCCAGATCCTGCAGGAAAATCATAATCTTGTGCTACTTACCATGAAATAGTATAGTTAACCTTTGGAATTCGCTGATGCGTGAAAAGCATGACGGACACATACAGGCTGGATAATCAGAAACTCATTTTGCATACTAAGCAGTATGTAGAAAAAAAGAAAATCTAATCTCATGCTTAAAATCTCACAGCAGGGTAAGGTCAGAAAGGATGACACCCTTCATCTGCTAAGTAGTGAAACTTCAGATCTGGCAATACTTCACTTTCTCAGTAGAATCAAAGGTTGTCCATAGAGGAGAGGAGAGTTAATTTACGCCATGGTGGCTTGACAGCTCTCCTGTTCTTTAGGCTTTTGTATTCTGTTGTCACAGTGCTACTGCATTTATGGAACAACAAATAAAGGTTTGCTTCAGCTCGGCTACAGAGATGATGAGGACTTGGGCAGCTATGGAAAGTTCTTGTTTGTTACATAGAAATTACTTTGTTAGAATATGTGTCAAAGGAGATTCATGAAGAAATGCATTCTCCTCCTCTTTCCACTCCTCCCCCCCCCCTTTCTTTTTCATTGCGTTTAGAGAACTCAGGGGATTTTATGGCTTTATAGTAGTAGAGAAGTTTGATAAGTGGGAAGAAAAATCTGACTAGCTGAAAAGGGAAGGTAATTGCCATCTTGAGTAATTTCTGAGCTGTAAAACTATAGCAAAGTTTCAAAATGTTAAGATTCATAGGAATCACAGGGAATGGTATCTGTACATGCCAGTTCTAATTTATCAGATTGCAAATGTAAAAGGAGACAATGGGAAAAAGGGAGAGCTATCACTCTGTCTTCAATATCATCTGTGATATTAGCACTTTTTAAGGATGGAAGGTTATAAAGGTGAGTATGCACTTCTCAAGTACCCATCGTTTGAGCAATGGGGTCAGTGATTTGGTGTTTTGTTTTTCTCATTGTGCTGTATGATAGAAATTTGTAACCTTCAGGGGCAAGGAATTCAGGAGCTGCTGCCTGTACTCCCATCTTTGTCCTCTGTTTTTTCCATGCTGAAAGAGAAAACTTAGAATCAAGTTATAACACATCAAAAATCTATGTGGCTTCCTTGTGAACTGGACTCCATTAAAAAAAAATAAAAAAAATCCCATGCCTAAATGAAAGAGGATCGGTGATTTTGTTTTGGTTTGCCTTTTTTATGCTCTGCTTTTTCAGAAAGCGTGCTTGAATCTTTAGGCAGTCAGACTTGGTAGATTTACGATTCTCTTTTGCCATGTGGGCTATGATTTGACTGCAGATAAGATTATTCCCACCTAGGTAAAAGAATGAGTTTGTACTACTGTCATTTTTTTTGACTGCTCTAATGAGATGCATTATTTGGGTCTAAAGCCTGAGCTCTTTGCCTGTTGATGCAAGCTTTCCTAAGGATGTGTTGAAATCCATGAGCAGGCAACAGCTTGTGAGAGAGCAAGATTTTACTGTCACTTTGTCACAGTGTCAAGTTCAGTTCTTGGGATAAACTGAGGTTGTCATCTTCCAGAATTATTAGTCTCTTACGGTTTTCTGGCAATAAATCCACTTTGGACAAAAACCCAGGGCAGTCTGTGCTTTTATGAGAGACAGAAGGTCTAAGTTCAGATCTAGAGCCTCAAAGTAAAACAAAACTAAAAAAATTCTTGACTAATGTACTGAAAGTCAAATTGATTTTTTTACTTAAATGGATTCTAAGTATTTCTCAAATGGGACAAAATCTGTCTTAAAATATTGGTAAATGCTGAAAGATGACTGTTAAGAATGTGATTTTTTTTCTTTCTATTATCTGTAAATTCTGTGACCTTGTGTGTTTGTGTGTATGTGTGTGTGTGTGTGTGTGTGTGTGTGTGTGTGTATGTGTGTGAATAAAACGTATTTACTCTCTCATCTGTGGTTTTGTTATCTGTTGCTTGGTTGGGTTAAAGTAACCGCGTTCCTTTTTGTCCTTGTTGCTTATGTTGTCGTCCCTGCATGTAATGATTATGTACATTTGCTGTGGTGGTTATACCAATTCCTTTAATTTATTTAAAGTGATGTGACCCTTGTTTATCTGCCTTTACACTAACCTGTTATAATTTTTTGCTTTTTTGTTTTGTTTTTGATTTTTTGCTAACAAAGTTGAGTTGACCAAAGCTGACCTGCAAGGTAGAGAAGGTTGTTCTTCCCCATTACTGATTTGAACTAAAAGATGCTTTTATGTAACACTTGGTGCCTTTTACTGGATGCAGTCACACCTCTGAGACAGGAACAGAATGATAAACACCAGCCACTCTGAGGGGCTATCTGGGTTAAAGAACGACATGGCAAAAAATTGAGGTGTTTTTGTTAACCTCAGGGGTTTGGCTGTATCAGTCTCTGAATCATCCATAAGAGCACAGGTTGATTTCCTGAAATGCCTAATGATTGTTCAGGCAAGTAGCTGCTGTTAATAGAGACATAGAATGCCCTCAGAGCTTTACAAAACAAAATGCTGACTTGGATTTTTCAGTACTGATCTTAAGGAGTGAGACCAGGAGATAAAAGCTAGTTTTTTAACTTTGAAAAAAATAAAACCCCTCAGAAATAACTTTCTGGAATTTCAGTTAAAAATTAAATCAAAGAACCTCTTAACTACAAATTTCCTTAGTAGTTAGACGACATTTTACAAGCCATAATTGATCAAACATATGAGTAATCATGCCTGGTCCTTTTGTACCTGCTAATTTTTGTACCTCTCAGAGGTCTTTTTTAGAACCTCGTAGTGGATAGTCTGATTTTTTTATAAAGCAGATAGGGGTTTTTCATGATGTTGATCCTCATGCGAAATTCTGACTATTATTACTATTGATTGCTAAGTCAAAAGGGATTAACCAGTGATTTTTGTGATTGCCAAAAGGGCTATGTGGAACACAGTAAAATACTGAAGCTATTCAAGTGAAAGCCATTCAAGAGATTGAGAGTAGCTTCAGCAGGAAAGGTGGGGAAGGGTAGGGTGGTCTATGGAATTGGTAGAAACGAAAGAAGATGGCTAAAGAAGGAGAGGCCAGATAGTAATTGAGAACATGCCACTTGGATTACAGAGACGATGATGGGGTAAAGAGTGCTGGCAGAAAACCAGTATCACAGAATTGTTAGGGTTGGAAGGGATCTTTGGAGATCATCTAGTCCACCCTCCCTGCTCAAGGCAGAGACACCTAGAGCAGGTTACAAAGGAATGCATCCAAGTGGATTTTGAATGTTGCCAGAGAGGGAGATTCCAGGATCCCCCGTAGGCAGCCTGTTCCAGTGTTCTGCCAGTATAAGGAAGGCTGATTCTTAGGAGACATGTAACGAAGGAAGGCTTAATAGTACAATTACATTAGCAGTTGTTAATGAACAGAAGCATATTAGGAGGCACCCCCTTACCCAGCAGGTAAAGATACTGATGGCCTGAGATAATTTTAGCCATTGGATGTATATGAAACATAGAAGCTGAAAGATTTTAACAGGTAGACAAAAGTTAGTATCATGTTTTGTGCTCTATGCGTGTGGAACATCTGACTGCATCCACATTTGTTGGCGTCTCTGGCCTATTTCCAGCTGTAAAAAGTTGAAATACTCTGGTTTCCAGAGGTTAGGGATTTAGAAAATATCAGGTGCTACCTCTAGGGGATTTCTGAAGTTTAGGTAAACAAAAGTGGTAGAGGATGAGATTTGAAAGACTAGGAAGGATATGCGGACTGGTACCAATGTGAGGAGAAAAAGCACCCTGGAGTATGCTGGGGTGTAAATAGCTTTAGGATTAAGGTGTTCTGTACCATCCATTAAAACTGGAGCAGGGAATTTGGGAGTTGCATTAGACATCAGCAAGTAGCATTTGTCTCTGGCCACAGCTGCTGTTGTTCTCTCTGGTCACTTGTTTGTCCATTGGAATTCAGAATACATGACCAGAAGCTCCTGCTTGATTTTGTGACGGCCATTGAAGTGGATGCAGCATGACGAGGTCCTGGAAGAAACAAATTTGTTTGCTGTTTTGATTTTTCCTCAGAACTTAAAGGCTTGCTGCAGCTGTGAAAATTATTCCAGCTCAAGCTCATATTGTTACAGAGGTTTTAGCCCTGAAGGAATATTTGCCATTGACATGGAGACACCTGATCACATTGAATCCTAAAGGGAAATGTTTGTCTTGAGTGCATAATGTGGCTTATTGGCTTTTCAAGAAACCAACCTTTGCTAAATAGGTTTCAGAATAGGCCGTGAGGCCGGGTACTTCTGTGCTGTTGTGATTTGCACTGGGGAAGGACATTTTTCCGGTTGATGGTATTTTTCTTGTTCACATACAGCCCTTTCAGTTTTTCCTTTCTGCTTTTAGTTTCTGTGTCTGAATGTCTGAATACTGTTTACTTCTTCAACTTCATTTGCATCTTCTCCCTGTCCCACCTCAGGTCCAGGCATACTCCCTTTTATGCAGTTGACTTTTTGTTTTAAAGTTGGGGTTTTATTCGGCTTGGGTACGTGTTTGGGCACTTAGCTCAAGACCTTTGATGTTGCTTAGAGATGGAGAGTGGCAGGGTGAAGAGAGGGAGGAAGATGGGTATATGTCAGGCTTCATGGAGGAAAAAATCCCCACCACCTAGTAGATCTGTGAATTGCCACTGCTGCTGATTCCCTTCTCCTGTCACCTTGAGGTAAATGCTTGGTGGGGGGGGTTTTGTGGTTTTTTTTTTAATTTGTGTGTTTTTTGGGTTTTTTTGTGTTTTTTTTTTTGTGTTTTCTTTTTTTGTAGGAGACTTGCATATTTATTATTTTAATTATTCCCACTCCCTGAAGTTTTTAGGCCAGCCAGGTATTTGGAACTCTGGGTCATAACTGTCATCAGGTGAAAAAAGAGTTCAGGCTCTGTTGAGGCACCAGAATAAACAGCTGCATTTTCAGAGGACTACAGAATGCTCGCTTTTAAGTTATTTCTGACAATGGGTAACTTTATGGAACCTGCCAGATGTCTAAACTTATTTAGATGACGAAAGGGATGGTGAGTTCTTAACAAAATCTGGAATTGAGAGAGCTTGAAGAGCTGGCTTTGCAGTCCTTGAAAATCCCTTTTGTTTTTTTAGGTTCTGGTTTGCTAAGTAAAAGTTACTCTGTGATATTTCTGCTTTCTACTATCTGTGACTCAAAAGTCAGGATCTAACTTTCTGAATCATGCACTGAACCTTGACTATACTTTAGTTTCTTATATTGTGCACAGTGGGTGTCAACATGCTACCATTGGTATTTGACAGTTACAGCGTGAGACATATGGTCCATCCAGTACAGTGATGGTTCCATGAGACTCAGTCTCAATTTTGCTCACTTGTTACTTAGAAAAATAATAAATTCAAAATTATTCTAAAATTGGAAAACTTGGCTGTATTAACTTCATTTCCTCTTTACCCTTTACAGTGAGTGAGTCCTGGAGTGAGTGGGTCCTAGAACAGGTTTATATTCTGCCTAGTGCATATGGTTTCCAAGACCTGATGCCTCTCTGAGCTGTACTGGGCCTGAACATTGAATTAAAAAACAAAAAAACCCAACCAAACGAATAAAAAACAAAACAACCAAACAAAAAACCTCTCCCCGCACCCTCCCCCCCCCCAAAAAGAAAAAAAAAAAAGTATTGCTGGTTATGAAAGAGGAGTGCTGACAGAAGTAGACTGTAGATTTATCCTAGGTATAAATTGCCTATCATAATGTGAGTCTGGCAGTGGTAGAGAGGTATTTAGTGCTTTGATGGCATTTACAATTTAGGAACTATAGAACAAAAAAAGCACCTTATTCTACACAGACAGTAAAGGTGTCTTGTGTGTATTACTTTCCTTTCTCTTCCTAACCTCTTTGAAAGTACAAGGATGAAAAACGGGAGCGTCTGTGGAGATAGAGAGTGAAAATGAATCCATAGTGCCATTGAACCTTATCTGCTGCAGATCTTCATTTTACTGAGAAAATAATGGCAACACAAATGTATAATTCCTTTCAGTAGTAGTAAATTTTGAATGTGTGAAGGAAGGTGTTATGTGCAGGACCATGAATGGTTTGCTTAGCTTAATGCTTATCGCTGGTTAGGATCAAAGCACAAGGTCGTTATGTTGTAATCCTGCAGTTGTTGTATAAACTGATTCCTCATGTAACTTGGAAGAATAATAAAAACAATACTGTCTCTTATTCCTAAAGTTCCATTCTCTGCAAAGAGCTTTTAAATGACACAGCAGGAATGACTTCTCTTGCCAGTGAAAAGGGCCCACCTGCAGGATGAAACATGGCAGTTTTAGCAATGCGCAGCAGTAGAATTCAAATATTTTCTTTTCAGGGCAAAGAGAAACATACCATACAGCTGAAATTGCAGGAAAGAGTTAGGGAGACAAAGTAATTTTTCCGAGCAGAATATGGATCTGGCTACTGTACTCTTCTAAGATGATTTTCTTCAAATACCTAGTGGTAAGACTAATAAACCATATATTTAGCTAGGCAACTTGGAGGAAAAGTGTAATACTGGACTCTGTCCCAGGAGGGAGACCCAACAATATCTTAGATCTTTCAAGTCCTTAGATACTGAGCTGTTCCAGGAGAAATTACAGATGCAGAAATAAAGATCAAATGGACATTGTTGAAGAATTATGCTTTGCCATTTCATATTCCAAATGACCTGCCTCTGTTGTTAGACTTAGTCTGTAAAGGAGGAGACAGCAAGTCACACTTCTGCTAGTAGGAATGCTTTTCTGCACTGGGGACTTCTCCACTTTCATTCTGTATCTAGTGCCCATTCACTCCCCCTTTCCACTTTGTATGTGGCATGAAGAAGACAATGTGCCAAGCCCAGCTACCAACAGACAACAAAAACAAGGCCTTTGAAAATGCACTCAATGGAAATAGCAAGTGTTATCAGGGTGTTGGAGTTTTAACAAGAAAATTAAAATCAGCATGCATATTTTGTTAATTAAAGTACAATTTGATTTATCAGACGTATTTCAGGTTATTATGTGAAGACTAGTTCTGAAACTTTGCTTTTAAATATTTCGGCTGCTGTAAGTGTTGCCAAAGGAATGAGATTAAAAATAGACCTGAGCCCTGATGGCACTGGTAATTTAGAACCAATTCCACTGCTGTATGTATGAATTGTTTGTCATCTTCTCTTTCCTTGTTTGTTAGCACTAAAGGGCATGTGCATGGTAGCACAATCTTCATGCTTTATAAGCCTTCCTGTGCTTCTGTCACTTTGCTCTCTAATCCAAAATCCTAATCCCCTGTGACATTCCTGTTAGTTGCTCTGAACAAAATTCTGTTGCCACAGATGGAGGATTATGATGACTCTAAGCAGCAGGAGCAGATGAACTCTGAGAGACAAAGATCCTTTTAACGTGCAAATGGCCCATAGTACTAAGGAGTGAGGCAAAGCATAATACCCAGTATCTATGTTGTGCTGTCATAACTGGCTCTAAAGATGGCAGATCGGGCTTTGAGCTTCCTTATGCTATTGTTAGGCTTTCAAAGTTTCTACTTTTTGTGGTTTTTGTTTGCTTAGTTTTTTTTGGTTGTTTTTTTTTTCCCCCTCTCTTGTTTTTCTTCCCTTCTGGCTGTTTTGAATGTACTGTTGCCATCTTCACTGTCAAGTTCTGTAAGATACAATTCAGAAACCACAATACTGGTCATGAATTCAAGTCTTTTGGCTCTCTAGACTCTCACTACAAGCACCTCAATCCACAGATACTAGGCCTCATGAATTATGCCTTGAGTAGGGTACTGACCCTTTCTCATGAACACCTAGACAAAGGATATCCTCATTAGATGATGCCCCTTGTCAAGTCCAGTTACTGATTAAAGCACTTTTGGAAGAGTGTAGGAAGAAAGGGGAAATAGCATTGAAAATGCTCTTCTGCTTTGCTTCTATGTAATAGTTTTTACAGTTGATGCTGTAGCAAGTTTGTGTAGAGTCACAATTACTTTCTGGTTTTATTTTTTAAATATATATAACATGCTTAGTTATACCTCTAGGAATAATGACATTCATGTTTAGGGTCAGAGGTTAGATAATGGAATAATAAGGTACAGGAGATGTATTGGTTCCTTATTCCTTATCCTCAGATAACGCAGACATGTTAGGCAAAATGACAACTAGTATTCTGTTGCAGATTGTTAAATTTCATCCCTTTTTTTGCTGCACTAGAGTAAGTCTAAACTGAGTGTCAGACCCCAGCCTGGTACATATGTATCTATATAGGTATATTTGTGTGTTTTGGAAGTGTAAAGGAGTGTAACGGCAGGAGGGAAGTCTGTACATACATGTGCCTACTAGCCCACGCTGTGAAGTCTGTCAGCACCGTTGTAATCTCAGAAGTGATCTATTAACTTCACACTGTGCCAGGGAGACCACTGGGATTCATACAGCTGCAAATAAGAGTCAGGTGGGTGGGAAGAATAAGCAAAGGGAAGGAAAAAATGTTGCAAAATGCTGCTGCTGCTGCCATCTCTTTTCAATGGGTGAATTTTCTTTCAGGAAGTTTGTTGTCTGCTTTTATTATCTGCACTGATGCTTCTTCCTAGAGGTTTGGTGTTTCTTTCTTTTTTTTCTTTTTTTTTTTTTTTAAACGGTATAACAGACTGTGGAAGAAATTCAGGTTTTTCTTAGTGTTTAGTTAAACTCTTTGCCTACTGATAGTCACATGTTCCTTCTCATTGCAAGAGAGATCTAAAGAAACACAGATAGCTAAAAAGCTACTGAAATTCACCCATCTTGAAGCAGGGAAAGATGATCTAGTGGGAAAAGGGGGAACTCTGCACCAAGACTCTGTTCTTGAATTGTTGGGAGGATCATGGCATGACATGGGACTTCCAGTTAGATGCGGGTTCTACAAAACAATTTTGATATTCAGATTGTGCATTTGTAAATATGGAAATGCCCAGATTCACAATCTGAATATCAAAGATGTTGTATAATTATGGAATTCAGTGAAACCACTGTGGGTGGTCTCAGGTGAAGGTTGAGGAGTTTCAATTTGGATTAAAACATTTGAAAATGCTGTCTCCACTTTGGTGTGCCCTATCCCATCTATAAAGTACAGATGGTGGAGCTAATGTGATGAAAAGGTAAGGATGAAGGATAAGATGAGCTTCATATAACTGCTGTTATGATTACGTGACATAAGATGCTGGTAGAATAGTTGTTTCTTTATCCTCATGGTATTGTCTTAGACTGGAAGTGGTTAACAAACTGACCTCAGGCAGCCTAGCCTGTTGATCCTCTATCATCTACTCTATTTCTTTTATTTGCTCTTTTCGAAGAGTTACAGGATATAGAATAGTAGATATGTTTACTATAGTTGTACATTTTATTTGAAGTAGTGCACAATAGGAAGAGCACACCTTTGTCTAGAATGGTGAAGACAAAATTCTTTCACAGGAATTAACTTCTAAATTTGTGTTCTATGGCTTGCAGCTTCATGTCTGCTCTTAAGTGATTCAGAATCCAGCTACCTCCTTGTGGATAATATACTAGATGTCAATCAGAATCCCTCTGATTTGAAGATCATTTTTTTGCCTGTTGCTTGGGTTGTGTCTTTGCAAGTTTATGTGAGTAGGATAGCAACTGTTAGCTCAAAATCGCAGAACAGAGGCTCTTCTGTTAGTAGTGGCTACTTCTTCCTTTGCTTCCCGCAAAGGCCATGGAAACGAATAAAGTCCTGAATAGAGAGGTGTCATGGACTAATGTCATTCCCTTCTGAGGACTTTGTTGGCATGTTCAGTCTCCAGGTTGCTTGGTTTGTTTTTCCTTAACCTGTAAAGCAAAGTTGTAGCCAACTGAGGGTTCAAAACTTTAGTTTGAATCCACATATCAGGGTTCTTTGGGTAGGATGAAGCATTGTTTTTGGGCCCATTTCTTAGCCTTCATTTCTGCAAGGGGATCAAACTTCCAAGGAAACATGACAACCTGGCAGTGTTTGTTATCCTTGCATCACACCATATTCTACAGTAAATCTATTTGAGCAAGCACTGAACATTCAAGTTGGACCTGCCTAAGGGGGAATATGTTGATGTTCACTCCTTGCTCTGTGTTAGTTTGGTGTTTTGTTGTGTACAGTTGTCGTTGTGCTCTTTTTACCTGAGTTTCTTGCATGTCCAAGAATAGGAAAATGTTTGGTTAGTGTTTTTTTCTCTTCTGCATGAGGATCCTGATAATAATGGCAACAATGAATTGGAGCTTTTGTGGGCCTGAATAAAATGATTCTCTCAGCTTTGTTTCACCCTTTTCTTGTCATCCCTTCTCCAGGACCGAGCACTACCTGCCAGGAAGATTCCTGTGCAAATCAAGGCATCTGTAATCAGCAATGGGAAGGCTTCACCTGCGATTGCTCTATGACTTCATATTCTGGGAGCCAGTGTAATGACCGTAAGTAGGCTTTTCCATTGTATTGATGAGCTATGAATTCTGATGGGTGAGAGCACAGAGAACGCATAATTAGTTTTACTTTCAATTGAAGTACAACTTTCCTAGTGTCAAAGCCACACTTGATTTCCTGGAAAGTTTCTTAGAAGCGTATACAGCAGGTTATTTTTTCTCCTTGTTGAAATGAAAATGTGCAATTCAGTATGTGTTGGTGTTTTTTTTTTATTGTTTTTACTTCTTTTTAAGAGCTAACACAAGCAGACCAGTGATGGTAATTGATGTTAACAGAATTCCTGTTTTCTCTAAACCCGGAATGACTTGTATATATCGTGTGAAACATTTCATAGGTAGAAAATGGCTAGGTTTTGTGTACTGAATTATGCTTTGAGATTTTCATGCAAACCTTGGTGACAAAGACATGGAATTCAGGTAAAACTTCCGAGTGGTTTTCTAGGTTGTCTTCTACTGAGTCACTAGCTGTTTGCTAAGATGAAAAACTGGGTACTGTTTACTAGAATGTTCAGTTAAAACTGGTCAATAAAGCATACAGCAACCGTACTGTGCTTCTTGGCATACTGATTTGCTTCATCTCAAAACATTGGATGTTCTTGGTCAATTATTAATAAGACCTCTGATAAAATAATTGAACAAAAACCTGAAGTCTTCCTTTAGGGAACAAATAATCAGCTTTCAGACATTCCCTCTGCTCATCCTGATATGGCCTTTGATGCTGCCTGCAGGGAGCAAATCAGTTCAGCTCTACTTTCCCCACTTTAATTATTTAAGGCAACACTTAGTCCCCTTCTCCCTCCCCATTCTGAGGCAGTTATGAGTACTGTAGGAAGTGTAACAGTAGGCTTCAAGAATTTGGTTACTACGTCTGTATATTTTTAGACAGAAAAGACTTATAGTTCATTCTGACCTCCTGCATCCCTCGAGCTGCTGCTTTTCATTAAGGGTATTTGTGGTAGACTTTATGAGGCAAGGTCTGCACAATATTGGTGCCACAGCACTGTCATATCTGCAACCCTTCCCCTAGAAGTTTAAGATGTGGCTGAACTGATAGTGCATATGACAAGCTGTTTGACATGGTGACAGTCTGTTTCTGCTGAAGGCCAAAAAGCCTGTTTTTCCAAGTCATTCACAAAATGTGGTGTTACCTGCATTGATGTCCTCTTTCTCCCAGCATAGTTCTCACAAACAGATACTGGAAAGGTCTGTCAGCATTCATACTTTGACAGGGACCGTATAAGAAGAGTACTGCGAACACAGATTTAAAGGCTGGTAATGCCACATCTGGTTTTGGGTTGTTTTGGAATCCAGAGTGACCCCTTTGGGCGCAGAAGAAACGTTTCATCATTTGGCTCCAATTTTCTGCACTTCTGTTTTGGTTTGCTTTTGTCAGTTGGACACCCAGTTTCCCGTTCTCACACTACTTGTTCAGTCATTCTTTTTAGACCAAATAGCACAGCATATAATAAACCTGTTATGTAAAGGAAATGTTACTTTCAATCCTGTTGGGCTGCATTTAAGTACATGCTCAGGAAATCTCTGAAGAGATTGTCGATACTGTCAGTTTTGTTTCTAATGTGTTGGGTTTCACAGCTCCAGAATGTTGCAGTGCCCTTGTTATGCCATTGCTAATGACTTGAAGCAGTCTCTGAAGTGTCAGAAAGCCAAGTTCCTGTATCTGTAACTTGGGATTCCTTGCTGCTTTTAGAACTGGCAGCTGGAAACCATGCAGAGCAGAGATGGGAGTTTGTTATGAGTGAGGGTGAAGTGGGTGACACAATAGTCAGCTTTCCAATGTCAGGCCTGACTGGTGATTTATAACTGCTCACTTGAGGATGTACGTTTCAAAATGGTGCAGAGAGGTAAGTCACATGGACTCCTGGAACACAACCGGGCTTCAGCCAGGATCTTCAAAAAGTGCGTATATCATCCTTTTTGTTTGTTTGTTTGGGATTTTTGTCATGTTTGCAATGTATCAGGAAATTGAAGACATAGTTCTACTCCTGCTTGCATGAAGGGAGAAGTATGGGTTGTATAGAAGGAGAAGGCTTCCTTCCTCTTCCTATCTGTTAGATATGGTTGCTATTATACCCGAGTCCAATGGAAATGCAGGCACTTGCATGTTAATTGAATTAAATGTTCTTTAGACTGGATCTTAGTGCAAGTACTGGCAGGGGGGAGATAACTTCTGTGTAACCTGAAGCCTTGCTATTATTTAGAAATGCATCAGGCTCTTTGGTAGAGGTTGTTTTTTTTTGTTTTGTTTTTTTTTTTGGCCACAGGAGTCCAATTGTATTAATTTAGTAGATAGCTATTTCTATTTTATGAGCAAATTGTGGTCACCTACTGATGTAAATATGGAATATTGAAGTCAGTAAAACAGATTTAGATTTACACAATGGAAACAGTAGCAAAAGGAGGACTTACTGAATATATTTTGTCTTTCCATTTCTGTTCAGCAGTTCAGGCATTCACACTGGAAAATTTGTGTTTCCATGTGCTTGGTGCAGAATATTTCAGTGCCTCTGAGATAGATAAATGGCATTGCTGGTATTCACTTCTTTTTATTGCTAGGGTAAACTTTGCAAAGTTGTCCAGTCTTATCAGTACTCAGGAAAGTTTTGTGTGCCAATATGTTTTTGCTTTTAATTTTTTTGCCCCAGCACTGGGCCATTAAGCTTTCCAAATCAGATGCAACAGGTGAAGGTGAAGGAGAAGCACAGGTTCCAGAGATGCAAGTCAAACACCAATAGACGTATTTCTACATTCACTGGTATTGTGTAACAAGGCAAAGATTTAAATCCTTAGTTGAGATGATACGACTTTCATTTTTAGCTGTTGTGTAACTCTGTTTCAGACGTTCTTTACGCTGCAGGAATCAAGATTTCTCAGAATGAAAAATTAATGGAAGCTATGGGGCATAAATTCAATTTTAATATGCTTCATTTTGAGTTGTATCATCTCTTATACCAATGTTAAAAGTTGAAAACAACAACAAAAAACCCACAAGCACCCCATACCCTCAAATTTATTTGAGAAGGTCTGTTGTACAAAAGTGAGTTTAAAGTTGTGCCCTGCACACTAGCCAGTGCTAACACCTATAAAGAAGTTAGAACCAATGGTACTATTCGGGATATGCTGGATCCATTCTCCTTGCCATTTAAGATCCAATCTTTATTTTTTGAAGTGGTTCCTTTTTCTTCAATCTTTAAAGGTGTTTTTATCAGTCCAGCATTACATTCAATAGATCTGGGATTCCAACCTGGTTTTAGAATTTGTTTGTTGCTGTAAGATGTAGTAAATCAGCATTAATATACTGAGGTTGATACACAGATGAATGTTAAACAACTTCGTCATGTCAAACTGTGGCTTAGGCTCTTCAAATGTGTAACTTCAAGCAGATACAATATTAGACTTATAATTTAATGAGCACTGTGTTAATGGATCATCTTGCATCTGGGATGAATTTTGTCCTGTTATTGTTCTTCACCACAAATGAAAATATGGTACTTGAAGGCTCCAAGTTACCTGAGATGAGATACAGCATATACTTAAACTGTTGTCTTATGAAGAGCTTTACAGGTTCTTTAACTTTTTCATGTTGTTCTCTATCTGGTCAAACAATGACATAATCTTTACTACAGAGAGAATGCATAAAAAAAAGGTTTGGGCAATCTAGCTAATGAGAATGTTATATATATGTCAAACTAGATCATAGAAAGCACTGCTTGTTACTCAGTGTCTCATGCAGATGGGTAGCACACAGGGTTAGGCTTTCCAGGAGAAATTGCCAGGCAAACGGAAGTATGTGTTGTCTGTAAAAGGTCAATAAGCTGCAGCAATGACTAGTGCAGGCAGAGTATAAAGCACTTTTTCAAACAGCTTTTTTTTAACAGTTAAGTCCATTTGTTTAATATTGATTGTCATTTTAGGTGGGTTACATATTCATTTATTTTTAAACCCTAGGTTGTAATATCCACCTGGTTTAAAGACAAGTTTTCCATTTGATTGGTAAAAGAAAAGGCAGCTCATTTTTGTGTGTCCTCTTGTGTGTGTATCTTCATATGCTTCCAGTCTGCATGCTTTTTAAAAGAGCAATACTCTAACCTTCTAATTTGATTGTTTGGTTAAGTGTGGCTCAGTTTGTTTCTGGAGGGGATGTAGTACACACGGCTGTTGTTCTTTTTGTGCAGTAAGTCATATTTTTCTTCTGAGATCCCTTTCCATGCAATGCATAACTTATATGCTTCTACTGTCTTTCTGTGAATCACATTTGGAGGAGGGAAGAGTTAGGGGGAAAGGGAGTCATGGTAACTTTGCTCTTTTGTCATTACTTTTACACTGCACAGGAAAAGCTGTTAATAGCTTTGATTCTGTAATCACTGAGGCTTACTAGCCAAAACCTCTTTTTTTTACTTGACTGAAAAAGGAAGGCCATTAAAATTAGCAGAATGAGTCTAAGACCAATAGTTTGCAGTAGAGCACAGAGCACTTGGCATTGGATAGGGAAGACTGAAGTTGACCTCTGCCTCATATGTGTTCTAAGTGATATGCCAGAGATGTCAGAGCAGACCTATCCCTCTTCCACTAATCCACTTCTTCCCCCCACCTCCATGTAAGTAAGTGGAAGAGTATCAAAATGGATTGATGCTTCTGGAGCATAGTCTGTAGACTAGGTTGCAAAAAGGCAGTGGCAGAACCATCTTTCATCACCCCTGCCTAAATAGCATGGCACAATAGTCATTAGAAGAATCTGCTAGCAGGGCAAATGGCTACAGCAGGAACTGATACTTTATGGTGATGGCTTTATCCTGATGTGCTCATGAGCCATTTGCACTCCACACTTATTTTGTCTGCGCCATTGAGCAGTTACAGATCTCTCCATTGCAGGATTCAGACACCCAGTTAGGAGATGGACCCTATTTCATCTCCCTCAGTATTTTGTGCTCTTTTCCAACTGGGCCAACTTTTGTCCAGACTTCATGACCTTCCTTACTGTCAGAGCCAGCACGCTTAGCTTGATTTACTTGCAGAAATCCTCTTCATCGTTCATGTTTAATTATCACCCCTTCATTTCTAATGTGCCCAGCTTATCACTTACTGAGTCAGACAGCAAGAGGTTGCTAGTGTGTAGAAAATAAATCTGCATAGACTTCATTAGTCATGCATGGCTAAACCAGTCAGCTGTTTAAATATCAGCATGCTTAGGGATTTGCCTTTGATACTACAGAGACACCTGCCTTACAATGAGGCAAGAGTCACCTCTGATTTATCTTGAGTGAATCATACTTCATTACAGCAGGTCAGGCACCCTGCCTACTTCTTCCTTCCCTCCTCATGCTTTGCACTCATTTACTCGGTGCCTTTTTACATACACTCTACTAGTGTTTTCTGTCTGACGGCTCATTTCCAGATCCTACTGTAAGCCTTTGGTGTCTTTTGTCTCTGAATGACCTCATCCTCTGAGAGTTGGGATGAAAGGGAAGGAAAATGCAACTGCGTACTTTAGTACATGATGTGATTTGGGTTGTGAACCCTGCTTTTACCCTTCTTATCACTGTTTACTTTCACACACTTTTCTGATGTTTAGTAATAACCCACTACATAATTGCTTTGGCACTTGAGTGGTTTAAGAATGTTTGTTGCTTTTCTGCGTACTGCAAGGCATTTCCCATTGCTTGAGTAGCAGGTGTAAAACATCAGATGAGAGTGCAGATCAAGAGCTTGCTTGCCCCATGTTTCCTTTGGCAGTTATCCAGGATGGGTGGGTAGTGTTGTCAACACCAGGGGGAGGAATTTGGGCGTCCCTGTTTTAGGTGAGAGGGAATTTGTGTGACAGGTGCTTTTTGGAACTGCTGCTTCAGCACCTTTCAACTCCTCAAGGTGCCCTGGCAGTAAAGTGTTTACTTTTTTTTTCAATTGTGAAAGCTATCCAACTTTATCTTTTTGTGATCCCCAAAATGCAGCTAGGTCTCTAGTGAGTAATTTAATTACAATTGCTTCAAAAGCTTGGCAGAAGGAGCATTTAGGATGAGAGCTGCAATCAGTTACTTATATCTGTGCACGCTTGGCTGCTGTCAGCACATAAACTATGGTCCAGCAATACTACAGACTTCAATAGGGTGGAAGGAGAGAGACTTTTTACAGGTGGCAGTGATTACAGCTTCTGTTATCAACCTTTGAGCAGTTCAAGCAGTTACTTAATTCTCTTCCTGATGCTGCTCAGCAGCTATGTGCCAACATGGAACAGAAGGCTTTTGCCATAATTTTGTTCCATGTGATCTCTGCTCTCTTTGACGGTATTTTTTTACATGGTACTTCTTGGTAGTCATGCAATAATTATCACTTTCGTGTTGTAAATAGCTGAGTGAGTGAGTGATACTGTGTCCTGGATATTATGACCTGTGAAAGCACTGACCTCTGAAACTGTTCCTTCAGAAATGGCATACCCAGAGTGTGATCTCCGGTAACACACAGATGTTAGCTGAAAGCAGTAACAGAAATGTGGTACAGCAATCACCTCAAGCTCCATTTGCTGCTCCTGATCTCTAAGCACATCTAATACTTACACTAAATGTAAGTTAATAAATGAAGCGTTCTAAATTGTCAAATGTAACAAGGATTTGGTTATTTTTAAATGTAGCCTTTTCCTTGTAACATCCTGCAAATGTTTGTATTTGTTTTAAGAAGCGATAAATGTAAAAAACTCAGGAAAACACTGGCATAGGTTTCAACCATCAGTTTTACTCTTTAAAGATTCTTTTCCTATATCAGCTTCTCTATAGAAGATAGTAGAATTTGGAAGCTGATGGTAAGTGTATGTAGTGTTGGATTTTTGTAGGCAGAAGTCACCCTGAGATTAAGGACCATTATTTGAAGTGGATTCCCCCCCCCCCAGTGATATGCAACTTCTATCCTCAGTTGTATTGTGCAAGTACTCTAGACAAATCTCACACCAGCTATGGTTTCATCAGCATGAGGCATTTTAGGTGCCACATGGTATGCAGATGGTACCTGTACTTCTGCAGAGGAGGGAAAAACCTTTGCAAAAGCCTGGTAATCTTTCAGCTGTTGATCTGCAACAGGATGCTCCAGTCACTAATCCTGGTAAAATCATAAGTGGCTTTGATGATTACCTCTGTTTCCCTATGAATCTGCCATAACTGACACTATGGATTATTAAAACTGATTCCCATATTGGGCCTAATGTCCTTCATAGAAGTTCTGGCTTGCAATAATCTTTAGTCTATTTTTTACCACAGCTCGGTTTTGTGTGTTCTCCTGTCTTTGTAGATATCTGTGCTTTTGATCCATTGCTCTAAGTCTGATGTGTGTCTGAGTGTAATGGTGTTAATGAGGTGTGATAAGGTTCACTTTGTGCTTTCCTAGACAGCATTGACTTGTCTGTTGTAACACATGCTCTATTGCCTTCTTATTTTTTGTAGGGCCCTCAAGATGAGTATTGTTTATTTCCCAGGCTACCTACATAGAAAACAGTTTGCAAAGAGGAGCCTGCATTAATGACTGAAAACAGACAGATGGAGGTTGAAGTTGGTCTTCATATTATATGAACTGGAGTTTGTTTACAGTAACACATATATATAAATACAAAATAATTCCTTTGATTCTAACTTGAGATTTATGCCAGTATTGGCTGATCAAAATCTGGCATGGAATTCTCTGAGTCCACGTATCCAGTATGCCTATTTGTTTTGTATTTAAAATTTATATATGTATATATATATATACACACACACACATATATTTATACCTTAGATTGAAAACTACCTTTAGGATTAGTCATTAGAGTGGACAAATATATGTCATAAAATATTTACAGGGTGCATGTAGGTGACAGAATGCCAACATGCAGAAGGATGGAGGCAGTGCTAGAATTTTTCTTTTGCTTTTTTAGTCTTTCTGGCTTTTGAGCCTTCAAGTCTGGAGCTACATAAGGGAAGAGGACAGGGTGGGTAGGGAAAGAAAGAGAGAGAGACATCTCATATGTTTATCCTGGGTTTTGCAATGGAAATTGTTAACAGAAGAACAAAGGCAGGAGAAGTCAGGGGTTCTGAAGGAGATTCTTCCTGGACTGTAGCTGTATATAGGGACATATCTTTATTACACTACAATCTTGTTACCCAGCAGCTGGTCTAATAATCTGAGTTGTGGAACAATGGGGAGTAGATGCAAGATCTTAATTCTGATCCCTGAGGGGCAGATTGAAACTAGTGGCTTGGGTGCCTGTGAAACAAGCTTTGCAAGGGGGAGGATTTTTTTGGTAGATTTGATTATCTTTATGGAGGTGTTTCACTATGTACTACCATTGGAGGCCTCCACAAACACTTGGGAGTAGAGCCTGGGACTTCCGTTAGCTTTTGCTGTCCTTGGAAATTTTGAGCCACAAAGGAATTTCTCTGATTGTGGCAGGAAATAGGTTTTTCAGTAAAAGAACCCAAAAATAATTAAAAGACATGAATGCTATTGGGGGGTGTTAACTGAAACCCCAGTTAGCTAATGGTTGTTCATAGAAGAAAATCTGTGAATGTTACTTCATTTCAACTCTTAGGTGCATACAGAACTGGCTAAATTTTCTTGGGTGGTAGATTAATCTGTGAAAATTGGACACTTAGAGCAAGCAAAACTTTGCATATTTCAGTGAAAACCTTAGAATAATTCTGAAATGAATAAAAGAATCACAGAATGGTTAGGGTTGGGAAGGACCTTAAGATTATCTAGCTCCAACCACCCTACCATGGGCAGGGAAGCCTCATTTGCACTAGACCAGGTTGCTCAAAGCCCTGTCCAACCTGGCCTTAAACCCTGCCAGGGACAGAGCATTCACCATTTCCTTGGGCAACCTGTTCCAGTGCCTCACCACTCCCACAGTAAATAAATTTTGTTATATCTAACCTAAGCTTTCCCTATTAAAGTTTAAACCCATTACCCCTTGTCCTATTGCTACAGTCCCTGATGAAGAGTCCCTGTCTGGAATCCTTGTAGATTCCCTTCAGATATTGAGGTCTTCATGCATCCTTCTCTTCTCCAGGCTGAACAGCCCCACTTTCTTGGCCTGTCTTCATACGAGAGGTCCTCCGGCCCCTTATCGTCCTTGTGGCTCTTCTCTGGACTTGCTCCAGCAGCTCCATGTCCTTCTGTGGAGGACACCAGAACCGCACAAAGTGCTCCAAGTGGGGTCTCATGAGAGCAGAGTAGAGGGGAAGGATCACCTCCCTCAACCTGCTGGTCATGCTCCTTTTGATGTAGCCCAGGATACAGTTGGCTTTCTGGGCTGCGAGCACACTGAAGCTGGCTCATGTTCAGTTTCTCATAGACCAACACCCCTAAGTCCTTTTCCGCAGGGCTGCTCAAAAGTGGGATGTTATAATTTTCAAAACAAAGTTCAGGGTTTGTTAGCTGCATCAAAATGTTTAATTTAGCTTGAAAATCAACAGAAAGAGTTAAAAAACCTGAGAAAGAAGACAATCTTAGTTGAAAAGTGTGAGCTAAGTTAGTTCACCCTCCTGGGTGTAGAGGTTTATGATTTAGTCGGTGTGCTGTGACTCCCTGAGGCTCTTCCTAGACCTCTGTGTAGATGAGCAGGGTGAACTTGTGGTGGCCTTCCTGGCCTGTGAGCTGCCTTTCAGGGTGTTTCTAGTGGAAGCAGGGTGCTCAAGAGGGTGATCTTGAGTGGGATTGGGAAAGAGAGTAGAAAATTAGTCCCTCTGTAGGAAAGAAGAGTTTGTCTCATCTTTACATTGTGCTTTTGTTCAGAAGCCTCTAGCCTCAATCTGTGAGTAGTTGTGCTTGTCTCAGATAACACAACTGACCTCTAGACCAGGGTGTCTTGACTAGACTCTAGCTTTAATAATACACCTGCCAAACACAAGCAATGTCTTCAAGAGAGACTCTGGCATGTTGATTTTGAAGAAGGTGTGATTGGAGTTCTGTTCTTCCTCTTGTCTCTGAAACTTAATTGCAGTGCTTGGGCACAGCAAAGCTGGTGTCAGGTTTCTTGGCTTCCCTAACTGTCATATTTCTTTCTTCTTTTTTCTTTTTTTTTTTTTTTCCCCCTCAGATTGCACTAAATGACCTTCTGTCTGTTACATTCGTGACCTGTTGATCTCAGGCAAATGATGAAGATGGATAGCAATATCACAGGCCATCCATCGTACAATCTGTAGGTCCCTTAGAAGCATCTGTGGTTTTAATAGTTCATCTGTCACAGATATTCTCATAACTGAAGACCACGAAAAGCTGAAGAGAGAGCTAATATTGCAATTTCTTTTTACTAGTGGGAGACCTCAGCAGTCAAATGTCTTTCACTTGGAAATGCAGACTGTTATGAGAAGTGCCTGTGAACCAGAGTTTGAATTATGGATTGAAGCCAACTGCACATTATAGAAGGCTGTAATATTGCTGATATCAGCAAAGACTATTTTTTCTGCTTTGCTGTTGTAACACTGGGTTGGTTGTGTTACAAGTGCAGAATGAAGTGAACAGACCTAGCTCTTAAGCCCTTGCTCTGTGTGAATGAGCAAAAGTTCTCAGAAGCAGTGATTGTGGATCTGACTGCTGGCAAATGGTTGTAGGCACTATAGCTGCATGGTATGGAGCAAGAGAAAATCTGGTCAAGGGAGTATGTGTGAGAGAGAGTGTGTCGTGGTTTAAACCCAGTCAGGTAATTCGTTCGCTCACTTCCCCCCCTTTCTTGCCCAGTATCAATCTTGAAGTCAATAGGCATAACATCTGACACCAGAAAACATGCAGTTATGGGGCATGATGTTGATGTCTTGTAACAGGACTTTCAGCTGTGCAGGATATATATATGGTAGATAATGTGCCATACGTAGATAGTGAAGTTCTTGTCTGAAGAATTGCTATATTGCTGAGCTGCACACACTTCTTGGTGTGTCAGACCACATAGGACACCATGTTAATCCTTCATGCTTAAATTTAGTGTTAGCCTAGATTTCTTTACATGATGCTGCAGCATGGAGAATATCCTGAGAATTTGTCTTGCTACAGTTACTTGAATGCTGAGAACTGTCTGTGCTTCCCATTGTTTACACACAAATTGTAGGAGTTCAGTGTTTGTACTGGATGTTAAAAAAAAAAAAAACAAACCAAAAAAACACAGCCTGCATTTTATTTTCCAATTTTTATTTTTATTTTTTCTTGTTACCAATGGTGAATTTATTCTGGATTTTTCCCAACTGGAAAGGCTGGAAGCATAAATCTTTTAGCTCATCCTGATGAAACAGAGATACTTCTGAAAGACACTTTGGACAAGAATTTTGTGTTTAGTTTCAGGGGTAGCATCCTAACAGAAATGCCCACTTGGCTGTAGGATTGCTACTGAGGGCTCATGTAATGAAAGGTTGATAGGTAAAGGCACTTAAACATAATTTAGGCACATGAGAGAACATACTTAGCCCAACTATCATACCTGAGAGACCTGTAATAAACTCACTATGGGAGTTATTAAAAATGCATAGCCAGAATATCATAATGGTTCCTGTTTTACACATATTTCATCCTGGACACCAGGACAAAATAAGAGTAAAGTTGGATGTATTTGCTAAAGTGGAGCTACGTATAGCACAATATTTAGGATGGAGCAGAAAGTAAAATCAACTACATCCTCCTATGTGGAGACCCCTGCATTTGCCTGCCTCGTTTAGAACTCAGGACACTAAATGCTTTCTGTTGCAGAGGTGAATTTTTAACTAAGTTCAGTCAATTGAGTAGAAACTAACTAGGTTTTCATGCTTTCACTGGTGCCAATAAATTCTTATTTATGACCAGTAAGATGTGAACCAGCTGGATAATTCAAGTTGTGCCCTCTCAGATGCTCTGTAAGCATACATCCACGTTTGGGATTAAAAAAGTAGAAAGGGTGAAATAGCTGCCTTTCTGAGTTTCTTTCTTCTTGTAAATGGAAAAGGGATTTTTAAATTTCTTATTTTCTAGTACTGAGTAGATGAAAACAGAGGTCTTTAGTCCTGGCAAGTTTAGTATTCAGAGATTTGTGTTCTTTGCCCACCTTGAGCACAGGAGATTCAGACTTGCAAGAAAAGGGTGCTCACAGCTGCACTAGGCCTGCTGGCAAATAGCATTCAGTACAGATGGTTGTCTGCCCACACTCTATTTATGAAGAGGCCCCCAGTGTTTATGTTAACAGTGATGAGTTCGAGAGATAAAAATAGGGAGTTGTTTGTTCATTTGTGCATTATAGATCTGCAGTGAACTTTTTTATTAAGCACAAATTCAATAGATTTGTTAACCAGTTAGAAGAGGAGGCTGTCGAAAAGCCAAGTTGCAGATGTCTGAAATACTGAAATACTTATTCTTTGCTTCTTATACGTCTTCCCTTCACTCCACGAGATGGTGCTGTGTTCCCACAGACCCCAGGCATCCTTTGCTTGGCTTTTCCCAGGGCCTTGAGTGGGTGTTTGGAATAGGAAAACCTGTAATGAAGTAAGGAAGAATATCTCTTCAGTTGCATTTTTCTCCTCTCCAAATTAATCTCAAAAAAAAAAAGTTTCCCAAAATTACCTAAGAGTTTATACAGTTCTCTGCAGTTCATGTCTTCCTAAATGTTTACTGAGTTCTGTGGCTTTGCCATGACTTAAAAGGGCTTAGGAAACTCTCCGGAGTCTACCTCAAGATGCTATAGTTTCAGAGCAGCTGTATTAAATAGCAAACACTAGAGCTGAGACTGTGTTTTGTGTGTGGTCACTCCTTGTGGATAACCTGCTAAGTCATGAAGATGTTTCATGTTGTAGGGGTCTGCCTAGTTCCACATTTATTTATTTAGGTCTTAGGCAAAATGTCTCAGGGCTTCAGCCCTGGAATCTAAATTTACCTGATCATGTCCTTTAAAATAATCAGCAGTTCTGCTCTCCTCATTCTCCTACTGTATGCTTTACTGTTTATGTGGAGGCTGTGGTTTTGGAAGCTCTTGTTTGTTTTATTTCTCCTCCTTTCAATTAGATTTGGAGTAGAGAAATACTGATCTGGGAATATTGTCCTTGCAAGGAGGAAACGTTGGAAGCTGCTGTTCGAGCAGGCTGAAGTCCACTCAGCTTCTGTCACAAGGTGGAAAGAGACTCTTTTGGAATAAAAAGAAAATCAAGCTAGCCACAGTATTAGCCCTGGTATTAGTTGGGTTGCTAAAATGAGTTTGATGTTGGTGTGGAAAGTATTAATTATTTTTGAAGTAATGGATAGAGGATTTCCGTTTGTTCTGCAGAACATTTTCTTTCTTTACAGAAATAGGTGCCTGGGGTGAAAGGCCTCTTTACACATTGTGTGTCCTGGAGCCTTCATTTTAGCTTCCTGATTACCGCACATACCTTAGTGTGTTGTAGATGTGTGTTCAGTGTCTTCCCAGTGTCTTCACAGCTCCGCTTCTCATTTCATCATACTTTTGTAAAGAAAAATCTGACCTCACTTGTCCTCCTGCTTTTGTTCTACGTATTTTTCAAAAGCTTAAACTTGTGCTTTCCTGGTTTTCTGCTGATTGAGAGTGTTTTCCTGATTTATAATTTCTAGTCTCAAATCCCCATAAATAGTGTGGAAGTGATGAGTAGAGATGAGGTACAAAATCCTTACATGCCTAAATGAGACTGAGACCAACATCCCTCCCCAGCTTTTTACTCTTTATAACCGGTCCTGATTAATGTGGAACAACTCCAACTCCAAGGCGAGTCAGTAACAGTTTTTAATTTCAAATACCCAACCAGCTTTCAGCAGGACTTCTAATGCACATCTTATGATTTTCATAACTCCTACATTCACTCAACTTGGAAACTTTAGGACCTAAGTAAATTGATGATTTAGGATTGTTTCTTACTTAGCTCAAGACACATTCTGGACATGAGCAGTAGTTTCTGCCAACAGCCTTTAATCCCCATGAAATGTGGCATGTAAATGTCATGTCATGCATCTTCTCCAGGACAAGTGAAGCTTCTTATCTGGATACCTCTAGCAACGTTTTGAAGTTTCTAGTAATAATTCCAGTGCTTAAAGCTCTTCTCTGATTTCTCACTGAGTTAGATTCTCTGGTTCTCACAAGTTTTAATATTTTCCCAATTTGCCATTTAGGTGTTAGAGTCGGTGCCAGTTCAAGCTGGCACTTTCTTCTCCAGAAAGTAGCTGTGGAGGATCTCTGCCTGTGAGTTTGTTTCACTGTTCAGAGTCCAGCTAGAGGATTCTTTTGGTACTTTTGTCTGCCTTTCTGCTTCAAAAGAAATGAGCCTAAAAATGTTTCACTTGTATATTTAATGATCAGCAGTAGAAAGACGCCTGGTAAAGACAGTGCTAAATTGTAAGAATGGTTAAGCTCAGACTGCATGGGAACATCCTCCTACTTTGAAAACTAAATGGAGCACTTGATGATGCCAACTTGCTCTAGCACTGTGAAGCGGCTAAATTTGATCATGACTAAATGCAGCTGAGTTAGCTATCTGCTGTCATACATTACCAGTTTCAGGGGATCTTATGTCAACCTTTCTCTTACGTCATGAGGTATGTTCCTGATTGCATGAAGAGTAGTTTGCAAGGTATCTTGTATGAATAACAGGAAACCATTTCTGTCAGCTGAGCAAGGATGCTGAGGGACCTTAAAAGCTGAGAAGATTCAGCAAGAAAGGTGACTGGAGGCTTGAATATATATAAAAGTATATAAGGAGAGGAGAGGAGAGGAGAGGAGAGGAGAGGAGAGGAGAGGAAAGGAAAGGAAAGGAAAGGAAAGGAAAGGAAAGGAAAGGAAAGGAAAGGAAAGGAAAGGAAAGGAAAGGAAAGGAAAGGAAAGGAAAGGAAAGGAAAGGAAAGGAAAGGAAAGGAAAGGAAAGGAAAGGAACAATCCTCTGTCACAGCTGAAGTATTTCTCAATTTTCTGGAAGCATCTCTAGATGAGAAGGAAGGATTTTCACTGTTTAAATGGGGGAAATTTAATGGTCATTTTCAGTAGGAATGAATAAGATAACTGGAAAACAACCCCTCAAAGAACCCAGAAGTTAAAACACAGCAAACCAAAACAAAGCACAACACTCCCCTTTATGCCCTCCCCAAACCCAAAAGACTATGGATGTGCTCTGTTTCTAAGGGTCTGATGCTTTCTGGTAGTGAAAGTAAGTGGGTAGAAGATGCAGATTATTTCCTCACCCCTGCTACTGATTTTCTGCTAATTACACGTCATTCCTATGAAGTCAGTCAGAAGGCAGTTGTTCTGAGAATGCCTCCACTCATCTCATAGTCAATCCCATTGCCTCAGTTCACAAAAGAAATTATTCTTTCTTGGAGTAAGAACTTACTAATGGAATGATTTGCTGTCGTAAAGGTTAGTTCTACAAGCAGGTATAGCCTCTCAGTGTTAGGCCTTGCTGATGCAGCAAATAAACCCTTTGGTTCTATTCTACCCATATATTCCCTGAAGGTATTGTGTCCGACTTCACTGAACATAAAAGATTATTTTGTGAATGAACATTGGATAACAATGAAAATTATCTGAATGTAGAGAGAAGATAGCACCACACAATTGCCTGAAGTGTTCCTGAAGCTCTGGAAGTGTACAATAACAGTAAGTAGCTGGAGGTTTGTTTCAATTTATGTAGTTTGAGACTATTACTCTCTGGTTTCCTTCCTATAGTTAGATATGGTGTGTTAAGACAATATTTTTACTTTCTTGAAAGGGCAGTATCACACACAGTGTGATATACTTCTTTTTCAAGGCTGATGCAGGCCTTTCTTCTGAAGCACGAATCACACGTTAGCTGGGGTACTTCCCTTCACTGCTTCTTGTGTGGGGATCTCTGTCCTTGAGCAACTTCGCACTTTTTTTTGCAGTCTTCCTGCCAGGAGAGCACCCTACTGATCAAGTGCTAAGAATTTGCTGTATTATTTGGTTAATGTGATGGATGCTTCTTTCCCTGCCTTCTCCCTATTTGTAGCCAAAATGTGGGATTGTAAATTAGGTGATTAACCTTTCCTAATGGGACTTTGTGCTGCAAGCAGGATCTCACTCACCACATCTTCATTAGCCTCAACCAAAGCTTGCATTATCTCACATTAGGTAATTGGTAATTTATAACACAGGAGAAGGAGGGAAGAAAGGGCATATGAAAAAGTGTCTACTAGATTAAGGGCATTAAAATTTAATTTCTGTTATCCAAGAATTCTGGGGGGCAGCATTTAATCAGGTGTGCAGTTGAAAACCAGAGAATTCAGTCACAGTCTGTGGAAAGATGCATGTAGTTGTAATGGACATGGATTCTGCGTGTAAATCAGTTTAGGGTTATCTCCATAAGTTTAGAAGCTCTTCAAATTTACCCAGTGGGGCAGAGTTTACATCTTGAAACCACACACTCTCTGTTATGCTGATTAGCTGAAAATTTTCTGAAGAAGCAGTGCAGTTTGTGTTCTACAAAAAACTCTCATCTATTTACACACTTCCTCAGGAATGTTCTTGTACACATAATTTCTCCATGGTGTATTGCTGACTGAGTATCCCAGAGAATATCTACTGAGGGTCTGTTGCTTTCCAAGTGCTTTTGTCTTCAGTGTTTAAAATATCTTCAACTGCCCTGATAATATGGATTGCAGGAATGGCTATCAAGAGGGAGTTTCTGGTTTACATACATTTTTGTTTTGCTTGGTGTTTTTGATCCCCAAATAGTGATAAAATGTTGTATAATGGCATGTCCTCAGAGAGTAAACATGATGCAGCCTTAACTAAGCAGTGAAGCAAACAGGTCAAGCCATCTAATTCTGAAGTACTTCTCAGAGTCCATGAAAATTACTTTCCTGCTGCACTGTAACACTTTTTGCCCATACACATACTAGAAAGATTACAAATGTGTATGGGCCTGACTGTCCCCTACTCATAAAAAATGAAGGCAACGTGTGATAATCTCAAAACCAGGTTGGACAAGGCCTTGGGTGACATGGTTTAGTGTGAGGTGTCCCTGCCCATGTCAGGGGGGTTGGAACTTGATGATCTTAAGGTCCTTTCCAACCCTAACTATTCTATGATTCTACGATTCAATGATTCTATAATATTCCTAACAATGCTGTTAATCTTGAGCTCCATCCTTGTATTTTATGGAAAACTTCAGTAAAAATACATGAGGGAGAAAAATACCTAGCCTTTTGATAAAGGTATTGCATGACCATAAGAATGAAGTGCATCTTCCAGTGACTGGTGGTCATCAGGAGGGCTGTCTGGCATGCAGCAATGTGCTGAGAAGCTTTCCTGAACCCTGGAGCCCCTGGGATCTTTCAAGAGTTATTTTAAGAGTTCTAAATGAGATTATGTGTACTGTCTGTGCTTGCTCCTGTTGTGTGACTTTCTTATTAAGATTATGTAAAAATTCAGCTCGGGCCTTCTTCCCAGGTTTGGCTACTCCAGAAGTCACTCCCTTAGAAGCTATCTTGTTTCACTCCCTTCAGCAAAGTTCAGCCAGAATGGTTCTCTGTGTAGTTGTTCTGGGAGGTCAGGGTATTTCAGAACTGTACTTTTAATATGTTAGTGGTGCTTTGAATGGATTTCAGTGTGAAATGTAGAGAAGAATAAGGCTGCAAGGGACCTCAGGGGTCATTGCTTCCACTACTGTGCTTTGGTAGGGAACCATATTTCATAATACCTTTCAGAAATACATGAAGCTTTATCCCTCAATTAGAGCAGCTTTTTACCCCTGTTCCCTGTAAAGGCATTTTAAAAGCTTCATTGCTCTGCTGATTAGAAACCTTTGTCTAATTTCCAGTCTAAATTTATTCTTTGGCAGTTTATAACCATCTGTTCTTGTACCAGTATTGTCCTTTAGTTAAATAGTCATTTCCACTCTCCAGCTATTTCTACCCCCAGGTAACTGTGCACACCGAATGTATCCCTTCTCAACGTTTAGTTAGCTGGTCTAAAGAAGCCAAGGTCTTTTAATATTCTCTTTACCAGATGGGCTTGTCAGTCACCTGTTAGCCTTTCTCTGCATATTTTTCAGTTCAGTTAGCTTGACCAGTTTTGTACAGGCATTGGTGTTTGTGTTTGGAAAGCACAGCCATGACTTTTTGAAGCAAGTTTTTGTGTTTCTGCTAGTTATTGGGAATGAATCTTACCCAAATTGTGCTGCTGGTTTTCCTGGCAAGTTTTGCCTCCTTTGATGCTCGGGAAATAGAGGTAAATAATGGTGGTAGAGCCTGTGCAGTGCTGGCTTTTTTTGTAAGCCTTGGAGTATATCAGTTTTCTCCCACCATTTCCACGAACAGCTGAGGAGCACTCCTCCTGCCCTCTTTAAAGGCACCTTGTGGTGCCTGGCTGGTTTGGCTGAGTTGTTTCTTGGTAAGCAAACCATGGTGAAACTTGGGTGATTTGGTTACCTGTGTCCTGGGTTCAGCAGTAGCAGTCATTTTTCTCCTTCTTAGTAGCTCGTGCAGTGCTGTGTTTTTGACTTTCAGACTGGGAACATCACTGATAACACCGATGTTTTTAGTTGTTGCTCAATAATGTTTATTCTGACTAAGGACTTACTGAGTCTCCTACTCTGCCAGGGAGGAGGGGAAGCCGGGAGGAAGCAGAGACAGGACACCTGACCCAAACTAACCAAAGAGGTATTCTATACCACAGCACGTCATGTCCAGTATATAAACTGGGGGCAGTTACCCAGAAGGGTTAGATCACCTCTTGGTCGGGCTGGGTATCAGTTAGCGGGTGGTGAGTGGGTGTATTCTCTTCCCTTGTTATTTCCCTTATCATTATTATTATTGGTGGTAGCAGTAGTGATTTGTGTTATACCTTAGTTACTGGACTGCTCTTATCTCAACCCATGGGAGTTACATTCTTTTGATTCTCCTCCCCATCCCTCCGGGAGCAGGGGGAAGAAAGGAGGGCAGTGAGAGAGCGGCTGCGTGGTTCTGGGTTGCCGGCTGGGCTTAAACCATGACACCCTGTAGGCTTACTCTTACGGGGATTACATAGGTGCCTGGCATATAGGCACATTTGAGCTAGTCCAATATCCATTATGGTCAATGAAGAACAGAATCCTCCAGGGCCTGAATCATCTAATTCTAGAATAGGCATTCTTAAAGTTTGTTACTGCCTGTTGTTTGCAAACTGAACTTATGAACCCCCCTTATAATTAGAATGATGTGTTCTGTTAGTTGATTAAACCCACCTTTGTACTTTTTCCCCTAACCCATATTAGAAAAATGGAGCTAATAATATTTACATGTCTTTCAGATATGTGGTAAGAAAAAGCACAACGGGCTGCAGGACCATTCAGGGGTTTGAAACTGTGTAAGAAATATAGGTGTGAAAAGCAGAGAATAAATGACTGTGTGTTTGAATGATTGCCAGTGGGAAGATCTTATCTGTCAGCAATGAAACGATTATTCAGTTTCTCTCTTCTGGAAGCTGAGGACATATCCTGAAAAAGGGCAGAGAAAAGCAAAAGGAAGAATAAAAGCCTGCAACAGCTCAAGGGGTTGAAGGACTCCAAGGGTGGATGTGGTCCCAGAGTGTGCTCTTTGGCATCCTGGTGAAATCCAGGTTTTATTATTTTTCTGTAAAACATCATCAACTACCTCCCTTTTCTTTAGACTGCATTTTCCTGAACTTCTCCACAGTGGATCAAGTAATTACCACTTTTTTTTGGTGAGTTTGGTAGGAAGCGAAGACAGAATAAATTCAGCATGTTAGGGGCTCTTGTCTCTTCTCTGAAAAGGCATACAGAGAAGAAGTATGCTGTACGGAGGGTACAGAGTTTGCTCTAATGCTGAACTTATTCCATGGAAACAGGTCTGCAGCATGAGCCAGTTCTTCCCAGCAGCACAGCAAGATGATTTTTTTAAGGGATTGAGGAGAGACAGGTGAAAGATAACAAGCCAGGAGATAAACTGATGTGCCCTTATTTTGGCCCTACACCATTTCAGAGTAATAGAATAAGGTTACTTGTCAGCCACTTCATTAGAAGAAGGGAAGTTTCTTAAAGGGATCTCATCTGTTGCGCAGATAGTGTGGGTGCTAATGAAAAGGAAGTCTGTTTAGGAAGTGTCTAGTAGCTAATGTACTATTTACTGGTATAAATGAATAGAATGAAGGATCGACAGATAAAAGTAAGCAATACATGACATGAATGTAAATGGTTCCAAAGACTTTAAAGTCCTGAACATGGGAGGATAGCAAGAAGTGTTGGGAAGCATTAGGCTGTTGAAGGAGGAGGGTTAAATCAGTGGGCACATTGCTTTATTTCTTTGATTACTTTCTCTCTAGTCTGCTCAAATGAGGCTCACATCAAGTGCGATATATATAATTTTTGGGGATGTAGAAACATTCCTGCCTAGTAGAAAGAATCTGCTGAAATACAAAGCCCTGAGAAAGGGAAAAATAATGTGAATGCTACAAGATATGTGAAATTTTAAGGCATTTATGGTGGTGTTCTTCACCAAAATGTAGGCAGTGTGACCTCTAAAGAACTGGAAGCCATTTCTTGTATGTAGTGCTTCTGAGATATTGAGGACCTGTTTGCAAAATGAGGTTGTTTGGATGTATAACCCTTTATAATGTAATTCTAACATTTTTACACTTCATATTAGGTTTTATAGATTGTGATAAAATAAGGAAAAAGAAGACACCTAACGATAAGACTTAGCAAAAGTCAATAATGATGGGGCTGGTTTTGTTTTGTTTTTTTCAATATACAGGTTTTCTCACAGTGTTGCTGAAATCCCAAAGCAGCAAAATGATCTCACTTTGCCTGCAATGTACCACCTTTACAGAGATCCCTTTTCTTTGTTGCTTGGCTGTTAGCAGTATAGCTTTCTCCTTACTGTTACATGAGATTCAGGATTCAAAATGGATCAGTCTTGGTTTTCAGCCCAATTTGAATGAAATGCTAAATACAGACAAATGTCACCTGTGAGCAATGAACTCACAGTGGTTTGTTTTTAATGCTATTGTCGCAGTGTCAATTGGTACAAAGAATTACTCATTTCAAGTACAGTTACAGCATTGGCTTTTACCATTTAGCAATGTCTTTCATGTTATTCTGTTGTTTTGGGGGGATTATAATTTTAATGTTGGAGCCATGTGACTTTTTTGGCTTTCTGACGAAGAGGAGCTAACAATCAGCACCCAGGCTCTGCTCTGGCAGACAAGGCTGCTGTTCTGTGTGATGTCTTTCTCATTGTCCGGGTTTTCATGCGTAAGGAATGAGATTCCCAAGACCCCTTGCTAGCCATAACCCAAGTGTGGTTTTGTTGCATGCACTCTAACACCTATGGAACTCCCACTATGATTTACATCTGCAAGATATGGACATTAAAGCTTAGCCAAAATGGAGCAGATATAGCCCATTTTCAGAGACGTAAAATACAAGGGGTAAAGTGTCGGAAAGATGCCATAAGTCTTTCAGTACCATGTGATCACTGGTACTTGTGCTCCTTTAGCACCTTTCATTGCAAAGTGCTTTTTGGACTAGCTACATACCAGAATAATCCTCTGCACCTTTGGATTGGACTATGTCAGCTTTTTAATTTTAACAGCATTGTAGCACTGCTACTCCTACAATTTAAAGAAATAGATGAAGGCAAATTCCATGGAATGATACTTCTACCCTTTATGAGCCACTTTATTTACTATCTAGATAAGAGTCCTCTTTTTAGGATTTTGAATTCCCCTGTATTTCTGTTTTTTTTTTTTTATCCAGAAGTGCCTCCTTTAGCAAAGGGCTGCTGCTGTTCTTTTCCAAACCATTTTTCTCAGGTTACTCAGGAAAAACAAACGATCAAAACCCCAACAGCAAAAATTTATCCTTAACAGACAGAGGAAGCAGTCATACATGTCATACATTAGCAGCAGCCAGTGTTCAATTACTTAACTACCAGCTCAGATACCATATCTTTATTCGGGTTCGTTCAATATGAACCTGTCTTCTGCTTGCATCTACAGCTGTAAATCTCTTTAGTTCCTTCTAATAGTTTCTTCTAGTGTTTAGTGTTGTTTAGGTTTTTTTAATTGCCTTTGTTTAGCAAAATATAAATATTGGCCATTTCCAGAGATTTTTCTCTTCAAGACTCAAGCTTCTTTCCATGGTCTATTACGACACCTTAACTTGAGGACTACACAGGCAAATAGTAAAAGCAGTTCCTGCTGTAGAGATTAAAATCTCCTGAACAACCTTAACTCTCTTCAACTGTTGAACTGCTCTAGGGTCATGCTTTGAGATGGCTTATTCATAAAGAACAGCTATGATTTCACTGATGTGCTGTTCTTATGGTCTCCCTTGCTTCACCTAACAGTGCCAGGAGGCCCCCTGAGACTGCTGGGCAGAGCTTGGTGTGGAGAGGTCAGTTTATTAGTAACAGAGTAGCGAAATAGGTTTGTACAGCAGCAGCCAACCCAGGAAGGGCAAATGGACACTGAAAGAGTATAACCGCATTGAATTGTGATGGTGGGATAGAAAGATATAGAAACTTAGAGGGAGGAAAAATGTAAAGCATAGTGTTTAGGGAAAGAGGAAAAGCAGTGAGATTTCTGGAGATGTAAAAACTAAATGACAACACCAGAGGTGCAAAACACTCGTTATCATCTATAAAGAAATTAAAACAAGGGGTGGATAAGGACATATAAATTGGCAGCAGATTGTGGTTTATGGTAATGAGAGTCCCAGAGGAGTATCTTTTTCTTGGTGACATTGAAGTAAATTGCATTACTCAAGATGTATACTGACAATGGATAATGAGATGTGTGCATGGGAAAGAAGAGACTGCTGCTTTTATGACGCTATCAAATGACTGAGATGAGTGCGTACATATGTCTGCACATGCCCATTTGAGAGGGGATGCAGGTGAGGGAGGGAGGCAGCAGAGCAGGATGGGCTGAACGGTATCTGTTTGAAAGCCACGTGGTTGTACTTGTTAGGGGAAAGCAACTTAGGTCATAAATATTGACCTAATCTTTTTTCCAAACTGAAATTAGGTTTTCGATGACTAAAGCTTTGCCTTACTATTATCAGAACACAGAGAGATGCTTATTATGTTGTATTGATATTTTGTGCTTTGAGCTGCAATTGCATGTGGAAAATGTGTGGAAAGCTGTGTTCGTAAGGTTGATGACTGGAAAATCCTGGGTAGAGTTTATAGCCTGGATGTCCAGGCTGGAACAGATTGGCTGTGGCTCAGAATGGAACCACTACGCCTATCTGAACTTCAAAGTCTTGTGTGCCTGAAACAAGGGGATTGCTGGTGGGTGGAGAACACCTATATCCTATACTCTTCTCAGTACACCAGGATAGGAAAACTTGTACCAGAACTTTCAGAATAGGTCCATTGATCCTGTCTCTGTGATGCGCCAGGTTTGCCTAATGGCCTGCTTACTCTGGCAGAATCTTCAGAGACTGCAGTTCTTGCACTGGACTTGCCATTAAATATTTTTGCATCTTATAGCCATAACTGAGCGGTTTTTAGTGGCTCTTGAACAAAACATCTAGATTTTGGTTTTGGTGGGAAGGCATTTGAACATCTTTATACTAGCTTATCAAGGAGCTTTTGGTTAATTCCTCTTTTAGAAATCAAAAATAAAGTTGGTAACAGGATACTTGGACTACTGGATCCCAGTTTGCATACAGTCAAACTAGTTATCAGCTGAACAGTGTATATGCTGTGCCAGGGAAAGGGCCAGGGCTATGGCTTCACCAGTATAAACTCTAGCTACAGAGACAACTGCAGACCAGACGGTAGTTGTAGGCACATAGCCATTCACAATCCAGAGACTGACCTGCCATGGGAAAGCTCCCTCTTAGATCTGCCTCCTTGAATGGAGAAGGGTGCTGGAGTGCTGGTGTACAAGCTATTGCTCACTAAGAAGGAGGAGAGAAGCAGTGGAGGCTCAGAAGCTTAGCAGTTTTGACGTCTGCCAATCAGACAGGCGCTGTAGTGATGCCTTCAGCTACGGTAGGGAGGAAAGAATGTCATTAGTTTGCATCTAAAATTTAGGATGCCAGCATGTCAAGTGCTTTAAGTAAAGATGTCACTCTACTAGTCTGGACCAGCTGACCAGCTGTGTATCATGCCACTCAAGGATTCTTGCATTACCCATCTAAATGGCTACTATCCTTTTGGCTGTGTGACAGGAAATGCATACCAGTGCCTTCCTCAAGGGTGTTCAGAAAATCCCATGCAGCTGCTATGAAAAAGGAGAGTGATGCTCTGTGTATCTTCCACTGCTCCTTCAAGTTTTTCAGTTTTTTTAAATAACTCAGTCTTTTTTCTCTTTATCCTGAACTGCAGGTGACCGTCCACTCTTCAAACAAACAGGCAAGGTTTAGACTTGGTGGTGGATTTTGGGGGTTCTTTGGGGGTTGCTTGTTTTTTATGTTTTTTGTTGTTTTTTTTTTTAAATGGCAATATCTTGAAGCAAAGTTTTGTCAGTGGCATAACTGTGCTCTTAAATTTTTTATGAGGTGGATTTGTAGTTCAGGTTTCTAAACATTTGAGAAGCATCTAAATACATAGAAGAGACCTGCTGATGTTTATGATGTTTAGGCACATCACTGCCTTTTGGGGATGTGGGGTTTAGTCTTTCCTTCCAATTGCGCTGCCGCCTTTTCCCAAAAGTGACAAGGAACTTTACCTTGAAGAACGTGTCATCTTGAAGCTGACTTGTTCCCGAGAGCAGCGAGGGAGTCTTTGCCAGTGCTGGCTGGAGTAAATTCACTCAGGCTGATGGCTGATGAAGGGAGAGAGGATTTATAACTTATTTGAGCTCCCATACATCACTCTCTGTGTTGCTTGCTTATGATGGCCCTGCCAAAAGATAAAGAAGTGCAGGACTTTCAATACAGGCCCTGGTGACAGGCCAGGGACAAATGTCTCTATTGGGTAAATTGATTTGAATAGTTCTAGTGAAATATCAGGCTGAGCTGAAAATATGATTGCGTTTAATGATCCCACTAGCTTTGTGTCCTGGTGGAATTCCAAATGCAGGAAAAGTTAATTAAAGTTGTGTGTGTATTTTTTATATTTTTTTTAGACATCTATGTATTTTAATCTTTTACCCATATCTTATCTATCTAAATACAGTCTTGTACTATTTCTAATGTAGTGAAATTGCCAGGAGGCTGATAAATATCAGTTGTAATTTATAGGGTGTTTATCCAGGTAATGGTGTACTGAATACTTTTTACAGCCCCTGGAGTCTAAATAGGCAGAGACCTGGAGGCATAAAAATGCATTATGAAAAGGTAGAAAACAGACAAACTTTTATTTTCTGCAGGTAAAATTTAATGGACATAAAACTTAATGTGGTGTTAAGAATACGTTGGGCTTTTTCTTTTTTTTTTTGTGTCTGTGAACAATAGATGCAGAGCTTGATAAAAAGTGGCTGGCATGGGGACTCTTTAATTAGAGTTTTCTGAAGCATAATACCTTGTTTGCTTTTTACTGTTGCTATTGCATCCCCTACTTGAGCCAGGATTTTATTGTGAGTTGTCTGACGGAGAGGGTCTGAGCACAGGGGCTGCACAGAAGGGCAACCTGCTGGCTCTGCAAGCTGTGCCCGTAGAGTGCCTGGCACCCAGCTGCTCCTTAAAGCTCTCACCCCTTTTAGATGCTCTGTGGTGCCATCAGGCCTTTCACTCACGTTAGGGCTTTAAGGAAGGCAAGCTGCTCCATGCCAGTACATCTCACTTCGTCACAGCTCTCTACAGTCCTCTGTGGCAGAGAGTTATGGGATGTAGCTACCCTTGAGCTGGTGGTGGGTGTTGTGTCAGTGCTCTGTAAGGCACCAGGATTGGGTCTTCTGCAAGGGGGTGTGATTTGAGGAGCTTTCTTCTACATGTGTAAGTTAATAGACTTCTTAACGCTTCTGGAAAATTGCTAACTGTAGCAATAACTCACAATTGTGGTCAGGGAAGCTGAGGCATGGGGCAGGAAGTGAGTCAGCTGAGTTCACTTGCCTATAACTGAGAGGCAGGCCAGGAACCCAAGGTCGGTCCATCTTTCTTTTCATAAAGGTACATGTAACACATGTGTTCTTTGTGGTCATAATTCATTGCTGCTGCATTTAATATTTTAGTATGGACATGGTTTTAGAAAGCACTGATAGCTGGCAAATCAGTTTCAACCTCTTCGATTGAGAAAAATCTGCTGTATCAGCCTTTTCCTTCATGTAGCTTCCCCACCTACTTCTGCCTGTAAATGAGGGTCAGGTCAGGGTTGGGATCACTATTCTTTTCTTATTTTGCTCAGTTCTCAGCAACCTTATATTGCAAGCCTCTCCTGCAGGCTTGAGGGTTGAGATGCATTTTAGGATGCCCAGAAAAGCCTGGAGCATACAGATTTGTGTATGCTAAAATCACACTAAAATGTGATTGTGTATGCTAAAACCACTAAAAATCATGCGGTCTTCCTTCTAATTTGTTATTTCCCATCAGTGCAATTATATGTGAGATTATCTTTAGTGGAACTGAGAATGCAGAGGGCTTTGGCCAGTGAGCCATGGATAATTGGGGGAAATATTAGTGAATGGCTCAGTGTCTTGTAGCCAGCAGTGGTGACAGGTGGCATGACTCCATGGCACAGTATAGTGGCATGAAAACAGTTTCAATCAATCATGTTTTATTGCTTCAAATTTTCTCAGAGAAGAAACACAACAAAATAAACCACAGTACTTGTTATACATGAACAATAAAAATGCAATACAAGAAATGCATGAGAAACAGCCAAAATTGCTGGCTTAGTAAGTGCTATATTAATACATAGCAGAGAGTATTCTGAACTCACTTGTGGCTCTGAGTTATGCAACTTTATTCTGCAGCCCAGCTCTATCACTGTCACAAGTGCAGGAGTCTCAGACTAGACATACTCTCTTTTAAAGATGTTGTATATTCTTCTCAGACTTCTGAACTATAATCTGAAGATTTATGCTTGATGAAATTTTCCCATTTCTTTCCCAGTATAAAGATTCCACAGATAGGACAATAATTTCCTGGATCATCTTGTGACTAGTTGTTTTCATCATTTGTTCATAAGCAGTTAGTGTGAGGATTCATTGATTAAGCAATGTACTTAAGCAGTTCAGCTTTAAGTACAAATTACAGAGGGTTTTAATACATTTCTGGATTGAATAGACACCAGCATACAGTAATAGGGGTTTGGGTGTTAATACTGTAATTTAAATAACATTTTCAACCTAGAAGTGTGCATTTTGACAATTGCAACTAACAGTGAAACTCCCTCTCCCAAGGTCACTTGACTGTTAATGTTTCCAAACACATTTTAATATCCTTTGAAAAAATTAAAATAATGCAAAGCATCTGTCCCTAATAATATTATTGTGGCAAGCATTCCCTTTAAGCAAAAGCCCGTTCAAGTTGGTTAAGAAGATGGCTGCAGACCTTGGAATAAATAATGTAGGGCCTTTTTATTAACTCTGTAATTAATGGCTCTTGTCAGAGTCTAGATTTCCTCATTACTACTTTGGAAAAAGCTTCATTAGGTTTTCAGGGATATGTGACTAGAGGCAACTGATGTTGGTGTTTGATAACTAAAAAACTTACAAAGAGGATCTGATCTGTGCTGTTTCTTCTCTTACAAAGGTGTCCTGAGGTCCAACTCATCAGTGAATCAGTTTCTGTTATCTCTTCATCACAGCACTGGGAGTCTTTGGTAAGATGGAGGAAAAAAAAAACCTCTATTCTGTCATAGGACTGTGGTGTCCTGAGGGGTCAGTGCTGGAACTTATATTGCTCAATGCCTTTACTAATAACTGAGCTGGTAGGATAGAATAATCTCTCTGGTTAAGTTTGCAGGTAATACTAGATAGTGGGAGGAATTGATATGCCAAATGTCAGGGCTGCAATTCAAAGAGACTGTCATGACCTGGAAATGGGTTGCTAAAAGCATTAGCCAAAAAAGAGGATGGCTAGGGATAAACTGGGAATTTTGTTACTGAGTGAGAATGGGGAAGTGATAGAGAAGCTAAAACATCCTTTGCAATTGCTGCAGGTAATTCTGCAATTGCAGAGTAACTTTGCAACAGTGCAGATTTGATGGTGTTTTCCACTGGTTGTCCTTGTTCCTATTGCCTGCCCAGCATCAAATAAAAAATGCAAGGCTGACAGATTTATGTCATTAGGCAACTCCAAATCTATACAGACAGCTTTATGAGGCATCTAAGAATAAAATCTGAAACGGTCAAACCAGGCAAATCACACGTGGGTTTTGTTTCCCCACTAGAGGCAGCACAGAAGGTGATGAGCTCTGGGGGTTACATGGAGGTGCTCTGGTTTGCCAAATGTCAGTCTTCCATTTTTCAGGCAGTACAAGGCAGCTGCTTCCTTCATTCTAAATTTAAGTGAGGTAGAATAAAAATACAGTTGTATTTGGAGGAGGTCATGTAGTACGTGTCCTCTGAATGAGGCTGCCTCAAATCTGAAGGAAGTTGCACTCACATGAGCAGCATTATAGAACTTTAAAGCTCTTCATGTGCAGAAAAGCATCTCACAGAGTTTTAAAGCAGTTTTCTCTGTATCTTTATTTTCTTTCCGTCCTTAACAAAGAAGCATTTTCATTAGATACACCAACATTAGGTCATGTCTGTTTCTGTTGTTTTATTTAGATACTAGTTTCATTATGTCCTTGCACAGAGGATAGTGTATGACTAATGGGCTGGAGACTTGGAAGCCTGATTTTGCCTGAATTTTACCTCCCTCTCCCTTTGCTTTATTTTTATGTCTTGCTTGGGTGTATTCCAGAGTTGAAATGCCGTCTCATGAATGCTTCCCGGAGTATGGAGGCAACTGGAAGACTGTGGGTCTCCTGTTGAGACGATGTATTCTAGGGAGTAATTGGAGTTGAGGAATCATCCTGCTTCAGTGCCTGGCACCTTTACTTTATTGCTTTCAGTTCTTTGTTATAGAGCTGCCCAACATTACAGTGTTAAAGTTATCGGTAGTGAGTGAAATAGATATGTTAAACGGCCTCCATTGGTTAGGGTTATGTTGTGCTTGCTCCTTTCCAAATGATGAATAAATTCTTTCAGGAGCTGTCAGAAATTCAAGCTGTATTTTCCTCATCTGTCACAGAATATGAATGAACCATGCACTTTAAATGTAGTCACTCGGGCTTGCACTATATCACTGAGCAGCCATTTTGTTTGCAAAAGCAAGGCTTGAAGTCTTGTCAACTTCTACTTGCAATAAAAACAAAAGTATTCTGATTTGGATTTGATGCAGGAAAAAGAAATTTCATTTCAGCACTTAAGCCAAAACAAGGCAGCATGATCCATTCAGAGCTCAACTCGAATTCTGGAGAATATATTTCTCATTATTAGCACTCCCATTTACTATTTGCATCATCTAGGGATACCAATTTACTTCTTTTTTTTTTTTCCTGGTTATCCATCATACAAAATAAAAGCTCTGTCCTTTTCTTGTCATTTTGTTGAAAATCACTGGATGAAGAAGTCCAATAGAAATACTGCATGTTCTTGTTGAAGGGATTTTTCCTTCTCACAGTTAGCATTTTTGTCGTGTCTATGTCCCTGGAACAATGTACCTTTTCATCTCCCCTGAAAATTGGGCCAGTAATCTGATCTTCAGTTTGCATAGCTGTAATATGCAGATAATGCTACTATAAGCTCTTTGTGAAAGTGCTTTGTATGGGAAAGGAATATGATGGTCCATGACAGCTCATGTTGCGAAAAGGGTTAGGTGTGCTAAATGTGTTCCACATCTTAAAAATTGACTTTACTAGTCATGAGTTGGAATTCAAACCTAAAGAAAAGCTACATGATGAAACATAAATAGCTTTTCTATGCAGATTGTTTTTATGAAACTCTTGGGAGAGAAATACTGTAATCAGCAAGAACTTATTGTAAGCTCCTGCTCATGTCATTTGAATTTGAGGACCTCGCTGTTTCTCCTGTGGATTACTGTTCATTTGTTCAGTAGACCGAACTGTATACTTGGAGACATTTCCACAGAAAATATTATTTTTCCAGGCTACAAGGCCACACTAGCTACTCCCAGTTGCCATCATCAGAAAGTTGTGTCCTACCCTAAGCAGCCGCTTTACAGCCAGCTGACAGAATCTGGCCACCATTCAGTTTCTGCTTACTAGCAGCTGTCTGGCACATTGATGTTTCTGAGGTCATCCCTCTTTTTATTAAGGCAACCCTGTGTGCTTTTAGTGCTGCTTTTGGTTCCAACAAAATCTGTGGCCTCTTTGGATGGTCATCACATGGGATTTTTCTCTGGCAGGATAATGGCTTGATATGTTGCTCCTGTGTTAAGACAGATGTCGTGTTACAGTGTGGTAGAGGAAGGGCCCTGTTCTGACAGGCAGAAGTGCTAGCCTTAACTGCTGGTGGTTGGCACTGTCTGTGCTAATAATAGCCCTCATTTGTCTAGCACCTTTACTGGAAGAGAGCCTGAAGAAATTTATGAGCTGTACTCAAGCAATGTATCCACCTCTGGGTTGAAATGAGACAGATGAGTGGTGGTGTACAACAAAGCTACATGGGTTTCAAATAAAATGAATGTTGGATAATTATTAAAAGCTACTGGGTGAATGACAGGTTTATTGTTACATGAAGGAGTAAACCCTGGTGGCTACTAAATTCTCTTTAGTCAATATGGGCACAGTCACATATCCATCATACTATGTGAGGGAGAGCTAACTTTGTCTTTCCAAAAGTCCTGGCAGATTGCCTCTTGAAAGGCAGGTCAAAATAAAGTGCACCTTGGACCTTCCACTGGGAAATTGCCTCTTTTAGTATATCCACCTGGAGGCAAAATCAGGATCTATAATTTGTTCCAGTGTTTTATCATTGTTCAGCCCAAAGGCAAGTGATGCCTCCCTTTGAAAAGGGCATCTGAGCCCAAGAGAAAATAAAAGAACAAACTCAGTTTATGGTGATTGGGCATTTTCAATTATTTCCTTCGTAAGAGCTTTTCTAATGTTTGCTCAGCAGATGTTAGCTCCTGGGAAGAGCCCACAGTCACCTTTGGGTAAAAACTCTTGTAATTGAAGTATTTAATGGGGATTCAACAGCTGGGCACATGCTCAGTTCTAAGGCTGATATGTTCTAGAAATTTATATGCTGGAGCTTTTTGTGCACAGATTTTTTTGGATTGTGGATGTATGGGAGCTTGTTCAATGTTTTAAGCATCTGTGGTAGAGCTGTATCAAGATGTGTTTAATGAGAGCTGTCTGTCAATGCTGAAATGCACTAATAGAATTAGTACTAGGTGAATAAGTGAACTGAAGCTGATGTACACCAAAACCCTCTGAGCAATTGTATAACTCCATCACCTTTTTCAGGGTTTGGAGCTGAAAGACAGAAAACAGATATTTGAGGTTTGATTTCTTTTAAGTGCGCAATGTGTGTGGAACCTTCTGTGTTGCTATTTCTCATTTCCGATTTTCTCTGTAGGCAGAGCTCTCTCCTTTTTCTGATTGCTCTGTATGTCAAACAGGGTCTCTCAGGGCTTCCCAAGGTGGCTTTGTATCAACTTTTATAGCCTTAGGGAAGATGTTTTTCTTTCTGAATTCTCTCTACCTTTCCACAGTCCTTAATGGTAGCATCTGACTCCTTTCGTTCCTCCTCTCATAGAGCAGAGGAGAGGAGGACAACTGCTCTTGTACCACTGGTACTGTAGACAGGGGATTTAGGAAAGAGAAATTTCTGACAAACACTCACTGGTGAGGAAGAGAAACATATGCTTCTACCCAGGCAAGGCAGTGCAGAATGAATACCCCCAGGCAGTTGCACTTCTCATCTGTTTCAGGTGGGTGGAGATACGCTGTTTGAAGTCAGATTTACTCAGGTGTTAGTGACCTCCAGCCTGTATAGACTCCACCAAGATTGTAATTACTCTACTGCTGAAAAATCGTTACATTTCTTTCACCTAAGCAATAAATGACAGTGTGAGCTAGAGGACAAGGTGCTTTGGAAAAAACAAACAAGAAACCAAATAACAAAACACTTCAGTCCTGAAAGTGGTTAATGATATCTATTGGGGAAGAAGGTAGGGAGAGGGTGTTTGCTGCATGTCTCAGAGGTCAGTAACGTAAGAGTGAGTGTCTGGCTTGATGAATAGCAAGTCACTCCTGGCTGGTCCAGAGAGAAAATGTGTTGCCACAGTTGAGTTGCTCAATATCCATACCTGCAACTTTCTGTTCAGCTGAATCTCTGCTTCTGTGCTCCTGCTTTGTTGCTAGCAACGATGATGTCCTTAAATATATTTTAAGGGCCCTGGCATAAGCTGCTGAAGATCTGGGCTTTCTCAAACCTTTTCTTCTCCAAGTGAAGGTGAAAATGGAGTGCTGGACTCAGTCTCATTCCTCAGGGCTCTCAGCATCAACATGGAAAGCATCCTGGAACCAAAAGTTCAGATTTGAGCAATACTGATTTCTTTTATTTTCTTGCTATAAGTATGGAAGTGCCACTTGCCTTTATTTTCATCTTCATTTTTAGACGAGGCTTTAAAATTAAGATGAGCAAAATGCTACCTGAGCATTTGGTGGTGGTAGTGTGGTAGTTGTATTACAGCAGTAAACAGTTTCCTAAGGGCATGCCTCCTGACATGATTTTAGTGGAGGAAAAACTCTCTACTTCCAGGATGGATGACTGTGGGCATGTTTTAGTCTGTGTGATTATCCATATAAGGAGGGACAACAGGTGGAGTGGTTGATTCAAATAGAACTGGTTTGAGACTCCAAAATGACATTCAGAGTTATCTCTGGTACAGAAGCAGTTTTGTAAATATTCCTAATGTGTGGCCCCAGGTTAGCGTTGTCTATAGGCTTTCCATTGTAGTTCTGTACATGGTACACCCAGTGCTGATGTGAGCAGTAAGATAAATGACTATTTATTTCAGCTTACCAGAGCTAATCCATCATGGTGCATGTAGCAATTGCATTTCTGCACTCCAAAAACTTTTGCTTCTAGAGATTAAATAAATAAATAAATACATGTAAGGAGTACTCTTCCCTCAGTTGTTCTTTTCCTTCTTCTTGCATGCTGTGCAATGAACAAGTTTGTTTATTTTGGTAAATATGTGTAATTTGAAAGTAGCTTTATTTACCCCTTACCTGTTGCAGACACAAAGTGACTGATAGCAACATTGTTCTGGCATGCCAGGAAATACAATCAAGATTTCTTTTTGATCCCTTGAGTAACTACAAACAAATGTTTTCATTCTTACAGATCAGCAAGGACATGACTTCAGGAAGGAAAGGTGCAACCGTTGCTAGTTCCTATTAGTACCTTTCTGTCAGGATGGATTTTTTTTTTCTTTTTGGATGTTTCAACAAAACAGATTAAATTATTATTAATACTGCATCATCTGAGGTTCTCTCTGTACTCATTAATAATTCAGTGAATCTGTCCACCCTTTATCCCCCCAGTTTCATTATAACATTCTGCTTATCTTTCCAGAAAATTTTGTTTGACTTTTCTTTATATTGAACTTAAAAGCTTTATCTAAGATATTTAGTCCATCATCTTTGGCTAATTTGCTTCTTTTAATTCCAGAGATGGTGCAGTGACCCACCTGTCTACTGCGTATGCTGCTGTACAAGATCAAACTATTTTGTACTCTTTCCTATATCATTGGTTAGTTAAGTGGTTTTGGTTGGGTTTTTTTATTAAATAAATTTCAAAGCCTGGCATGTTAGTTCTACTTGATATTCTAAAAGAAAAGTCCTGAGGCTAGTTTTTCAAAATTAAAGGGAAATATGGGGAGAAAACAAAAAGAATGGCACTGTCTCTTTAGTACTTCATGATACCTGTCTTTGGTTATGACGGATGGAGTTAGGTTAAGACATTAGGGCCAAAACCCCTTTGTATAGAAGAGCTGGCGGGGGGGCACCACTACATTTAGAGAGCCCAAGTAAGCTTTTAGTGGCTACTGAAGTCTCAGATTTTACTGTACATCTGAAGGACCACTACTGCTGAGTGGTTGTTGTTTCCAAAGAAAAGCAGTGTCCATCTTCTGTCAATCATGGATTTCCCTAGGAGGTGCTCTCACACAAATGTTTTATGGGATGAGACAGTGTGCATTCACAGTGCTACGTCACAGCAAGAAGTGTAAGCATTACAATCTGAGGTAGATTTTGTGTAGGCCAAGAGTGGTGGGGGAGGAGTAGAAGAACCATTTCAGCTCACTTGAGATACAAAAAGGGAGAAAAATGGAAGAAATATCACCACAAACCAGAAATTACATGCTTTCCTGCTTCTCAGGGAACCTGCCCATAACTTAAGATTGTTTGGGTTGTTTGTAGCTTTGCTGTCTTCCTTCCTTTCCAGTTAATTATTCATGCACTTGGTACCAGCAGATGAGTTTTGTTTTCCTTTAGGTGTAATTAGAGCAATCCAAGGGTTTCTAATATTGTAATAAAAATGCCCTTTTATTCTTCCTTCCCCCTCTCTCCCTCCCTTGTCTTCTGTCTCTCTTCCTTTCTCTTCTTTTTGCTGATGTCAGTCTGCTGACCACTGTCTGTTCACCAGTCCTTCTGTCCTTCTATTTTTTTTTCCTGTTTATTTGAACTGTCTCTTCTTTGTGTGTGTGTGTATGCAGTTGCCAATTTAAGAACCCAGCTGAGACAAACTTTTAGACTGCAGGTTTTATGAATTATTGCAGGAAAAATTGGCCTTGCCACAATAGCTAATAACGGTGCTAATTCTGAAATAAGCAAAATTAAACTGCAACCTTGAGGGCAATCATTTATATACAGTGTGTTTGAACAGAAGGATTACAGAGGGAGAGGTGACAAGACAGGTGAATTTTTTAATGTGCTTTATCTTTGCATGCTGTGGTACATAGTGAAAAAATATCTCTTTCATGTTCAGCCGTCCAAAGATTGTGTTAGGATTTGGCATTTTTTGGTTATTGTTGATGGGTTTTGGGTTTGGTTTGTTTTTTTTCTTCCAGTGCGTAATCTGGATCAAGATAGGAATTGAATTCTCCTTTGATAAACTGGTATTGTTTGCCCTGGGCCTATTAGACCTGGAACTTCTAGATCATCTTGTTTTAAATCAGTGTGTCCTAGTGTCTATACCTATACATACATTTTCCTGCAAATATGTATACACATCCATACATGTACAACAGCATTTCTGGGTCAGCTGAACCTCCCTGAGTGTGATTGTTTTCTTGCATGTGTCGGAACCAGTCAGAGATCATGCAGAGGACTTCTTTTGGAGGCTAAGATGACCTGTGCACTGGAGCGTAACAAGTGAATCATCAAGGAAGAATATTATCTGTAATCAGCAGTGGCAAAAAGTAGTCCATAAGTACTTAAGATAATTTTGACTAAAGGCTCTCTGCATGTTCTTAGGCCAGCTGCTGATAGTCTCTCATTCTGCCTTTGTTGATGCTATTATTTTTTGTGTAATACTGTTGATAAACTTGTGAAGAGATAGTATTCATCAATACTCATAGGACACTTAGCTGGTCAAGACAAGAGCTGCTTAGATGGAGAGCACACACTTCGTTCTTTAGGTGGAAGCATATTTTTTTCCTGCTAAATGTCTGTCTGACTCGTTATAAATGTTAGTCTTTGAGAGAATATGAATTAAGAGTGGGCAGTAATTTGTTAATCAATTTTCAAATGGAAAAGCCTTGTTGATGAGGGGAAAGATGACATGGTCTCTAGACAGGATGATTTTGGGGTCCCAGCCTTTCATATTGTTTCCTCCTTTCCTCAGCTAGTACAGCCAATCAGTGCCAGTGTTAACACTGATTTGCAGTAGAAACTCTCAGCACTCTGACTGCAGCCCACGCAAATCTAGTATTATGGAAGAGTCTGTGCTACAGACAGTCTGAGTAGCAGCTCGCTCTACCAGGTTCACTGATAGAGAAGACAAGGAGGTGTCAAATGTGGGAGTTGTGGCGACTTGGGCAGGCAGAGCTATTGAAAGGACCAACAGTGAGGGACCAGCTTCAATGAATTTATTTTCTTTTTTCCCCTCTATAGCAGTGAGCCAATTTCCATCTATGCTATCCTCCTTCAATCAAAGACAGCATTAAAAAAACAAGTTTTGTTCAGATTCTCATTATATTTCTTGATATCTGTATATTGCATGCTGTACTGAACACCAGTGATTCTGTTGCTGCTTTTCATCTATGCAGACACCATCATATCATCCTGGAGGGGAAAGGCATGATTACTCTGATTTTTGCATATGAGAAATGACAGGGCTTGTCATGTCCAGAAAACAGTAGTGGGCAAGGCTCTGCTAGTGAACATTAGATCGTTTTTTCCTCCTGACAGCATACTGGTGCTGCCAGGAGCTAGCAAAGGTAAATGGATATGACAGTAATACCTCTGTCTAGCAGCACAGCTAGATCATGCAGTCAGAGATCCCTCTGTGCGGTGTTGTTAGGGTTAGCTCTTTAATGAGAGAGTTCTGAAGACTATGTATTATGCTTTGTGCAGAGACATCAGCTTTTTGTTAGCAGCTGTGATCCCACCTACATTTTGTAGCATTCTTGAGGTGTTGGGTGGAGAGTGAAGGTGAGCCTTCTCAGAGTTGAGGTTTAACAGTGTGCCTGTTCTTTCAAAGGCACTACAGGGCCAGCCTCTCTTGAACACTGTACAACTGAAGGTAATGTGAAGTTCTGGTTTGCTTTCCCAGGGAGAAGCTGTATGTTGTTCTTGGTGGTGTATTAGGTTTGGCAGCATTAGCATCAGTATTCTGACTAATAGCAAGGTCTTCTTACATTTGTTTATGTTCCCTTTCCAGCTGCTTTTCAGAGTCTTTCGCTTCCAGTCCTATATATGATTTAGCCTATATTGGCATATCCCTTTCTGGGATGCCCAAACATTTCCTCTAAGACAAATATTGAGGAGACTTTTTTTTTTTTTTTTTTGGGGGGGGGGGTGATAGTGTTTAGTTTCTTCACATTTTTCTTGGTTTCTGAACATGGTAAATTGTAGCCAGGTAATTTAACCAGGCTTTCCTGGAACTCTGTAGCTGTCATTCCTCCAATTTGATTTAGGGAACTGCTCTGCCACCCAGAGCCTCCTCCTCTAGAGAAACGGCTTTGTTAGAAATAATAGCAACATCAAAACCAAACTGCCTGAATCTCATTGAGCCTCCGTGTGTCCTCTAACCTGCTTTGTGCTTATGTACAGTTCTGGCAGCTCCTATGGAGGTGTGCCAGACATTTATTAGGGAGCCCTGGAAGACAAGGGATAGGGATCCCATGCACTCTTCATCTGCTGAATATTCATACTATACTATTTTTGATGTGAGAAATTTCTGTGCCTATCTCAGTAAAGGTGTTCTTGAACTGAGATAATGATAATGATATTAGTCAGTGGGCACAATCTCAGTAGGATGGCTTGGCTGACATACGAACTTCCTATTTGAATTGCCCTCCTCCTCTAAAAGCCAGTGATGTTTAACTGTGATATCAGCTGTCTCAGCACATTGCTTAAGATTTTCTTCTACTGAACCAGGAACTGAAAGTCTGGGCCCATATGATCATGTCGACTCTTAAGGCTTTACTGAGTCAGAACAAGCACCTCATATCCATTGTTCAGCCTAGAGCAGCTTAAAAATGAAGTTTCTGATTTCACTCTTAAATGTGAAATTTCTGATTTCACTCTTTTTAGTAAGACTTTGGTACATGGCTGACTTTTGATGAACAAACATTGTTTTACTTAGACAACCTGATAGGAGGGGGTTGATTTTTTTCTGTTCTAGAAAATTCCTTGTCATGATCTGGGAAATCATATATCATAGAATAGTTTGGTTTGGAAGGGGCCTTAAAGATTATCTAGTTCCAACCCCCTGCTATGGGCAGGGACACCTTCCAGTAGACAAGGTTGCTCAAAGCCCCATCCAACCTGGCTTTGAACACTTCCAGGGATGGACAGTCTGCCAGTGCCTCACCACACTCTAGCTGCTAGTGCTGGGGAAGGTGGCAGCTTCACATACTCTTTGAGAAATACTTTCCTCCTCTCTAGAACTATCGGTGCTGTGGCGTGCTAAATCCCCCCTAACTTTTAATGTTGGTTGTGGTATTGGTTTGGGTTTGTTTTTTTTTTTTTCTCTTTGCTTTCCTCAATCAATATTTCCTTCATTCTGGATTGAATCGATTGAATTCTGTGAATCGTAGGACTCCTTAGCTCAAGGACTACTTTCTGTAGTTTGCTTTTTGGAACAGGATAAAGCGAATTATTCTTTCAGGTAATGCAGTACCCAGATGGTACAATAAGGAGAGAGAGTAGGAGGAATGCCCGCCCCCCCATAAAATGGTATTGACTGTTGTCATTCTACCTTCTTTAAAGCTGAGTACTGTATTTTACTCAACTATACACCACTGGGTGTGGTAGACTGAGTTTCATCTTTGGTAAACCCCTGTCTGACCAAATTATAGCCCAAGTGATGAATGTTTAATTAGATCTGTACTGTGTGAAATGCATTGCTGGTTAGCTAGGTTAAGGCCGGATAGCCCATAAATTGGTACTTTGGTTGTCAGCTTCCCTAGTGCCCCGGGCAGTAACAGAACCCACTGTGGATTCCATTGCGAAACATTAATCTTTGGATTGGATTGTAAAGAGTTTAGGTCTTTTATACTTTTTCATTATTTTCAGTTAAAAAATAAAAGGAAGACTGAATGAAATTAAAAATCTAGGGGTACTTTCAATATTGCAGTGACAGCAAACTGCATCTGTCAAAGTCAGCAGCCCTCATCCTTACCACTGATATGGTATAGAAGCATCTTCAGCAATGTGATATTGCCAAGAATTTAAGCAAGTGCTCACCTTTCTTGAAAACTAAAAAAAACATGTATAGAAGTTGAACTGCTTTAATATCATACTACATTTCCCATCCCTGGAGTTTTCTTAATGCTGTTAGTCAAACAGCCACTGGAAATACAGGGTAATGTTTCTGCTCTGTCCTTAGGATTTATCTGCAGGCAAGGTGTGGCGGGTACTCAAGTGCTCATCTGAGTTCATTCAAGTGGGAAACTGATACTGCAGTTTTTTGAAACCCTGTTTTTTTGACTAGGGTCAAATCTCTGGGATTGCTGGCTTCTTCCAACTTTGAGGCTTAAGTGGCAGAGGCTCAGATTTTGCTGCTATGCAACTTGTCCAAAACTGAGGCGGGAAGATAAGAGTCTGAGGATGAGGGATAAGTAGCATCTGGTTGGTCCAAGGTAATTGCATGTCAAAAGCTCAGGGCAATGTTTTCTCTCTCCAGGTGCTGTTCTATTTCTGGATCTGTCTTGGTAATGTCCACTGGACAAGCCCTGACTATATTTCAAGCTATATTACTGTAGCTAATATTAATTTCTATTATTATATAATACAGCAATGAGGCAACCCAGTCACTGTAGATCAAAGGGATTAGTGCAGCTGTCATGTTGATAAGCTCACATTTTGCCTTACAACACCACCCCAGGCTTGCTTGAATCATGCAGACTCACACTGTCTTGCTCTCATCACTGAAGATACAGCCGAGGATATGTAAATGTGTGTGGGAATGTATGGATCCTGTAGGTATTTACACAAGCTTAGGCAGTGCTGCCTTGCAGCACTGTTTATCTGGGTCTGAAAGCACTCTTTGAATGCAGGCATCACTTTCCCATTTGTATGTTCCCTGAGGCTGTCACTGGGATGACTGGCAGGGTATCAGCTAGACTCTCCTCTCCTGGAGGAATGTTACAGTATCAGAGCTGGTGAGGGCTGTGACATTTCTGAGGGGGGACGCTGCATGGGGTCTGCCTGCTATGCATTATCCCCTATTTGATGAGTTTCCCGTAGCAGGGACTTTTATTTTTTCTGTTCTTATCGATATCTGTCAGTGTACCTAACTTAGCTTTCTTTTCTCTTTTCAGTTACTTTTTTTATTTTTGTTTTCTTTCTTCTCCCCTCTTAGCACAGAGTCCCCAGTTTCAATCCACTGGGTTATCATCTTTCCCAATGTCTGAAATGAGCAAGGGTTGGAGCAGTGCCATGGGAGACCATCATCTTCCTGTTGTCTCCGACTTAGGACACAGAACCAAGCCAAGGGTGCCAGGGACTGATGGTGTAGTTATTTATCAAGCATGAAACAAAGAGGCTGGTCTTCAGGGCTGGTAGAAGTTCCTGGAGATTTCTTGGCAATAGCCATCTTTTACCCTTCCAAACTATAGATTACATAATGATATTTTACTTTCCTGAATTTCTCCTGTAAAATATAAATATGGAATCCTTCTATTCATCTCTTTTGCACAATTCAGTGTGCTATTAAATACTCTGATTTCATCTCAGGAATAGCATTTCAGTGAGACGAGAAAGAAATATTCCTAGATATGCTTTTTCCTTTCTTTTTTTTTGTTTTGTTTGCTATTGAAGAATCACAGAATTTTTTTTCACTTAATTAAAAAAAAAAAAACACCACCACATTTGCCTGCATATGCACTTATTATGCTAAGAGATACTGTGTGGATGAAATCCTTGCCTGATAGACACTTACTTGTGTGAGCAGTCCCCTGCTGTTTGCACGTTTTCACAATAGTAAGCAAAGCAGTTAACCTCACACTTCTTGGTATTCCAGTGCTACAGGGGAAAAACCTTTACCTGAAATTCATTCCTTTCTACATTCTTTACTGGGGTCAGGTACCATGTTTCTTCTTCCAAACTGATATCTAATTGTCTAGGGCATTTGATGTAGCTTGTGTAATTGTCATTTTCAGAGAAATGCTAATTACTCAGTTCCCCTTAAGAAAAGACAGGGAATCCTGGAGGCGCTTCTGTGTCCTGAATGGTCTATGTTTTTCAGGCTGTAGCCACATACTCCAGTAGGTCACAGTTACAGGAGAGTAGTAATGTGCTTGCAAACAGTTTTTTTCCATAGGACACTGTTCTTACCTGCTCTGGAGATTCAGGGCTTTGGCAAAAAGCAGAGGCAGGACACAGGACAGCTTTGGGAAGCTGCCTGCTCCTGCTGTGAAGGCTGGGCTTGAAGGACTGTGAACTGGGTTTGTTTGCACTGATGGATGTTGTGCACTGCAGTTTGTGAACTCTATTGAATTCCCCACCACCACCCCTGCCTTGCCATCGCTGCTGGCATAGCGTGTTGTGTTTATGACAGTCAAACATATCAGAGGCGAAACTTGCCCAGTGATTTGTGAGACCACCTGCATTGCTTCAGCGGAACAGGACTGACAACAGCAGAGGGTGCACTGACTTCTAGGAGGGCTTGATCAGAGGATTTAGGTTTGGGAAGTTCATTGGGCCATGCCAGCCTAGGAGGTTTGGTTGTTCATTCCTCAAGTTTATTTTAATCCTTGAGGGGGAGGGTATTTTGCTAGTCTCAAGAGTGCTTGGACAGGTGTTGGAAACTTGACTTTCATTTATTTATTGCAAACAATGAAGTGTCACCATGATAGAAAGTGGTTAAAGAGGGAAAGGCATGAAGTCCTCAAATGCAGAGCGTAGTTGTTTTAGAAGAGGATCAGGTACTGATCTTTGCCATTGTTACTGTGCCAACATAAAGAATTATGTTTAAACTGGTGTTTATATTGGAATAGTTATTTTGATGTCACTCCTAAATGAGCATAGTTAAATAAAAACAATAAGCTGTCTTAGCCTGTTTGTGATGGGAATGGACAAAGTTTGGGTTTGTTTGTTTGTGTGGTTTTGTTTTGTTTTTTTTTTTGTTTTGTTGTTTTGTTTTGGTGGGGTTTTTGTTTGTTTTTTTGTGGTTTTTGTGGTCTTTTTTTTTTTTTTTGGCTTTTTTTTTTAAGGAATGTCATACGTTGTTTTGGCCTTGATTTGGCCCTGTTTTGGCCTTGTTTTGATTTTATTTCCTTTAAATTGTAGCCAGCAATGATTATTACATGCTGTGGTTCGAGGAGCCATGGTGAACAGGTGTCTTACCTTCCCCCTCAGGACCTCCTTGTCTTTTGTGCTGTGTGAGGTTATTGTACAGGAGATTTGGCTGTCAAATCCAGTCGCTCTTGCTGGAATTTGTGTTTGTTTCAGTAATGTTTAGCTGATTATTATCTGAGTGAGGACAGGACAGTTAGATGCATTGCACTGACTTGTAGCATTGCTGTGGCCTTTCTGAAGGTAATTCCTTTTAGCAGCAGTTCCAAACTGTGCTTTTCTCCTTTTCAGTTTTGGACCGAAAAATCCGTACTCACAAGACAAGATGACATTTTTAGGTCTCCTTCAGTGTAGTTAACTTTCCCCTAGCCTCTGTCTCTGATCATTGCCCTTTTCACAGCAGCATAGGCTCTTTCTCTGTGCCCAAGCATTCTTGGAGGGCAACAAATCTCCTTAGAGCTAGATTCCTGTAATCTAGATGCAGTCCTCCACTTCTCCTTTTCATCTCTGAATCTCCTTTACTGGGCTTGATGGCATATGTTTTAGTCCTTTAATTAAGTCCTCCCTCTGTCTCTCTAGCTGCCAGAGCATGGCTCCCATTTTTCTTGCTGTGGCACTTAAGCATAATTTGGTGTCAAACACATGCTCTCTGATTGAGGTGCAACCAGATTTACTTGCAAATGTGTCTGGGTCAATAGCATTTGTTTCAATTAGATTTACAAAGAGCCATTTTGGTGCTCTGGTGTGCTAGTCAAAGGGGAGACAGGGGAGAGAGTATCAGTGGGGATGGCCTTGGGCCTGCCAGACAAATTAACTAATTTATGATTAAATAAAAAAAAAAGGGGGGGGGGGAAGGATCTGAGGCGATAGGGGAATTTGATATTATAGGCCTGTGGCCAAACAGGACTGTGTTAGTTTCTGCTAAGCAGTAATCAATAGCCAGGGCTTAGCCTGCTGTATACTCTGAGTTCCGTTGCTTTGAGATGTAAAAATTAGTAGAGCCAGGCACCTTTGAATGTAGATGGGATTGTGGCCACACTTGGCTAAATGAGTGCAGACCATTTGTAGCAGGGCTGAGCCAAAGCCACAGCAGGCTGAGAAGAATTAGCTATTATCCAGTATTATTTATTTATCCCTACTTTCCCCTGAAAATGCAGGGGCAGGGTTTTCACATGTGAGAAATATGATTTTATGCCCTGAGGTAAAAAGTTTTATTCGCCTGCCTTGTTACCCCTGCAGTCACTATGAGGAATCTGGCTCCCCGTTGATGCTAAAGGAATTTGTGTGCTCCATGCTTTTCATAATAGATACACTGAGGGACTTAACATGAACTGGATTGAATGCTGCCCTGAGAAAATTGCATTATACCAGCCTCTGACATCCTGCATATTTTGGTGGTTTACACACTCATCTTTACAGATAAATAAGACTAAAGAATTAGATTTGTCCCAAAGTGCTTATATGTCTTTTTTCAATGTTTCAAAGAATCTGCAAAATAGCCTGGCTTAATACTACCGTACTGTCCTGTGCCCATGCTTTCTTTGCAAGACTGCTTTTCCCAACCTGTGTGGTCTTTTGATGGCCTGAGTGCAAGCATCAAGCTTTGTTTTGTATTTTCAATCAATTATGAATAATTTTCTTGTTAACTCCTTGGTTGTTTCATATATCTGATATATGAGAATCATCCAGTTTATAAATTAACAACAAAACTTTGCAGTGGTTTTGTGGAGGTCAAACGAGGGATCACGGTGAAGCTGAGATGGTGAGAGTTCCAGCAGTTGGGGCAAGACAAGTTCCAGCTGGAGACACAGTCAGTGAAGCTGACCACGGGGCAGAGGAGAGGCTTTTTTTTTTTTTTTAAAGCTGCTTCTGCTCTGATTCCTGCAGTTGTCCTGAGCTCTCTTTCTTCTAAAATCTGTTTTCTTTCGACCAGACATGCTTTTGTTTTCTCTTTTAAGCGCTGTGTGTTGAACTTGGGTAACTGACCTCTGTAAGCTACAGCTTGTACCATCAGAGTAAGTGGAAATAATATGGAAGAAGATGCTATTGATCATAAAGCTCTAAATATTTGGAAATTTGCTATTAGAATAGCATTGAGTCATTTTCTAATCATAATAAATCCTTTCATATTCCTACTGTATCTATCAAACAAAATTTTTCATTGTGGCATAAAATATGGACAGCTATTAGAGAAAAGATTGAAGGGCTTCAAAATGCCTGATATCAAAGGTTATTCCATGCACTTCCCATTTTTATCATACTTTTTAAACGTTCTTAAGTTAACTCTGTGCTTTACTGGTGTCTCTATTATGATCAGCCTGACACCTTCATCAGAGATTTTAAGAACTGGCTGGAAGTACAAATCTTTCTACAGTCAGACATAAACATATGCTATATGCTAAATGCTAATACTTTTAGCATTTAGTAAAGCTAAAAGTTACTCTGTAACTTTTTGGCATACATGGAGTTAAAAAAAGCACATCTGAAACAAGCACAGATGCCACAGACCTAGTTCCAATTTACCTATTTGGGTGATACTTGTACCCTTCTCAAAAATATTAGATTTAGTACCTTTGCAAAGCATAAGGGACAGAATGAGCCTTCTGGTGTGTTTATTGTGACTGCACCAGTACTGCCAGCTGTGCTCCCAAAACAGGATGTGTGTTGTGGATGGTGACATAAGAGACAAAGTACAGGACAGAAGGGTACATTGGCTTTTTGAGTGTCTGTTCAGACAGTTTGAACTGGCATCACAGAAAGAATAAATAGGGAGCTCTACACTATCACTTTTATTGGTGTTGCTTTTCAGAACATACTTTAAAAATACTGCATGGTATTAGATGACAGTGAACCTGTGAACTCCACACTGCTTCAGATGGAACTGCTCTGACCTTCAAAACCTCAACGAAGGCAGTTGATTTATGGCAGTAAATTGCATGACCTCGTATCCTAATGGGATCACACTGCCCTTAAATCTGGTCTAGCCCCTGAAGAGAGCTCTGCATGGCTTTCAAAATATGTTCTACAGAAAGAATTTGTCTGCAAAATAACAGATTAGAGGGTAAGGAAGCAGTCGGCTCTTGTGAATAGACCATAAAGTGGCAGTGACATAACTCCTGGGTCCTGCACTGCTTCAGTTGCTGTCTCTTGACCCGACACTGGGTGTGGGGGATAATAGAGGGCTGTTCAACCTCAGGGTGCAAAACTGAACAAAAGCAATAGAAAAACAGCTGCTTCTAAGTAGAAGACTCCAGGGTGAGCGTTGGACTGATTTAGTATACTGCTAAGGGGCTCTTAACTCCAGCTGACTTCACAAGTCTTTGGTAGTTTGTGTAAATTTGCAGACCATGGACAAATGCACTCTGTGCTCTGAGGAGGCTTTGTTTGAAGAGGCCTTCTTAACCTCAGCATCTTCTTCAGAGGCAGTGGAGAAAGAGGTCATTTCTAAGAGGCCATTTTAAAGGGGTCCTTTCTGAAGGTTTCTTGTGGCAATGTTGCACTGTAGCGCGAGACTGTGTTTATTTCCATGCTCTGCCAGCCCCTGATGCCGGTGCCACCTGTTTTCCTTCCCACTGCACAGCTGTGTCTTTGTGTACAATTTCTGAAATGGCTTTTTATGACATCTGTGTTTTAGCTCCCCTGAGACCCATCACTTGCAGTCATAGCTCACTGTGCACTCCCTCCCTCTGCAGAATCAGTGCTGTAAATGTAACTTGCTTAAATTGCCACTCCCTGAAAGAACAGAAAAGATTCATGAGCAAAAATTTGTCTTGGTGGCAATGAAATGCTCACTACCATGATCTCATCCAGGAGCAGACTGTGAAGTTGTCTTTCAATTTATCATTGAGTCAAAATGACAAAAAGTGTGAGCCGGGCATCCACAAAGCTTCTGCAAAGAACAGAGCTGTATTTAAGCATTTGTTCTGTTCCAGGACTTGAATTCCATGTGGTAGTGGCACATGGGGATGGCTCAGGGGAGGATTCCATGGGGATGTGCTCTAGCCAGCATTACAAAGGCCAGTACCAGCTAATGGAGACAACTTGTCCCCCATTATGAAGCCCTTTGCCCTAAGAAGAGCTAGAAAGATAGAGCTGCTTCTGTAGAAGTCACCCATGTTGCCTCAAGATGTACACACAAAAGCTGCTTAAAGCAGTGTTTTGTGTCGATGTGTGTTTTCTAATGGTGTAAAAATACCCTAGACATCTGCCTAGTGCCACTGCCCTAGGCACTGCAGCACGTACTGTGATGCCTGTACTGATCCTACGGTACACGTTATCTCTGGTTTCCTAGCTAATAATTATTGGAAAATCTGGCTGCTGGAAGATGACTGGCATGTTTATTGAAGAAATGCAGTTTGCTAAAACTTGTGGGATATGTTTGATTTTTAAAAGCAGAAGACAGAAATGTAGTTATAACAAATACACAGTAGCCAGTATTGAAGGCATGAGGGCATCTTCTTTCCCCAGATTGTTAGAGAGGGTGTAAGGAGCAACAAGGAGGGAAGGGGAAACCTGGCATGAAACCAGAGATAGTTTCTGCAAGCAGTGATGGCTGAATTTCACAATGACAATGCTGGCCTTGAGATTTGAGAAGTTCTGATGGCTGCCTTTAGAATAAGGTGGTGCCTAAAACCCCTCTCACTGCAACCCTGTCAAATATTCACTGAATTTAGTGGAGAAGGAATGCAAAAACATTAAGGCTTGCATTTTAACTGCAAAAAATAAATATTATTGCAGTGTAACATTTGGGCCATTGAGTCCCATGATGGTAGTGTCATTCCTCTTACAGTCATTACTCAAATATGTTTTGTTATCACATCTTTGAAGAACCAGTCTTATTATTGTTTCCTTATTATGTACAAGCTGAAAGTGTAAAATAAACATATTTCCTCCCTACCAAAGCCTAAATAAGAGCAAATTCTAACAAATAGCCTTAATAATCAACTGATTACTTGAACTTGAAAATACTTAAAGATCATAGCCAGTTTTTGTCTGGGCAAACTGCTAATGCCCAATGAGTTTACAATAATGTTGTTGTTAATGCTGAAAAGGTACAGCTATAAAAGATATAGCTGGCCATCTCTACAAGGCTGTTCTTCCTCTGTTGACACAGTTCCTCAATTATACTTGGAAGCAGCATAAATTTGTAAGGAGGGAGAGGGAAGTTTTTTCCCTGAGCACAGTGCCCAGCAGCTCTCCTGTGCCCATTCTGGTAAGTGTGACTTGCTTTGATTGCTATTGTACCAGCAGGGTTTTTAGCTAGGGAGATGATGGAAAATTAGAAATTGTAGGTTGTGAATTCAGCTGACTCATTTTAGGGGCAGAGGTTTTCCTCAGGGCAGATGCTGTTAAACTCTAGAGAACAAAAAGAATGTGTGACTATCACAAATCCCAAGTACAAGACCTTTGGAGAAGAATTCAGTTTGTCTGTTTCTGTGTTTTGTGAAGCTTGGCTTTCTACTAACTAGCCTCTGAAATATAGGTGGCATGGCAAATTCGCATGTCTTCTGAAGTGTGAATTGCAAAAAAAATTACATTTTAATGAATGTGGCCTTAAATTTTGCTCAGCAAAACCCTGTTCCAAAGCACCTGGATACTCTGGTGCAAGACCTGTGAAGTTATTGGGCTATACTGAATGCAACCCAAGAACCTGTATGAAATGGTAGCATTACTGGTGAATGGAAAGCAGTACTTTTCACAACTGCCTTACATTTTGGCTTATACTGAAAGATTCAATACAAAGATCGTAGGACTAGGTGAACTTCTTTTGACTTAAACAGAACAATATAGTTTAGTAATCTGCCACAATGGGATTTTCTTACGAAGACAGAGCTTTACTGTAGAACAGTCATTCATTTGAAAATATGTCTTATATTCAAATTTACGGTATAAAATCCACAGAAGCAATGTGAAGTGCAGTATATTCTATTCCCTGAAGCAATTTATAGAAGTGAGGTTTTCTTTTAATAAGCAAAGGCATCCTTTCTCAAATGAAGAAATTGATTGTCTGTGATTTTTCTTACTATCTCAATGAAGCAATGTAGACCACACTGCTAGTTTGTCCCAGTACCTGCCTCCTACTAGCACAAGGAAGAAGAACAGCTGTATAGTCTGGGCAGAGCTGAACAGTTATGACAGTAACCTGAGACTTGAGTGACTCAGTTCACTTATTTTTTAATATAGACATCCTTTGTGATGTGACAATTTTCTTCGTCTCTGATGTGCTTCAGTTTTATGTTTGTAAAATGGAGTTGATATTTCTGTGTTTAGAGGAATGTTCCGAGATGAGTCAGTGTATTATACATCTGGGACAGTCTGAGCAACTATGTCTTCTGTGGAAGTCTGGTGAGAATGTAGATCAAATTCTGTTGCTTGTATTCTTCAGCCCCTGAATAAAGAAGTATCACCTTGTGCCAGTTTTTATCCATTTGTGTTCTTATCCTTCACTGAGATCTACTAGACTGATTTGTGTATTTTCCTCTTGCACTTGAGATTTTGTTTTGGCAGGCATCTCTGTTCTGACAATTTCTTTCTGACATTTGGCCAAGAAAAGTATGACACAAATTAAAATTTATTTCCCTGCTACAGCAAACCCTGGCCACAGATGAGCTCAAAAGGTGTTATCTTCCAACCTACTAGAGCAGGGTTCATTTCTGTTCTTTCTCTGGTTAAATCAATATCACTGTCTGTGACACAGCTGAGAATTTAGAGCCTCGGCAAACGCAGAAGTCATGTACATGAGCATTGGACTGATCTGAGAGTTTTACTTCTCCTGCAAGCGAGGGCTGAGCAGCGTGGCTGTACCATGGAACTTCTGGACCTGAATAAGCCAGTCAGTCTCCTTCCTTTTAACTGCATGAGCTAGTCTAGGCCACTTTCATAGCACACAGCTGCATCTCCTCTTCAAAACGCAGCATTTGGTCATCAGACAAAGGAGTAGCGTGGGGTTGTTTGTTGCCTTTTTTTTGGGGGGGGGAGGGGGGGGGTGTATTTCTAGCAGCACGAGGCCATGTGATCATAGCCTTATTGCTTCCTTTTCCTCTTAACTTAGATTTTTCTCCCTTTTTAACTGAGGTCAAATGCGTATGTGTAGGTGACACCAATCATTTCACAGTTTGTCCCATTCCTCTGCTCTGGCTCAACCCCCTTGTGACATTCTACTGTTTGGCCTATGACAAATGGGGCCTGGAGTGAGATGGAAATGAACTCAAGAGTGAGTTTATAGGACTGTGGAGGACCATCTGTTAATGTAAATGTTTAAGGTAAAATCTATTAAGGCCTGTGTGCTGATGAGACATTTAATTTGCATCCTGCCTCTGGGAGTATTTTTGGCTCATGTGTGAGGGCAGCAGAGTTCCAGGGCAGACAAGCATGCTTTTTCTTCATCTTTTTGCTAGTGCAGGTTTTATGTTATGGTTGAAATGCCAGACCCTGAGATGTCAAATATGCTGCTTAGTTTCAAAATGTGGTTTGGTTTTAAAACTTATCAAGGACTCCGCTTCCCCCAAAGAACTCATGGATTCTGTTACACCTTTTTTATTTATAGGAAATGAGAATTTAGGTATCATTATTTTTAGAAGCAGGAGAAACTTCTCCATTCTTTGCTATTCAGAATTCAAATACAAGAGAGAGAGTGAGCAAGAAAAAACAGTTTGTAAGGAGAAAGTGCAATGGGTTGATACCACTCATCCCTTGCTTTGTGCATGTCTCTCCTCTTGAAATTAATGGCATCAACAGGGAAAGCCAAGCTAGGTTTTTCTAAGCTGTTCTGATATTCTGATGAGTAGATTAGGGGAAGACTGTTTAAAAAGGTCTGAAGGTGTGTCACTGCTTGCCCATCAAGGAATAGTCCACAACTTTAATCCTGTCAGTGTCCATTTAAGTCTGTGAAGAAATTTTAGTATTTCTGAACCTTAAAGGGCACATAAGTCTGTAGTGTTATAAGGAATGTAATTTAAAGTATGAGTTTTCTGCATTAGAAACTGGGAATGCTTATCACTGGTGCTTTTATGTGCTTGACTCTAAGCTGCTTTTTAAAAAAATATTGTTGGTATGGTTGGGAGCCATGTTCCATGGCATTTCTGTGTTGGCATTTCTTTGGAACATGAGCTCTGAGAGCAGGGGGGCCTGAGAATTGGAGTGTGGATCATTCATCTCAACTCTAGTGACTTTAATAATTTTGAATTGGTGGGATAGAACACTGACAAGGTCATAGTAATAAACTGTTGATTACATAAATCTCCAACCTAGAGCTGATAAGTCTTAACTGTAACCAAAATTTTTCTTGTTATCACACAGAAATTGTTCATACAGTGTCATGGTTTAACCCCAGCTGGTAACAAAGCACCACAAAACCACTTGCTTGCTTTCCTCCCTCCTCCCTGCCCCATGGGGTGGGGGCTAGAACTGGAAGACTAAAAGTGAGAAAACTTATGGGTAGAGATAAAGACAGTCTGGTGGGGCAGAAAAGGAAGGAAATAATAAAAGAATTAGGATGTAAAAAATAAGTGATGCACAGTGCAGTTGCTCACCAGTCACTGACCAGTGCCCAGCCAGTTCCCAAGCAGTGGCCTTTTCCTCCTTCCACTCTCCCCTCTCCCTGGCTTTCCCCTTAGTTTATATACTGAGCATGATGTTATGCGGTACAGAATACCCCTTGGTCCAGTTTGGGTCAGCTGTGCTCCCTCCCAGCTTCTTGTGCCTCTCCAGCCTTCTTGCTACCAGGGCTCAAGAAACTGAAGTCCTAGACTTAGTATAAACACTGCTTAGCCACAACTTAAAAAGTTGGTGTGTTATCAACATTATTTTACTACTAAATCCAAAACACAGCTTTATGCCAGCTACTAGGAAGAAAATTGATTCTACCCCGCCTAAAACCAGTACATACAGTAAGAAATGTAGATGTTCTATATGGAGCCATATACATCCAGAACAGCTTAAAGCCATTAAAGAGGTTGATGTCTAGTTCATCTAAACATATTGAGGACTGGACCTTTCTCCATTCTTGGATTATCTTGGATATGCAACTCTGAATATGCCAGATAGCTTGGATGTGGCCAGCACAGATTTCAGTAGCGGACAGTTCTTGTCTGTCTTCCAGTCATAGGTGTGGAGAGCAAAGATTCTCCCATAATTCTTTTCTCTACCTTAGCTGTTTAAGTCTCTGAATAACAAGAATGACGTTGGCAATGAAGGTTTATGAAGAACTTTGTGCTAAGGTCTTGTCAGTTTAGCATACTTATTCTGTACTACTTCCTTGTGTGGGCACCCTGCATTTAACATGCCTTTGTTGGGGGTTAGAACTAGATTAAGTTTAACTGCCAAAAATAAATTGAGGTATAGAATAAGGGAATTATGGACAGAATGCTGTTAAGTCACATTCTTATTTGTTCTGAAGTTAATTTCCCTGTGTTGGCAAGCACTAAGGAAAAGCTTCTTGTCTTCTCATGGTAAGAGGAGAGAAAATCCAGTTTGGATTCAGCATGTCCTTCTTTTCCCCTTCTCCTTTAACTCCAGTTTGCCCTCTGTGCCAAACTGGAGAATTGCACATTCACCTCTCACTCTCCAGCTGAAGAAGATTGATGTGCAATTAAGATCTCTAAGGAGATGTATTAAACCCTGCAAGAACTCCAAATTCAGCCATGAATCTTCTTGTTATTTTGTTTTTTCCTCTCCTTTCTATATTGTGTATTGCTATCTCCTCATCTTCAGGACCATTGTGACCCTGGCTCATGCTCCAGTGAAAAGTGGGAGCTGAAAGTATTATTAAAAGTAGTCACTGAAATCTGCCTCCAGTGACAAAGCTCTGAAAGTGGCTTGGTTTCATGCCATTTTACCTCAGTCTTCCTCCTTTCTTGTGCTGTGTTAGGTTAAGTTTTGTTGAGTCACAGTTGCCATGATGTGGCTACATTAAAATGTTACCATAAAACATAAAGATACTTCTTTTTTATGTGGAATGAATTTCTGAAGTTTTGGAAATCCTGTTCCATGGCGGCTTCTTCCAGAAAATTGCTAAGAAAGGTGGAGGTTCTTGTAGCTTTTGGCTGACAACAAAACAGAGGAATTGTTGGAAAATCTTGAGACACCTCTCATTGTGAGATATCCACATTTATTTTCTCAATCCAGGTATTCAGTATGTGTGGATTTCAAGTTAATTTATGTCACTTATCACTGATCTGCTTTCCTAATACTGTAACAGAACTCCTCTCCTAAAATGAAGGTATTTCCTTTCTTCAGTTGTATCTTATTTCTTCAGCTTTTATATATCTTCAAGCATTTTCTTTTGTTTTTTTTTTTGCTGCTTCAATCATTCTTCCACTTAGTTTGATTTAAGCCTCTTCCTGTGGCTTTTGGTACAGGCAATATTGAGCACACCTGTATGCATTAGGGTTTCAAACAGATTTATTCACAGAAAATGTTTCTTCACCTATGTAGGAGTTACAACTCATCTGAGACGTTAAGCTCATTGCTCCATTTCTTGCCATGTGTGTGATAGTTTTCTTTTGATGGAAGAAGTTTCTTGCTGCTGCTGAGACTCACAATCCATGCAGATGTACTAACTTAGACAGTGAGCAATGTCCAATTCCTCATCATACACTTAGCTTTTGTGAATACTTTTTTATTCATTTGAGGAAACTGTCATGCCTGAAAATGTACCATTTTCCAGAATTGTTATGCCTAAGCTGTTATGTAGCTGTCGAATCTCTGATACCATTATTTTGTTTCTCTGTACATACCAAATTCTGAGACCTCTGCTTGTGTACTGGGTTTGCAGCCATTTTGCCCTTGTCTTCTATTATGGATTTGATTCTAATTTAGTTGAATGAAATGCAAATCTTTCTGCTCGAATCTATGGATTTGGAAATCAGGCCTTATATGATGGCAGACTAACTGAAAAATAAAGCATATTTTCATGTTTTGCTCCCTATTTGTTTGTCCTCTGAGGTACAGAAATCCTCTACCATTTGCAGTTTTTCTGAGAATAGATCAGAACCAAAAATATCAGTAGGTTACATGTCCTCCTTTTATAGATAGCAAAGCTGTTGACTTTTACCTCTACTTTTATAAAAGTCTGTGAGAAAATTGACTTAACAGAAGGCAGAAGCCAAGACTTGATTACTTGCAGTCCACAAGATCTGTGTAGTACATGTAGCTACACCAGAGTATTAGTTTCAGTGTTCCGAGCAAGTTAAGTTCTCCCTGCAATTTTAAACACATTGAATATTCTTCATTTCCTTGCCAGAGTGTTTGTAAAATATTGTTGTGTTTTGTTAAGTTCCAGTGCTGCTTTTTGTCTTGCCTGTTGGTAAATGGACCTGTCTCTGCACAATTCCTACACTACTGTCTTCTACAGCAGGAGTCGCTATAACTGTAAGATGTTGCTTTGTAGTTCATTCTCTCTGGTATTTTGTATGCAACCATTTCAAAAGTACAATAAAAGAAGGGCTTAATCTGGCAGAGCAAGATGAAGTTTAAAGAGCAGAAAAAGAAAGATAAGCACTTTGTCTGTCTCCCATTCTCTAGTCTAAGGGTGGCCTCTATGATTAATGTAGCAGTCTGTGCTCCTTAAAGAGGGTGTTACTCAAGCAGGAATTTGGCTGCTCAGGCTAGAGGGAATGCGATGGGCTGGTGCATAGCAGTGGTAACACAAGGTCACAGAGGTGTTAAAATGTGCTAGTAAGAGCATAGAGGTTAGTGCCTTCATTGAGCAGCTGCAATGAAGAGGAACAGAAGTTATGTACTGAATTGTGGCTTTATTAGCTCCTGAAGAAGCTGACCATCTAGGTAAGTTATCCTGGCAAGCCTTTGATACTTCTGGTTATAAATGGTTATACTGCCAGTTTCTCCAATGGCAATGGTATTTCTGAACCTACACTGTTTAGGAAGTTAATTTGCTCCTCTAATAGTGCTATTACAATGTGTTTAGAAATTGCAAAGGCCTATATATCAGTGGGGATGTGAGGCTATGCAGCAGGTGTGAAAAGTCCTCTTGTAGGCACATTTCTGCACATAATTGGTTTACTAAGTATCTCCTGAAGGAATATGAAAGGCTGTGTATCCAAATATACTTGGAGGTTGTCGTGGTTTAAACCTAGCCATGCAGCTCGTTCACTCACTATCCCCCTTCCTCCCCCAACTCCTGGAGAGATGGGGAGGAGAATCAAAAGAATGTAGCTCCCACGGGTTGAGATAAGAACAGTTTAATAACTAAGGTATAACACAAATCACTACTGCTACCACCAATAATAATAATGGTAAAGGAAATAATGGAAGAGAATACGAATACAACACCTCACCACCTGCCACCCAATAACTCGCCCCACCCTGTCCGACTGAGCACTGACCAATACCTAGTCGAACCCCGCAGTGAACTCGCCCTTCCGGGCAACTCTCAGTTACATCCTGGCCATGACGAGCTGTGGTATGGAATACCTCTTTGGCTAGTTTGGGTCAGGTGTCCTGTCTCTGCTTCCTCCCGGCTTCCCCTCCTCCCTGGCAGAGCATGAGACTCAGACTCATGGTCAGATTAAAACATTATCGAGCAGTAACTAAAAACATCGGTGTTACCAGCCCTGTTCCCAGGCTGAAACTCAAAACACAACGCTGCACCAGCTACCAAGAAAGAGAAAAAATGACTGCTACTGTTAAGCCCAGGACAGAGGTTTTTTGAGTGGTGTCACCTGAGCTCTTGAATGGACACAACAGATTCTAAAGAACAAACACTTAGTGGAAACAGTGGAAATATCTGAAACTTGATTGAGACTGCTGTGCAGTCATCCTGCTGCCGAGAGGCTAATGGACCTGGTTTATGCTTTTCAGTAGTTCACACTCCTTTGGAAAGATCTGCTGGCATAAGCTATTGGAAATAAACTGAAATTGGTAGAATTGTGCCAACATGTGACATAAGTGAATTGAGCTCATAGGATAGCTAAGCATAAATCTGAAGACTGCAGAGCACAGTCTCTGTCCTGTAGGGTGCTGAGCAATTGCAAATTCTGCTAGCTACACTGGAAGTCAGTATTTTCAGTCTTTAGTAAAAAAAAATGAAAATTTTTAAAGCAAATGTAATTTTTTCTAGGGGTGGTTGGGGTAGAAATTAGATTTTATTTTTTTATTTTTTTTTTTAGTGCTGAAATCCTAGCAGGGGTAAATACTTGGTTTTCTTTTTTTGTTTTCACCTATATAAGCTCTTTGAAGCCAGTGGCAAAGAATGAAGAGTGTGTTGTAATGATGAATGTGGCCTTTTTGCTATTTATGAGAGCAGAGCTGCTGCTGTTTTAAAGCCAACAAACTGAATGAGTAGGCAATAGAAGTTAACTTGGTCATAGGCATTTTCATTCTCCTTTTCCGCATATTTTGCTGTTTCAGGAGGGAGGAATTAAGTATTGTGTTCTTTGGCATGCCTTAGTAAAGGAAGTAGTGATGTACTAAGGAAGACAGAATCCTGACTGAGCAGTGTCACAAATGAGAAGTTTAGGATTGCTTCTAGCAAATTAAATGGTTCTTTGGTTTGCACAGGCTGTTCCTGGTGATTTTTTTCAACGTTTTACTGTTAAAATTAAAGACAAAGTCCCTTTTGCCACTCAAATAGTCTCTATTTTGAGAATATATTCTATCTGTTTAAATGCAATTGAGCTGAATAATAAAGGTCTCTTTGGTCTGTCAGGGCCAGATTGGAATAGGTTGCACAAAGTACCATGCTCAGCAAAACCCCATTCAGCTATTATAGGGCTGTGGGGGTGTTTGGTCCCAGTGACTGATAATGCTTTTAATTCCTGTATTGGGGTTTTGACTGCCTCTTCATGTTCCAAGTTCCATTTCCATGGTTTTCCCTTTTGTAAAAGTCAGTACAGTGGGTGGGCAATGACAGAAAATCCAGGTACGTGTTTTCTCCAGTATTCTCAAGTTCCCATTAACGTCATTCTTTCTTAGATTGGGCATCTGCAGCTGTTTTATTTTTCTTAAGGTATCTGGAGGAATCACTGCACTGCCCGCTATCCAAATACCCAAAAACTTTTCTTGTGTACTTGGTCCCTGATATTTCTCAGGTGGAATGTCAACTTCTGCTTTATGTAGTGCTTGCCACACTGCTCTGACCACTTCCCCTACCTTTTCAGGGGACTCTCTTCTGATTAGAATATCTATATATTGGTACAGTTTCACATTCTAAGGAAGTGAGACTGTAAAAGTTCAACATGTGTAGCATGAGAAATTGTGTGTAAATGTTTATACATGGAAGTCTGTTAAGGGTATATTGTCTACATTCCTAAGTAAGGGCAAATTTCTTTTTATCCTTCTTTTGTAAGGGGACCATAAAGAGAGTAACTTTTACACCTAGTGCTGCTATCCATGGGCGTGTGGCTGTTTGTAGTGTGGCTGTTAGGGTTGCAGTATTGGGAACTGCAGTTATTAGCGAGGCTGTGTTGCATTTAAGTGCTGCTAATCAGTTGTTATTTGCCATCTGCCATCCAGTTCTTGGACAGATTAAACTGGTGAATTGTATGGGGAGTGGGTTCTAGAGGTGCTTTGTCATGTCTTCAGATCAGCTATGATCTGCTGCAGTAGAAATCAGGGACTGTGTTATGGTAGTAATCTTTGAACTGGGGAGTGCCAGTACTGTGCAAACTACATGCGCTGTAGCCTCCAAATTCTTATTAGGATTAGGGTTGACATTTGAACCAAAAGGCCACATGCTGCTGTTTGGCAGGCACCATGTTCAGCTGTACAGAACATCAAAACCCAAAAGATTTTCCTTATGAACTTAACTGCAAAATGAGTAAGTGACATGCACTTCTTGCCTAGAAGCCACAAATTAATTTTTGCAGTTTGGCAAATAACACTTGCTCCTGCTGGTTACACCAGTTTGCTGAGAATCCTGATTAAGGATCCTGGTGATTACACCAATTTGTCTCAAATGAGTTATTTGAGTTGCTTAAAGAATCACTGTCAAAGGTATTGGTAAAAGTGGTTTTAATATGAATTTATGAAACTGCAACTTAAAGTTCAGTGGTGAGGTTCACTCTGTTATTTAATACATCAGTGAAACATACACAAAGAAAATTGAGGTATAACCAACCTAAAATGATTTATACAGAGACTGAAGAGGCAAAAGAAGAGACCCCCTGTTGAGTTATGAGGTTCAGAGTGGACCCCCTTGCTTTTTAAACTCCTGTTGGAGCTCAGATGCAGCTAGGTCAAAGTTAGTCCTAGACTTAGACAATGGTTTATTTCTAAAGGAACTAACTATGTTAATTTCATCAGTATTAATTTAGCATGCTATCAGCAACTTACTGAGGATCTGTTGCAAATAAGGGGCCTCCCTGCCTTGGGTAAGGAAGGATCTCTCCATCTCAGGTAAAGAATCTCAGGCCTTGAGAAGTGCCCCCAGTTCAAGGGCAGAGTCACTGGCTTGCAGTCCAGTAGCATTTTAGAGAGAACTCTAACTAGACTTGTCTAAGGATCTTGTGTTAGTAGAAAGGTCTCTGCCTCAAGGATCAACCTTTAGAGGTGTCCCAGCTCAAGGGAAGATCACTCCCATGATGTTTAGCAGGGAGAGCTCAAAGAAAGGCTCACTTAGGCTGCCATCTTTACGGGATAAAGTGGCTGGGTCCTAGTTAAATTGCATCCAATGGCAAAGGTATGCATGAGACTCCTTGCATCCACAACTTTCTTTGTTCCTTGATAAATGAGTCTTGGAGAAACTACCATTTCACATGTTAATCACATGATCAGTGTTCCAAGCTCACTTTCATTGGTGCTCACTGGGTCACTGTGCCCCTTTCTGGGTTTTCTGGAGGAAAACATTTAACATTTATAATATATAACAATATGTTGAAAAAGACATCATGCTTTTTTGTCTGGTGTATCTTTTGTAGGCTGGACGTTTTATTTGATGAGATTTGTTTTGCTTCAGAAAAGTAGTATGAATTAAACTATAACTGCCCCAATGGAACAAAGTTAATAGCCATTTAAATTAAACTACAGCCTCCAGTGGATTACCACCTCACTGTCTTTGCTCTAAAATAGAGCTATTTTATCCCCTAGGTTACATAGTCTTTCCTTGTCGGTTATGGGAATTTAAATGTGATGCATTATCCACAGGAGGGCTCCCTTATTGTTCCCTGAAGGTAACAGGGACATATTGGGAGTTTCAAGGGAAAATTTCAGTTTCAAAATGCAAATGAAAGCAATAGAGAGTTCGAAGAAAATCTTTTTCCTAGTTCACACCAAGATCTGGCTTCATGAGAAGTTTTATGCAGATGAGCCTTAATGCACTTTTCTGTTTTGTCTCTAAAACTAAAATCAAGGTTGAGAATAATGTTCCTGCAATATATTTGTACATTTCTAAGTAACTTCTAAACTGGTTTTGTTTTCTCTGAGATGCTAGTGTTAAGTCTGCGGGGAGCTACAAAAGCAGCTCACATCAGGGTGAATGAAAAGAAGATATATAAGCACTATGTTGCAAATGAGATGTTTACAGAATAAGATGAATCTTCAGATGCTTCTCCAATTGTGTTATATTTGTCTTTTTTAATGGGGGGTGTTGGGAAAGGAATTGGACTAAAGTACCTGGTAGCAATCATTCTATCTTAATCCCTGAAACAACGCCTTTGTGAACCAGTGATGACATCGGTTTTTCTCTTTTTCCTGCTTTGGCTTTGCACCCATAGAATGGATGAGAGGTATTTCCTTCAGTCTTTACAGGCCGTGGACAATCTGCTAAAGTTCCTGTGATGGGGAGCTGTTTATGTTGTGTTTGGGGAGAGAGATGTGAAAATGTGTTCTGTTAGAAGCTGCAGCTTGCTAGCTTGTTTTACTTGTTAAGCAAAATTGTATCTGGTGACAGAACAGTATAAGAACATAAGTCAATGTCTCCTGAATCTTCTGTTTTCTTTTCACATGTGTCAAGTTTTTTAGCTAAAGAATTAGTATTGGTAATTTCTTCCCCTGCTGATGTGCAGCTTGGGCTGATGTCCATCAGTTGTTCTTACAGTGCTTCTATCTAGTTCCAGACAGCCCACTCCAAGAAAATATGCCCCTTTAAGGCCGGTCTTTACAGCATAAGCAATTACTCTGCATAATGTCTCACTTTTTCTGCATGAGAACATTGCATGAAGAAAATGTCAGATGCTCTGGTGAACTCTGAGCTCATCTGATCTCTTTTGGCTGGTTCCATTGGACAAGAAAAGATCATAGAATCATAGAATAGTTAGGGTTGGAAAGGACATTAAGATCATCTAGTTCCAAACCCCCTGCCATGGGCAGGGACACCTCACACTAAACCATATCACCCAAGGCCTTGTGCAACCTGATCTTGAACACCGCCAGGGATGGAGCATTCACAACCTCCCTGGGCAACCTATTCCAGTGCCTCACCACCCTAACAGGAAAGAATGTCCTCCTTATATCCAATCTAAACTTCCCCTCTTTAAGTTTTAACCCGTTACCCCTTGTCCTATCACTACAGTCCCTAATGAAGAGTCCCTCCCCAGCTTCCCTATAGGCCCCCTTCAGATACTGGAAGGCTGCTATGAGGCCTCCATGCAGCCTTCTCTTCTCCAGGCTGAACAGCCCCAACTTCCTCAGCCTGTCTTCATATGGGAGGTGCTCCAGTCCTCTGATCATCCTCGTGGCCCTTCTCTGGACTTGTTCCAACAGTTCCATGTCCTTTTTATGTTGAGGACACCAGAACTGCACACAATACTCCAGGTGAGGTCTCACAAGAGCAGAGTAAAGGGGCAGGATCACCTCCTTCGACCTGCTGGTCACGCTCCTTTTGATGAGGCCCAGGATATGGTTGGCTTTCTGGGCTGCAAGTGCACACTGCTCATTTCTCATTGACCGACACCCCCAAGTCCCTCTCTGCAGGGCTGCTCTGAATCTCTTCTCTACCCAACCTGTAGCTGTGCCTGGGATTGCTCTGACCTAGGTGTAGGACCTTGCACTTGGCATGAGGTTGGCATCAGCCCACCACACAAGCATGTTGAGGTCCCTCTGGATGGCACTCCTTCCCTCCAGGGTATCAACCGAACCACACAGCTTGGTGTCATTGGCAAACTTCCTTAGGGCACACTCAATCCCACTGTCCATGTCAGCAATGAAGATGTTAAACAAGACCGGTCCCAACACCGATCCCTGAGGGACACCACTCTTTACTGGTCTCCAGCCAGACATTGAGCCATTGATCACAACTCTTTGCGTGTGGCCATCCAGGCAGTTCTTTATCCACCGAGTGGTCCATCCATCAAATTGATGTCTCTCCAATTTAGAGACAAGGATGTCATGTGGGACAGTGTCAAACGCTTTACACAAGTCCAGGTAGATGACATCAACTGCTCTACCCCTGTTCATCAGTTTTGTAGCCCCATCATAGAAGGCCACCAAATTGGTCAGGCAGGATTTCCCCTTAGTGAAGCCATGCTGGCTGTCACCAAGCACCTTGTTGTTTTTCATGTGCCTTAGCATGCCTTCTAGGAGAATCTGCTCCAAGATTTTGCCACGTACAGAGGTGAGAGTGACTGGTCTGTAATTCCCCAGGTCATCCATTTTCCCCTTCTTGAAAATGGGGGTTATATTTCCCTTTTTCCAGTCGTTGGGAACTTCACCTGACTGCCATGATTTCTCAAATATGATGGCCAGTGGCTTCGCAACTTCATTCGTCAGCTCCTTCAGGACCCGCGGATGGATCTCATCAGGACCCATGGACTTGTGCACGTTCAGATTTTTAAGAGGGTCTCCAACCAGATCCTCTCCTACAGTGGGCCCAAAGTCTTCATTCTTACAGTCCCTGCATCTGCCTTCCAAGACTTGGGTGGTGTGGTCAGAGCCTTTGCCAGTGAAGACCGAGGCAAAGAAGTCATTCAGAACCTCAGCCTTCTCCAAATCCTGTGTAGCCAGTTCTGAGAGCTTCCTGAGGGCCTACGTTCTCCCTAGTCTGTTTTTTATTTGCTATGTACCTGTAGAATCCCTTCCTGTTGTCCTTAATATCCCTGGCCAAGTATAATTCTAACTGGTCCTTAGGTTTCCTAACCTGGTCCCTAGCTTCCCGGACAACATCCCTGTACTCTTCCCAGGCCACCTGTCCTTGCTTCCACTTATTATAAGCCTCTTTTTTCATTTGAATTTTCCTCAGCAGCTCCTTATCCATCCAAGGAGGTCTCCTGGCCCTCCTGCTGCACTTCCTTCTGGTTGGAGTGCAACACTCCTGAGCTTGCAGTAGGTGATCCTTGAATATCAACCAACAGTCTTGGGCCCCCCTGCTCTCTAGGGCTGTGTCCCATGGAATCTTACTAAGAAGGTTCCTGAAGAGGCCAAAGTCTGCTCTTTTGAAGTCCAGGGCAGTGAGCTTGCTGCACGCTCTTCTCACTGTCCTGAGCATCTCAAATTCGAGCATCTCATGATCGCTGCATCCAAGGCTGCCGTGGAGCGTCACATTTCCAATGAGCCCTTCCCTGTTGGTGAGCATGAGGTCAAGCATGGCACCTCTCCTTGTCGGCTCCTCTGTTACTTGCAGAAGGAAGTTGTCTTCCACACAATCAAGGAACCTCCTGGATTGCTTGTGCCGGGCCGTACCATCGTTCCAACAGATGTCAGGGTGGTTGAAGTCACCCATGAGAACAAGGGCCTGTGAGCGTGAGGCTTTTCCTATCTGTGTATAAAGTTCTTCATCTGCAGGTTCTTCTTGATCAGGCGGTTTGTAACAGATCCCCACAGTAATGTCTCCCATTGCTGTTCTCCCTTAAACCCTGACCCACAAACTCTCTGTGGACTGCTCACCTGTCCCCAGACAGAGTTCCATACTCTCCAGCCTATCCCTAACATAAACAGGAAGGCCCCCTCCCTGCCTGCCAAGCCTGTCTTTTCTAAAGAGCCTGTAACCTTCCATTCCAACACTCCAGTCATAGGAGCCATCCCACCATGTTTCTGCGATGCCTATTATATCACACACCCGCAGACATGCAAACATCTCTAATTACAGTATCACAGTATGCTAGAGATTAGAAGGGACCTCAAAAGATCATCTAGTCCAATCCCCCTGCTGGAGCAGGAACACCTGGATAAGGTTACACACGAATGTGTCCAGGCGGGTTTAGAATGTCTCCAGAGGAGACTCCACAACCTCCCTGGGCAGCCTGTTCCAGTGTTCCGTCACCCTCACTGAGAAGAAGTTTCTTCTCAAGTTTAAGTGGAACCTCTTGTGTTCCAGTTTGTACCCATTACCCCTTGTCCTGTCATTGTTTGCCACTGAGTAGAGCCTGGCTCCGTCCTCGTGACACTCCGCCTTTATATATTTATATACACTAATAAGGTCACCCCTCAGTCTCCTCTTCTCCAGACTATAGAGACCCAGCTCCCTCAGTCTTTCCTCATAAGGGAGATGCTCCACTCCCTTAATCATCTTAGTTGCCCTGCGCTGGACTCTCTCCAGCAGCTCCCTGTCCTTCTTGAACTGAGGGGCCCAGAACTGGACACAATATTCCAGATGCGGTCTCACCAGGGCAGAGTAGAGGGGAAGGAGGACCTCTCTCGACCTACTAACCACCCCCCTTCTAACACACCCCAGGATGCCATTGGCCTTCTTGGCCACAAGGGCACAGTGTTGGCTCATGGTCATCCTGTCGTCCACTAGGACCCCCAGGTCCCTCTCCCCTACACTGCTCTCTAACAGGTCGTTCCCCAACCTATACTGGAACCTGGGGTTGTTCCTGCCCAGACGCAGGACTCTACACTTTCCCTTGTTATATTTCACCAAGTTATTCCCTGCCCAACTCTCCAGCCTGTCCAGGTCTCGCTGGATGGCAGCACAGCCTTCTGGCGTGTCAGCCACTCCTCCCAGCTTAGTGTCATCAGCAAACTTGCTGATAGTACACTCAATTCCCTCATCTAAATCATTGATGAATATATTAAATAATACTGGTCCCAGTACTGACCCTTGAGGCACTCCACTAGTTACAGGCCTCCAACTAGACTCCGCCCCATAGACTACAACTCTCTGGCTTTTCTCCTTCAGCCAGTTCGCAGTCCACCTCACTACCTGATCATCCAGACCACACTTCCTCAATTTAGCTGTGAGGATGCTGTGGGAGACTGTGTCAAATGCTTTGCTGAAGTCAAGGTAGACCACATCCACCGCTCTGCCATCATCCATCCACCGTGTTATTTCCTCATAAAAGGCTAAGAGATTGGTCAAGCATTACTTTCCCTTGGTGAAGCCATGTTGACTGCCCCTCTTAACCCTCTTATCCTTGATATGCCTTAAGATGGCACCAAGGATAAGGTGTTCCATCACTTTCCCAGAGATGGAGGTGAGGCTGACCGGTCTATAGTTACCCGGGTCCTCCTTCTTGCCCTTTTTGAAGACTGGAGTGACATTTGCTTTCCTCCAGTCCTCAGGCACCTCTCCCGTTTCCCAAGACTTGGTAAAGATGATGGAGAGTGGTCTAGCAATGACTTCCGCCAGTTCCCTCAGCACCCGCGGGTGAATCCCATCTGAACCCATGGATTTATGGATGTCCAGATTGCTCAACCGATCTCTAACCCATTCCTCATCGACTAAGGCAAACCACTCCGTTGACCGGACTTCATCTGAGGTCTCAGGGGTACAGGGCTCTTCAGGACTGCCTGCAGCAGAGTAGACAGAGACAAAGAAGGCATTCAGTAACTCTGCCATCTCTGTATCTTCTGTCACCAGGGCACCCATCCCGTTCATCAGTGGGCCTACATTGCCTCTGGTGTTAGTTTTATCTGCCATGTATTTGAAAAAGCTCTTTTTGCTGTCCTTGAGCCTTCTCGCCAGGTTTAATTCTAAGGAGGCCTTAGTCATCCTAGCTGCCTTCCTACATCCTCTAGCAGCAGCCTTATATTCCTCCCAAGTGGCCAGCCTCTCCTTCCATGACCTGTAAGCTCTCCTCTTCCACTTGAGCATACCCAGCAATTCCCTATTTAGCCACGCAGGTCTCCTGGCCCTCTTCCTTGACTTCCTACGTGTCGGGATGCTCTGATCTTGAGCTCGGAAAAAGCAATCCTTGAATGCCAACCAACTATCTTGGGCCCCTTTACCTTCAAACAGCCTTGCCCATGGGATTTCCCCTAGCAATTGCTTGAAAAGGCCAAAGTTTGCCCTGCTAAAGTCCAGGGTTGCAATTCTACTCGTTATTCTACTGGTCCTACCACACAAGATCCTGAATTCCACCATCTCATGGTCGCTGCAACCAAGGCAGCCCTCAACCTTTACTGCTTTGACCAGACCCTCCTTGTTAGTGAGTATGAGATCCAGCAGCACTCCTCTCCTGGTTGGCTCATCCACCATTTGCATGAGGAAGTTATCATCCATACGCTGGAGGAACCACCTGGACTGTGGCTGGGGTGCTGAGTAGCAGTCCTTCCAGCAAACATCAGGGAAGTTAAAATCCCCCACGCTGACCACGGCCTGTGACTGTGAGGCCGCTCTCAGCTGCCTGTAGAAAGCCTCGTCAACTTCCTCACCCTGATCTGGTGGCCTGTAACAGACACCCACAACAGTATCGCCCCTGCCAGCCTGCCCCTTAATTCTCACCCACAGACTCTCAACTCGCTCGTCATCTGTCCCTGGACAGAACTCAGTGCACTGTAGTTGCTCCCGCACATAAAGAGCAACCCCACCACCCCTCCTGGCTGGCCTGTCTTTCCTGAAAAGGACACAGCCCTCCATGACTATATTCCAGTCATGTGAGCTGTCCTACCACGTCTCTGTAATTGCCACCAGATCATAATCTCCTGACTTAACACAGGTTTCCAACTCCTCCTGCTTATTTCCCATTCTGCGCGCATTGGTGTACAGACATTCCAGGGAGCGAGCTGAGCACACCGATTTCACCTTAGGATTATAGGAGGCCTCCCAGTCTTCATCAATTCTGGAGTGCTGCCCTACTGGGGCAAGCCCAGCTACAACCCCATCCCCCTTCGAATCTAGTTTAAAGCTCTCCAAATGAGCCCTGCTAATTTGTGCCACAGAATCCTTTTGCCTCTGTGAGATAAACCTTTCCCACATGCCACCATCCAGACTGGTGCCCTATAAAACCAGCTGTTATCAAAGAATCCAAAGCCCTGCCTGTAGCACCAGTCTCGAAGCCAATCGTTTATGGACTGAATTTTCCCATTCCGTCCCACATCGTCAATGGAAGATGGAAGGAGTGAGGAGAAGATCACTTGAGCCCCAGAGTCTTTCACCATCCGCCCCAAGGCCCTGTAGTCTTTCTTCATCCCCCTCAGACTGCGGGAAGCAGCTTCCCCCTCACCTGTCTGGAAGACCAGCAGCGGGTAGTAGTCTGTCGGGTGCACCAGGTTGGGGAGCAACCTGGTGATATCCCTGATCCGGGCTCCAGGCAGACTACACACTTCCCTATGATGAGGGCCAACTCTGCATATCGGGCCCTCTGTTCCTCTCAGAAGGTAATCGCCTACTACAATGACCCTTCTTTCTTACTTATCAGAGGCAGTCTTAAGGTACGAAGTCGACCGCCTTTTCCTATGTGGCCTTGTAGGCGGGCCTTGCACCACATCCTCACCTACCTCTCCTTCAAGATCCAGGGCCTCAAACCTATTACGGAGGGACACCTGGGGAAGCAGGGCAGGAAGGGAGGAGGGTTGCCCCCGAACTGGAACTCGCTTCCAACCCTCGTCATCTTTTTGGTCCCCTACCTCTACGCAACAGCTACAGGGCAGGGGCTGTTTTGGGCCATCCCCCTCTGTCTCACAGGGCAGGGGGTCCATCCCCTTTTGGGGGGTATCTCCCTGGAACCATTCCAACTGGCACACCAGGGAGTTACTCCACCAGTCGATCTCCCTTTCACACTCCCTTATGGTCCTCAGCATCTCAACTTCCTCCTTAAGTTTTGCCACCGATCTAAGCAGATCTTCTACCTGCTCACACCTCACGCAGGTGGAATGCTGTCCTCCCTCCCCCAGCAGCAACAGGCTCTGGCACTCCCTGCATCGAGACCTGAACAGCCACGGTTTGGGACAGGGTCTCTGTCCGAGTTGCTACACCCTTCTTACTGCAAGCTCTCTTTCTGGAGGTGACCATATTGGTCAGCAGTTTGGGACACCACCAACAGGGTCAGCAACATGACCTGCTTGTTCCTCCCTGCACCTGGTGGGCAGCGACACGTTGCTGCCCTCTCAGAGGCTCTTTCAAGGCATTTCTTCTTGTTTGTTCCCCATGCTATGGGCATTTGTATAGAGGCATCTCAGCTGAGCTCCAAATGAAGCTGGCTCATTGGCTGGAGCGACTGAAATATCTCTGCATTGGTCCGAGCATTTATTCTAGGTGCTAGCAACTGACTGGGTGTGTTGGGATGGAATGATGCCCCCCTTCCCCAACACATCTAGTTTAAAGCCTCCTTGACCAGTCTGGCAAGCCTCCTACCAAAACTGCTCTTCCCCATCTTTATCAGACCAGCTCCACCAGCCCCCACTAGACCTGGCCTACAAACTTGGGTCCCGTGTTCAAGGCACCCAAACCCCTGACTATGACACCACCCTTTTAACCATTTATTAACCTGGCCAATCCTCCTAGCTTTTTTAGGTCCTCCCCTGTATCCTGGAGAATTGACAAAAAGACTATCTGAGCTCCAGAGCCCCTAACCACCTCCCCCAGGGCTCTGTAGTCCTTCTTTATTTCCCCAGGCTACTACTATCTATATCCCCAGCACCCACATGGATCACCAGAAGTGGGACTTACTAGAGCAGGCAGCCTCTCTGCAACATCCCTGACCCATGCCCCTGGTAGGCAACACACCTCCCTTGAGACTGATGCGCGGATTGACTCCACAACTCGTTAAAAGTTGTAAAGTAGGTATGCTTTTTATTCAGCGCTGAGACGCACGGGGATAATTCCTCAAAGTCATGCGTACCTCAGTGTTGTTTCCCTGTACATTTATTCTCTAAAGTTATATATATTCATAAGGTTGCACAATACGCCTATACATATTCATGTCCTATCCCCGCTTCGTATTATAATGAGCCAGAAGGTCCTCTGCGCCTGCGCAGTGCCCCCTCTGGTCATGGGCAGGGGTCTCAAGATGAAGTAAATGAGTCTTCCTCCTCTGGGTAGGGGTCTTCAAGATGAAGTAAATGAGTCTTCCTCTTCTTGCACTTTTCACCTTTTTAGTCTTTATGTGTGGCCTTAGAGTTTGGTCAGTGTCCCAGCCATAAATCCTCTACTTCTCCCCTTTATCAGTAGAGTTTGATCAGTGTCCCAGCCATAAATCCTCTGCTTCTCCCCTTTATCAGTAGATTCAGGCGTCTGCTTATTAACAGGACCGGAGGTCTCTGTTCTGCTTAGCAGGCATTTACAACAGATAGTCCTTTTGTTTAAACAAATTCCTCTAACCCCCTTGTACAACCCCCTTGTACAACCCCCCTGTACTACCCCCCTGTACAATGGTCAACCCTCTGTATCAAGACTAGGTCAGGCCGACAGACGAGTGCTTCTGTCCCTTCCACAGTAGAATCCCCTACTACTACGACCCACTGCTTTTTCCTGGCAGCACCAGTAGAGATCTTTACCAGTGCATCAGCCGGCTGTTTCTGGCTCGAGTGCATTTCCTCATTAGTCCCCTGCAGGACAGACAGCAAAGCGGTTCTGCGTGGGGACAACAGATCTAGGGGAAAGCCCCTTGCTTTTGGTTGTCCTTTTTCCCAGGTTAACGGCCTCCTTCTTTCCTTCATGAGCTAGAGGTGAAACTCGAGGCCCCTGCACAGTTTGGGCCTGGAGCAAGTGTTCCTGCTTCCTCTCAGCTTCCCTGACATCTTGCAGCCTATTGACAGCATCCCGCAGCTCAGCCCCTGCTGCAGGAGCACCTCCACCAGGGAGCACCGAGTGCAGCCCTGCCCATTGCGCTCCCTCCCCTCACCAGACCAGTGCAGGCACTCTCCTCTCTACACCCCGAGCTCTGCACTGCAGCCTCCCCTCTCATCGGCTCCCTGTGGGTGCCTACGCTGGCCGCAGCCGGGGCAGCCAGAGGAGCCTCCCAGGCCTGGCCCTCCTCATACGGCGAGTGCCCGCCAGCCCTCTCAAACTCCCTCCACCCACCCAGCTTGCCCGCGCTCCCTGGGTCAGGTTTTCACCCCCTCAGGGCTGGTGCCGCCGTTGCTCCTGGCTCCGCCCCGTGTGAGTCAGCTGCTCGCTCTCGTCAGCTGAGCTGCCGGCTCCCGGGCAGGTCCTGTCGAGGACTTGAGGCTCCCTCGGTGGCTCTCGTCGCTCTGAGTTGAGGCTCCTGGTCGCTGATCTCCCCCCCGCCCCGGTGTTGAAGGCGTCCTCTCTCGAGCTGCTCGCCTCAGCAATTATTATCAAGATATAATTCTCAGAAGATAACTCAGAAAAGTGTTGCAGACTCAGGAGAAGATGATTAAATTCCAGCTGTTTGTTTGGGCAAAGCTATTATCTGATAAAGTTAAATGTCGCTATGAAGACATGCCAAGCTATGTGAGAATAATTGGAAATTGCTAGTGGTTATCTCCAGCATAGAAGATTTTGTTGTATTTCTCTCAGCATTAGGTTGGCTTTCCTTGTGCTGCTATATGGAGAAGAACTCAGGAGAATATTTCTACGTGGGAACTACAAAGTTGGGTGTGTGGCTACTATTATAAGGGCTGAGATATAGCATGAGATAATAGTCCAAGTATTGCTGTTTAGCAGTCAGAATACCTGGACTGAACTCTTAGTTCAGATCTCGTATTCTTCTAGGGAGGTGTCAAGGTTTAACCCCATCTGGCAGCTAACCCCGCACAGCTGCTTACTCACTGCCCGCAATGGGATGGGGAAGAGAATTGGAAGGGTAAAAGTGAGAAAACTTGTGGGTTGAGATCAAGACAGATTAGTAGGTAAAGTAAAAGTCATGTGTGCAAGCAAATCAAAACAAGGAATTCATTCACCACTCACCAAGGGCAGGCAGGTGTTCAGCCATCTCTAGGATGGCATCAGGGTCACCCATCATGGTTATTTGGGCAAACAGAAAGCCATCACTCCGGACACCACCCCTTCCTTCTCCTTCTCCCAGCTTTATAAGCTGAGCATGACACCATATGGTGTGGAATATCCCTTTGGTGTGTTGGGATCAGCTGTCCCAGCTGTGTCTCCTCCCAGCTCCATCCCCACTCCCAGCTCCATCCCCACTCCCAGCCTGCTCGCTGGCGGGGTGGGGCAAGAGTCAGAAAAGGCCTTGACTCTGTGTAAGCACTGCTCAGCAATAACTAAAATATTCCTGTGTTATCAACACAGTGTTCAGCACAAATCCAAAACATAGCCTCATACTAGCTACTATGAAGAAAATTAACTCTATCCCAGCCCAAACCAGCACAGGTCACCCTGTATCAAGTGTGAAAGTAAAGTCTAATGCTTGTATACTTCATGGGTTTTTTTCAAGGTTTATTTAGGATTGACAGAGATTTTGAGACCTGTGAATTGGAAATGGTATGTGAACAGGCAGTATAATTTAGCATCAAAGTCTGTGCTTTGAAATTGTGCTTTTCCTACATTGTAGATCTTATTTTATAGTGTTGCCTCCTGAAGGGCAATCTTCTATTTAATATTCCTTTAATTCTCAGCTGTTTGAGAAGCAAGGCTCTCAAGGTTGTGTATCTTTTGTCTCCATGGTGTAGAGATTTTAGGATCAGCTCAGCAAGTTCTGATTGTATTTAAGAAAATGACAAAAGTCATAGACGAAAGGGGTATACACTCTATTAGTTTCAAGCTAGATTTCAAGGTCTTAAAACTAATATTGAAGTCTAAAGGTAGTTCAGAATAAACAATACTTTGGCTTAATTCCTCCTCTTTCTTGTCCTGCACAAATTGAGAATTTTTTGTCATACCATGCTTTTCAGGAACTTCTTTAGCCAATGTTTCTTAGTGAATCTGTTCTGTCTTTCATCTTTTCTCTGTTTCATTGATCCCATCCAAATTTGCATTATCTATGCAATACACCATTTCAAGTGTGCATCTTTTCAACACTGAAAATATTCCTCTAATAAATACCATTTGCTAGAACATCTGCACATGCAAAAAGGCTGCAAAAATAACTAAATCACATGGGATTCTTATGAAAACTACAGGAATTGGATGACACAGTGATAAAAAATTATCTACAGCTCTTACTAGTACTGGTTTTGTGCAGTTATATTGATGATGCTGAGTGATGACCTTGAACTTTCTTTTCATTCCTTTGATAAAGAAGCGGTAAAGCTGGGTTAAAATTTCTGTTTGTAGTATTATATTTAAATGTGAATTAAGCAACTTTTTTCATGCTTATGTTGGATTTTTTGCTGGAAAATCTTACGTAAACAGCCATGTAGTTCATGCCAACAGGTCTAGTAAGAGCTTAAACACAGGCTGAAGTAGTATTTCCGCTTTCCAGAGATGTGCTCATACTCTATTGCCACGAGTACTTTTTTTCTCTTATGCCAGTAGAAGTTGGTATATTGACTATATTAGTGATAGATTTCTACATGAAGTCTACTGTGTTGGTGGAAGCCCAGCATATTCCACCACCAGTTGCTTCTTAGAAGTGATGTGAATTTGAGAAAATAAGGCACCACATCATGTTTGTCTGTATTTCTGTTTCTCTTCAGCCTTGGGCCTGTGCAAACACCATTCTATCTTTCAAGTATTTATGTGCATCCACAAGCTGTGTTTCTTTGTTTATGAGTAAACACTGAGATCTCACAAGGTGACTTTAAGGGCAGAGTTTTGTCAGAGACATGGAGTAGTGTCCATGCTGTGGCTTTGAAACTGGAAGGAACAGAAGTAAGATCCTCCTGTTGAGGACATGGTCTTCACGGTTCTTTGTGGCAACGTTTTTAAGGTTATTTGGAGATGTGCACTGCAGTCCATGTTAAAGCAGAACAGACCACACTTCTCTCTCTCCTGCAGTTGTTCTAAGTGGAAAAAGACCTAGTTCCCATATTTTTTACTTGTGTCCATTTCACAGAATTTAGGAGGAATTAAGAAAAGTGCTTTCCTAGAGGCAGATCATAATTTTTCATTTTACCATATCCCTAGAGAAACGGTTAAACTATTCAGTGTGCCCAGTTGTCAATTATTTGTGTGTAGCGGCCTCTTGCAGATAGTGTGATACTTGCATTCATTTTGGCCACTTTATTTGTCATGTTGCTGTTTGTCTTTGCCTTCTGTGAATCTTTTTCTCTTCCCAGCTGCTCTCAGATGTGTTGGCTTCTGTTATTTATTGCTTTACTTGTGCTGGTGAGTCTGCAGCTTGCTGATCTGCAGCTAATGTGGGCTTCTGCTTCAGCTGAAGGGTACTGGAGTATGAAAGAGGCCATAGGAGGGCAATTTGGGCTTCCTGTGGGCCCTGTGGAGACTGACTGTTGGTGCTTCCCGAGGACTTCTAAGAATATGTATGTGTCGGCACAGCAGCCGCCTCTTCAGTGGGGTTTTGTGGAGGAGAGGCTGAGCAGTACCAAAGGGTACTTCCTGAAGCATCACTTCAACAGGGCAATGCCCAGCTGTGCTTTCTGTTTGTCTGAGAGGTTTGGAAGTGCTTATAAAACTGAATTTCTCTTTGGAGTCCAGTTTGATGTGATAGTGTTTTGGTCATGTATCAGCATAGTTCTTCAAGAGAACAATCCTAATGTACTTGGGGCTGTCCAGCCTGGAGAAGAGAAGGCTGTGTGGAGACCTCATAGCAGCCTTCCAGTATCTGAAGGGGGCCTATAGGTAGGCTGGGGAGGGACTCTTCATTAGGGACTGTAGTGATAGGACAAGGGGTAACGGGTTAAAACTTAAACAGGGCAAGTTTAGATTGGATATAAGGAGGAAATTCTTTCCTGTTAGGGTGGTGAGACACTGGAATAGGTTGCTGTCCTGGGTTCAGCAGTAGCAGTCATGTTTCTCCTCCTTGGTAGCTGGTGCAGTGCAGTGTTTTGACTTTCGGCTCGGGAACAGAGCTGATAGAGATGTTTTGGTTTGGCCAAGGACTTTGTGAGCCTCATGCTCTGCCAGGGAGGAGGGGAAGCCAGGAGGAAGCAGAGACAGGACACCTGACCCAAACTGACCAAAGAGCTATTCCATACCACAGCACGTCATGCCCAGGATGTAACTGGGAGTTAGCCGGAAGGGCTGAGAGACTGCAGGGTTGGAGGAGGTATCGGTCGGAGCTTGGTCGGGCTTGGGGGGCGAGTTATCGGTCAGCTGGTGCTGAGGTGTTGTATTCTGTTCCCTTGTTATTTCCTTTATCATTATTATCATTGGTGGTAGCAGTAGTGATTTGTGTTATACCTTAGTTACTAAACTGTTCTTATCTCAACCCGTGGGAGTTGCATTCTTTTGATTCTCCTCTCCGTCCCTCCGAGAGCAGGGGGAGGGCAAGAAAGGGGGGGAAGTGAGCGAACGAATTACCTGACTGGGTTTAAACCACGACAGTTCTTTTTGGCGCCCAACGTGGGGCCCGAAGGGTTGAGATAACGACAGATCTGACTGGATTAATAGTCATTCGTCACAATGCTGATTTATTGGGTATCAGAGTTGTTCTTCTTGATCTCACAGCTTCAGACCGTTGTAACTTACGTAGAGCCGGTATTTGCTGTGTTAGTGTTTATCAAGTGTGGGGCCTGGGCTAAGGTTCTTGTCTCACTGTGCTTTATGGCAATGACTTGTAATACGGGTGGGCTCCAGCAGCAGGGCGGGACGGACGTGGCCGTGGACTTGTACCTGCCCGTCCGGCTGCTCTTCACCGTCCTGGCCCTCACCCTACTCTCCATCTTCGTGAGGCTGCGGGGAGCCGAGGGGGAGCGGCCCCGGGAGGCGGCGGCTGCTGAAGCGGCCCGGGAGAGCGGCTCCGGGGACCAAGCGGCGGCGGGAGCGGGGCCGGAGGCCGCGAGGGGACGGCTGCCGGTGGAGGAGGCCGGGGCGGTCGAGGAGCAGAAGGAAGCGGCTGCCGAGCAGCGGGATAAGGCGGCGGAGGAGCCGAGCCCCGCGGAGGAGCCCAGCCCCGCGGAGGAGCCCAGCCCCGCGACGGCCGAGAGCATTCCCAGGCAGCCACCGGCCGAGCCCCAGGAGGATGCAGGAGACCACGCAGCACTTCCCAGCAAGGCAGAGGAGGAAGAGCTGGACTCAGGAAAAGAGAAGCTGGCGGTGGGAGAGCCGGCAAGCACAGCAGCTACACCAGCCCCAGTGACAAGCACAGCAGCATCGTTTGAGAGTTCTGAAGGTTTTGAATGGCCTTTGGGTATCCTTGGGACCTGCCTGCTGATTGTGATGGGGATCAGCATGTTGGCACACACACAGACTGTGTTCTACCCACAACCATTTTGTCTGATCTCAGAAGTTAAGCAGAGTCAGGTTTGGGTCTTGTCTGGGGTTAGACAACAATATAGGGGGACCAAGAGGTTTTCCCCAAGGCTGAACAGTCATGAGTGGCAGGGTGTGTGGGACAGTATGGGCAAGTATCTAGTCCACTGGGCCCCTCCAGTGCTTTGGAAGCGTCGGAGATGGAAGGCAGCTGTATGGAGTCCCCAGCAACAAGCTGCAGAAACTGCTTAAGGGGACAGTGAATTTTTTTAAGCCTGGTGGGCCCATGGCACTTCAGGCCATCAGAGCAGAGATGCAACACAGAGATGGACTCATGATCGAGGGGTGGACTTAACAATGGACACTATTGCCCAGGTTGTTCACGAGTGTGAACACTGCACACAGTCTCTCCTGCTCTGGAAGACTGTTATAAGAGATGGAGCCTGACATGGACCAGATGGACGCAGCAGCTTTATAGGGACTGGTCCATGCACTAAGATAAGAGTGCACCGAGATAAGAGTGATGGTATATTGAAAATGTGGGATCTGAGCATGACGTGAATGGTATGGAATAAGGGGTGGATAATGTCCTGGGTTCAGCAGTAGCAGTCATGTTTCTCCTCCTTGGTAGCTGGTGCAGTGCAGTGTTTTGACTTTCGGCTCGGGAACAGAGCTGATAGAGATGTTTTGGTTTGGCCAAGGACTTTGTGAGCCTCATGCTCTGCCAGGGAGGAGGGGAAGCCAGGAGGAAGCAGAGACAGGACACCTGACCCAAACTGACCAAAGAGCTATTCCATACCACAGCACGTCATGCCCAGGATGTAACTGGGAGTTAGCCGGAAGGGCTGAGAGACTGCAGGGTTGGAGGAGGTATCGGTCGGAGCTTGGTCGGGCTTGGGGGGCGAGTTATCGGTCAGCTGGTGCTGAGGTGTTGTATTCTGTTCCCTTGTTATTTCCTTTATCATTATTATCATTGGTGGTAGCAGTAGTGATTTGTGTTATACCTTAGTTACTAAACTGTTCTTATCTCAACCCGTGGGAGTTGCATTCTTTTGATTCTCCTCTCCGTCCCTCCGAGAGCAGGGGGAGGGCAAGAAAGGGGGGGAAGTGAGCGAACGAATTACCTGACTGGGTTTAAACCACGACAGTTGCCCAGGGAGGTTGTGAATGCTCACTGCCCTGGCAGTGTTCAAGACCAGGTTGGACAAGGCCTTGGGTGATATGGTTTAGTGTGAGGTGTCCCTGCCCATGGCAGGGAGTTTGGAACTTGATGATCTTAAGGTCCTTTCCAACCCTAACTATTCTATGATTCTATGATTCTACTTTCAGCATATTGCAAGAAGAATTGTCAAAGGTGACCAAATTGCCTTAAATGTAAGAGACTTGAGGGGATTGAATGACAAGTCCTTAGATTACTGAATTTCTCTTGATTATTTTTTTTTATTAAGCTTGGGTATCTACTGCAGTTTATGGGATCTAGATGTACTGTTTTATGCTGTGATCATCATATGAATGACAGCAGATTCAGTAGAATCTCTTCTTGGCTGTAAACATAACAGTGAACACCTAGTGAATGAGATGTTTGTACTGAGTGATTCTGATTAGAAAGTCCCTCTTTGTACAGCCTCTATCCCCAGTCACAAATCCTGTACAGCTTGCATTGCTCCCCACACTTGGCTGCTCCCCACTGCTGTCGGTAAGTTTGTTTTCTCTGCACTACAGAGTTAGAGCAAAGTGTCTCTATATTTTTGTTGTACAGGCACTCACCTTTTTCTCTCTTCCCCTTATAACTGGCTCTGCAGTTTTTCTCTCTCCTATGCGTGCAGAGGGCTGACAATCCCCAAAGAGGTGCATAGGGATTGGAGACAAGTTAAAAACCTTTTGTTGAAGAGCAAGATATTGGTGGAGTTCCAGAAATCCAGAGATCTTTACTGGGGTTCACTTTCTGTGGTTGTCTGATAGATACTTATAGGATGTATATTTAAACTGCTTGGATACTGAAACACCTCAGTTAATGTGATTTCCTGTAACTTCTGTCCAATACGTAGTTCCTTAAGGTGTTGAGGATTTTTTTTTTAAGGTCATAAGTGTAAATATACATGAATAAACAGATACTTGAGTGATTCACAGCATTCATTCCAGCCATAAAATTTGTGGGCATGCCCCATAAACACAGGGGTTGATGTTTTCTAGTGGTGCTTATAAAATCATGGCCTGAGGCTATGCAGCCAGGGATTTCATGCATTGAAACAGGCAGAAAAAAAAGTGATCAGGACACAGTGTGAGGAATGGACAGGGGAAAATATGAAATTATTATGTAATTTGGCAATATGTGATGGAAAACAATGTCTGGTTGTATTTGAGCAATTGGAATTTCTTACTATTAACTGACAACATTGTCAAAAATCATACAGGTGTCATAGAAAATTCCCCATTTCCCTAAGGATTTAGTCAGGTTATTGTAGAGAATTGATTACCTACCCCCAAGTAGGGATTTGGCTCCAGTAGGTTCAGGGGTGAGAGTGTACTTGCATCTATAGGCAGCATGCATATACCAGAGCCTCAACATTCATAAGCCAGTTGGATTTCTGAGGCTTCTGCCTCATGGCTACTATCTTATGGCTTCCTGGAATTGCTTTGCTAGGGGTGGTGAGCTATTTTATATATTAAGAGAAACACGTGAGGTGAAAATTTAATGTCTAAGATTTGCCTGCTGATTGGAGTGTAGATATGTGTATTTGCAATGTCTGTGAATGGAGGCTTTATTTTGACTTACTAGAAAGACAGGCCAAGCTCCAGTGTGTGTAGAACTTCCAGACACTATAAAAAGGTAGCTGTCTGTGGAGATGTGTTTTGGGCCTGCTTCTGTGAGATGATTTGTATGCTATATGTTGATGATATGATATACCTACCTCAGCTTGCCATGTAACTGTTATGCCTCAACAGGGTGGGGGGGTGACCCTCTCGCACACTTAGAGGATGACTACTTCAGGAGCCCATGGGTGGCATATGACTGTGAAGGGCATTCTCCCAGGTTAGACTTCCTTGCTATTGTGCATGGTTTTTGTTCCTTCCTTCTGAAGTACTAAAGTCTGATAAGAGTGTTATCAAATGTTTGAAAGAAAAGAAGAATAAGTATGTAAGGAAGTTAATGGATAGTATGCAGATATCCATCATAAGAAATCCAAATCCCATGGGTTTGTGTTAGATATTGCAGGAGGAAGGATGTATTTATTTTTCTTCTTTGCTTTTTTTTTTCCCAGTGAGATAATTGTGCCTGATGATGAAGTTTGCTCACTCTGTTTTTTGATCCTGTAGTGCAGCTGCTGCTCTATTTTCTGCATGGCTGGGCTTTACCACAGACCTGTCGAGCTATAGCTCACTGATTATTTTTTTTCTTAAGAAAAAAGAATGCCAGAAGACAGCATTATGGCAATGCAGCCATAGGCAGGCCAGGCTGGCTGCATTTGGCATAGGTGGATTGGCTTAGATTTACTTCTTGAATGTTTCTCACAAGGGACCCAAGTGTTTCCCTTTTGTGATTATTTTCTGTGATCTCTGTTGTTTGTTTACTTATTGGGGCTTTTGGTTTTTGTTTTTATTTTACTCATTTTGTTTTGGGGTTTTCTTTAAGTGGAGGGAAATGAGCAAGCCAAAGAGCTCATTTAAAGAAAATTGTCTTGTTGACTCCAATGTACTTGTAACAAGGTGGGGGCACTTCATCTCTGAATTCAGAAAGTGTTACAGGTGAGTACTATCTAGATTTATTTATCTTTGATGTATAAGTTTTATGAATCATATTGTGATTCACAGCTCAGTCCTAAGATCTAATCTTGGGTGAAGCAGCACAAAACTCAAGAGAAAAACTGTGCCTCCATTCTCCTTACCGCTGTTTTTTGTGGCAGGATACTCTATGTCAGTGCACTGTACAGTGAACACAAAGAGTTGGGAGGAGGAATGGATTATAAGTGTGTGCTTGTTGAAATAGAGAACATGTACTTGAACAGTAGTAATAAAATAGCTGTACTGGATAACACCCTGAGTTGGATGTTCTTTTACTACAGAGTGAGTGTGTTAACTTAAAGTTTAACTGGTAAAGGATTTGGATGCTATATCACTCTTTATCATGTTTAGGTGAGTTGTTTTAATTGTTTCCACACTCTTCATTGCAAAGGCAGGGTAACAACACTTCACTTAAATCTCTTTTATGGTATCCTGTTCAGTTGCAGTAATGTGATAGTACACCTAAGAATAGTCTGCTGTAACTGTGTCACATAGATCGTTGTTGTATACTGTTGTCAAATAAAAACATAAAGCTGGAAAGGCTGAGAGCATTTATTGATTTCTCAGTTGAGGCATAAAAGAAGCAGACAACCTTTCTAAGCTCAGTGGCTTAGATCTGGGGAAGAAGAGGGAGGAAAAAAGGGATAACTTTGACATAGATGACACAAGGGGCAGTGGTTTCTGACATAACCCAATAGGCCTAAATGTTGAGAATGCTGTGTCTGCTGGGATGAAAGAAGAGGTGCAAATGTGGGGAAAATGGGATATTGCTTGAAATATTTTCTGGCCTATTCTAATGGAGTGTGTCTCATAGATATGTATCCTTTTAAATGTTTCCCAAGCAGATGGATGAGACTGCAGACAACCTATAAGCAGTGCCTCTGAGGGATGTTAGAACTGTGTCTGTTTGTTTCAAGGGGATACAGCTCCTAACAATATTAACTTTAAATATAGGCATAATTCACTCTTTCACAGCTGATTATTTTGGTAGGAACATGTGATGAGTTTGAAATAGAAGTATGTGAGACTTTTACACTGAATTAGAATTGAATGTCATCAATTTTCTTTGCAGATTTAGTCTTCTGGTGTTGGTGGTGCTTTAAAAATACCTTTTAGAGTAGATGCAAAGATTTCTCTGAAGCAAGCTTTTGGGGCTTCTCTTTGTCTCTGTAGATTAGGTTGTCTGAATCAAATGATCATTAACACTTACTACTTTTTTGCTGCTGCTGCACTCGGCTAATGTCTTGTCCTAAATAAAATGTCCTAAGTATGACTATTAATGGGTAATTAACTATTGTGTTCCAGATATTTTATTTGGTATGTTTGTAACAGCAGTGATCCTTAATATTAACATTCCTTCTGCATTTATGATAGCTGTTCATTCCTAAAGAGTGAAGGGTAATGAGGAGTCTTTAGGTAACATGAAGGCATTCTGGAGGGTTCTGCTTGCTGTTGGCTGGGTTTTGGAGTATAATATTTGAATGTGTGGAAAAGCATGTCTTATGTACAGAGGTAGATGTGATTTAATCTGTCATGTAGGATGATTTCAGAGTAGTAACTATCAGTCAGTCAACAGCATTCTGTTACTAATAGATGCTAGATTATTTATTGCTGCTACCTTCTTAGTAAAAATTGTGCTCCTTTTCACTATAGCAGCTAGACTAAATCTGGGGGAATAGCAGTTTATTCTGGTTATGTGGAAGAAATTAATTGGATGGAGCCAGATATCTGTAATGGATTTTTGTTATTTTAAAGGAATGTATAAAGCCTCCATTCCTCAAACAAAAGAAGATATGAAATGTAAAGGTCCTTCTCCATATTTACAGTACCAAAATGGCCCATCCCACAGCCACACCACACATCAGCTCAGCCTGAGCTGAATTCTATCACTATCTCCACCTGGAGAGTGTGTTCTGTTCTTACGTGTCTTCTGGAGGAGCTGCCAAGCAATCATAGAATAGTGTGCTGTTATTTTTTTATTTAATTTGAAGTACTCAAAGTCTGAAACAACATTTTTTCTATTATCTTTTTGTCTAAAGTGGAAACGTGTTTTCAACTGTCTAAGTATATTACCTGGGTAATTACCTGGGTGACAATTAAATCTACCAGATTAAAATTTTCAGAGTGACCTTGACACACTTGTCAGGTGGGCTGATGCCAACCATATGAAGTTTAACCATGACAAGTGCAAGGTCCTACACCTGGGTCAGAGCAATCCCAGGCACAGCTACAGGTTGGTCAAAGAAGAGATTCAGAGCAGCCTTGTGGAGAAGGACTTGGGGGTGTTGGTCAATGAGAAAATGAACATGAGCCGGCTTCAGTGAGCTTGCAGCCCAGAAAGCCAACCATATCCTGGGCTGCATCAAAAGGAGTGTGACCAGCAGGTCAAAGGAGGTGATCCTGCCCCTCTACTCTGCTCTCATAAGACCTGACTTGGAGTATTGTGTGCAGTTCTGGTGTCCTCAACATAAAAAAGACATGGAACTATTGGAACAAGTCCAGAGGAGGGCCATGAGGATGATCAGGGGACTGGAGCACCTCCCGTATGAAGACAGGCTGAGGAATTTGGGGTTGTTCAGCCTGGAGAAGAGAAGGCTGCATGGAGACCTCATAGCAGCCTTCCAGTATCTGAAGGGGGCCTATAGGGAAGCTGGGGAGGGACTCTTCATTAGGGACTGTAGTGATAGAACAAGGGGCAACGGGTTAAAAAATTTAAACAGGGAAAGTTTAGATTGGATATAAGGAAGAAGTTCTTTAAGGGTGGTGAAGCACTGGAATAGGTTGCCCAGGGAGGTTGTGAATGCTCCATCCCTGATGGTGTTCAAGGCCAGGCTGGACAGAGCCTTGGATGGCATGGTTTAGTGTGAGGTGTCCCTGCCCATGGCAGGAGGATTGGAACTAGATGATCTTAAGGTCCTTTCCAACCCTAACTCTTTTATGATTCTACCAATTCCAGTGAGATTTAACCTCTGCTTATGTTTATTTTAGGCAGACTTTTTTCAGGGTTTTAAACACAAGACCTTGCTTTATTCTACTCTTCTACTTTGCCATCAGTTGTTCCAGCTTGATACTGTTTCTAATAAGCTTCATTAAACAAGTGCACTCACTTTGGTTTAAACCAAGTTTTCATCAATTTATCTGAAAGCATATGAAAGCATTTTAAATGCAAGCAAGAAGTCAATTATTAAAATAAAATAACCTTCAGTAGAAATACAAACTGTTACATATTAGTTTCTCCTAGTTTAGTTTTAGACAGACTTTTTCATCAGCATAGCTGATGTTTTTAATGAGATGTAAAGCTAAGATAGAAAAGAAACAGGATAGAGGGGATGGGTTAGATAGAGGGATGGCACAAACTCAAAGGCAAGAAGATCAGCAGGTTGGGTTTTTCTGTGACTTTGTGTAAGTACATGTAGACATCTGTTCTTTAGTTTCTTATTCAAGCTGTTAAATTTCATGTTATTTTAATTTTAGAAATATCAGGAAAAATGTAGTAATTGACTCTTCTGGGGTGGCAATAGCCAGATACTAATTGAAGCTTTGGGTTGTTCCTTGTTTTGTGATCTTCACCCAGAATAGAAGTCCTAGTGTCCTCAAAAAGCTAGGAGTTGATGATTGTGTTAGAGACAAGGAAGGGGCATTTAAAGTGTTGCTTTTTTCACTTCAGGAATCATAAATCTCTGTACGCCAAAAAGACAGGCTCAGTGTGTGCATGAGAGAGAGTTAGAGTGAGTGCAAACACTAATGTGTCATGGAGGACAGGTCATTCTACTGAACGCAGTTAGCTCGTTTGGAGATTAGAGGCAGCAATAATTTCTGGCTGCTGTACTTTATGTTAATGTGGCAGCCCATGGTTGTATATTTTGCTGAGATGGTCATTTCTGTGAAGCTTAATTCTGACCGCAGTGGAAACCGCAAGGGTTTCAGGTACTGTTTTTTGCCTTCTGATTTAGCCATGAAGTGAAACAAACAATTTTGTTATTATTAATGTTAGAATTTAGCATCTGTTTCTTATACCTGTGGGCTAAAATGGTAAAACAAACAGGAAGGAATCAGTTAAATTCTGGCTCTCACCTTTGAGTAAATTAGCCCAATGTTAATGGAGAATCTGGCACTCCTTCCAGTCCCAATGGATGGATAGAAACATTCTTCCAGGAGCTTGTCGATAATCCCTCAACCCTAAAGGTCTTGTGACACCATAGATTTTCCATTCCAGACTCCAGCTCTTCATCATCCTGTGTAGTGCCCATCAGCAGGGAGAAACGAAGTACTGGTCAAGGTCAAACAATGTGCTGTGGGAAGACTGAAATACGTGTATAACATTGGAAAAGTGGAGAAAGTTCGGGGGAACAAATTAAAAAAATGTTTTGGGAGTTTTGCAGATTGTTTTAGAGATAGTACTGAAAGAGTTTTATATTGCTTGATTACATGATAGCTGAGAGAGAGAAGGGGAAAAACAGCTAGTGATTGAGGATTGTGAATACTATGAAAAGAGACAAGATATTTAGATGACTACAAGTAGAGTAGAAAAAAATAAGGGTAAGTATCATGGAAACTTCCTGTCACAGAGATGTGTCCTTGCACTGTCAAGCCTTGGAATCATTTCCCAAGGGAATAGGAGAGAAACTCCACAGTTTGACAGATTTTGAATTAGACTTGGAAAAATGTTGCTCCATGCAGCACGTAGAATAATCTTCCTCTGGCAGCAAGATAGCATACGAAAGGAGAAAATTATTTTGCAGAAGAAAATATGGTCTGGTGATTTATGTACAGAAGTGGGCATCAGGACACCTGATTCTTTTTTTTTTTTGTATTTTATCACTGATTTACTTTATAATACTGGGCAAGTCATTTAATCCTTCTGTGCCGCTGGGTTCCCAGCTGTAAAAGGAATGTTTCATCTTCTCAAGGATTTACTCTTTGAACAATGTTTTCTAAGCTAAATGGTACTCTGGAGTGTTGTGATTATTTTTAAAAATGCTCATAGTCTGGAGGTAACTGGAAACTCCCTGTCCCATGTGAGTTACTGCTTTACCTCAAGACTCAAAAGGGTTGGTTAAAGCATCCAGTCTTTCATCCCCTTTGCCCTGACAGTTCAAAGTCTGTATGGCATAGCTGATGGAAACCTCTTAGTCTGCGTGCAATTCACTGTATTGCTTTTTTCTAATGTAGTTTCCACTGTAAATTAATATTAGCTTGGGAGGCTAAAAAGAGAGGAAAACTCATTATTCTGTGTTAATTTACACCCAGGAATGCCCAGCGTTTGCAGTGTGTGCTTCAAAACCCAGAATGGAGCATGCCATTGGGGCACCATTCTACTGCATGCTTATTACAGCAGATTGGCTGCATTCCTGTTTTCCTCTAACAAGCTTGGTTTTCCATATTACTAGCTCAGTCTCCTACAAGAAACCACTAGCAATCATGTCAATTTCATCAGTGCTTTTCCCCTTGAGTATCTTCCCTTGTCCCTTGGTACCACACTTGTGCAGCGCTGTGCACACAGCCTGAGCTCTCGGCCATGGAAGGGGAGAGGGTGCTTCTCTTCACCTTGATTAAAAGCTCCTAATGCACATTACAAATGAGATGTGATCTGTGCTGTCACAAGTCTGGCATTCCACGCCAGGCACAGTGAGTGCATGCCTCAGTGGGGTCTCTGCAGCTTTTCCCCAGCATGCTTGCTGACTAGCCTGTTACCAGATTTGAGACTCCCAGGAAGAGTTTCTTCAGCAGGAAGCTATAGCAAGACTGTCATAGTTTAGAGTGGCCCCTGGGCAAGCAGTCAGCTAACAAACCTTTAGGGAACTTGCTGGACTTATTTGAGAACACCTCGGGCTACATTTTGTTTGTATAAGTAATACTCCAAACAGCAGCAAACCCAAAGATCTCATTATTCAAATTTGGGTTGACCATTTCTTGTTTGCATTATTTATTTATTTCAAATTATTTGCTGAGCCAATTTATTGGAGCTACATTAATGCAAGGGCTGGTCTCCTCACTGTGGACATGATGTTTTCTTTCACACTGATGTGACTTCCCCTGAAATCAGTGGCATTATTGTTTATTCATGCCAGTTTAATTGAGAGGACAAACAGACCCATGCTATCCATAATCCTGGAAATGGAATACAGCTGATTATTAAATCCAGGAACTGTCATCCCTTTTAAAAAGCTTCCTGATGCATTTGGAGGAATTTATGCCCTTGCAAAAACCTTTATCTAGGGTTTACATGTCAGTTTGCTTGTATTTGCTTACAAGATACTACTTTAACATGGAATGTAATAGCAGAAGAGCCAAAATTAAGTCAGTTGTTAGGGACTAAGGAAGATAAGCTAATTTGAATAAACTAAGGCCCCTTTATTGAATACTCTCTCCACACTGCTGAGCTTTCTCTGTATCGAGGGAGTAGTGAAAGTATTTTGCATTTTGGTATATTTTCCATTTGCAAAGGATGTCACCTGCTCTCAGAAGTTGTTTCTCAACTAACCTGTGAGATAAATCTGTAGGTTTTATCCCCATCTTGAAAAAGAAGGTACAGAAAGAAAACATTAATTAATAGGTGCAGGAAAACAGCTCAGGAATCCCAGTGCTTTTGAAATACAATTTTATCACCAAGATATCCTTGCAAAAGCAGTTTTGTAACATTTGCTTGTTTAAGTCCTTCAAGGGAGAACACACCTGCTGCATAGCCCAAGCTGTCTCCACAGCTCCACCTGCTCTACCACAGCTTGCTGGAGTGTGATCCTCCCACTCTGTATTATCTGACTCATGCCACAGAATGCTTTGTTTAAAAAAAAAACCCCAAACAACAACCCCCCCAAAAAAAACCAAAACCCCAACATGCAGCAGGCTTTTTTTTTCCTTGATTTAAAAATTTCTTCTCCTTTTGCTTGCTAACCAGGCAATTCCCATGTAAACAATTCATCATAACAAGTGCACAAGATGACACATAGGTCCAAGTAGGAGGGAGCTAAATTTGAAACTTAAATGAGGACATTCTCTGTCCCTGTTTTAAGATGTAGGATTGTGAATGGAGGATCTTGAGTCTCTGTCTATCATTAGGGTTTGGGACTTCTTTGTCAAACATACTAAGCAAATAAGTTCCAAAAGAGCAGTTTGCAACCCTGACTCATCAATCATCTCTTTTCTTCCATAACTCCAGCCCACAGTCTTCCTACAGGTGTTCAAGAGGGCTTCAGTGGACCTTGTTAGCGTTTGAATAATAGATGTCACACTGATACCTGATATTTTCTAACATGTATAGTACAGGTTTTCAAAAGTGCAAAAACAGCTTAAAGGTTTTGTGGGAAAATCTGTGTCAGAGCAGCTACAGAGCTACAGTAGGGAATAAATCTCCCAATTCTGACCTGGTACAGGCTTTGGAGAAACAAGATGAGAAGTAATTATGGGTAGGAGTGGGCTAGAGCATAAGGAAAGAAACTCACTCTGGAGGGGCTGTGTACATGTTCTCGCCTTGAGAGGCCTTCTTGATGGCTCTGATGTAGGTTTTGTCCAAGGCAAAGCTCAGTGAGTAGTTCAGGGATCCTCTGTCATAGTTATGGTCCTATAATGATGGTGTCTTTCTTCTCTTGACAAGTCATCAGGGTGAAAGATTTGCTGCTATCAATAAAAGTGGAGGGACCCTGTAAGCAAGAAAATCATAGTGAATGTCATTACTGAGACAGTCTTGATGTTTTACTTAAAACTCAACTGGACAAAGAACAAGAGAATGATCTTTAGAAAATAATTCTTTGAAGCTGAAGGAGCCAGTGACTAGCCATTATGTGATACTTTACCTAATTTCACCACTAAGTGCACAGTTCCTTACCTGCCTACTCATTACTCAACTAGTAAAGGCTTTTACAGTGTGTAATTTGGAAATGTTGCAAGATAAGTGAGATATAGCAAAGTACAGTTATCACCATTAAGAGAATAGGATTTAACAGATTTTTAAGGATGTGCTATCTACTTAAGCTCCTTTAAAAAAGAAACCCCTTGTCTTTAAAGATTTTGTATAACACAAATCTGTGTTGTGATACTGAGCCTTTACAATGCATGATTTGCCAAAGGGTGTCATTGAGGCGAAGAGTTTAGCAAGATACAGATTGAGATGACATTTATGTAGATAATTGCTATAACTGAATAATCTTGTTAACAGGAAGAGAGGAATTGAAAAGGATACTAAACCTCATGCTTTATATCAAACTTAGAGATTAGGATGTTACCTTTTTTGTTAGAATCTGATTGCCTCATTGCTGCCTACAATATATCTCTGCACACTCATCTCAAGGGTTGGGCCTCAAGAACTATTGGGTCATGAGCCAGGCTGCTGTAGCACACAAGCCTCAATGTTTGCATTTCTCCTGAGTCCCAGGTTTAAGAAGATTACAAATTGCCTACTCACTAGATTATCCTTTTCTCCTTCTCTTTTGCCTTCTGCAGATGTTGGTTGTAAATTTTGTTTCACTGTTACTACATTGTTGTGCTATTCTCCTGCCTCAAAGTGGCTTCATTGCTTTGTGTAGCTAGTGGTATAAACAAAGGAGAAACAGCACAGGACAACCAGTATCTTAAAATTATTATTTCCCCATTTTCCTTTCCCTTTTCTTGGCTTCCATTTCGTATTGCATCTCTGCAGTTTTGGTTTCAGTGAGCAATCTCTACCTACACAAACCAAAACCTCATTAAAAATAACTGCCCAGATGTTTGCATTTAATGTAAATAGAGATTAGTTGTTATATTTTAAACTTAGGTCACTGATTAAGTAACCTGTAAATTCCTTTGCAATTTCGGTAATAAAAGCATTAATAAAGTCTGTATTTAGAGAGAATTAGGTTTAGAAGTAAAATCTATGTGTCTGAAGGAAATCTTTGTTGTCTTTTAGAGAAAAATAAAAAGTGCTAGTGGGAAAGAGATGTAACTATCATGAATTAAAAATTGAAGGACACATTTAAGACTGAAATGAAAATAGATCAGACGTAAAAGTGTTTCTGCTTCTTGGACTGTATCTGTTCCACAAGTAACACAGGACATCATCTCCAGGGCTGTCAATCGGAGATGGTTTTGTGAGTAGCAGTCCCACTAAAAAGTAATTAAATTGACAAAAGCTGGATTATTTCAGTGTCTGGAAACCTCTCACCTCTGCAAAGCAAGGTTCACTTCAGGAGAAAGTTAACTTGTTGGCCTCTTTATTCCCTATTTTTGTGCTTACTAAAACCCCACTGATAGTCCAGCATTTATTTTTTCTTGAGAAAACAAACAAACAAAACCAGCAAAACAACAAACCACCAAAACTTTTCTGTAGTAGTACCAAATGCTACTGCTCTGTTGACTGGGCTGATCAAGTGAGATCCTTGATCTACATGGGTCCAAGGTACCAAAGAACAATATTAATAGAGTTTAAGACAGTTCACAACTCTGCTCATGGAATAGGTCCTATGTAAACTTTGATGGTCTCAGCAGTACGAACATTTCTATGGGACTCTCTAGCATAATAAACAGAGAAAGGATATGTATCAGAGACCGTGACTGAAGCCAGGAAAGATTATTTTTCGAACCTTCTGTATTTACCACCAGTAATTTACACTCTCTGTATTATCCAGTTAGTTGAATGGTGTAATAGTGCCCAGCCTCAAGAGATTAGGGAGCAAATACATTTGTAGGCTGCTTTTTCAGTCATTGAAGGTAGTGCAGATGAGCAAAACAGGTATAGCTGTATTGATTCTGTAGATGAGTAGAAAACTGGTAAAGAATGAGTTGAAATGGCTGTTTTTATAGTTTGCTGGTTGAAATAGAAAACTGAATATTGGAAAGAGTCAAGTGCTTGTCTTTTTCTCTCCCTAATATAATTAAAATATGCTTTAATGTATTCTATATGAGGTAGAACAAGTGCTTAGTTGCTATTTTTACTGACCTTTTGAAATGTCTGCAAATTTGAAACTGAGGGTTTCACTTTTATATGAAAATGGGAAGGCTTTCTTTTGAAACATTGTAGCCTCTTTTAGATTGTAGTTGACATTATTATTTTGGCTGGAGTAGTTTGAATATGTTTGTCATTTGGAGTAATTTCAGTTAGATTGCATACATTTTTGAGGGTGTGTGTGAATGAAATATACAAGTAAATGTTGTATACTTGTATTAAGGATTATTATGTCAATAGACACTTTCTGTCTTTGTGGGAGAATGAAAAAAAGCAGTGGTATCCAACCTATTTTCATTCTCCATGTGTTCAGAAAACTCTTGCTGAGATTGATGTGACCTCCTCTCAGCCTTCTGAGGCAAGGCATCTAATCAAGCTATTGCATTTAGAATGAACACAAACCCAAGAATAATTAAAAGCATTAGCAAAATGATGGGATCATTGTTAGAGAGAAGCTGCGACTGCTCTGTAAAGTGTGGAGCTTCTTTCTCAGTTAGGCATTAGCTCAACAGATGATGTAGGAAAGGAAGATTTTCCTTGAACATCCCATATAAAACTAATTAGGAAGAAAATCTTTTCACCTGTCCCACCTCCTGGGGATTTGCCAGTGGACAAACCTTGCATGAGGGCATTTTCTTGGTACTCAAGTCCAAAGCCAGATTATTTTGAAGGCACCCAAGAGAACCAAGATTACACAATTTGAATTCTACCAAAAATGTAGTCTAAAAGGAAGGAGCTTCTCAGGAAGTGAGACTAGGAGCCTTATTATGAAATTATCTTTCTGGATATCACTCTGACATCCAGTGTGTGGAAAAAGTTCTAGCCAACTTCTGTGTGAGTTGATGGGTCTCATTCTAGTTGAAAAAAAGGCATGACTTTAATCGTGAAGTTAAAGAGCACAATTGACTCCCTGTTGGGAATCTTAGAAGCTGGAATAATTAAGCAGTGAGGAAAACTAAGCTGACTGGATGTGAATTAATCAGAGTAACTGCTAAAGTTTTAGTACACACCCCCATCTGTACCAAAAAAGGCCCTGCCTACTGGCCACGGTGCTCATCTCCAACCCACACACGTGCTGAGAGGCACCGGAGCTGATTACAATCTGTATGAATATTATTTATAATGGTTATAATAGTCTATTTCTGAATAATCATTAAATACACCTTTTTATTTTTTTATTAGAAAACCAAACTAGAATATATGTAGATGACAAAAATATCAACAGCTCCTTTCTTCCTACGCAGAACTATTAAAGTGTCTGCAGCAGATCACAAGCAGGATTTTAACTGTTTGGTTGCCCGATGTTCAGATTTCTCTGTTCATTGTTTTGCAGCTTGGGAAATGGGTTGCCAAGGTAAAATTTTCACAAGCTCAGCAGTAACTTGTCTTGAAATAATTCCTTCCTTTACAAGACTCCTTCTCTGGATGGCACAACGATGTGTGTATGACACTGGTCCAGTCTGCCTTTAGAATTTTCTGTCAGCCAGTCACCTTCATATCTGATCAATGTTTGGTTAATGAGCTGGTGTTTTTCTCTGCCCTTTAGGGCTGTGGATGCCAGGGAAATGAAAGCAGGCAGTTAAGAAGTTGAGTAATAACAAAAGTACAAAATGCGCTCCATAACAGTGTCTGTGGAATGAGCTGGGAGAGAGGGGAAAGGGAAGGAATTACTTGGTTGAAGATGGTACCTGGGCTTTGTATTTCCTTCCTCATGTGTCATTTATTGACTCTAGTTGTTGGAGTGGTTTTATATCTAGAATTATTTATCTTCCACATTTTAGAGACAATTAAAGGAGGTTTACATTTGGCTCTAATGGTGAAAGTCTGACTTTTCACACTCTCGGGCTTTAGCAGAAGGTACATTGTGTTGTTCAGAAATCATTACAGAAAGCGGTTAGGGCAGTTGAGGTGTTTCTATTCAGTATCAAGTATGTTACTTTTGTGTGTTGTACAGGTGCACATTTTATTTGAAGTGAATCTCTCTAAAAGCAAACATGTTTATTCATTCCTGTAGAGGAGGCTCAATTTTTCAACCCAAATGTGCCACTGCAGCTATGCCAAAGGCTGATGCAGGCTGATTGGGATTAGCTGCTCAGTGCCAGTACTTGGGCAATCGTATTTTACAATTAGCGGCAGTAAAGGAGACACGAGGGAGAGACGAGCTGTGAAATCCTATGAATGAGGTATCTCTGTAGGTCCTTAGTTCTCTGTTGCTGTTGTTATTCCCCCTCTGTAGATCCTGTTTCAAACTGAGATGTCTCAAAGAAATGTCCATCCTCTTTTGTTCCAATAAACTGACCCCACATGCAGGCTCATTAAGCCCCAGTTTGCTTATTGTTTGTGTTCACAAGGCTAATGTAAATCAGGGGAGAGATCAGTGCTGGCTTTGGCTCAGAATGCAGGAAAAGCAGCAGGCTGGTTTTTAACTAACTCATTTAAAAGAAGAACAGCAAACTCTGTTTTTAATGTTAGGTTGCTTTAGTAGCTGTTTTTTCTAGAGCATTTGTCCCTATTGAATGGAAATATGGAGCAAGGATGAGTGCAGTTAAGAGCTTTGGTGTCTGTTCTTTCAGGCATTTGATAGAGATACTGGAGGGGAATAAGAATTCCTGACCTAATCAGCCCTGTAGACAAGAGAACCCGAGATTTCCTGTGACACAATGTGGCAAGTGAAGGCATGAATGTGGCAAACTCTACAAAGCAAATATGGCAGGCAAGGACAAATGAAGTATTGTTTTTCAGGTAGGGAAAAAACCCTAAACTCCTAGCATTTATTTGTCCAGCTTCTCACAGTTTCATCTTTGCTCTATTGTAAGCCTCCTCTCAAGGACAGACAGTTGAGTCACACTGAGGGTTATCAGTAACAGATTACGAAAAAGAATAGGGTGCTCAAAGTGGCCACCTTGAGTGGGGGTGTTAGCATGAGTTATTTGTCTGCTGAGGAAGGATCAATGGGAAAGGAGAATTGCTGTCAATGGTGAACATTGAAAAAGACCTCCTCTCCATGATGCAAAGTGAATCCCAAGCACTGTGGGTATCTGGCAGCAGAGAGTGGAATTGATTGTTGCAAATCCAGAGCTGGATTATTAATATTAAGCCTGGGATCTTGGTGAGACAGGGTGAGGGAGCATCTCATCGTTGGGTTGCTGAAGAGGGAGGAGATCAGATTTTGAAAGTGGGAGAATGAACAGAGGATCCCAGAGCAGCAGTTTCTTGAAGATTTAGTGGTGCATTAGATAGTACATTCAGATGGCTGTGAAAGAGAAACTAAAGATATGTATCTGCAACTCTGGTCTCTGCTCAGCAGTCACCTTGTCTCTGCATTCGATGTCAGTGTTTCAGTGCGCTTGTAAGATTTATCCTACCTTCCTGTGCATGTGTTTTACTACTGGAAGATCTTACCTCTATAAATGTGCCTTCTTTAAAGACACAAGAGCCTCTCATGCAGTATCCTTTTCCCTGAATGCATAAGTCTTTTCCCGTTGGTACAAACACATTGTTCAGAAATAGAAAACTTATTCTATGCTACTCGTGATATCAGTGGAGCCCCTACAGGTTTGTTTTCAATTGCTTTTTTCCATTCTTCTGTATTTTAAGTGTCCACAGTGATAAGATTCTTATCCTCTGAGAAATGAGACTGTTACTTTGTATTTGTGGTGCTGTGGCAAGCATGATAAAGAACAGATAATAACTCCATCTCATCTGCTCACTTTCTAGCAGATGTCAGTGTTCTTCAGTCTAAATTTTTCTGCTTTTAATTTGATTTTTCTGCATAGGTTGTTCCATCTTTCCTATGCAGGAAATCTATGTGTTTTGTAGATTTTTATTACTCTTCTTAGTCAGCATTTGTCCAGGCTTTTTATATTCAGCCTTGAAACTGTCTTCTAAATCAGTCTAAGACTATCACAGGTTGTCTTCATGTCTATTCCTACTTAATATCGCTGTGTGGAGCTTTGCAGTATTTCATAAGTAGTCTGAGAAAAAATGAAGGCAATTTCAGAGCCAAACCCACTAGCTAAGGGAAGATGAATAATCAGCCTTTTAGATACTATCCCAGGCTTTTCTGCTAAACTAAACAAATCAGGTTAGAATTCTATGGGGAAATCAGGCTTCTGTGTAAGATTTAAAAACTTTACACCTTTCTGAATTCTTCCTACATGAATTTTCTTTCAGTACACTTTCACTGTGCAAAATACAACTATATTTATAATGTTTAGTATATTTTAGATGGTATTTTTTGTCCTATTCTTGTATTTTGTTCATAAGTTGCTGTTCATCTGCAGTCTGAGTCAATATGTCCAAAGCACGGGATAATTTTTAATGATACCTATATTGTAAATTCCTTTCAGTGTAGAATAATCTATTAGTGTCAGTAGTATTCTAAATTAAATGTATGTGAACCATGCAATGGTTCTTAAAATCTGAAATAACACTTTCCTGCAATGCTATTTCTGGAAGTGTATTTTTTTTGTTGTTTGTGGAAGCCCCATGCAAAGCTTTATGAAAGGTATTTTCTCTGTCTTTATAGCACAAAATATTATGACTGGTTAGTATCAAAATACAGCAAAAGAAATAATATTGTCTGCAGAAGAATTTTATGTAGCCAAGAATATATGTACTTAAAGAGAACTTTAGTCACTTCACTGAAATTCTTGCATTATGTTTATGTCAGATCACATATATCAGACTTCATGTTTTGTGATGTTTGTGCCCACTTTTGACTGCTGCATTCAGGGCTACTCTAGCCATCTCTGGAATTTCTTCCTCAAAAAGTTCTCTGCTGACAGGAGAGTGCACCACAGACCTCTCCAAATCCCATTTAGTTCAACTTCTGTTTTCAAAATCATGTGTTCAGTGGTCCTGAACATAAGGAGGCTTGGTTTCCACTTGCAATGTGATGGTTCTGCCCATTCTTGTCTTCAGTCCTTTTCTCCTTCTCTTCATCTCCTGGTCTAAACATTCCTATTTCCCTCTCGGTGCTTATTTCCTCATAAACCCACAGTGGGATGCAGAATGTAACCACCTAGGGTTTTAAATCTCAAGCCAGGTCTGAGAGAAAAAAGGCAGCTATTTCTCCCACAGCCTCACTGTATCCACTACTTTATTTTGTAGATGGAAACTTTTATTTTATTGTAAAGTTTTGCTGCCTTTGACTCCTTTGCAAACCCCAGCATCTTTGTCTTTGCTGATCGTAGAGGCATATATAGTTCTGTGGATCTGAAGTGTCAAACTGTTCAGTTTCTGGTGCTCTCTAACAAGATGTATGATAAGTACTCAAGAGACTCTTGACTTTAAGTGTCTGTATTGAATCTAATTAAAAAGAAAAAAAAAGAGGCATAAGAATACAGGTCATTTTGAGAATAAAAATATTGCTTTATTTTTTGATTTCTCTCCTTCAGTGAGCTTTGTAGTTGGACACATGGTTACTAAGGGAGTCTGGCTTTACAGCTGGAGTAATATAAAAATAGCTTCAGTTAAAAAGATGTGAAAAAAAATCTAAAAGCATCACAAACATTCTGTTTTCTTAATAAAAGTGTGAAATGTATGGAGACCAGGATGGTGAAGTTGTGTATAGATTTTTCTGCTAGTCAGTTGATATGACCATTATTGAGTCTGGGCTTTTCTATTCATGAATGCCACCTATATTCAACTTGTACCAATAAAACCTATATACCATACACCACAATATGTAGTTGTCTTTCCATAATTACATTAGAAACTTCACCTAAAATATTCTGCAAATTTCTCCATCTGGACCCTGTTACCAGAGTAGCTGGAAATGATTCACTATGTACAAGGGTGTTTCATAACACAGAAGTAAGGAAATGCAATCCACCCCTATTTTACAGGTAGAGCAGAGCCATAGTGACTTTCCCAATGTCAGTGCTAAGTCAGAGACAGATCTCCTACGTGCTGGGCAGTCAGCCTAATGACTGAAATATCCCTCAACCCACTGGAGTTTGTGACCTAGATGAACATGTTTGGTGCATCTGGCAACACTTCCACTCTGTGTCTGCTGGATACATCTGTAATGTTTGGCTGTTTTGCAGGTGTTTTGCCTCTGTGCACATCTGGGAAGCTAGCAGGAATTCAAAGGTGGCCATCGTGACTTTCTGGAACAGGTATCAACCAACAGTGAAGGTTTCAGTGAATTGTGCGTTATAATATCCTTGCAGAACTGAGCTGGGTTACCGGTAGTAGCTGCAGCAAATTTGCAGAGAGCCTTGGATAATGGAAATCTGCCATAAGCTGTGCTGTCAGTAGGTAGAAAAGGTCAGCTGTGTATTCTGTTGGAGAAAGAAAACTGTGGTAAAGGTCAGAAGGATTAAGACATTTTCACTCTGCCTCAATCTGCCAGTTCTTCTGGTTCTTTACTGCAGTGCATGCTTTATGGAGAGTAGTATATAATTAGAAAACTGCAAAACCCAGCAATGAAATCCCATCTCCAATTTTTATCTTTAGCCTTTCAAGCTGGGATTAAGTTAAGGTGGGAAAGATGGTTTTTAATACTACCCTGTCTCCCCCCTCAAAAAAAAAAGTTAGCTATGGAGCACAGTGTGCTTTCAATAACCTAAGTGATGTTAATCTGAAATGAAACACACTTTGTTATTCAACACATCTTTATCTAATTGAATTCTGAAATCACAGCACTGGCTTTATTCTATAGTGTGCGCTCTGGGCTTCTCTTGAGAGGCAGTGGATTTATTCTCATTTTCTTGTAAGTAATGTCCTTAAGATGTGTTGGTTTTTATTAATTACATAACTAATAAATGCAAGGAGACAGTATGTTGCCAGTGCAAGGTTGTATTACAAAAAATCAGTGCACATTTGCAGAGGATTCCCAAAGATGCTGCATATTTGAAATCTAAGGAAATCTGTGTTTTTCTGTACATAGAAGCCTCTGGAGCTCACTGCTGTGAAATGTTGAGGAATCTTAAGTGTGTTAGAAATGTTACATAGAACGCTATATGTAAGTAATGAACAATTTCTCACTGATAAAAGTTGGTTAAAAAACATTCTAAGAAATACAAAATCCAATATAAACACTGCATTAAGTAAGAAGGAAATATACATTTAGGCCAAATATTCAGTAACTACAAAAAGTTTTCTTGTACTGAAACATCTGTTACCAATAACTTCAAAGCACATTCTTGGTAATACTGCTAACAGTTATGTGTCCATTTCTCTCTTCTCCTTTGCATTCCTCAGGAATTGCACATTGACAGTGGAGACGCCATGAAGCAGAATAGAACACTGGATATTAGCAAGACATACTCCATGCAAAATGTAACCAAAATTTCAAACCACTTGTTTTCAATGTTCACTAATTTTGATCTACTACCAGTTGCTTGTGCACTCTTGGCACTGATATAAGCCAAAGGATCCTCTCCTCTCTCCCTAGTTCCCTCCCCTTTTCACCCCTTTATTATATAATTGCTAAATAATGGAGCATATGATATGTATCTTTTCTTACTCTAGCTCTCTGCCTCTGTGAAGAGGGAGTTAGTGCTTTTAGGATGCAATAGGAAAAGCAGAGTTTTTGTCAGGATAACAGGGTTGTGGTGAAGAACACAACTCCGTGATGACTGAGATGGTTGCAAGCTGTTGTCTCTTAACAACAGCAGAGATACCTGCAAAAGCTCAGAGAGAATGGTAAGAGCTAATGAAAGGAGCTAACGAAATTAGCTTCATAAGCTCAAAGTTTAAAGTTAATGGCACAGTCTTTGGGGACCAGCGGATACATTGCTTAGCAAGGAAAATCTTTATTAAAACATAAAGATGGAAATTTATAGAGCAGAAGAATCTGAGCCTTTGTCTCTAATGTTTTCCTGTGGTCCCATTACACCAGCTTTTGCCATTGAGTCTTTTCTTGCAGGCATGTTCCTATGCAAGTTTCACTAGCATTCTCCCAAGTGGAAGTTTGCAAAATTGAGCTTGGGGTTTTGAATACAAATACTTGCTGTGAAATACATGGAGCTGGCATTGCATCCTGGGAATTTGCGCCATGCAGAGCTCCCAAGTTTCAGAGTCAGTGTCTTTCTCCTATGTCAGAAGCTATAGAGAGCAACTCTTCTGTCAGTGGTGGATAGGAGCCATACAGTAGAAATCTGTAGCTATGCATGCTTTCCTTCCTTTGGCCCACCACAAGGTCTGACCTCAGCTCAGAGGAAGAAGGTGACTGGGCACCTGGCACTCATCCAGTTCTTGGACTGGCACAGCCAAAAACAGATCTAGCTTTCCTGAGTAAACCAAATCTTCCAGCTAGAAGCTTTGTTCAGACTTCTGTTAATCTCTTGCACTGACTGTTGTGACTTTCTTGCTTTGGATTTGAGTGCAGTTCATTCAAGTGGCTGCTAAAGTAGCAGCATTTCTGTACTTGTGCCCATCTTGCTTTCTTCATATTTCTTTCTAAACTGACAGTTGTTTTAGATTTCATGCTCAAATCATATCACTTGTCATCCAAGGTGCCACAAAATTCTTTTCTTCATTCCATTCTGCCTAAGTACTTCCCATGATTCCTGTCCAGCTCTTATCAGACTCCAGTATCATCACATCTTTTTTTACTTTTCTGTTGTTACCTCTTTAACAGTCATTTGGCATGAATGCCATGCCTTGCCCTGTCCTTTTCATGTCTAAATCACCCCTTTCAGTTAATTCAGGTACTTTCTGGCAGAGTCCTTCCTATATGTTCTTTTACCCTGAGTAAATCATTGGGAAAAGAGAACTGTAGCAACATGTGTGAAAGGGGAAGTTCCTGGACAAAAGGTAGTTTAGGGCGCACTTATCTTCTCACTTATTTTACCTTGGGAATTTATTTCTAGTTCATGCATCATTGGTATGTGTAGCAGATGAAAAAGAATTTTTGCTATAAGGAGCTCAGTGATGCCACCTTTGCACTAGAGTATTTTTGGCTCACATAGGTGAATTCTAAATTTGCATGGTCTTTTGCTGTCAAACACGTATTTGGGATTGCATTGTATTTGGCCAAGTTGGTGAGTAAATAGGATGGTCTAGAAGCCATCTACCTGGTCCTGCTCTTAAATGACTCAGCGTTTCAGTTTCTGAAAAGGAGTTGGAGCAGTGAGTAAGCAAGTCCCTCCATGCTCCAGGTTCAAGAAGCATATGAATATATGCTACAGCAGAGATAGATAGCCCTACTGGAATATAAGGGGACTTATGTGGATAACTCAGAGGAATGTTGAGTCAGCAGATGGTTTTGGTAAGGCAGAGGGAGTGATTATGGCTCCCTGGTAAGAGTAGTGCCTGGGTGCTCCGTAGGGAGTTAAGCTAAACTGTGTTGATGGTTGTGGGTGGTCTAGTAGGTGTATTGTTCTCTGGGAGATAATGTTGAAACAATATATTTAAAAGTCTTGTCTAGTTTGGATTAATTTCCTATGTTAATTTCCCATTGCTCTGTCTTTGGAAAGAGGTGGTTTACTTTATTTCCAGCTATACTGGAAATAAACGCCACTGAATGGTGGTTGTACCCGTCATGGAAGTTGTCAGAGTTTATTGTTAAGTGAAGGAATTTTTGACCAGATTCTCGCTAGTTCAAGATAATGATAGCTTTCTCATTAATGGAATACTACCATTTTAGGCTGTCTGAGAATCTGACCTTTTGTAAGCATGCAGACAGCGTACATTAAAAGGTAAACATGATAGACATATGGGGAACCATTTGGATAAAAGAAGCTATGGAAGTATGGTTGCTTTCATTGCAGTTTTGATAGGATGTTGTGGCATATGATGAATGACCTCACATTCAAGATAATTTTCTGTGATTCTAGTATGCCCACTCATCAGAGAGTGCTTTTCAGCTGCACAGGACAGTAAAGTTATATACAGGTGCAGTAAGTATGTAGACTGTGTTGTTTGTGGTGTTAAGTGCTGCAGCTACAGAATAAAGCAGTTATTTAAAAATGCTGCTGAAAAATGGAGAAGGGAAGTACCTTGAAGACCTTGATTCATACTGAGACTTTTGTTACAGAGTATTTCATGGCGATAATGTCATGATTTTGGATTCAGAAGAAGCAGAGGATTTGTATCAGTTCATTAAAACAAAATATCCTGTATGTTTGGTATTTAATTGATGATCTTTTTCTTAGTGTGATTTTCTTTTAAAATATTTTCTATCTTTTTATTTTGCTTCTACCACATTTAGCACAGGGGGAAGCCATTTGCCTAGTGGGCACTAGCATAACAAGCAGTTGTGTGTATGTGTTTCCTCTTAATTTCCCTAAGCTGAAGGAATTGACATCACTTTCAAAAGATGTTACTGGAGTCGACTTGATAGCATTTAAGTAAACAGTTGTACCCTATTTACATGTTTAATAAATGTGCTTGGCATTCATAAAGTACAGGACCTATTTCCTTCACATTGCATAGATTTAAACGTAGAAATAGGTGGCCATAGGAGGATTACTCTGATGTAGAGGCAACTGAGCCTCATGCAGCCGCTTGCTTGCTGCCCCTGATGGGATGGAGGAGAGAATCAGAAGGTAAAAAGTGAGAAAATTCGTAGGTTGAGATCAAGATAGTTTAGTAGATAAAGCAAAAGCTGTGTGTGCATGCAAAGCACATACACTCACCACTCGCCATCAGCAGGCAACTGTTCAGCCATCTCCAGGACAGCAGTAACTTGGGAAGACAAGAAGCCATCACACGTTCTTCCTCTTTCCCCCAACTTTATATGCTGAGCATGTATTATACATGTATTGTACCTTAGTTACTGGACTGTTCTTATCTCACCCCATGGGATTTACATTCTTTTGATTCTCCTCCCCATCCCTCCAGGAGTGGAAGCGAGCGGCTGCGTGATTATGGGTTACCGGCTGGGCTTAAACCATGACAAAGCCGTATGGTGTGGAATATCCCTTTGGTCAGTTGGGGTCATTTGTCCCAGCTCTGTCCCCTCCCAACTCCTTTTGCACCCCCAGACTGCCTGGTGGTGGAGTGGGATGAGCAGAAGAAAAGGCCTTCACTCTGTAAGCACTGCTCAGCAATAACTAAAATATTCCTGTGTTATCAACACAGTGTTCAGCACAAACCCAAAACATAGCCTTATATTATGAGCTCTTTTTAATTTGACTAGTGGAAACTTACATTGATTCCATCTTTTCTTCTCCTGGAGACTAAGGGTAGATAAAGGGAATATGGGCTGCCACAGTTGTTTACTGGGTGCTTTTGGCAGTCAGTGTTATTTGCTGCCATAAATACCATCAGGAAGTTGGTGAAGGGCAGTGGCTACATTTGTGATCCTGCTGTGAGCTGGGTAGTGCATTTTTTAGCTGCAACTGAAAATCTGGGTCAATTAGTACAGTACATTTTTGAGAATGTCATGTTTGTGATGGATTATAGCGGGTCTTGCATGGGGAATAATATTTTACAGTCAAGAATATAGATGCCTAAACTTAGGCTCTTGAATCTGTTTTCAAGCACCTGAAGATGTGGCCTGATTTTCAAGTTTTGAGCATTTTACAGCTCTTGGCAATTTCAGCACTTCTGAGAATGAGGCCACTTCTGTAGATGCTTAAATATGGGGTTTGGAATGCCTAACTTTGGACATCTGTTTTTTGAAAATCTTGGCCTATATCTGGCCTAAGAGAGACAGTCTTAATCATGAAAAGATTCCTGTAAGACTTTCCTTGTGCAGGTATGTGCACAGATAGATGCTCATGTGTATGGGTAAGTACACATGGGTAAACTGGCACCACAAGCAAGTTTTTGTTGCTAGTCTTAGCTGTGCTGGATATTAACTCAGTCCTCCCCAGAACCCCCCCATCTTAATCAACAGCTGTGATTCTGAGTGTGTCATCAGTGGATGTGGCATCCTTTTGCTTCTGGCTTTTGTTGGTAATACTAATGCTACTGCACCATGTTATGCCTGTGGTTAAATAATGAGAGAGTTAGGCTAGGGAATGGGAATGTCACTGTAGTAAGCGCTCATTAGCTTTTGCTTAGCCAACAGTGTCAACAGTGTTGTTAAGAACCTTGCTTGTAGTGTCTGTTGAACACCCAGATCTTCTGCTAGCTGTTTACTTACTATACTGCCATGAGGAAATCACTGTCCTCAAACAGGCAAAGTCTGTTCTTGAGACAGCAACAGTCCAAATGAAATCTCTGTCAGGAAGAAAATGAGATAGCATGGTGTTGTTTAAATCTACATCCCCTCCCTCAAACATTACAGTAAGAATCCCATGACTTCTGAAGAGCTGGTTTATTTAAATGGGAGTCAACTCCTGGGAGTAACTTTATGAGAGAAAAAATAAGGGTTCCTCTGTGTTTCAGATCTGCATCTGTTAAAACCTTAATTGATATTTTGTGGCTATGTGTTTTGGTTCAGATACTATTGGAACTGTTCTGAGTGTTTGTACTATATGTGGGTCAAATTGTCAAAACCTTTCCAAGATTTAAAAATCCTAAGTATTGTCTTTTTATATTCCTTTCCTCCTGGAAGAAGTCTTTCTGCAATTTGCATTGAAAAGAAATAGATGGCAAAGCTTCTGCAACATAAATTTCATTCTGAAATACAAATTACTGTGATTTTTCCACCTCAAGGTGCTGTCTGTAATCTCAGAAAATATACGCAGTTTTTAACAAGGCAAAAGTATTTTTGAATCTAAGGTGTTCCCTGATGGCTTAGCTCTGCAAGTAGCTAAGTGCCTGTAGTGGCATGGGAGCAGCCACATGCTTTCTTCTCTCCCCATATAGCTTTTCTTAGAAGCCAGGGGTTTTACCAAATGTAACCTTTCTTCCTTTTTATTTACATATTAATAATAAGGTAATAGTATCTACAAAGGTCTCACAAAAAAAAATATAAATCTATAACATATAAAGCATATGAGTGTGTATGTGGCAAAATTACCTAACAACAGATTCTGTAGTACTTTGTACTTCTATCCGTAACTAATGCAACATGTAATCCAATGTATACCCATTGCTATTATTCTCTGTGCTCTGAACTCTTTCCTCCTCATTCTCACTAGTCCTTCATTGCATTATTGCTGCAAAGGTTTTATTTGGAGAGGAGAAGGGAGAGGAGTGCATGATTGTTCCTGTAGCAACAGCACTGGGGTTTAGACTGAACCCGTAATTTTGCCTGCATCATCATTTTCACCTTTCATGGGGGAGTGTCCTAGGTTTCTTTATTCGCCTGAGGTTCTGACATAGCTTCCTCTTAAATCAAGCTTGAAGGGAAATTGATTGAAAAGAAAAAAACCATTATGGGAAAACAATTTATTCCCTTCCCCTTGACAGAAGGCAGAGTTTTGTCTATACTGTGGAATAAATATTAGTTGCCTGTTTGCTTTAAGAATTGGAAGCTACTCATTCCCCTCTGATGGCTTTAATCATTTTTTGAAATGGGATTTTAATTCTACTTTATACAGTCATTTCATGTCAAGACCACATAGTAAGCATCATATAACCGTTGTCCTGCTGAATCTTTTCTGTGCCCACTAATCTTTTTTCTCTTGAGTCTAGGCATCTACCTGCATGTATGTACATACCTGCATAGAGGAAAACATTTTACAGACAGTTTCTTTGCTGCTTGATTCCTCTTTATTTGCCCTTAACTGATCCAGAAATCTCTAAAACAGTATGGTGTCTGAGGAAATGTGGACTTGACTCTTTGGTATCCTAAAGTGTCCACTCCTTCATTTGGCTCCTGGAGTGGTCCTCTTTGGGTAGACAGGGTACTGTTACTGTTCCTCAGACATGATTGCTGATTGCATAAGTCTCTGGGATATATATTTATTTATTTAAAGTTTTACAAGACTAAGACTTGTGCTGAGACTGGATTGCTGTAGAAAATTTGCACTGTTGAGGGGCAGCTCTGGAAAAATTCTGCCATTGAAGAAAATGATCTTGTTATCAGCAATGCTCCTAGTCGAAGTAAGCAGCCGTAGCAGATTTGTATTTTATCAGTGTTTGCCTGAGCCTTCATACACGACTTTTGAGGCTGGATCCTACCACAACTAATGCTTGACAAAAGAATTAAGTACAGATTGCCCAGCTCTACAATTTTGCCAATAAAAGTCCATTGTGATCAGATCAAGAGACCTAGAAAAGAGGTCACAAAATGAAAAAATGGTATTTTCAAGCAAATTGAGCACCTACTTTGCCTATTGTATGATAGGTAGGTGACCAAGTGGGTCCCATCTTCAGGGGCTGAGTAAAGGGAAGGGGCCCTGAGAAGACTGAAGGTGGCTGGAGAGGCTGAGGAGTGTGACTGGGAGAGAGCTCTCTCCTCAAGAAGGAGCTTGGAGAATGGAAGCAAGGCTTCTCTGTCAGGGACAGGACAATGAAGTTCAGGGTGCGAGGCTGAAAAGCCAGGCATCTTTTATCAGGATGGGGTAGCAATTTGCCCTCTCTTTTGCAGGTTTCACACAAAGATGCAGCTGCATGGGACAGATATACAAAGAGAACTTGGAAATATTTGACAGGTAGGAAATGCTAGCAATATCTTTTCCCTGCAGTGGGAAAGTATTGAAGGGACTAGTATACTCAGAGCCTCATACAGAGCTCAGTGCTCACACAAATTAACAGTTCTGAAAGTACAGTGCATTTTGTCCATAATATTTTTTCCTCCCTTTTTTTGTCTGAGCAGTAACTCTGTTTGTAGGCTGTATATCCCAGAGTGTTTCTGCTGGTTGGCTCTGCTGCAATTCTGTTTGCAGAGTATCATTGGTAATTTCTATGTAAATTTGCACAGGGTAGCAATTGAGCAGCTTTCTATTCACAGATGAAGGAACATCTTAATAGCAGAGAGACTGCTTGAGTCTCTTTGGAGCCAGCTGAAGTGGCATCCTGAAGGTCATGGGAAAATCCTGTTATCATACAGGGCTAAGGGGAGTCTCTGGACTGTCCTGCTTGACTTGGTGCTCCTGTGTATCAATGAGGTTTCCACTCTGCCAGCTTTGCAAGATCGTCACTAGGGTGAAACTTTCAGCCTGCTATGATGCTGTAGAATAGTGATGAGCTTCAGCTGAAAGGAAGAAGAGAAATAGAAAGAAACCGATGGAGTTTGAACTTTTTGCTTCCTGAAATTAATTCAGGGAGAAATGCTGGGAGGACTCATTGTAAACAGAAGTTTCAGTGGAAAGAGAACAGTTTCACCCATGACCTTGAGCCCTAAATCTCTTTAGAGCATAGTGACTGCCTTTCTTCAAGTGTGAAATTGCACTAGGAAAGAAATATGTATGTATGGTCCCTTCTGTGTAATCTCTGTATTTTGCACATCTCTAACAGTAGCATGCATATCCTTGCCTCCTATTTTATTTCTGGGAGAAAATTTGGTGTGTGGGTTTTTTTTTGTTTTTGTTTTGTTTTGTTTTTGGTTTTTTTGTTTGGTTGGTTTTTGGGGGGGGGGGTGTTTTTTGTTTTTTTTTTTTTTAATATATTTGCTTCTTGTGAATTTAGTTGTGTTTTGCCTTCTTGACTTTTGGGTATACCTCACTGAGCCATCTCTGGAACAATCACCAAAAAAAAATCTATGGTTTATGATATAATGATATAAAGGTAGACTGCAGGTTGAGTAAACTAGAGGTCAAGTAAAGAAATAGAAATTTATTTTAAATGTGGTGGAAGATGGAAATATAAATTAGATCTGTTTTTTTCTTTTTTCTTCTTTATCCCAATGTGGATGGCTTTCTTGCACTTGTGCATTACTGGAAAGGAACTACTAGATATTCAGGCATTACTGCAGATCACAGAATCATAGAATGGCTTGGGTTGGAAGGGATCTTAAAGATTATCTGATTCAAACCACCCTGCCATGGGCAAAGATACCTTCTTCTAGATCAGGTTGTTCAAAGCCCCATCCAACCTGGCTGTGAAAGCTCACAGGGATGAGGTATACACAGCTTCTCTGGGCAACCTGTTCCAGTGCCTTACCACCCTAATAGTGAAGAATTTCCTCCTAGTATCCAATTTAAATCTGTCCTCTTTCAGTTAAAGCCATTCTCTCTTGTCACTACATGTGCCTGTGGTAAAATTGCTGCCTTTGTAGCCAAAAGGAGATGCCATGCACAAACTGAAACTGGAGGTCTCTACCATCAAATGTTTTCTGGCAGCCAAGCAGTCTGGCTTTGGCAGCAGTTCCGAAGCTGGAGGCTCTCTTGTGAGGGCTGGTGGCACTTTCCATAGACACCTCCCTTACCACCAGGGATCACCGCTGCCATTGTCACTCCAGTGCCACAGGTGACATGCTCAAGCTTTTGTGCTGACTCAGCATTCCTGATCTACTTTATTTTGACTTTCAAATTTCAGTTTTGGCAGTTCTACTGAGAAATCTTGAGCTAGTTTTAGAAGGGGAAGGGAAGGATTGTAAGTAAATTTTGCTGCAACCATGTTGCACAGAAGTTTGCTTTTGGAGAAAAAAAACCCATGTAATTAATTTTTCAACATTTAAAAACTTTTGCAGCTGCTCTTTTTCCACTTCTTCAGTCCTGTTCCAATTTATTCTTGCTGTTCCTTCTCATCTCCTTTTTCTGCTTCTATATTTCTTCCATTTTTTACCTTCCATTTTTTTTCCTCTTCAGTATATTGCTCTTTTCTTCTCCCACTTCCTTACCTCAGTTCCCTTCCTCCTCCACTATATGCAGTAAGTTATATTTTTAACATTTCTCAGCACTGACTGTCTGGACTGTGAAGACTGAGGATTTGCTAGCAATAGGTAATCATGTGCTAAATTGCAGTCAGCCTGCAGGTAGCTGTAGTGTTGATGAAACTTGGGTCTGGCACAGGTTGATTAGTAAGAAACAGTCCTTTTCTCTAAGAGAATAAAGATATTTATTCTAACAGAAGCTCCCTCAAACTGCATCAGTCAAAAGTGTGAAACTCTGACTGTTACGTATTATCAACCAGGATCCTCACTTTCCTCACTTGTGTGTGGTGGCCTCTCTCTTTATAAGGACCTACCTAGCTGTTTATTGAAACATTGTGGTAGAAAGGAAGGCTTTAGCTTCACTAACAGATTGTATGGAAAATGACTCATATATAGGTAGCAAATGGACCTGGAGACAGATGAAAATACAGCAAATACATCAGGAAATCAACAAAAGGTTATGGCTTATTTTACCAAGTTCTTTTCCCACCTCTGCTGTTGATATGCTGTGCTCCAAGTTCTCCCACCTGTGAGATTTCTGGTTTCGTGTTGTAGGGTTTTTTTTTGTTTCTTTGGGCTTCTTTTTGCCTTTTTTTCCCTTTCTTTCTTTCTTGTAAGGCTTTTCCAAGTATTTATGAGGTTCTTGAGCAAAATGCTGAAATGTGAATTTAGTTTGTTATCTTCCCCAGGTTGCTGAGCAGATGGCCTCCACTTCTTTCCACTTACTTCCCAGTGAGGTGAAGCAAAGTGTCTCCCTGAGGTTTGGGAGCATCTTTATTTGGAGTTTTATTTCTTCCAAAGCACATGCTGAGGGTGGGCTCTTCCACAAAAAGCACAGCTACTGTTTGTTCCAAGTTAGTCTCATCAGGATATTTTCTGCTCAGGTATTGCTCTGCTGATCAGTAGACAGACCTACTGTATCTACTAAAGTTGAAGCTTTAGAAATCGGAGAAGAGGTGTCACAAGTCCTTAAACCTTTAGGTTTACCTTTGCTACCTCATGGATCACTAGATGCCGACTGAACAGCAAGAACATTCTACATATGCTAGTCTGACACTTAAACCATGGTTTTAATCTCAATTCAACCCGTTTGATTTGTAGTAGCCAGATTGTCCATTAAACTTGCAAGAATTATCTCCCTGCAGGCCTGTTTTCAATGAACAGCTGTATATCACAGTGAGCCTATCTATTTATTTATTATCCATTATCCTAAACAAAGACTTCTGTTCCTATCAAGCTTTGTTTGGTTTTATTCTGTTTGAGGCTCTAAATCTATTAGGTTGAGCAGAGCCATGGGAGATGGAGGTAATGTAGGAGAGCACACATGTTGTATGGAGTTTCTGTGGGAAAGGATCATCTTGGCTGGTGCCACAATGAGTGTCATTAAGTGCATGAGGCACCAGATATTCTAGAAGGGGAGGATTAATGCTGGCAGTCACAGTGCCCTCTCTGACACTTGGCTAAGCCACTCGAAGCTCCCTCTATGGGTCCTCGGTCCTGGTTATGCCTCATCTGTGGCAGCAGATCACATAGAATCATAGAATGGTTGGGTTTGGAAGGGACCTTAAAGATCATCTAGTTCCAACCCCCCTGCCATGGGCAGGGATGCCTCACACTAGACCACGTCACTCAGAGCTCTGTCCAAGCTGGCTTTGAACACTGCCAGGCATGGAGCTTTTGTTTTGCTTCTGCAACAAACCTATCCATGTTGTATAATCCTTTTAAAAATCCTCAGAGCTATTCAGATTGGTTTAGATGCTTCAGAAAAATATGTTTCTTTAGTAATAGCATCAGGTTATGAAGTTTCTATTCAAACCAGCTGGAGTACTTACAAAGAGCAGTCTAACTGGCATGGACTGGAGGCTGACCTCTTTTTGGGAGCATGAGAATCATCTTCCACCACTCTGGTTTCTTACCCATATAGGTAGGAAATTGAGGACAGAATATGGCATGATGTGTGAGTCCAACAATATCTAATGCTTCTTTGCTGCAGTTACTGTGAAACATCACATTACATTGCACTAAAATAAGTGACCACTTCATTACTAAATTTGGAAACTGAGATTCTCATGGGCATTCTTCTATTAGACTTTTGTGTTGTTTTGAGGTGGGTATTTGGGTATTTGGCAAAACTATGAATTAACAAAGGGAACGTTGCTGTGCGCTCATGTGGAATTGTAGTATCTGTGGATGCTGCAGGTCACATCTCAAGTGCAGTGGAAGGTGACAGGGCACCATCACAAGGAGCTCTGCAAGTACTGTAGCAGAGTTGTTATGAGGGAATTTTGTTCTTCATTCTCATTGTTTGTCTCCAATGGTTACTTCTACTGGATACTGGAATGACTCCTAACCTATAGAAAAATCTTAGTCCCCCCACATCCTCAGCAATATTGCAAGTCCTTCAGCTCCCTCCCATAATCCCAGCACATATACAGATGGCCATACTAAAGGCTTTAAATTTTCTTTTGTATTTTCTTTAAGCTGTCTCAAGACTTATTAATTTCTCAGAGTAGGAATATGTGCCCCTTATAGCATCCCAGGTTGTAAAGACTAACTTCTCTGTAAGATAAACTAAATGAGATCTGAAAGTGTTGGCACACAGCCTCATCTCTTGCTCTCTGTCTGTGTCTTCCACCCTCATTTGCTTTATATATAAAATAAAAATGTCAACTGACTCAGAGACAAAGTGTGATCGGCATTTCTTGCGTCTCTATAAAAGGTGCCTTGATTATTCATCAGGGCACACTGAGTGCAGGGAAAGAAATGATGACATGTCACTCATGTGTAAGCACCTAGCACGTTCCCTTTGAAGTTAGCATTGAATCAAAGTCCCCATCAGCCCTGGAGCTTACAGTCAGCTCTTAACTACAAAAATATTTTTTAAAAGTAGCATATATTGATGACAAGAAGGAAGAGGTGAGCACTGTATTGACAAAGAAGAGGGAGAATTTGAAGAGCAAGTGTGTGTGGGGGGGTAGGGTACCTAGGCTCATAGGGATGTAGGAAGTTTGTTGCCTTTCATCGTCTTGATTTTTGGCTGATTTCTTCTGACATTAGTTACAGAATTGGGTTTTTCGTACTTATTACTGCCAGCTCAAAATAAAAATGAAGAGAGGACTCAGAAGGAACAGATTCTGTTACTGTAGATGGCTAGAGTGGTACTTATTATATCTATCTCATTTCTGACTTCTGTCAGCTCAAACAGCTTCTTGTCCACTCCTCGCCTTAAAGAATTAAGTCTCCTATGGTAAAGTCATGGCACAACCCCACCCTATCAAACTCGGTGTTGCAAAAGCTCTCCCAGCAGTCAGACACCCAAATGTCACTGTGCAAGCATCGTGACATTACAACTTGTTCATAGCAGCAGAATGCTGTTATCCACTCACTAAATTATATAGTATAGCACCTCTCCTTCTTCTGGCACAGAAATTGCCTAACCAGCATTTAGCTACTGAGGTTGATACCAACATATTTTTGTCCATCTCCCCTCATGGTTATCATTATGCTTCACACTGTAATCAAAGAGAACTGTGTAATGATTAGTTATGAGGTGGTGGAAAAATGTGGGTGGATTTTTAGCATCACAGCTTTGGGAGGAAGATGAAATTACTCATATAGGTATACAGCATGCAGAACGGGAAAGGAGGTGGTGGTGATTGCCAGTAGTGAAGGTGCTGAACCTGCTTAAAAAATTATTGAGGTTTCTTAGATGTGGCTTTTCTTTCTATTTGAAAAACAACAAGGAATTCTTCAGGATGGTATCCCTGCTTGAGAGTCTAAAAATCTCACTCTCAGATATTAAATTTGCTGCTTAATATAAAAAGCCATTTATAAATACTTGTTAAATTAAAGCATGGAGTGTGACTACAGCTGTATGTGGGGTCAGATTACTCCTTTCTTGTAGGTATTTGTAAAAACATGTCTCTGTTTTGTAGGTTTCATAGAATTTAATGTGAGCGTGTAATCATGCAGTCATCTGTCTTAGAAAGCTATTTATGAACAGAGATTTAGCATTTGCAACTTATCATTCCTCCATTTAAAAAGTTTTATTCTGCTAGTCAGGAACTGGAAACAATACTGTGCTACCATTCGCACACTGTGAATAGGGAATAATTAAAGTGAGCAGCTCACAAGTGTTCTGGAGGCGGAAATGTGCTCAAATGAACTATTTGGCGGATGTTTCTGAATAACAAATCCATTCACAGAAATCTGGTTCAGTCCATGAAGAATAAAAAGGGGCCAAAATTGTATGGATTTTTAATCTCAGTGAATTATTTATCTAGCCGTAACCATTATTATGTAATATTTTATGTATAGTACTGATGATAGGCTTAGCAAAAGTGAGTTAGAAACTCCACCTTCAGCAGAAGGTGAACAACCTTGTTGGTCATAAGAAAGAGTGGGGGATAAGGCAGAGCTGTGCTGTTGTGTGTTTCTACATGTACATCAGAACGTCATCATTTGTACTAGGAAGGAACCCTCTGGTTCCATCTAGGTGTGTAATCCAAGAAAATAGCTGGATGAGCTATAAAATGGCAATAGGTTGTTTTTTAACAATTTACCCATCCCTGAGAAAGACTGGGAAGGCTGGGGCTGGAAATTTGGTTATCATAAATACACAGCTGTGTAGATGCCTTCAGCAGCGTTTACTTTCTGCTTACACATTGACAGTGAGAATAGATCCAAACCCCCTTGAATCTGAATTTGGTAGCAAGGATTCAGAGCTTGGAGGCTTATTCTTACCACAGATGAACTGGTATCACTCAAAAAACTTGTAACCAAAATCTGCTTCACTGGATTTCGCTGCTTTCTAGTTTTCCTCTGTGAAACCAAGAGGCACTTTTCCTCTGTGCCATGTATGTCTAAAAAAGTTGTTTGTAGTGCTTTGGCGCTTCACCATAAGGAACAGAAGTCACAGAAGTAGTTGAAAAAAATTATAGAATAGAATCATAGAATAGTTAGGGTTGGAAAGGACCTTAAGATCACCTAGTTCCAACCCCCCTGCTGTGGGCAGGGACACCTTAAGCAAAATCATATCACCCAAGGCCTCGTCCAGCCTGGCCTTGAACACTGCCAGGGTTGGAGCACTCACAACCTTCCTGGGCAACCCATTCCAGTGCCTCAACACCCTAACAGGAAAGAATTTCCTTCTTATATCCAATCTAAATTTCCCCTGTTTAAGTTTTAACCCGTTACCCCTTGTCCTGTCACTACAGTCTCTAATGAAGAGTCCCTCTCCATCATCCCTATAGGCCCCCTTCAGATACTGGAAGGCTGCTATGAGGTCTCCATGCAGCCTTCTCTTCTCCAGGCTGAACAGCTCCAACTTCCTCAGCCTGTCTTCATACGGGAGGTGCTCCAGTCCCCTGATCATCCTCGTGGGCCATCCCAGGATACGGTTGGCTTTGGCTGCAAGCGCACACTGCTGGCTCATGTTCATTTTCTCATCAACCAGCACCCCCAAGTGTAGTTTGTAAGGGGTTTACTAAAAACCTTTTTCCTACTTTGTAAACTTCTTTATAGAATCTTTTTGATTGAATTTGGAAAATCAATCTGTTATTTGTCGCAGATATGATGCCTGTTCTACATGGTTAAATTCCATTCTTTGTTGCAACTTTTAAAAGATAAGCACAAGTGAAAATTAAAGCTCTATGTTTTCATATGACTTCACAAATTTTTTTTCTGGTTCAGATTTTATGTTGGCTGTCTTTGTAACTGCAACATTGTGTGCTGATAGCTAAAAGGGGCTGGGGTCAGATGGTTTTCCAAAAGAGAAAGCTTATTTTCCAGAAACTGACTTTACATTGAATATGGAGAAGAAACAAACTAAGCTCTTAGTTGAAAAGACAACTTCAGTTTGTGAACCTTATGTAAAGCCTCAGTAGTTGTCTCAGAGTGCATTTTTAATTTAGAAACTTAATGACTGTAATTCTTTCAGTCACTAACAAATGTGCTGAAGGAGAAGGTATAACAGTGATCAGATTATGTCACTGGATGAATGACATTGATGAAGAACTCTAGTAAGTTTAGCCATAAATTCTGGGAGACAGGTGGCTATGGATATATCTTTGAGGGGTGCCTGTTCCCAAGTTCTTTCATGGTTTGGTACTGTGCTTTGTCTCCAGTCTCTGTGATCTGAGAATGCATATTTTTTGTCAACACCTAGGATTTTTACACATACTGTAGCAAAATTCTTTTTTTCATTACCATGTACAAATTCTAGTGAATTTAATGGGAATGATAGAATAATAATCTGGGGGGATGGGAGGGGGATTAGAGATTTCCATTCACCCAAACAAGGAAAGAAAAAAAAGAAAAAAGAAAAAATTATTTTATGGAGCAGAGCTTGGCATTAATGCTTAAACAGATGGCTGTGAAGATAGGCTTGCAGGCACCAGCAAGTCAAGGTAGAGCGGACAGAGAATATTTGTTTTGTACATGTGCATGATAAGTGGGAGCAGTCACATCGCTTGTTCTTTTTATAATGTGAGTCATGACAAAATTACTTTAGCTTTCAGGAATTTGAAAGAGAATGAGGGGAAGAAAACACTTGGCATCTGCAATTTAATGCTTTTAACTGGAGAAAGAGAACTAAGCTAATACTCAAGAGTTTCACGTGTTGCAGGCAGGCGCTAATATACCCAGAGGGTAGTTAAAGACTCCTTGGAGAAACCTCACAGACACCTCATTCTCACCTCATCACGACAGGCTCACTTCCCACAGTTTAAACAAAAAAGAGAAAAAGACCCTGAGTTGCCAGTGAGGTGGGAGATTCGTGGATCATTTTTCAGTTCTGCTGTTCTCAATAGCTCTCCCACTGCGCCTTCCCTTCAGCTGGGCCCTCAGACGTTTAAGTCATTTTCTAATAATTTTCTTTATGTAGTGACCCCTGAGAAACAATTTCTCTCAGGTTAGAAGCAACCCAGGGTGAGTTCCCAACTGTTGCTATCTTACACAAAAGAAACCAAACCCTACCTTCAATGCAGCATAATTGTGCTGGACGTAAGTCTGGTCTTGTTCTTCCAAAACCCAAGGTCACTGCCCGAGTTGAAGGAGACTCTCTGTTCCATCTTCATAGTCTATGAGCAGTGCTGCCTGCTAAAGCAGCTCTGATTCCATCGTGTGGGAGCAGCAATATAGGCAGATACATCCAGTCTCCCCTAAGCAAGTCAATTACAAAGTCAGTGTTTAAAAAACCTAAGCAAACACAAAAAAGCAGAATTGTAGTTGCTGTTTTGCTGAAAGTGTTAGGTTACAGAAGTAAGAGTTGGAAAAGCCCTGCCATATTCCATTTAGTTGTTTTGCCTAAGCACAAAGCAGAATTATTCCCCAGCAGTATAACCTGTGGGGTTTTTCTGTTACTTATAAAGGTAACATTTATTACATATTTATTACTGCAGAGCCACTGGGATTTTTATGTTACCATTTCAGCTAATGAAGTGGCACTGCTCTGCCCTAAGGTCTGACCTAGGCAGCTTCTTGTTCTCTTGTCTGTTTTCTTGCCAGCAAATCATCACTGGCTAACTTTGCTGTCCTGAAAGCATTGCTCCTGGATTCAAAGACACTGAAGGGAACGGTTATATGGATGAGAAGAGACAAAAGATAACAGACAGTAAAATAGTTATGTGCTGGAAAATATAATACAAAAGGTGACTGCAGAGAGATCTTATTGGCAACCAATTATTCAGTTCATTGGCAACCAATTAGTGCTGTGAATACCTCAAATTCATTTAAATCATGGGGTCTTCTTTAGCTTGCAGGATAGAGTCTGTGGTACTGAGATTCATAAACCTTATTTATCAGCAATTCCTAGACACTTTTGGCTGTCAGTCATGTCAAGCAGGGCAGTTCTGGGTTTATCTTAGCAAGTTCTGTCTGTATGCCTGTGTACTAAAAGAAACTCTCCCTGCCATGCATAATGACCATGTTTCAATGGCACAGTTGATCCAGCTTTAGGACATATCAGATAAAAACAGAAAAGCTGGACCACATGGCAATAGATTTATAAATTTATTCTGTTTTCTCAGATTTGTTCAAAGGATTTTGGTGTGTACTGGTAGGCTTTGTGCTGGATCTTGGACTGTCTGTTTACGCACCTCTGATCATATGCTCGGTCAGGTATATTCAAGCCCAGCTGGTACGACAATGGCCTTAAATGCTCTATCATATTCTCTGGCTAATTTAAAAGAGGTGCAGCTGTGGGCCTACTCCTGGTCTGTATTAAATTAGTACTGTTAGGACATGTGAAAGTCTGGTTTTAATGATTGTGCAATCATGCCCTCCTGTCAGAGAGTATTCAGAGACAGCCAGTAAGATGCAGTATGGGAGAAGTGACAGGCACCTCTTTTCCAGGATAAGGGATTAAGGATTGCTAAAGATGCTCAGTTCTGTTACGCTTTTGTCTGTCTTGCTTTGCCCTCTGCCTCTGAAATCTGTGTTAGAAACTTCATCCTCTGGTCCAAGCCACCATCCTATGACTGTGCTTCCAGGCATATGAGTAGGCTACATCTAGCTCCTGCAGGCAGGAGTAGAGCTCCTGCAGATTTTCAGAGCCTGCTCTGTGGTCTCAGAACACTCTTACGTGTTCATAAAATATTTTTTCACATATCGGAGAGAAAGTGGGATGTGCAAAGGATACCTCTGAGGAAAGCAGAAATGGGGAACTCCCTGTTTTACTGTAGGGGAGTGTCATAGAATCATAGAATCATAGAATAGTTAGGGTTGGAAAGGCCCTTAAGATTATCCAGTTCCAACCCCCCTGCCATGGGCAGGGACACCTCACACTAAACTGTGTCACCCAAGGCTCTGTCTAGCCTGGCCTTGAACACCGCCAGGGATGGAGCATTCACAGCCTCCCTGGGCAACCCATTCCAGTGCCACACCACCCTAACAGTAAAGAACTTCTTCCTTCTCCTGGAAGGCTGCTATGAGGTCTCCACGCAGCCTTCTCTTCTTCAGGCTGAACAGCCCCAACTTTCTCAGCCTGTTTTCATACAGGAGGTGCTCTAGCCCCCTGATCATCCTCGTGGCCCTTCTCTGGACTTGTTCACACAGGCAGGGATGGTTAGTGTGACAGTGGGTTTGGCTTAGCTCAAGGCCCCCGTGCAACTCCATGCAAGTTTCAGATATCTTTTTACAGCACATAAAGCAGCTATTACTGTAGTAAATCAGGTTGGTATTAATCTCTTAAGAGTCTGCCTACCTATAGAAAATGGTAAGTGCGAACCTGGCCTTAGCAGAGAGAAATTCAGCTTTTATTTTTTATTTAAAAATGCCTTTTGGTGTCATAATCTCAAGTGATGCTGAGAAATGTGCTGATTCATCACAAGCCTTTAGTCTGGATGAATGCTTCCTGTTGGACTCAGTTCAGAAATAGAGGTAGCTTGTCTTATTATGAAGTAAATCTTACGGAAAGGAGGTCTCATTGTCTCTCACCTCATATGTCCATGATACAGTGATATGCTGACCTCTAATGGTGCACAGGGGATGCATTTGCCCCTTCCTTCATCAGGGAATTTTTCTGGAAATTTGAGAGTCAAATCTCAGTTATTTTGCTCTTTGTTAAAATGAGTTGTTTCATGCACTACATCATAGCTGTGAAGAAGGGTTTAAAAGCATATGCTAGGCATTGGAATGCTCCTATTTCTGATTTGAAAAGTGACAGATTTTTAGATTCACAGATTCTTTTTCTTTGTCCACTGGAGTTTCCATTTTGCTCTCTATCTCTCTCTAGTCTTTTATGCTTTGTGAGTTCACTCCCACTATTAACCTTTTTCTTAGTAACATTTTACTGCCTCTGTGCTGCCTCACATCTAGCTGATCTTCTACTCACCTGCCTTAGGACTCATTTTTTTTCTTTTGATTTGTACTGTTGCCTATTGCTACAGTATCTGAGCCAGTTCAAGAATAGAAGGAACAGCTTCGTAAGTGTGTGAAACTCAGAAGACTAAAGAAAGACTTTTCCAGAGCCTTCCCTCCCCCCTCGAACTACCAGGGGTTTTGTACATAGGTACAGATGGCAGAGACAGATAATGGGAGAACAAACTCTGAAGAATGAGGGAAACAAGGGCAGAGGAAAAGAGACTCCTTCCTTCCACCTCTAGGAAACTTTCTTCTAGGACTGGAATGATGTACCTCAGCATAACAGAACAGCCCAAGAGGGGAAGAATCTCCAGGGACCTGCTGTGTTTCCTCTATCTCATTTTTCATCCTGCAATGCACAAAGTCTTGCTTGAGGCAGGAGCTTTGTGGAGTTTTCTTTCTTTCTGAAGGTGTAAAAGAAGTAGTTCGAGTACTGAGTTTCATTTCAGCTGTAGTAGAAGAGCTTATTCAAGTTAAGTTTTTTCTCCAGTTCTCAAGAGTTTGTCCTCCCTTCCACACTGTGCCATCAGTTGGTGTGCATGAAGCCTCTGGCACCCGGGAGGACGGAAGTGTATTCTGGAAAGCTAATTCTTAGTCTTGCTTGTGTTTAAAGCTGTTCCCTGAAATCCTGAATAGAGAGTTGGCTATGGTCCCAGCTGGAGATGAGAGTATAGTAAATTCAGTCTGTGAAAAGCCCACTTACAAAGGGGAAATAGTATAGGTCGCTTACAGTCTTTTCTTCTTTTTTCTGCTGTGATGCAAAGGGATCAGGAACTGTTCAAATCGAAGGACCAGCATTCTGAGATGAACTTGGATCTGGAATTGACCTCTTCTCCTTTGCTTACTTTCCATTCTCTCCTCCTCCCATTTTCTTCTATTATCTAATTTTCTAAACAAACATCCCTCAGTGTGCACTGTGTAAATATTGTCACTGAATTATTGTCTGTTTGCTTAGCTCATTAGCGAAAGCCATGATAAGCTTTTTAATTACAAAATTACCTTCGCCAAATCAATTTCTTTCATTTAATGAACTGAAGAAAACTGCAGATAGGAGGGGTAACGTTCCCTTTTCCCTTGAAGCATAAATTAACTACCTCCAACCCCCAAGTTCCTATATAAAAACAAGGTAGCCAAGAAAAAGTTTTTCAAAGTTTTTGAAAAGTTGTGAGTTAAACAGAATCTTGAGCCTCCCTTTGTGTTCTGTCTTGTGTAGTTAATTATTTGGGGGGTTCATTTGTGAGCATCTCTTTTGCATTTTACTCTATGTATTTTTTCTTCACCTTAGAGCAGCAGTCACAAAACTGAATGGTTGTGCTTGAATGTAAAACCATTCATGTAGCTTTCCTACCATGCTTCTTGGTGAAATGTTGCTTCATCATGAAAGGGCAGCACCAGCAGAAGAAAGTTGTTTCAGCAATTCCAGAGGGAACTGGCTGGATGGAAAGAGATTGTTAGTGGTTTTACAGGTAGTTTGTGTCAAAAGAATTGCAGTTCAGAAAAGAAGGAAGACAAATTGATTGAATTGTTCAGTGGCCTGGTGGGTAAGTTTGCACACCCTAATTTTGCTGTAAGACCTTCAATTGAATAAAGTAAAATGTTGAAGAAGGGGTAGCCTGAATGATCCTAGGCCATCCACAGACAGACTATGGCAGACATAAATGTACTGAACTCTATCCCAGTGCATGTGGTTATAATTTTTGTCAGTGGGGTGTCAGAATGAGTGGAGTTTCTGCATTTTCACAGCTGATTCAGAGTCTAACAATTCATATGAAGGCATCAGAGAAGATGGGTTTGTGCTGGGATGTTCATTAGGACTGTGACCTGGAGCAAGGGAAGCACAGACAAACTTCCCATCTTATTGATTTGCTTTTGAGGGTGGTCCTCGTCAGTGAAGTGATGGGATAGACAGGTGTATAACACCGTAAACTTCATTAGTTAAATTTGCCAAAGCTTATCTGTCAGAACTGTTTACTTGATTTTTAGAACTGGGACAGGCAGTAAGAGGAAAAAGTTCTCTGCATATTCGTGTAAGACTTCCTACTATTCTTGTTTTGGTATATTGTCAGAGTGGGTGGTGTTATATCCCAGGTTCTTCTTTGAGCCTAAAAACAATTAGAAATTCCTGCTAATGCAATCAGAAGTAATTCACAAAGCTAACACTTAACTTGTCACCTGTACACTTTAGTGTCAGTGTTCTGCAGAACTGTGTGGAGACAACCCACCCTCTCATAGCCTGCTTATTCTTAGCTATCTGTCTGTGGGTTCTGTCAGCTCTGCCACTGGGACAGATTTTCTTAACAGATCTGGTGATCTCATCCCTTCTGAGTTTACCAACTATAAAGAGTTAGGAAATACTTAGTACTGTAGCATTGAAATGAACTCCAAACAATAAAAAAAATAACTTTAAGCTTAGATGAAAACTATAGCCAATCCTTTTTCATCCAAATCCAACTTCTTGCCACTTTGGTTGTCATTTACATGAGAGAGCGTGGGGGCAACTGCAGGACTTAAAGGGAGGAGGAAGGGGTAAAGCCAAGTGTTCGAAGCTTCTGAAAGGGTTTCCCTGACATGTAGAGGAACTCCTTTCACCAGACCAGTGTAATCATATGTGGGTATAGGGAACTGTCTGTGTTTCTTACTGTGCATCAGCTCTGTTCCCTACAACCAGGAGAGTTCTGTCAGGAATATCAGAAAAGGTGAGCCTGATTCTCTCCTGAGCAGCATTGCATTGGATTTGTCCTTAAGCATAATGAACCAAGGTCTGAAGCATTTGTCTGATGATTTCATAATATAGAGTGTACTTATTTATGAAATTCAGTTGTTGTAATGCTAATTTCTGTTTGACAAAAATAATGCAACATGGAATTGCTGCTGTCGAAGAGGTGAACATGGCTATGACTGTTCCCAACTTCTTACTCTGAATTTCCAGGATAGCTCTTAGAACAGGATTACAGCAATCAAAGCAGCTTCTTAGAGGCTGAAGGGCAGCAGTTAGCCATTTCTGCTTTCCACCCTCAGACTGTGCTAAGCATAGCACTTCTGCTGCTCACCAGAGTGCGTTTGCCAAGCAAATCCATGTGCTGCAAATGAACAGGTGTCCCCTATGTCAGATTACAAAACGTCCTAGAGCTGCAAGGCCCATGGCCTCCTGGGGAACAATAATGAAAGGAAATCTAGTCTTCTGTATTTACTCAGTAATAGGAATCCTCAGTGAAGCAGAACCCTTTTCTGTGCCTTTCTCCAGCTACCTGCTGTTTTGCATAATGATTATGCCTATTGAGATGATACACTCAGGATTTCTTAGTACAGTAGTCTGGAACTCTATGGGGAAGGCAGGGTGGATCCTGCTTTCAGCCCTTGCTTTGCTATGCTCCCCAATAGTCTTGTGATCAGAGAGGTCAACAAGGTATTTGTCCTCTAGAACACAGTTGAAGGCACCTTGTTTTAAAGTGCTGTGGAGTCTTAAATAGCAAGTAATAGTTGTGAGAAGCATGTGAAGGTCAATGAACACCCAGTACTATGTATATACATATATTACTTTGTATATACAGGATCCAAACCTATGTCTGCTGTTCCACAAATACCCAGAGGCAGATAGGTTAATGGGACACAACTGGACCTAGGCTTCTAGGTCTACATAAAGTGTTCGTCCTCCGCATAGTATATGACTTGGTGAAAGGATACTTCCACAGTGACTGAGCGTTTCTGATTTTATGTGTCTTTTCCTGGACAACCATGCCTTCTGAAAAGAAGATCCCTTGCTTGGTGAGATTTTCTAGGAACCATTTCAATTAAGAGCTGATTAAAAGGCATAATACAAAGAAGGTGAATAGCTAATGAAAGCCTGATAAACCTTAGGAGCATCCCTTCTCTAGTTCCTTTCTAGTCAACATAGAGATGAGAAGTAACTGAAGAAACCACTTCCTGTTGCTTAAAAAGAGAAAAATTATGAGTAACATGGCCATTTTATAATTTTCATTATAAAAAAATTCCCCAAGGATTTTGAGTTGTGAGTTTTTGCTAGGGAACAAAGTAATCCATGACATATGAGGTTGTGTTGCCATTGAGTTCATGTGAGTTGCTCCCAGAAGGGAGCAGGGAGAGGGCATGCACTTGCCCTCCTCTCTCATGCTCCCTCTTGCCTGCCTGTGCCTGCTTATGTAACCCTGCAGCTTTTCCTCCTATTATCCTGCCTGCTGATCCATGCCTGATGGTGGTGTCGGGGCTCCAAAACCACGAGCTCTCTGATTGCTGCACTCTGTGCTCTTTAACATGACAATTAGGAATGATTTACAAACGGCCATTTCTGTTCCAAATAGAAAGCAGCAAGAGGCTGTAATGTTTGCTGTGGTGTCAGAGACATCCAGCCATCTCAGCAGCTGCTGCCGTTGCATTCACCGCTTGTTTGTCCCCAGGCTTTTACTGTGCAGGATGCCTGTTCTCAAGGGGCTGCTTTGTGTGAGAGCTCTCTGTAGGGCTGGAGGAGTCAGTGGAGCAGAGTCAGCGGAGCATAGTCAGCTTCCTGAAGATAGTGGTCAATTTCCAGTAAGGAGACATTTGGTAGGTTTGTGGGGCTGTTATATGTAAGGTGAGAAGACTATGCAAGAAGGCAAGTGCTTGTATGGGGACTGATTATTAACAGTCAGGGAAGACTGAATAGTGTTTACTGTTTGTTATTGCCAGTCTTCCTCACAGAGAAAACTGGGCCTGAGACTGATCCATGAGCATCTTGGAAGGTATTCATGAAACCTAATTTTGAGTAACTAAACAGTAAGGCAGTAATCAGTGTACAGTCTGTGAAGAGAAACGAGATCTGTCACAGAGTTTTGAAGCATTGATGTCAGGCACTCATCCTGAATTGCCTTCTGAAGAGGGCTGCTAGGTCCTGCAAATGCCATATGAGTTCATGCTCCTCCCCTCTTTGTTATGCTGAGTAGTTTTGCCTGCCTAGTGATCTGTATTTGGGTTTGAGGGAGGAGGTATGGCTGGTCCTGTGGTTCCCAGACCTGATGATGCGACAGCTTTGTGAAATATTTTTGTTTTGTTTGGGTCAATTATGTTCCCAGTCTGTGACAGAAGCTCCTAAAAGTCCTGTTCATGCTTGCCCTGATCCCAGCCCCTAGCTCTGCAGCAACTGAGCTGTGTTATGATCTAGGTATGCTCTACAGGATCTGGTTTGCTCTGTCAGTAAGGATTAATGACAGGAAGGATTTTTTCACTTTTCAGTGAAAAAGAGCAGCTGCTATAATATTTCTCCCAACAGTGGTAAAGTCAATCCATGGAAGTGAAGGTGAATATAAGGTACTAATGATACTTTCCTTCCTGTTTCTTTCCCCTTTTGCACATTTTAGCTCAAGTTGTGTCAAACACAATGTTATTTCTTAATTCAGCTCACTGAGAATGAGCCCACCCTGAATTTTGCATCCTTTTACAGTAAACTCTCTTTGCTTACAGTTTACTGTCAGATACCAACCAGCATCATCTTCCTGTACATGCTGCTCTGCCCATTGTCATGACTGTTTATTTACTACTGGGATGGGATTGACACAACCTTGTGGGAGTGTGGACAATCCGTCGTCCAAAGGGATAGCACTTAGTAGTGAATGAGAGGGAGGAGTTTTTGATATAAGTTCAATGCTAAAGGATCTTCCAGTTAGTCTGATACTAGCATGGGATGCAGTCATGCTCTTTCTCAGAGGTGGATACACGATAACCCAAAGTTAATTGCTGCTACCACGCAGTTCAGCAGAATCTGTTTGGTGTTTTCTCAGCTGATTGTGGTACCTTCTGCTGTCAATGACAGATTAGCTCTGTTACAGAAAGATTTTGCTGCTTCTGAATACAGAGAGAAATCATAATTGTTCTTAGTTCTACTCAGATGGATCGTAAGTGGTCATTATTTTAAGGCTTGTTCACACACAGCATTTCTGAGCTACAGGAAGTTTAGTTCAGCTACATACTGCTCTCTGCTGCTCTGGAAAAAAAATGTAAGGACTAAAAATCATATTCAAAGAGAAATAAGAAAAATAGCATATACATGGGAACAAGATCTACATGCCGCCCTGGCAGGAAGCAGGTATTCCCATGTTGTAGTGGCCACACTCCAGCCTTCTCAGAAAACCCTCATTTTGCACAGTGAAAGCAAGAGAGAAAATGGACTCAGAGATTTACATAGTAAGTAAACATAGATGAGTTACAATTTTTTTCAGTTCGGTAGGTATGGGGTCAAATCCTATCCATAATGGAGTGAAACAATCTAGTGATCTCTGACTCCTCTGCTATAGGTTCCAGCCCCAGAGGGGACTTTTCCCAGGTCTTGAAGGACTAAAAGAACACAAGGTTCATGACAGCTCCATTGATTGAATTGGTTGAGTTACCTTGTGACATATTTGCTACAGGCAGAGGAAAGAAGGGGATGAGTTCTGAGGAATGTGGTAAGATTATTGTAACACCTCAGCCTCAACTATCTGGGGAGCTGAAGGTCAGGACAGAAGTGTTTGAGAAAATAGATGCTATTGCCTGTCCAAGTTTGTGTAATTCTGCTTGATACTTTCAGCCATTCTCTGCTGTAAGCTCTGGAAATATTTTCCATATTTAAGGTAAATTAATGGATAAAATAAACTGCAGTCTTATTTTAAAAGAGAGAAAATAATGTTTCTCTTTTATTTCCTTTCTTTTTTTTTTCCTGTTACCAGTAACTGTGGATGGAGTATTTTATTTTCATGCCATACAACATCGTGTGCAACCTGACATGGTCTGATGTTTCACATACCTTGGATGATAGATACTGACATTGTAGGTCAGGACCTGGAGCACAATTGTTAAAAACAAGTAAATAAAAAAGTGAGGCAAGTACTGGTTGTTTGACCTGATCTTTAGGATTCCATTAAAATGCCGTATTCCTGAAAACTTTTTTTAACTCTGGGCTTCTCCAAAGCGCTCATTATTCAGATGTTTTTGAGTCCCAGCTTTCAGAGCAATTAGCAAGGAGGAAAGCTGCTGCTACTTCTTTAAGAAGCAGAAAAATGGGAATGTAAACAAGTGATGTAATGTCCTCAAAACTGACTGACTTGTAGAATTAGGAATATAACTTGAGCCCTCTGATTTGCAGCTCTATTTTAAACCCCATCATAGTACTTTTCAACAAAAGGAGTGGGAAACCTCAGATGTGTAGCAAAAGGAAATGGGAATCAAGCAGTGGCCTTTAGGGTAGTGACTGAACAAAGGCAGCATTTATGCTTGCTGGAGGTCCTGTCAGATGAAGTTAGGGTTGGTGTAGTCCTTCAAAACCGTTGAGTTTTCCATACAGCAGCATTCCTCTTCGGTTATGCTCTACATGCTCTGCAGTAGCTCCCTTTGTAAACCCTAGGCATGGCTCCGTTTCAGTTCTGTTCTAATATAGACACTTAAATCCTGAGCAAGAGTTAAACTGTATTTCAGTGCATGCTCCTCAAATCAGAGGAGGTAATTAATTCAGAGAACGACTCATTTTTCTGCTCCTCCCATCCCAGCAACATAAAAACAAGATCAGTCTGTAGAGCTGAGGCGTTTGCAGCATTCACAAGTGAAAAGTTGTCAGACACTGAAACACAGGTAAATGCTTCTGAAATTACCCTTAATTACAGTGTTGTGTGTGTCTGTATCATATACGTTCCCTCCCTACCACCCAACCTTCTTCCTACCTCCCCCACCTCAGCTGTGCTTGCTAACTTCTGAGAACCAAGGTACATGCATTGCAGTCAACAGAACCTTTTTCTGCTGCTTAGGCTAAGGCAGAATTTGTAGAGACTTTGTGATGAGGATGTTCATCGTTGATTATCTTGGTCATACAGGGAATGAGAAAGCTAGATTGTGCCACAGGGCATGTCTGTTTCCAGCAGCGGTCATACAGAATCTTCTTGTATACCTGCCGTGGGTGAATCTCATTTTTCTACCAAGATTACGGCATAGGCTTGCCATCTTGTCATTCCGTAACACCCTCTTCTATACTAATAAATGCGTAACAGTTGGAGGGAGAGGAGGCAAAGCACTTCTCTGTAACAAAGGACTTCGAAGAAAGATGAAGTTCTGCTAGCTAGTCTGATCTGAGAAATAGGCCAAGTTGTGAAAATAGTTTAGTGGCATGACATCAGTTTCACCTGACATCATCGTTTTGTTGTATCTCAGGTATCTAGGAGTTCCTGCTCCCTGTGTTGTAACTAAGATCTCAGGAACAGCTTTTTCTTTCTTTCATAAGGATATACTTCGGGGAGGAGCTATCCTGATCAGACTCACAGTAGGAGCATATAGTATTTAAAAATGTGTACAGAAGGGATGGTATGTTAGCAGGGCAGTGTGTTATTTCAGGCTGTCTCAAAAAAACGCAAGTCTTATGCTAATACTGCACCACGAGACAGCCTTTGCTTGGGAGCTAGTACTTGTGCTCCAGTTCTAGGCATATTTGAAAGCATGGCTCCATTTATGACTGAGATCATGACAGACTTGGATTTACTTCTGTGTTAGGGACAGTAACAAGATGGTGGGAAGAAGCAGGGCTGAGGACAGGAAGAACCACTTTACAAATGGGACCTATTCTGTTGTGGCATAGATAGGGGCCAGTATTTTTTGCATGCCTGGCACATGGAGAAAAGATGGTGTAACAACTTTCCTCTTTTTCTTTTCCCTGCTTTATTAGCTCCTTCCAAATGACCCTTTCCCTGCTGACCCCCGCAGCCTGTGGATAACACATCTGAATATGCATGAGCTGATAAGAGAATCTAATGTGTGAATCACACTTAAAACAGACCCACCCACCCACTCACTCCCTGACATCAGCTTTTTCAGAACTGTGGAGTGAGAGCTATTTTAAAATTAGAAAGCATGTCATCGGGAAGTTCTATCAACCCTCAGAGAAAATTAATAACCTCTTAAGATGTGAGAAGGGATTTATCTAATGCGGTTATTTATTTATTTTTACTTGGCAGTTGAAAAAAAATATTCTTTCTTATTTCTCTAATATTGATGTTCCTCTTCAAAAAGGTGAACAATAATTGTAATGGATGTAAGAAAATACTCTCATCTCTCCCATGTTCTTCCTCCGTGTCTCCTGAGATCCTAGCATGTAGTTTCTGGGGGATTATTTTGCACGTGGTACACACAGCTTAGTTCATTGGGAAGAACAGAGGGAAGAAATAATAATCCCTTTTTTCTGGTATATGTTTTTCTTGAACATTTGCATTTCAAAACTAAGCAGTCTTGTGTACTTTCTAGAGTGCATTTTTAAGAGGAGGAAAAAATCAAACCAACAAGGAACTTAAATTGCCAAGCTTTTTCAGAATAAATAAGAGGAGGAGGAAAGAACCCAACAACTTATTTTTGTGTTTGTTGTTGTTTTTCAAGTGTGGCCTGTGGGATTTTTACTTTATCACAGATTTCCAAGACTCAGATATGTGCTAAACAGGAGGATTGTCTACAAATCGGTTGACTTCCTGCAGCCTCACTGCCCTGTGCTGTGATCTCACCAGATTCCACATAAGGTTAGTTAGGGCTTGAAGATATCTCAAAAAAAAAAAACCCAAGAAGCAGGTTTTTGCAGGAAGTAATAGGGTTGACTCGGTAGATGGTCTTTTGCCCCTTGAAATAGTACAGTTTCCACTGCCCTTCTAGGATAAAGCATAGGCCTATTTCATGAGTTTTGGTGTTTGTAAAGATCTTCTTTCAGTTTTCACAATTGTAGATATGTTAAAGCCAGGGTTTTGGTCTAGTTCCAATTTGAGAAGCTATTTTCTGCTTAGTTTCTGCAGCAGATTTGTATTGGCTGCAATCTCCTCCTCCACTTGCTGTGATACACTTTCATGTTTGCTGAGCTCTTTTAAAACAGCCACCACATTCCCCTTCTGTGTGTATTAGCAGCTACTTCTGGAGTGGAACATGGCAGCGCAATGTTATACTCCTAAGAGTATATCCTCCTAAGAGATACAATAGTGCTATAACGAATCAAAACCACAAAAAGTAATTTAAGGTAGGGAGAAACAAATTACTAAATTGGAATTTTGCCAGTGTATTGGGACTAACAGGCTTACAGAGAAAGACTAGAAAGCACTTAAGAATGAAGTGAAAGATGCCTTAGACACAAGAAATGTCAAACACCTGTGCCATCTACTCCTTCCCTTGCTATTTGCTGCAAGTTTGTTCTTTATGTCACATTCACCAGTGATACACCCAGTCTAATTATAAATGACTAAAGCAACACAAATTCCACCATCACTCTGTGGAGGCCATTCCAGTGGATTTGTTGCCAAACAGAAATGCCAAACAGATTTTCCTCCTGTGTGTTCCTTTGGTCTTTGTCTTCCTAATTGCACAACCTGAAATTGTTTCCTTCCCCTTCTGTCTCTTCCCCTCTGCAGTCTTCAAAGGCGCACAGATGTGTATCATAGCTGTCTGTTTTCTGCAAGCTTGCCTTTCCAGCCATCAGGCTGGTTTTGTCAAACAGCCCCTGCAACTACTTGTAGCATCGTCTACAAGCAGCTTGAGCAGTAACACTGATTTAAAATCACAACCTTAGTTGGATGCCAGACTCAGTTACCCAAACCTGAAAGGACTGGGTCAGGGTTATGAGGCACAAGAGGGATCATATGCACCGGGAGGCCAGATTTATTCACCCACTGGCCCAGGTTTTGTTCATGCAGGCTTAGATGGACTGCCGTTAGATCACTTTGGAAGAAGTAGAATTTTCTATAGAAAATTGCTTTTGAGATTGTTGTCTACTCAAATTTTCTGGAGCTTTGCTATTAGCTGTGCACATTAGTGGCAAAATATTCTCTTGGTGGTATAAGGAACATACCTTTCCACTCTGTGATGGTTCCACTACTTACCTTATTTAGCAGCTGTAAATATTGTGAATAGGGATTGGTTTAGACTCAGGGAGTTGTAGTAGTTAACAGAAAGGGTTTTTCAGTGAGACTGTTGTTCCCTTTGCCTGTTCTCTCAGGCTATAATGACTGTCTGTCCTGAATATGTACATCAAAGTCGTTGTCAAGTGAGGTTAGTTTTGATTTATGGAAGGCGGCCATATTTGCATATTTTCTTTTCGTATTTTTCCTAATACTTGAAAAATATGAGTAGATGGAGAGGATCTGGTTCGAGACCATCTTAAAAACCTGAACGTGCAGAAGTCCATGAGACTTGTTGAAATCTATCCGCAGGTCCTGAAGGAGCTGCCGAATGAAGCTGCTAAGCCACTGGCCATCATATTTGAGAAATCATGGCAGTCAGGTGAAGTTCCCAACGACTGGAAAAAGGGAAATATAACCCCCATTTTCAAGAAGGGGAAAATGGATGACCTGGGGAATTACAGACCTGTCAGTCTCACCTCTGTGCCTGGCAAAATCTTGGAGCAGATTCTCCTGGAAGGCATGCTAAGGCACATGAAAATCAACAAGGTGCTTGGTGACAGCCAGCATGACTTCACTAAGGGGAAATCCTGCCTGACCAGTTTGGTGGCCTTCTATGATGGGGCTGCAGAACTGATGGACAGGGTAGAGCAGTTGATGTCATCTACCTGGACTTGTGTAAAGTGTTTGACACTGTCCCACATGACATCCTTGTCTCTAAATTGGAGAGACATCAATCTGATAGGTGGACCACTCGGTGGATAAAGAACTGGCTGGATGGCCGCACACAAAGAGTTGTGGTCAATGGCTCAATGTCCGGCTGGAGACCAGTAACGAGTGGTGTCCCTCAGGGGACCGGTCTTGTTTAACATCTTCGTCACTGACATGGACAGTGGGATTGAGTGCGCCCACAGCAAGTTTGCCGATGACACCAAGCTGTGTGGTTCGATTGATACCCTGGAGGGAAGGAATGCCATCCAGAGGGACCTTGACATGCTTGTGAGGTGGGCTGATGCCAACCTCATGAAGTTTAACCGTGCCAAGTGCAAGGTCCTACACCTGGGTCGGAGCAATCGCAGGCACAGCTACAGGTTGGGCAGAGAAGAGATTCAGAGCAGCCCTGCAGAGAGGGACCTGGGGGTGTAGGTCGATGAGAAACTTAACATGAGCCAGCTTCAGTGTGTGCTCACAGCCCAGAAAACCAACTGTATCCTGCGCTGCATCAAAAGGAGCATGACCAGCAGGTCGAAGGAGGTGATCCTGCCCCTCTGCTCTGCTCTCGTGAGACCTCACCTGGAGTATTGTGTGCAGTTCTGGTGTCCTCAACATAAAAAGGACATGGAACTGTTGGAACAAGTCCAGAGAAGGGCTACGAGGATGATCAGGGGACTGGAGCACCTCCCGTATGAAGATAGGCTGAGAAAGTTGGGGTTGTTCTGCCTGGAGAAGAGAAGGCTGCATGGAGACCTCATAGCAGCCTTCCAGTATCTGAAGGGGGCCTATAGGGATGCTGGGGAGGGACTCTTCATTAGGGACTGTAGTGACAGGACAAGGGGTAACAGGTTAAAACTTAAACAGGGGAAGTTTAGATTGGATATAAGGAAGAAGTTCTTTCCTGTTAGGGTGGTGAGGCATTGGAATGGGCTGTCCAGGGAAGTTGTGAATGCTCCATCCCTGTCAGTGTTCAAGGCCAGGTTGGAGAAAGCCTTGTGTGACATGGTTTAGTGTGAGGGGTCCCTGCCCATGGCAGGGGGGTTGGAACTAGATGTTCTTATATCCTTTCTAACCCTAACTATTCTTTGATTCTATGATTCTATGGAGATTTGCATTCTTCATCATGTCTTGATGTGAGTACCAAAACCATCACATATATATCTCTCAGGTCAGAGGATGTTTTCCTGTGTGTTAGGAACTGTATGTTAGGAACGTCCTTCTCTGAGCTCTTCAGGGGAGGCCTCTTCGTCTGCAAATCATAGTAGCTACAAGGTTACTTTATATAATTGCCTACGTATTCTGAGTTTACTTAATATACCCAATGGATATTCTTAACATTGTTTTGGGAGGAAAAGTGTGGCTGTTTCATTGCTTTCTTCCTTCTAATTATAACAAACTAGACTTTGTTCATCATTTGTCCTTAGAAAAATGACAAAAGGCTGCAATTACTAAAAAGAATAAGGAAAACAAAAATGGTTCTGATTGCTTTTCTTGACACATTGTCTTAAATACAACTTGAAAGTCAGAATAGATCAGATAATCTAATAAAGAGCCAAAACTGAGTTGCTGGCTTTGTCTGTTAGGTGTTTATATTTGTTTTCAGAGTATGTGTGATTGAGTAGGGCTGGTCAGGAGCAGAGATAGAAGGTAAGATGAAGTGCAAGTACATAAAGGAAAAAGAAAATGAAAGCTTTCTTGTCTGGAAATTAGGTCCTGAGAATACTGCGAAATGATCATGCATCCCTGGCAAGCCTGGAGGAGTGTTAGTAAAACTAGAACTTTATGGTGTCTTCAAGTTTTATTTTAGAACAATGCTATCAGGCCCCAGGGAAATCTCTGACATTGCATTTGTTTCAGGCATGTCCTTTATTATTGTTTAATTCTGCTTTTCAACTTCTAGTGTTAACGTTTAAAACATTACAATTCAAAAGACTTTGTGTTTGTGTTCTACAACTGGAGCTGTCAATCAGTCTGTTGTTATCAGAGGTTTGTTCCATAAATGTTAGACAACTGAGGCCCAATTATCCTATCTCTTATACAGTGTGAATTTGACAAATAAAGGTGCAAGTTACAGTTAATCTTTCCAGAGTAAGTCCAAGTTTTAGGAAGATGCTATCGTAGTTTCAGAAGAGCCAGGGAGTGTCAAGACACATAAAAGACTTAAGGCTATCTGATATGTGGCCATGTTGGTCTTTTAGATAAGGTGTGGTCAGACTCATATCCTTCATTATTTTTCTCTTGGATCTGGATTAAAAAAGGAAGAGCTAAAGCTTCTTCAGGTAACTCTGGATCTGCTTTATGGGAACTGCCTTGGTCAGTAATATTGGAATGCAAAGTATATTGCTAGAGTAGTAATGCAGGATTCTACATGGACTTGGCATATCTGTGTGATACACTTAACCTTCATGCAAGAGGTGAGTGGTATTGCATGTAGGAGTTATGCTGGCAGTGTAATTATAATACAATTGTTTATTTAGGAAAGCTGAGCTTTTAGCAGTGACTGCGTTGTGTGGAACTGGGTGTTTGAACTGGGAACTTTCTAAACAGACTCATTCAGAAACACATTTTTACTTCTGTATGGTCTCTGAGGAGCACACCAGTGAAAAAACACCACTCTAAAACAAAGGTACACACCCCAATTTAGCAGATTCAGTGCTGCTATTTAAGAAGTGGTATACCATAAAACAGGGTGATTCGCATCTGCCACTGCTCATCCAAGCCAGCTAATATTTTCTTTTCTGTCTCTTATGTAGCTAATTTATTACAGATGATTATCTCCTACAGGGTTTAGGAAGATATTCCCATTCTGCATTCAGTACTAATATACTAAGCTTATCAGTGTCATGTTATGCTATCAACTGCCCTTGCACTGTGCTATGAAATCTGGAATTTGTTCATGTGTGCCTGCAGATTTTGAGTTTCTCGTAGGAATAAGTAAAACTACTAAAGAAACTAAAAAGATATGGAAGAAGGTGGTATGAGAACATGGACCATTTCCTCTCTCTGCCGTTCTGAATGGGTACATGGACATTTCTCTTAATACTTTCTTCAGCCCCACTGACACCCCCTGATACCATCCAGATGTGTGCAGGGGTCTGTCCTGGGTTCAGCAGTAGCAGTCATGTGATGCCAGCATCTCATCTCCAAGTGATTGGCTTCTCCTGGTGGAGTATTTAGATCACGTTAAGGAGTTTTTGAGATCACTGTTTCAGTGTCTACAGGGATCCAGTTTCCCTACTGTTCCCTCACTTTTCCAGGTGAGTTCATAGTTTGCTGATACTTAGAGGCTTTTGAGGGAATAAAATACCTTAAATTTCAAGACACTGACTTCACGCGAGGACATAGTGATTTTACTTCACCACTGAATTCTCCAAGGTGTTGATTATTGACCTGTCCCCTGGAGAAGAGCAGCTGCTGCTGCTCATCCACATTTCTGGTTGCTTGGGACCTAATCCAGTGGTACCAGCTGACAGTCTTGGATGCTGTCTTGCCTGTCTGTATAAGTATAGCATGCATGTAGCTCACGCTGAAGTCAACATACCTGTATGTTTGGGCCCCACACTTATAAAAAAATATGTAAATCTCCTTCTTTTTTTTCCCTTTCTTCATTTTAATTTTTCCCTCCATTTCTCTCTATATACTCTTCTATGTGCCCTTTCTTTTCTCCAATGGGACCTGATTGCCCTGCACAGCATGCAAACATTAGGTAAAAGGACGCAATGTTTAAAGAAGAACATGAGGTTACTAAAGCATTAGAGTGTTAATGCTGAGCAGACTTTTTTTCTCCATTCATCCTCCTGCACCTGTCTCCACTGTGATATCATGGTTCACTTTCTGGTATGTGTTTGAGGACTAAGCTCTGCTTTTCTCTACATGATCTGTTTGTTCCCTGGGCTTTTTTGGTTTTGTTTTTATACTCAGTCAGACAAAACCCAAATGATCCATATACGAAAATCAGCTTCCTGCTCTGGACTGTAAGTGCCAGCTTTTTCCTGAGAATTTGGCACTATCAAAATTACTGTTGATTACATACAAAAGCGTTTTCTTGGTTGATGTGATGTTTGGATAATGCTTTAATGATGTTGGTGTAAACAATTATTTAATATATTATCATAAGGACTTAGCAGGTGCTCGTGTGCGCTGGGATTTTTCCAGCTACCTGCCTTATAGAAAAAAAGCAGCATGCTTCATTGTTAAAGGTACTCTGGAGTTAGGGCTCCCTTCTTCCTCTTTCCTACTCTGTTTTTCTCACTTTCCCTCTCTGTCTTTCATTTTTTTCTTTCTCTCTTGCAAGCATCTCCCTCCCTCCAACTCCCACCTCTTTTTTTTTTCCTTTCCTCAGACTGAAAATGATGTTTGCTGCTTATGGGGTATTGATTGTGTATTATCAGCCAGGCTCACACATCGACAATTACATGTAGTGCCAAGGTAGCCGTGACAATGAGGACTGGTTGCCATGGCAGTGAAAGAGGCCTATTGCTGCTACCAGGCGCCTGCTCTATAGTGATAATCGTGCTGCTCGTTTCATTTTAATTGAAATTTGAAATCATATTCTCTGAGAAGAAGCAATGGACTTTTTTCTCTTTTTTTTCTCTTACGAACCATCAAAAAAAAAAAAGACAAATATGAAAGATTTGCACATTTCTTAAAGTAAAATATTAACTTCCTGTCAGTCAAAACCTAAAGACCTAAGTCAGTGCAGAGCTTTATAAAGGTAGTTTTTCAATCTTTTTCATTCTCTTCCTAATTAATTCCTAATTTTCCTTTTTTCACTAGCCTCGTGTTCCATTTGCTCTGCTGTGTTCTTTTTTTGGTACCAGCTGATCCAGATAGCCAGCTAGTTCTTCGCAAAAGTCAGTTTGCTGCAAGCTACAAACTCAGGTTTGTTTTAGCACTGGATAAAAGAGCTTGTCCATTATTATTCATATAGAATCATAGAATAGTTAGGGTTGGAAAGGACCTTAAGATCATCAAGTTCCAAACTCCCTGCCATGGGCAGGGACACCTCACACTAAACCATCTCACCCAAGGCCTTGTCCAGCCTGGTCTTGAACATTGCCAGGGATGGAGCATTCACAACTTCCCTGGACAACCTATTCCAGTGCCTCACCACCCTAACAGGAAAGAATTTCCTCTTTATATCCAATCTAAACTTCCCCTGTTTAAGTTTGAAGCCGTTACCCCTTATCCTATCACTGCAGTCCCTAATGAAGAGTCCCTCCCCAGCATCCCTATAGGCCCTCTTCAGATACTGGAAGGCTGCTATGAGATTTAGTTTGTATTCAGTTTCTTGTCTAGTATAAGCAAAGTTTTCTACTGTGTAAATTGATGCACCTCAAACAATCACCATGAAAATGCTGTAATTCTTGTTTTCAGAGAAGTTGAAAATTAGTGAAGAGGTGTAGGGGCAAGTTCTTTCTTGGGAGGGAGGGAAAAAATTTGAAAGCTTAACAGTAGTGATAGAAGGGGATACAGAAAGCTATATCCTGATGGCAGGAAGTGCAAAGGGAAAAATTCTCTCACTGATGTTAATGTTGGGAGATGGATAGTGCCAAAAGCTGATAAAAAGACAATTAGACACTCTTCTTGGGGCTGCTTAGATGAGGTTAACATTCTCAGAAGCTGAGAATTAAAGTAAGATGCCTGCTTGCTTTCCTCTGCTTTTGGTTCTGCACAGCCTGGCTTTCCCACAGGCTTTCAAGGTGGCCAAAACTTGAGTGTATATACTGAATCTACCACTGTTACAAATTTCCTTTCCCATTTGGAACCACGGATTCAGAGAGTCTCTCACATGTGGGCCAGTCTTTGTCATCTAGTAATGATAAAAGTTATGTATCTTTTTATGTTGTACCTCACAATTGGATTTTGCTGTTGTTGTTGTTAAATGGTCTTTTGGTTCTGTTTGGACTCTTGCGGCTTTCCAAACCAGGAATGGAGCCAACAAATAGAGTCTACAGTTATAAGCTAATGTCTTTCAGGTGTAGAGATAATTTGTGTAAAAAGCACATTGTCATTTCCTGTTACATCCTTGGTTGATTCCTTTCCTAATAAGCATCTGATTTTTTGGATGAACCTGAAAGGCAATCTTCAAATTTGAATCCTAATCTTCAAAAAGTTAAGGCTTGTTAGGGCTCTTCTTTCACCCAAAGCCCTTTGAGTTACACTGCAAAATTAGGGGATTTTAGGACGGAAAGGTATTAACTACTTATGGATCCTCTGTGTCACAACTCCGAATGTGTTGCTGTTCTGAAGGAGCCTGTCACTGGCTACTTTCTTTGTAGTAAATCATGTGGCCTTCCAACTCTCAATCAGTCTTTGCTACTATTGGAATTGAATCTGAAGATCTGAATCTGCAGCATAACTAGTCATTTTAATGAGAATCTAGCTAGTGTGTGGTCAAGCTGAGTATCCCATCTCTTGCTTACCTCTGGTATTGCTAACCTCTGGCTTTCCATGGGTGGAGCAGTAAGCAGGTCCTGCATAGGTAGCTTTGTGATGTGGCTTTTGCATCTGAAGTTACACTGGGTGATGTTTTCTTTAAACACTGATAAACTAGCTTTTACCCAGGCAGATTCTAGAAGTTTTTACTGGTGTTTTGTTTTGTTTTGTTTTGTTTGTTGTTTTTTTTTTCATCTTGTTGGGGGGATTTAATAATTTGATTTTGTATATCAATGCCACTCTCTTAAATTAAACAGTTTCTAAGTGGCTCATAGGTTTGAAATTCTGCTCTGGGGCCAGATCAACGCACACTGCTACCAAATGATACAGTGCACTGATCCAGGTTAAACTTACATTGCTGGTATAGAGCTATTTTAAAAAAAAACATCTTAGTGGATTAATTTGCAGAGAATGTCAGTATTTATGCTAGATCATATAGTATCTGTTTGTTCTTTCCTAATTTATGTCGGAATGAACATCATCTGTCCTCCCTTAGCCAGCTGAAAGCCAGTATAACCATAAAAACCAACACAAGCCCTGAATTGCATGCAGTAGTCATTCGAAAGAAACTCAAATATCTGCTTGCTGCAATTTTGGATCACAGTTTATACTGCTGGGTAATCCCCAGATTGCACTGGTTAGTAGCAGTGTTTTTTGAAGGAAAACCTTTACCCAGCACTTAGCACAGACCTACAGGCACTGTGCTTGCTGTGAGAGTGGGTTCTGACCCAGGGGAGGTACAATGTTTCTGGGGTTCCTCTCACGGCAGCAGCCTGACTTTTTTGTGGAGGTCTCCTCTGCTGCCTGAACCTCAGTCCGATTAGTGTGTGAGGTCTGATGCACTTTCAGCTTGAAGTGTTATGCTTTGAGCCTGTCTGCTGCAGCCTGCGTTGGAAACATCTGTCTGAAGGTAGATCTAAGGGCCTAGAGGGATTTTGAAGCCACTACTGGTGGAAGGGCTGAGATTAAAGTAATTAAAAAAAAAAACAACTGAAGCAAGTGGTTAGAGAGGTGGATAAAGCGTGAGGTAATATTAAAGCTGGAAGATGATCAGGGAGGGAAGTGCAGGTGCATTTGTGCCAGGAGTTTTTAACAACCTGCGCTCTACATTGCATATCCAGACACTCTGCTGCCCAACATTTCCCTCCCTCTTCCCCAAATCCTCACAGACCAGCAGAGTTCTTAATTAAGTGTCAAAGAATTGATTAGCCAGAGCTCTTGCATGGCAATTCCATTGATGAAACCATTTTGTCAGGCTGCCTGATATAATTAGACCAAACAAGATGTGAAATCTTCAGTGTTTTGGGCTACAGCCCAGTAATTATTTAATTTGTAATAAAAAGGAGCTGGGGAGGAAGATGGGAGGTGGAACAGCAGCAGAAGTAAAGAAAAAAAAAAAGGAGACGGAAAGAAGGAAAAAAGTTTACAAAATGTTTTTCTCCCCCCCCCCCCCCCCCCTTTCATCTCGCGGGAGTTTCAGCATTTGCAGAAAGCTGCTTAATGTCTGTGCAGAGGGAGCCTTGGTGAGCTGTCAGCACTTGTCCGTTTCTCTTGAGATGTAATACTGCCGTCCTTGCAACTCATTCAACTGCCAGGCCTGATTTATACACAGCTAAACATACCACTGCTGTTGGGATGATCATTGTTACTGAGATTGTGCTCTTCATTTTCTAAGCTGCTGCTAGTGTGTCTGAAGGAGTCAGGACAGAATCATATTTTTAACAATAATTAGCACTTGTCTGGCAGTTTTCTGTGGATCTTTGTGCTTTATGGAAGAGAGCCAATACATGCCCGTTTTAAAGGTGGAGAAACTGAACTTCAGAGGAGGAGTGGCATAAAGTGACTGGAGAGGAGAGGCATGGCTGGGAATAAGACCAGATCTCCTAACTGCTACCCTAGGCCCCACAGTACAGGCCCCATGTTTTCCATTCTGTGGAGAGCATCAGGTTTTCTCTTCCTTCCCTACTCTAGGTGAGACAGTGGCTGAGCTCCAATTAGCATAGTACTTTAATGGGCTGCTTTCTCATATTCCTGGCTTCTCCATTCTTGCCTGCTGCACTGACCCTTAAGACCCCTTTTTGCTAGAGCACACTTCCTAGCATTTGATCCTGAGTCCTAAAGGCTTTCATGCATTAAAATAAGTGAGGGGCATTGTGCAAGCAGGATATACAGGTACTCCAAGTTCCTACTTCCAAAACCTGGAGGGCAGCAGGCTGCAATCCCTCCATAGGACTTTTACTGTAGAAGGTGACCATACAGCAAACCCACAAGATACGTGAGACCCCAGAAGCCCTCCATCTCTGTCTTCTATTTTATCCAAATTGTTAGCTGCTTTCCTGAGCTAATTCTAGCTGGATTTTATGGGGGCTCTTCTTGGTGAGTTGGTTTGTTTTTTTTTTAATGTGTTTGTTTAGGTTTTTTCTTTCGTTGCAAGGAACAGGTGATAAAAAACTCCATTTTAATAATAGAAGGAAAATATTCCCATGTGCTGCAGGTTGGCAACAGAAAACCAGGAAAAGGAAGGGAACATAAAAGAAAATCTGGTTATTGAATGAAAATCACATTCCCAAGATGTTGCACAACTTGCAGTGCAAGCTTTCTTTCCTGAGCTGTGATTACTGGTTGATAGATCTAGCCCAACTCCAACCCCCGCAAACCTTCCTCATGCTATTACAGAACAAGCACGTGCTGTCTTCCTCCTCTTCCTCTCTACCACCCCTTTCTTATGTTCTGCTTTTCTTGAGGGAGAAGTAGATGTATAGTGAAAAGAAATGAGGCTGACAGAATCAGAGGCTGAACAGAAATATCAGCTGAGTTACAGAGGATAATAAGTTAGAACAAATCCCATTGTGCATTTCTGCGAGTTCTCCTAGAGGCAAGTGACTGCCACATTCCTGTCCTCCCATTTTCCATAGGGCAGGGAGTATTATGTTGTCCGGCTGGTGCCTGAAACAAAAGCGTAAGGTGAAAAGTATATTTATATGAACAGCAGCCACAGGAGGGCTAGGACAAAATTATGGAGCTAAGATAAGGTGATGGGTAGGCCAAGCTGCAGGAAAAGCAATGCATTGCCATCTGCCCTTTTAGGTTGTTCCACAGATCAAGGTCTATGCTGGTTATTAAGGCAGAGGTCAAAGCCCCTGTGGAAATCCAAATCCGGTCTCTATCATAGTGAAATCTAATATCCAGCAGTAAATAGGTGCTAAGGAATCTCCTTGGAAAGCCCAGGTGTGGAAACACATGAGAAGCTGCTAGGATGCAGTCATAAGAACAAAAGTCTAAAAACTGTGAGGATGCTGGTCATCATCCTTTAGAGGAGAGTGCTTTTCACTGAGCTGTGGCCTCAAGCATAGGAATCTGAAAATACACTTCTGTGGATTATGTATGGGTTGTGGCTATGCGATTTATTGGGATACAAAATCCACCCTTTCAAAGGCTATAATTAGTTACTGGAACTCGTTGAGTAGAGTTTATATATCTTTGGGTGTATGTATACCTATATTTATATACATGCGTGCACACATACATAGAAAATATATACAACAGCTGTTGAATAGTTCTGAGGGGGCTGGATCTGCTGAATGTAATTTCTGTGGCTTCCTTTTAGTGATTGTGCAGTGGGACATTCCATCTGCTCATGAGTGCTTGTCTTGTGTAGTCATGCCACCAGTTAATCACAGGAGGCCCTGGAATATCCTGATGTAGTTGCATGTTCGCGTGGTACCATCGCATGATGTCCAACAGCAATACTTTCATGCTGTGTGATACAGCATCAGGACAGGAGAGGGGTGGATTTTGCACCTGCCTCAAAGACGAAAAATCAGAGCCTTCTTGCTCCTTGTGTTTATAGCACCAAAAATTCCTTAAACATGAGGAATAACATAAAAGTTACTCTCTTCTTTGTTCTCTTCCTCACTTTATGCTGCCTGCAAGAGCATGATACATTTCCTAACTGTCACTACCACTTATCTGCTGGAATGGTGAAATTTTGTCTCTTAATTAAAGAGCTTGGGCCAGTGATGGCCATGACTCTGATCTCTGGCCACTGCCCCAGTCTTCATACTCTGCTTCTTCTCTAGTTTTGTAAGCCCTTGTGCACTTTCTACAGTGTGTCAAGATATGTTTGTTTCTTTCTGTTTAGGAAAGTGAAGTGTATAGATCAAACGTTCAAAGCCATTAAAAGTACGTTAAATCAGAGATACCACCAATGTGGGACATTAATGAGGGACAGCCTGTGGTGTTTGGGAGTATTGATTCTAGTGTTAGGTGGCTGTTAAAAACATTAAGCATCTGATCCATACTTTTTACCAGCCTAAGCACAGTGGGGATAAACATCTGAGCATACACTAAATGACAAGACTTTGATGTTGCTTTTGTGGGCATTGAACCTAGGGGATGCATTTCTCTTTCCTGTGTTCCCTGTAGTTTGACACTCAGTGCAAAGAGCAATGAAAGTTTATGCCTGCTTGGCATGGAAGGAGCCATAGGGCAGCATGGTATGGAAGGATCATCCTGTTTAATCACCAGGACTGAGTGATAGAGTAAGAACTTCTCAACATTTTTGCAGAACTTCTTTACCTTCCGTCATCTAGGTAATTATAATGGATTTCCAATGTGGAAAGCCAGAAAGTCTTTCTGGTACCTTTTCTGGTATTTCTGGCTAATGTTTGGACAATTGAAAGAGTGTGGTGTTCTTGGTTTCTTAGGCAATGCTTGCTTCCCACTTTCAATAGTGACTGTTTTGTCAGCTGCAAATATGGGAGAATAATAAGGAAGAACCCAGTATGTTTTCTAACATCTAAAACATTTGGTTTGAGCACTGGGGCAAGAGGTAGGAAGGTCTTCCCTTTTCTAATGAACTGTATATTTGTAAATAGCTTCCTCTACCAGTTCAAATAAGAATCTGTCAGCTGTGTCGTAACTTCTCTCCATTGATGAAGATTCTTAGTTCAAGAAGAAAGATAATGTCATACAGTGTTTTGAATTTGCGCATGATAAAATACATGGTTTCTGCCTCAGCAATCTTGTGATCTAAATCTCATTCCTGCTGTTGCTGTGGAGCTGTGAGATGGCCATAGGGTACAGGGGAGTGCCAGCCTGGTGGTGGCACATCTGTTTTGTTATTCTGCCTCAGCCCCTTTGCCCAGGCCTGGTTTAGACTGCTCGGTCAGAAGCTGTCACTGTGTAGCCTAGACAGTGGTGGGATTCCTGTGGGTGCAATATGTTCAAGCTGTGAGTTGTCATGTCTCTCATAATGACTGACAGCTTCAGGTGATTAAGTGAAAGTGTTGTCAGGCTTCATTGGCAGGCCAAGAAGAAGGATAGTGGCTATACTTGGAGGCTTATCTGGAAAGGACAAAGTATGGATACCTGCAGAGAAGGGTTGTCCTGGGTTCAGCAGTAGCAGAAGGGGAAACTCACTCAGGCATTTGGAGGTCCGTTTATTTTTTTTGCTTGAGAGCAAATTTGGGTGTTTTCAGGGTGGAATTGATGGGGGGGGGGGGAAGGGGACCAGATCTCTGGAGCTGTTCTGAGGCATGAGCTGCAGGGAGGACGCCAAGAGCCAGTGAACATGAAAAACGGATGCAAAGTAGAACAGTCTTTCCGAGATGGTTTTCATTACGTGGAATCAATGATTAAAGTGTGTCAGGTAAAAGACAGGCCTTCAGTAGTAGTATATATTTTCTGCACCTCGAGCTGCAATGTAGAACCAGGTTAAATTAAAAATATTTTTTAAATGACACAAAACTGTTTTCCTTCTCTGGATTTTGTACCTGGTCAGATTTTGCTTTGTGAGAAACCCTGATAAAACAGGTACTGTAGGTTCTCATGAAAATGGTGCTGAGGGCAATTATTTACAAAGCTTCTGAAGGAAGTTTGCTTTTACTTAGAAAGTGACTTACTTTTACTAAAGAAACATGCACTTTGAGGGTGACAGTGTTTATGTTTTGAAGAGATGGGGCCATATTTAACATGATAATCAGGACAGGGGGCAGTGGTGAGATGAAAATGATGCCAATTTTAGGAGTTTGGTTTTGCGCATTTGCCATAATTTCTGTAGACAAGTAAGGTGACATTGAGCAGTGACTGGCCTCTCTGTGCTGCACAACTGAGCATGGTGCATGGTGCATTGGCCCAGCTCCACACGACTGGTGTCTCTGTAATGTGTAGAGCAGATCTGTGCAGAGATGTTCTCTTCTCCTCTCAGCAGTGTTGTCGTATCCGTATACAGCTGTTGATCTCTGCCTCTCAGCAGGGACACAGTGCTTTCTAGATGTGCTGCTTCTGACTCTGATACTTGGATACAGCTGGTTCTCAGCTTTCTGAAAGATACTTTTACCTCTTCTGCTTTTATTTTTGGCTATACTGTAGGGCTTAGTTGTATGCTTCACATTTTGAGAGGACACATACATTGAAGCTTGTGAAATATTCTTCTAACAGGCAGGTAGGAAGTCTTGGTTCCAAGAGGTTGTGCTAAGGATTGACAAAAATACTTCAGTGTTTGTAGGAGAGCTTAAGTGATGCTGAAAACTGTGCTTAGGCAGCATAGCTGCCTTGAACACTGGACAAACATGCTTTTTCTGGTGAAATTTTACTAAGAGATTTTCTATTCCTTTGTGCTCCCAGAAGTGCTGCTGGCTTAGCTGCACTGAATGCCTGCATAGTTTTCTGTTGTCTAAGCTTTTTGGGTGTCCTTGTACCTATCCTTAGGTGCAGATAATGGGGTGGGAAGAGAATGGGATAGGCCACATCAGTGGGTGTGCTTTTTAGACACCGTGCACCTATTGAGGCCTTTGAATTTCTGCCTTTAAGCTTAGAAAGTTTTCCTGCTTCCAGGCACTGTGTAAATACACCATTGACAGTCCAAGTCCTCTGTATCCAAGTCCTTTATTCTGGGTACTGTAGAGACTCAGGAGTCCTTCATCAGTCCTGGATTGTTAGATCTTTGGACTGTGTATGTACTAGGAAAGTGACCTGTCATTTATCAGTGATTGTCATCAGTTGGTCTAATCCCCACTCAACCACTGTTGAAAGCAATTTTACTACTAATGAACATGGGACAAGTGGTTTCCAGTAGCTGCCAGCTACTGCCAGCTGTGATTGAAACCTGGTAGAATACGATCTCAAGCCTATTTGCTCAAATAGCAATGGAAACAATTTTTAACCCTTTATGACTGCAGAATTAGAACTGCAGGAGAGAAAAATTAAGACACATTTGGAATATTTTTCACTCTTACTAAAGTCAACAAAACTTTGGGAGAAGACAGAGATCTTCTTTCATGGCTTTAATGCTCTTACAGAGTTGTTTAAAAAGTCCAAAAGTGCATCCTTTACTTCAGAGGATGTATGAGCTGGAAAGGTGTAAATTTTGTATCAAAGTCTGGGTTTACATTGTCGGCAATTAGGGAAGGAAAAAACCAGCATTTTTACTTGAACGTTAAGTGTACGTGATACGAGACCCATAATGGTATTTTAACTGAGCTGCTTTCCTAGCATGTTTGTACTCTAAATTATTTTAAATAACATGTAAGGAGAGATCAGTTTTGGCAACTTTAGCAATACAGGGAGGTCTTTCAGGTAAAGTCTTTGTCAACTTTTATGATAGAGATCAGCTGGAGAAAAAACATCACAATTGCATGCAGTTTGCACTTTGAAAACATTTAAATCCTTTTTGCAATCATCTCAGTTTTACACAACAGAACTGTTCTCACAGTCTGTGTGTGCAACATGCATATTGGCAACTCCATATGCAATATATTGCTTACTGTAAGGCCAAAGCTACTACTGCCAGCCTGTGAGATTTGCCCATCAGAAAGGTCTGAGGCCCAGAGCAGCAATGCAGAGGCAAGAGGAGCTGCATGGCTCTGCAGGTCTGTGTTTTCAGGCCTGTGCTGGCCTTCAGGATCCAGATGCTGATGCTTGCCTCAATGAACTGATAGTTCTCAGGGAAGTTGTGTTTGTGTTGTGTGTATATAGCAATAAAATTCACCTTCCTCTAGCTTTCACTGTCACTGCCAAGTCTGGTAATTAATCAAGACTCTACTGTGGCCAACTCTTTCTTATTTTCCTTTCCCCCTTTGTGAAGTGAGTAATGAAGAATGATGTCTTCACTTCTTCACCTCCACATCTCCTCGCATGCTGAACACTTGAACTAGTCCCTTTGACAAGCAGCCAGAACCAGGGAGAAAGTGCCACAGATGACAAATGTGGCTTTAGAGTTTGACAAGCATGAGGTTGGCTTTGTGACACCTGTCCATTTGCCACCATCGATCTTTCTCTGTCAAAGTCCATTTTGTCCTGTCATTGTTGCTGTTTGTTCTATATTATGCATCAAGTCCTGCCTCTGCACAGGCTGTCTGGAGACTGTACTTGCTCAGCACACTAGGGAAAAACCTCTTCTAACCACTGGCGCAAAGTGCCATAACGGTGGTTAATAGTGTTCAATGCTGCAGGTCTGAACTGGCAATTAAGAAGAAGATAGAGAAGATGTTCTCTCTGAATTTCAGATTCTTTTCCAGCCCTGCTCTCAATCTTCTTTCCCTGCACAATAAAGTTAAAAGAATCTTGAAATCAAGGCACAATCTAAGGTCTGCTGTAGAAACCAAGAGAGGTCAAGGGTTTTTTTCCACTTTCACACAAAAAGTTTAGGTTGTAAAATCTAAGATGTCATAATAAAAACAACATCTGCTAATCATTCATAGTTTCTACCCAAGCATCACAGCTCAGACAATTTCAAGTCATCTAAGAATTAATCTTCAGAATCCTTCTGAGGCAGAAACCAACATCATCCTCCTCATATTTGAAAGGAAGGGAAACTGAGGTACTGGAATGGGAAGAGACTTCAGGTTTCATGAAGAATCAGTGGCCAGTCTGGAATGGGAAATGAGGTCTGTCAAGGCTACAGAGGTATTCTGAAGGCAAGTTAACTGAAGTATAAGGAAATGAATTGTATAATTGATCCCTAATGCCACTGCAATGTAAGAATGCATTTCCATGAAAGAACCAGATCTTCTAATCTGTTCTTTATGAAGATCCTTGATTTTAAGTTCACTTGTTAAGGCAGCTCTGTTTTGGGGAGATTTTTGAAGAGGAGATCATGATTTGATGTGCAATGAGCACATTGACATAGGCTAAAATGAATTTAATTGCTTTCTAGTAATTTGAATTATTCACAACTGTTTATTTAATAGAATAACTTCAGAAGATCAGAGAGCTGGTTATTTGACACTGGTGCTATGTAATTAGATATGTTATGAGGTTCCAGAGAAGATGCTGCATAAGCTGAAAAGAGTATATCTAATTCTCTGTACACCTAAAAAGCCTAAAGAGGAGATCTAGTTAACGTCTAGTATTTCCCCAGGGCAACTACTGCCCCAACTCTTGTTTAATGATGAGTTCACAAGGCAAGACTTGACATAGACAAACAGGCATAAATGCATTAATTGTGGCCATAACCTCTAACTTTGCCCTTGAAGAATTAGTCTCTTCTCTTTCCACTGAAACTCTAATGGAAGGGAGGAAATGCCACAGAATGCATCTATTTCTGCCCCATAATAAAAGAAAGGAAGAAAAGTAGCCTCAAACGCAACAAACAACAAAGGGTATGAAAGCCCTGATGTAGGCTACTCTTTCTGAATGTTTAAATATCTTCTGATTACAAGCATATTCTACATATGCAAACTCAATGGAAGGTATTGAGCCTATTTTCTCATAAGAATTTATTTCGCTTCAGTTTCCAGCACTCAGCTAATTCTTGTTGTTACCCTGTTTTCTGTTAGGTTGAAGAACCGTTTTAACTCTCAGTGTTTTCATCCATTGAACATGTTGATACTTCCATGCAAATCATCAAGTTGACTGTGGACATATTTGTACTGTGTGGTGTAGTATGGTGCTCAATGATTCCACCTCTAAGCTGGTGGAAACTGTCCAGTAAATCCATGTATGATGCAAGGATTATGATAATACTTCTGTAATACTTGGCATGCTCAGAGCTTTGAGAGAGGTTTTTTTTAAAGCTGAAAAGACAGGAGCAGTGATATGTCTTCATACAGATGATAAGTGTTTTACCTTATTTCTTTGTAAATCTGACTCCTAAACCTTTGCTGATCTTTATATACGATTACCTGTCCTCTATGAATTGTCAGTGTTATGAACTCTGTTTCCCGTATATTTAGACTGTATTTGACAATATGTAAACTAGGCATACAACATTCAGAAACTGGCTTTTTTCCTCTGTTCTAATTCTTCAAGCATATGGCCTCATACAGTAAATACAACCTACCATGTGCCAGAACATACAGTGTATGTGTGTGTGTGTATATATATACACACACACATTGAGGGACAATCTGTCGTTTTTCTCCTTTCACTGAAAGCATTCTTTGCTTTTCAAATCTCCTAAGGGAGTCAAACAGTTGCATGTGGATTTATTTGAACAAACTAAATACATACGACTTGAGTAATTCGTGACTAAGTAGGTATGAAATAATTATTTAAAATCAAGGAATGAGAAGTGTTGCTTGCAGTAAACCATAGCAAGAAAAGGTATAACAAAGGAAAAGCGAAATCTTAAGAAAAAAATATTCAGCTGAATATGGCAAAGGGAAAATCTTATGGCAGTAAGATCCACCATGTGTAAGTGGTGGTATTTTTACTGGTTGTTTATTCACACTTGGACAAAATTGCTGGATAATTCCTGTTCATTGGTACACAGTACTGTAATTCCTGTGTGTTGCAGGGGTTTCCTCCTAGCCTAGGCCAAGGTACAGAATAATGTTCTTCCTGATTGTTATATGAGGTTATAAAGAAGGTATTTAGCTGTTATGGAAGCAATATTTCATTGTTCCTGTTATCACCCATAAAGACAAGTGTCCTGCTTGGCTGGCTTCAACAGCGGTTAGGAAGTGGCTTTGACCAGGCCTGCTGTGAGATGACAGCATTTGGGTGCTAGCATCTGACCACATCCTTTGACAGCTCTTGACAGTAGTTAGGATACAGCTTCTGAACATGTTCACTGAGAGGTGATGACAGTGCTTGGGAGGTGGCTCCTGACAATGTTTGCTGTAGGCATTGACATCAGTTAGGACCCAGCAGTAGCTTCAAGGACCATTTTCTGATGAATTATAAAACATGAGTAGTTGTGGACTCAGGTTGTTAATACCAGACTAGATGCAAAACATGATCTCTTTCCTCTGGTTCCATGAGTTGATGAGCAAAGCTGTACAACAATTATCTCAACTGAGAATGCACTGAAGTGAGGATTAGCAGTGTTTCTTCCTTCATTGAAAATTGAAAGGAGGGAGGAGAAGGGATGGTGACAGACAGATCTACTTTCCTCTCTTGTTCTGTGTGTACCGCAACGAGAACACTACACTTTTCCTAAGTGGTAGAATTGTACAGAATCCCACATTTTCAATGTATGAATAAGGTGGCATAGAATTTCTTTGCAAGCTGACATGTCATTAAAGGAAGAGGTTTCACCTTCTGAATAGGTTCTCGTGAGACTTCTCTCAGGGATATTTAATCTTTGTTTTGTCAGGTATTTTTTTTCCCTGTGAATTCTTTCTGTGTGGTGATATGCAAAGTGTAGGGAAAGATGTAATATTATTTATCTGCTGTGGTTCATGAATTTCTGTGGCCTGTGGAATCAGTAGGCTGGAGAGCACTAGTGTGCTTCTTGCTCTGTAGTTTTCTCCATATTTTCAACAAAATAATCTGGAGATGTACTTTTTACTGCAGCCTTGTTTTTACACTCTCCATGACTGTGTTCCAGCTTGACAGGCTCATGTGTGAATGTGAGTCATTGTGCTCTAGAAGATGCTACACATTGTTCTCAATCTAATTTTATCTTTGGTCCTTATATAATATAATGACTGGTACCTCCCAGGTGGACAAATGCCAACAGTGTTTGCTCCAAAACTCTTCCCACTGAAATGTGAACCTTATTATTGAGAAATGGATCCCTCCGTGGCATGCATCAAACTGGGAAGGCAATTTAAGGTTTTAAAGATCACTGCTATGGCCATGAAGTTCTTTATGCTTCTGTTCATTTTTGACAACTCTTTCTTTATTCATATTGCAGCTGCCTAATGCTACTCACTGGGGTAAACATGTTGCAAAGATGTGGTTGATTTCCCAAAACAATGCTATTCTAAAAATAATTTGAAAGAAGACAGGTAGAGTTGATCAATGGAAAGTGCAGATTAAGGTGACAGTTTCAACCATGATGATCTGCTATGGCCATAGAACAATAACCTTGCTGAAACAGAGACAGTAACGAATACTTGCTACTTTAATAACCATCTAAAAAAGAAATTCTTACATTAAAAAGAGAAACTTAAGAAAAGAGGAAACTAGCCTTCCAGTTCAAATGCTTGGAAACTTTAATAATGAAGACATTATCTATGTTGAACTGAAGAGGATTGATATGTTTGACATTAACAGCTTTGAGCATGCAGTCTGTGTAGCCAGAGCAGTGCAGTTTGTTTGCTAAGCCCATCCTTGTCCAGTACAAATGCAGGTATATGTTACTGAGAAGATGCAGAAGTATAATGTGTTTTTCTAGGTGTCTAGATGAAACGCATCTAGTCATAGGAAGTAGCTCTGATACTGAAATTTTCTTTGTCATTCTTCAGTATTAATCATCTTAATACCAAACATTGAGTGAATATTCTGCAATAATGCTACATCTTCAATTGATTCTCATGTCACAGTATAAGTTAGTAGTGTTCCTTTTCTTTCTAATATAATGATATATTTTTATATACTACATCATTATATGCTATTATGTGTTATTACATAATAATATATGATTGTATATTTCGTATAATGTTGAAATGCTGAAAGACGTTTAGGAAGACCCGTTCATAGTCACTAAAGATGTTGGGGAATAGGCTTCCTTCAGCAGTAGATGCCAGGACTACATTGTCAGGCTATAGATTTTTCTTGGTTGCAATCATAAAATGGGAAAATATTTGGAGATACAAATATACGTGTCTTTGTCAATAGGAGGAAAGGGAAATTGTTTAATTTGGAAGTATTGACTGCTGTAAGCTTGATTCTATTTAGATTTGTAAAGGCTCTTTCTAATCAAGTGAGATACAGTAAAAAACCCTACATTGCAAGATGTTATTACAACATGCCAGTGCGACCCCATAAACAAGCTCTCATTTGAGGAGAAATTCTTGCAAATCTGGCTCTTTTATCAGATGCTCTGAGAGATTTCTTGCAAGTGTTTCTATTTTCTGTGAAGAATATCAGTCTACATCAACAGCTATATAGGAGAAAAGTGGTCCATAAACCAATATCCTCAGAAATACCTTCTTATGAACATTTCCAGGGTCACAGGCCAGTCCTCCTCTCCTTATTCCTGAGAAGGACTTGGAATTTGTTTGGGTTTTTTTAAATGCAAACCCTATGGATTATACAGAAATTAGAACACCCTACTCATGTTCAGCTCTTCTTTGCTGAAAAACTCAAAGCACCTCAAAGTATGTTTGTCCCTTTTTTAAAGTGTGAATAGGAGCTAGATAAGGATGTGCATGCCTCAGTTTACCAGTGAATTCTGAATAGCAACTTCCTGTGACTTAAGAAGCCTTCCCCCCCCGAAATAGGATAGTCAAATTAGATGTTAGTAATTTATCCATAGTAAATTATACTTGATTGATTAAAGTCTGCCACTTGCTGAAGATGGACTGGCAAATATGTGGCTGATCCAGAAATAAAAATCAGAAGTCCTTCAGTGTTCTTCTTTCTGACCTCTTCTTCATAGTGTGGCTACTATGAAGAGCATTAATGTTTTTTTACACATCTTCCTAGTCCTTTTCTCTGCATTTCCATTGCTATTAATATCTGTAAGTTTTATAACCACTCTGAAAGAAAAGAAAAGGAGTAAGATTGGACATTATTTCTGTGCTATTTGAATGAAGTGTCCTCTCACCTCAGCATTGTTACCTCTACCCACCTGCCTCTATTGGTGTAAAACTGATTTGAAAGTTGATTTTGCCTATTTTTGAAGTGCATCTAATTCTCCCATCAGTTCTTGTGATGCAATTTTGAAGCTGTTAGTGAGAACGGTATGCAGAGTTCCTCCTTGCAGGGTGCACAGCTACATTTTGGGGTTCAGCTTTAGCTTACAAAATCAGCCTTTCTTATGTTTTGTTTGTTGTGACTGACCCTATTAATTGCCTAAAGGACTAGCTCTACTGCACAACTTTTTTTTGTCAGATGCATAGGGAAGTCATTTACTTCCTTCTCTGTCTTCAGAAGGCAGTAAGACACTATCACCAATGTGGAGGTGCTGGACTAGAATTTGAGTTAAGTGGCACATGCCATGTGTTCGGTGATTTACCCATGTGTCGTAAGCAGAGAGCATACATGAACTTGCAAGGACCAAACCAAAAGAGCAGCACTTGGAAGTTTGATCTTCTTGTGCTTGGAGATGGAGCCCTCTCGGGACTGTCCTGGGTGTGTGGCCTCTTAGCAATGCTGGTATAATTCTGCTGGAGCTGCCCTTGCGTGCACAGGTGGCCGGAAGGAACCCCTCTGTTGGCTCCATGGCTCTGGATCTGTGCAGCTGGAAAGCTAAATCAGTGATACAGAGTATCCTCTGTGTACCCTTTTGGAGAGACAACGCCTTATGTCTTTATTAGGAGCACTTAACACTTGCCTCCTTCATTGCTACTGCTCTCCTTAAACTTTTGGGGTTTGACCCCCCTGTTCAATTTCTACCTTTGTAGTGGCCCCTGTTTCCATCACTATCTTTAATTAACTTATTAAGTATGGTGTGATTTATTTTATATTGGTTCCTTGAAGAGAAAAGGTTCTTCAGAAGCCACATAGGAGGAAGCTACTCAGGGATTTGGCTATAGGAGAGTTCAGTAGACTTTATAATGTTTATTTTTTGTATTGCTATTATTTTTACTGTAAAAATCACAGTTTTTTTTTCTGTAAGAAAAGTCAGACCTCAAATGCAAATAAGCTGTCACAATCAAAAATCTTCTGTGAACAGTTTCTGATACAAGTTTTTCCATTTTTTTTCTCATTCCACATTAGGTGTCACTTGCTATAATATTCACAGAAACACAGAAGAGACTCAGTGCAACCACCTCTATATTTATCTATCTGAATAATAACATAATTCAGAGGTGTTTGTCTAGTCCTATATTTAATAATGAAATGCTACAAAATGTTTTTGCATTTTCTGTCTTCTCAAAGCACTTGATCAGCACCATTAAGAGACAAATTCAAGTCCAAGGAAAGATTCTGTGACATGTCCATAGCTGACATACAGCAGAAAATAGAGCTGACAGGATCTATGTCCTGAACCCTCAGGCCGCTCTGCCACCCTTACTGCAACAACTGTCGGATGTGTTCCCTCTTCTCCCCTGTCCCTGCTGTTCCAAGGTCAGGAATCAGGGAATTAAGCTTCAGGAGTAGTTGGCTCTGCTTGGGAGACCCCTGAGCTGAAGCCTTGTTCTGCAATTAGTGCCACCTCAGCAAGCAAGCTCAGAAAGTGAAACAAAGAAAAGTCCTTCCAAATTGCAGCCATTATCTCTTCAGACTTTCTTCCCAACCCTGTGAGCACCACACAGCAATAGGATACTGAGAGATGCAGACAGAGGTAGATTCACTCATTCTGTGGCTGCTGCAGGGCTGCTTAGGAGTATCTGTCTTGAAAGCCAACCTGCAGCATCCAGGCATCAGAATATGGTCTTATCCCAGCAGAGTGCAATGCAGATACTACAGTGTGGTGGCAAATTGCTCTCATATTGGAGATTACAGTTAACAGAATGTGGAGATATCTTTAAAGTAGTGATCACTATTATGGATATTTATTAATAAAGTGGCTTTTTATTTTAAGTTGGTGGATTTAATAGTAAGGTGTGGAATAGTCTGGAAGACTGGAATGCCTTTAGGTTTTGACGTAGAGAGGTGGGTGGACTACATCTATGCTATATAAAAAAATAACTAAGAAAAGGCTACTGTCATTGTCTTAAAATCATTGTACAGAGATCTACAAGACAGGCACAAAAATGGCATGCAAACTGAAAAGATTGAAAACTTTTGTAATTAGATCACCAGTGTCCTGAAGAATTGCTTCCTTCCAGCTGTAGAAGTCGCAGGTAAACAAAGTGTCCACTGATGTGACCAAGAATTGCATGCACGATCGTGGTGCTTGTCATAGCTCCACTGGCATGCTGTGCCTCTAACCTTTTTACAGTCCTTTGGGGGTTTCAATGCTTAGTACTCAGCTGTTAGACTTAACTAGTGTTCAAGGGAGAGCTATGCAGCTCTGGTTTCACAGCCCCTGTGTTCTTCCAGCAAGGCTGTACACGTGTAAGATACCCACCAGAGGTGGATTTCTTTTTGGTTCTGCTTAACAAATAGTAGGCAGAACAGCCTTGTCAAAGCATGACAGATTACTAGCAATTTCAAAGGCAGCATTGGAAATTCTCTACCTAAGAAAAATAGCAAAGCATGCACGTGCCCATTCTGCTGTATTTAGTTGTCCTTCATTTTCCAAACATGGATCATTGCAACTACTTATTGCAGGGAGGGAGGAGCTCAAGGCTCAAGTTAATAGTCACATGGTGTTCCTCCATTCTGTTTTCCCGTAAACTTTACAGAGTGGCAGATTTTACTCAATCAAGTCTAATTTACTAAGGATAAATTGCTAATATCTAATTTGCTTATCCTATTGCAGCATGGAAAAAAAGGGTTCTTCAGTCACAGGAGATTGCTGTTCAGAATTCACTAGTAAACTGAGGCATGCGTATCCTTCAATGAAATGCTGACAGCATTTGCTGCTTCTTGCAGGAAGAGCTAAAATGACGTTTTGGAGGTTGAGTGCTACGGCCAATGGGATAAGTCACATTTTACAAGATTCCTGGTTTAGAAGCTTCACTGAAATTTTCCAAGTCTTTTGGGTCTCCACAATAGTGTAAGACCGGTTGTTAAAGCAAAAATATTTCAGACCAAAATATTGGGCTTGTGTGAGAGATCCAGACAGTTGCTTTCTTTGTGATATCTCAGGGTTTATTCTGTAGTTAATAAAGACTGGAGAAGTTAAATTTCAAGCACACTCATGTTGAAAAAGCATTATGTACTATAACTGTTGGTTTTATTTTTATTTCATGGCTTTCCAGGTGTTCAAAAATCTGGTAAATATTTCAGAGCATTTGAAGCTTTTCCAAATTGATCATCCTGTATGTGATCACAGACTGGCATTGGGAGGAGTGTAACAATGCAGGTTATAGTGCAGTAGGATTGAAATGAGTGGCAGTAGCAGACAGGGAATTGGTTACATCTTACTCAAAACATTTTGCAGTTGTCACATTTAGACACAGGAACAGATGAGCCATTGATTTGATTTAGTTCTTTTTTCATTGCTCCTCTGTAAAAATCTGAATTCAGGTTATGGAATTTGATAGGCTCCTTAATTAAAAAGAATTTTTTTTTTTTTTTTTTCTTTCTTTAAGACAGATTTGGATTGTGTTTGTACCTTAGCCTTTTGGTAAGCAGTGTTTAACAAGAGGATTTAAAATTCTGGCATCTCTGTGTGTCTCTTGATCCAGTTAACATCTCTTGCAGCCTCCTTTTAAAAGGACAATTGCAAGAAGCATAAAAGCTGAAATTAACTGAACTGTGATTGTAATTTAGCAGTGGGATTCTAGTCTTACATTTTTTTGAGCACGGAGGTATTCCTCAAGCTTCCCTAACTAAATATCACATTGCCAGTTATTGCAGCTGTGTGTGCTGTGAAGTTTTCTGTTTTCATGACATTATAGGGTATAAGAAGCCCATCATGAGTCAAGAGTAGGGAAATGAACTATGAAGCTTTTGTGAATTACATCATTTGTATAGAAATGTACTTCAGATCATGTGTTATGGATCTGAACTAGTTAATGTGTCATGGTTAGACCTAGCTAGAGCTCTGCATAGAAGATATATCATTTAGCATAAGCATGGGGTTCATCTGGATGTCAGAAAGCCCTGTCCATTCTAATAATGCTGTTTCCATAGCAGCTAATGCACTTCAGAAAAGAGGGAGACAGGAATCAAACGCATGACTAACATGGCTGTCCCAAGCTCGTGATGATATAAACTGCAGCACCCACATTGTCACGTATCTTTCAGTGTGTGGTTATGTCTAGGCAAGTCACTGAATAGTACACTAACGTAATTAAACTCCCCTTTTTCCTAAGAGACTGTTCAGATTAGTCATTGCCAACAGCCTTATCTTCATTGAATTCATGAGAAAGAGCTGGGCTTGCCAAACTAAATCCCTGCACTCAGTCAAGACTGGCTTAAAACTTGTACTGGCTTAAGCCTGTGTCCTGGGGTTCCAATGATTTCTTGTTAGAATGAGTCTTGATTTGCAGTCATGGGATTTAACAATAACCAGCCTTATGCTGATGTTTTGCATTACCTACATTGTGTGTACATTAAATTTGGTGGCAAACGTTCTGGTGGAGCTCAGTATGGAGTCTGTAGCATTTTGCTGCTGGCAGTGTGCATCAGTAGAGGGAAAGGTTTCTCAAGGAGTATGTTACCATCACTGGTCTTTGTGGCACACAAGTTTCCCTTTGACACTACAGAGAACTTCCTGTTACTGCCCATCTTACTCTTATTACTTGAATTTTATTTAAATCTGTCTGAATTCTCAGTCCTATTTGACTGAGATTAAATTCAGTAAAGATGTATGTATATGTTTGCTCATACACATTGAAATTTGAATTTCCAGCCTAAGGTTCAGTGTGAGGGGATGTGGACTTGATACCTTCCCTTTTTCTAAAATGGACATCTACAAAGCACCAGATTAATTCAGCTTTGGAAATGTCCTCGTTGACTCTGAAGGAAATCTGTCTGACTCTTTCAGATGTAGAGGCCTACATGAGGATGGGAGAGCCCTGGCCAGCATGATTGTGATGCTAACTACTCTGCCTCAGTACGAAAAGTCAGTTTGAATTTTGGCCAGTGTGCAGCCCCAGTGTGCTGATGACTTGTTCTTGCAAAGTCTCATTAGAAGCCATGTATTGCAGTAAGGAAGGGAGAGGTAAAAGTGACAGAATGGCTCATGAGGATGAGGCTTTCTCTTATATGAGTGCTACCATTTTGTGGTCTTTTCTTTCCAGGTAGTCATATATTCTCACATATACAAGGGCTGGCGCTAGTCCTACTTAATTGTTTAGGAAAGGGGGTTTCCGGTGCAGCCTCTCTGTCCTTTTTCAACAGCCCTTTGGGTGTGTCTTTTCTATCTAACTGTCTACAGATTTTTCTTTTAAGTGCTTTAGAAAGCACACTACCTGGGAGAGGGTACTGATCTGATACCTCTAAAATCTGTTTATTCCTTTGGTTCAGCTTCTGCTTGCCGTTTGATGCTGGCCTTCTCATTTCACATTCTCTTTGCTTTAATTCCATCTTTTGTTGAATGGAAAAGATACTTTTTCCTATTCCTGGTGAAAGATGCTCTCTAAATGTTATCGTCATCACCCTGGGCCAGTCTGAGGAGGACAGACAGTCTCTCAATATGTTTTGTACTCCCACAGCAGCTGTTGTGCTGACGTGTTACAGATGAGATTTTGGAAGAGAGGGGAGTGTCTAAGATTTTAACTTCAATTGTTTTTGTTTTGCATTTAACGTAAATTGATTTTGGTTGCATTTTCTCCTTTCAGTAACTCATGGATCCTCACTTCTCAGTTCTTGCTTCATCCATCCTGAAACAACCCAATTACACCAGCTGAGCAGATACTAAAGTTAAAACAGACTGCAGAATTTCCTCAGGGCTTTAAAGCAGGTGGAAAAGCCGTTTCTTACCTACCAGTGCCAGAAGCAGGAAGTTAGAAGTAAATCAAGAGTCCTGAAATGCAGCAGAGGAACAAAACAGTCAGTAGTGAACACTGACATGAGCCACTCAAGCCTGGAGGCCTAGATTCATATTCCCTTGTCTTCCTAGGAGATTATGTGGCCACAGTGACCAGGACAGCTCTTTTCAATGAGATTAAAGATGGAGAAGGTCTAGAAAGTTTCAGCTAGTTCATTCCTCCTGCAGTACAGGTTGTCTCTTTGCAGGATAATCCCAGTAGTTTTATGTCTCTAGTTTCACCTCAGGCAGTGAGGCTTTTGCCATATTAACTTGTTAGCTTAGAGCAATATTCCCTCTTGACAAGAAAAGCACTTTCTGATTGGATCTTTTAGTATGTTCCCTTAGATTGAACAGTGTCCAGTCACGTTATTTTTCTTATGTCCAGGAGAGGCTACCCCACTGCTCCTGATCTGCTACTTAAAGAGAAGTAGATGTCATTGTACTATCACAAATTCACTGAGGCAATCAGCACTTCCACCCTAAAGGACTCTACGATGTTTTTTTAAAAACAAAGCTGTATTCAGCTGAGGAAGAGCCTCTGGAAGGCTTTTGACTTGCATCAGAAGTCAAATTGGCCAACTGAATGAAAAATACCTTGTTTCTTCCTGTATTTGTCTGAGCTGATGCTTCACTGAATAATGTGACTCATTGTTTATGTGGTATATTAGACAAGATCAGTGACTGGTACCTGTGCTTAAGTCACAAGAGGGGATATTAACATGCTTTGCATCTCAGAATAACTTTCCTTCACCTCCAGAGTGTTCCAGCTGTCTTATTTTTGTGAAAACAGGGAGCTATGCTGAAAGTTGTCAATTTATGTTACATACTGTAACACAGAAGGCTGCTGCAGGCTGGCCCCGCACCACTCACACAAAACTTTCTGATGAGGGAGCTGCCTGCTTGAAAAGCAAAGGAGCTGAAATAAACTCACTGGCAGCTAACATGCCATCTCTCCAGGGCAACGTGCTTGTGTTAGTGAATTTCCTGCTATAAACCACAGACTCTCTGTACCAAATTTCTCTAAAGATTGGAAAGAGTCCATGCTCAGAAAGCAAGCTTCAAAGCATTTCTACTGAACATGGAAGATTTGGTAGTAAAAGAAAAAAAAGCAAGGATGGTATAAGGGAGAAGGGAGTAAGCAAAAGAGCGACGCAAAAGAGAAAATACAGTGAGAACTGTATTTGGGTGTAGGGGAGAAATTCTTACGAGAGTACAGTCTGACTTTATGGTCAAACACATTTCCCATGGCTGCACGAATCAGTATCCTAGTGGGTAGGAGCATGTCTGGCCTTGCTTATAATTTGCCAGCAATCTGCCTTGCCATTCCAACTTGTTTTCTCCTCTCCCTTTCATTTTCCCTACTGGTCTTTAGCATATTCTCTGGAGCTAAAGCTGCAACAGGGCCTCTAATAAGACTGAAGAGCTACTGCAACCAAACTCACTGAGAAATTATTTTTAATGAGCAAAAGCATTGCACTGAAGCAGTGAATTCCTTCTCTAAAACAACAAAAAAGATCCTTACAGTGGAAATCCTGCAGTGCAAACTCTTCAGATGAATAGCTTGTTAGCGGATAAAGCAGTTAGGTGAATAAAAGCCTGATTACGTACCTGGAGGTAGTCTGTAATAAGAATCAGAACAAGTGAATTAATAATTTGGCTGCTGCTTCTGACCGTGGGCTGTGCCTGAGCAGTCTTACCCAATACCTACTTCTAAAAAAAGCAGAAGTATTACATGAGGCAGTGTTCAGAAGGAGATTTTGATCTGCATTTGAGTGCTGCTCATTTATTTCTGAGCTGGGAAAGTGGAAAGGAGGTATTTCAAGCTGTTGTCTACATGAGGTGGTCAGTTTGGACAGGACACATGACATCTCCAGTCTCACTGAGACTGTTTGATGGTAATGTGATAGAATGACATGACGTGTCTGCACAGGCTGGCAGCATGATGGCACTGCATTAGATAGCTATGGTAGGGAATGCTTTCGCTCTTACTGTGAACATCATGTTCCCTTTGGTCAGATGTGGGTAGTGCTGAACAGGAAGCACCATGCTACCAAGCTCCCAGAACTTCCTCCTGGCTCCAGCTTTGAGGAGCCACTGCTTCCCCTGAGCTGCCTGCTCTAATCACAACCCCCAGGCAGCATTTATTTAGCTTAGAGTAAGTGGTTAGTGTTAACCTCACGCAGAGTTAAGTGCTGCTTGCACACTGCTTCACATTTATTTATTCCTCTCTCCCTTTAGAGTCTAGCCCTATTTTCCTTGGGGGTTTGTGCTGTGTTTCTTTTTCCTTTTTTATGTATTTATTTATTTTTTAAAAGCTGTCAATATCTTTCCCTCCAAGCCAGCAGTCACATATTGAAATCCAGGTGTAAGTGTGAAAAGCTTACATACCCAATAGCCGATACAGTGGGATACACCCACTGGATCATTATAGACCATTCCAGATCAGTGCTGCCAAAGAGAAAGAAAATCCTGGAATCTATTCCCAAACTGGAAAGTCTTTCCATTTGGCAGCTCAGGGCTATCTTTCAACTAAATACATCCAAAAAGCCCAGTGCCAACTATGAGACTACCTCCCTTATGCGCATCACCACTCAGCTTCCCATTGTCATCTGGGTAATTCCCATCAGTGACCTTGTAGAGGTCCCAGAATGGGGATGGCAATACCACCTTTTCTAAGCTACTGGTAAGGTGCTGTATGCAGCCTAGACTGTTAGCAAAACTTCTTTGTCCAAAGTAGCTCATGAATGGCCTTTTTTTCTGATCCAGCTGAATTTCTCACCTTTTCCTGCTCAATGTAGCTGGACTTTGCATTTACAGTGTAGCTTCTGTTTGGCTGCAGGGAAAATCTCATCTCTGTGCTAAAGACAAAGTAGTAATTTTCCTCAATGCCTGGCATACACACAGCAGTCATCTTTTATGTTTTCCCCAGTGGTAATTGCTACCTTCTCCCTCTTCTGGTTGTTTTTGTTTTTTTCAGACAAACAGCATTAGTAGATGAGCTCTGAGCAAGCCTCTAAATGAAACATGTCATTGCTTTCACCTGTGGTTTTGCACAAAGCCTCTGAAGTTTTAGCTGTTGTGAATCTGTTCATCTACTCATCACAAATCTCCCTGTTGTGTTAGTGATCAGATAGTGTGACTCTGCCTATCTTTTTTCTTTTCCTACTTTGTAACTAAAGATGGCTTAGCATTCACTTTATTAAGATAATTTAATGTAAATCTATGCTGACAGTGCTTTTTCTTTAAGACTTTCTGTCTGATGGTCTTAAATTACATTTCTGCATGTTAATGAATTGACTCTAATAGTTTCCAGTGGAGGAACACAAGAAATAAGAGATTTTCCCAAGGTTATACAGGGAGTCAGTGTCAGAGTCTCTTCCAGCTGAACCCTGTCTGATGGCTTTGAGTTAAACTTTTATCAGGGAGTTCACTTGTGTTGTAACAAGTCATACTCTGTGTATTAAGAAACTAACATCTGAATCAGATGTCTAGAATTTTACATTTTAGTAAGCAAAGTGGCAAAGAGCACAGAAAAGCACAGAAATAATAATGTCTCTTTCATAGAATATTTTGGTGATTGTAACTGCCACCTGATCTGGATAAGAAGAACTTTAGTTTGTGTGTCTGATGTGCTGTCTTTTTTCAATATATAAAACGAGATGCACCTGAAGTATTAAGTCACCATGAAAGCACACAAGTTTCAGCAAGTGCATATATACATCCTTCTTTACCTTTCTGGTTTATAAAAGACTCATAAAAAGAAGGAATTATTATCCAGTTACACATACTCATTTTTCTTCTGTATACCTTCAGATTTAATCTGGACCAAATATTTGTACTTTTATTGCAATTAAGATGGTTTTTTTTGGTTTTTAAAGGGGAAAAAAAGCCTGCTTCCCATATGCTAAGACTGCTGTAGATAGTTGGGAAAAAAACGTGCAAATGTGGCTCACTGTGGTGTTACCAAAAGTAAGTGCTGAGGTTTGGGTAGTGTTTTATATTATTTCCTGCATCCCAATTGGGGCTGTTGTTTGGAGCTAAGGTAGCCAAAGCTCTGCTTTCTGAACTGAGTGTAAATCTAGAGTATACCACTTAAAAATAATTAAAAAAAAAACCTCTAGCATTCAGTAATTACCCCAAATACTGCTGTAGCATGGTTCTTGTAAGCAGCAGTGGAAGTCCATTATGAAGTAAACTACATTCTGTGGGATTGTTGCAGATTTATAACATAACAGTTGAATAATTTCTCCCATTTCATGTTATTCTTCCAACTGCTGTGACACTTCAACACAGCAGCATTCAGGCACACCGTGATACTTCTATATTTTCGAGTAGGGTACCGATTCACAGAAACTAATCTGCGGAGACTTCTCTTGAGGCTATTATTCAGACTGAGTACCCCAAAGCCTGGCCTGGCATCCATTACAGAGGGGTGGGCGCAGAGCAGAGTACCTGCGATTGGGCTCCCTGGGAACAACTGGATTTAGCCAGCACACTTACATAACCTCAGCCTTGTATCCTTCAACGGCAGGCGTCTTCGAGAGCTGAAGTAACTACGATGATTTTTCCTAGGGGCTCAAGCAGGTCACGAATTCCTTTTTGCAATGAGCAGTAGGCATTCTGAAGCAACAGTCCCTGTCCTGGCATATTGTAAGAACTGCTTCTGAGAGGAGAGGTTGCAGTGGAGCAGCCAGGTGCTGTGTGGGCATGATCGTGAACAATGAAAAATATTTGCAAGGGCAAATTCTTTCTCAGAGCCTGGGGAAAGGGGCTGTTGAGACAAGGAGAGCTGCTAATCCCAGCAGCATTCCCCTCAGCTTTGTTTTCTATCTGAAAGCTTTGAGAATTTGATGGGAAAGCATCTAATGGAGAAATAGGCAAGGATGCTTGCAGAGAAAAGAGCAGGAGACGGACTTTCATAATTGAAACAGAAAGATAAGGAAATATATACGTAACCGAAGAGTGGTGGAAAGGGAGGCCTGAGAATAGGCTTAGGAGCTGGGGGCCCAAATTTGATTTCTCACATCTTGTTCTGTTGGATAAGTCACATCACCCTTATGCCTGATTTTTTCTTATCTGTATAATGGGGGACATATTACATATCTCTGTTTAAGGGGAGGTCTGAGAATTAATGGATGCTGATAGAGTGCCTGGAAGATGAAAAATGCTGAGTTTTACCACAGCAAATAATAACCCCTTTGACTCATTTATGATCTTATTACCACCAAATGTCTCTCTGGCTTCCTGTCACTTCAACTAAGCTGCCTTCTGATCCTATTAAACACCAGGGGGAAGATCCTCAGCTAGCGTCAGTTGTTACAGCTCCATTGACTTCAATTATTTCTCTTGCTCAACATATTTCATCCAAAGCACTTCAGGTATTTGAGAGATATTGGCCAATTAAGCACCACAACCTTTACGGGAGGTACAGAGTCCTACCCCAGTTAGAGAAACTTAGAAAAGAAAGGTTAATCAACTTACCCAAGGTCAGGAAGAAGGCATACTAGAGAAGAAAAAATGGACCAAGAGTCATGCTCCTAATTCTGGAGGTTGCTTTGGCCAGCTTTTGCTCCATGTATCAGGGTGGATCTTTTCCAAGTTATGCCTTTTTCAGCTTCTTACTGTTATGTGACAGCAGGGCTCACTTCTTTTTCATGCTTTCACACACTCTTAGTTTTATTCATTCTCATTTCATCTGAGGTATCATAGGAAGAGAGTTATGTAGGCTGTGCATACAAAAGCTGATTCCTCAGCTGGTATAAAGTAGAAGGACTTCCCAAAGGCAATGGGAATATGATGATTTATACCTGAGGATCTGATCCCTAGGGCTTATTTCTGGCAGAGTATGGCTATAAGATGCCTAGGGGTTTTCAGCCTCCAGTCACTTATTTATGCACACGCTTTCTGAAGCTGTGGGAAGTTAAACTGCCTACTGGTGGTGATTGCTTTCCCAATATATTGCATGCCAGGACTTTATCATCATATGTGCAAATGATTCTCAGTAAGCTGGTTTGTGCCCTTATGCCTGATGAAAGTCCCAAATGGCTGCATCAAATGGCAATACTTAGAATAGCCCCAAGTGGAAATACTTGAAATATCCACAGTAACTCTGCTGTTTCTGAGATGGGATTTTTTTTCTTTTTTTTTCTTTTTTTTTTTCCCAATGTAGGGAATGTTTGTGCAATTTCAGCATTTTATTCTGCAAATTTAGACCCTCCTTCAGGGAAGCTGATGAATGCTGTGATAGTGGAGTTTAATTTATAAATTAGCAGCGACAAGCATGGAGGAGAGGCAATGAATAACTCACAGATGGAAGAGTTAGAGATCAGTTGTGACATAATGGCAGAGCAGCAGTACAGAGCTGAGGAGCAGCACTTGGCCGGGTCAGCACTCAAAGTGAATCCACAAGTGCAGTCCTTAATTATACGTACAGTTGTAAGTCTAAAGTAAACTTTAAAAAAAAACCCAAGCCAAACCAAACAAAACCGAACCCAGTACTTACCGTGTGAAATTTGCCACTTCAATGCAGTGTTCATAGCACCCAGCTGGAAAATAATAATGTTATTGATTTTTTTTTTAATTTTTTTAAAGCTACAAGCAAGTTGTAGAGGAAAGCCTGTCAGAGCTATGAGAAATGAGGTGTATTTATGAGCTTGAGATCTTAATTTCCTGAAGCAGCTTTAAATTCTCATAGTGTACTGTCTTTGTAAACTGAGTTAAGACCAGAGTATATAAAAATACCAGCTATTTACTATTTAGGTAAAGAATAACTGAATCTAAAATACGCTGTGTTTTCATACTTGGGGAGAAAACCAGTCCTACCTCTGTAAAGCTCGTGAAGACATTTACACTGAAGTATATATATGTGAATGTGTTTGCACACGCATCTAAGTAAACGCATGTCAGTTCTGGGAGAAGCCAGTTCTAAGAATTCACAGGAGCACTGGAGAAAAGGCTGAGGTGTGTGGAGAGGGAAGGAAGGGGGAGATAGGGCAGCTCAGGAACTCTGATTACCGGTGTAATTCCCTTTCTGCCCCTCCACACACCGGTACTTCAGAACTAAGAACTAGTTCTAAACACCCCCTACTGTCTAAAATCCTGGAAATTTTTTCTTCATCCATATGCTAAAGTTAAGACATTACCTTGGGCTAGACTTTCCTGACCTTTTCACCAAATGTATCTTGATATGAAAACACTTGGTGAGGAATCTTCAGCTATGAAAGGAAATGAAACTATGAAAAGTAAAAAAGCTTCATCCTTCAACTCCAGCCTGGAAAACAGTCTGCTTTTTTACTTCTCCCATGTGGAAGACATACTCCCTAACAAAATGAAAGGGAAATAATCACATTTAAGATCAGTAACCACTTACAGGCTATATCTGGCCTATATCAGTCATATGCTCCCTCTTGGAAATCTCTGTCACATGTGCTCTCCCATACCATCTTAGCCTACATTTTTGTCCACTGCCATGGGAGCCAGATGTCTTGACTGGGAGGAGAAAGGGAACTGTTGATCTGCCAGGAGCCCAGCATAAGAGAAGTCGGGAAGTTCTATATGCTTGGTATGTCCGAACACTGACTTGGAAAATGTTGCCTATTTGGAGGTGCTGTCTCCTCAAGAATATAATGGTGTGCCATGGAATGAGCAAAGTCCCTGTCTTCAGAAAGTGGGCACAGGGTGGCTTCAAGTGTTCCCTGTTTATCCTCAGTGAATGTGTAGAAATATAAGCATCCCTCATAAGGGGTATAGAGCTAAGAACAAATACACATTGTAAAGTGCCAGAACACTTTATTGTTCGGTGCAAAACCTGTTTCTGTTGACAAGTGTGAGCAGTCTTCACCGTTCACAGTTACCAGGACTCTAGGCACTTCCTGCTCATTGGAGGAATAAAAAAGCAAGAGAAAACATTTATGTGCAAGCTAATACTTTTTGCTAGAGCCTGCATAATTTAGGCACAGACCTACTATAGGACACTGAAAGGCCAACTTTACTTTTACGTGGCATTTTAGAAGTCTAAAAGCACTCCTTTTGCAGCACTAGTTCAAAGACTTAGAACTGACCTTGTCAACCTGAGTCAATAGGAATACAATAATGGGTTTGTGCTGTGTAATCATACTGCTTCCTATATCGCAAGCCTGGTGGGGTCCAGGGAACATAAAAATAAAGCTTACATTTTGGACTAATTAAAGCCAATACAACATCACTTTCTCAGCCTCTACTTGCACAGCCAGTGCTGCAGAAGTAAGTCCAGTATCCTTTCCTGGGGATTTTCCCGTATGGGCCCTGACAATCTTCCCATCCTTGAGACTATGAGAGTGAAAAACACACAAACATTGCAGTCCTGGGCTCATGCAGAGACATCTAACTCAGGGGGATCTAGGACTGCTTCCATAAAATACTACTCCTCCTCTCCTATGTGTTGGGAAAAGGGAGAAGCATCAAGGCTTGGGTGGCTTGTAGTGGGCTGCTGCCAGTTGAAAGGGGCTGCTGCCTTCATGTTACTGACCTCCACTACCTCATTGTAGAAGAGGTAAGAGGAACACTCCTAAAGGAGAATTTCTGCATGATCACAGGCTAAATAGTTGAGGGTTTTTCTGGCAAGGTCCTGCTAGGAAGGTTATTTTCATCTGTGCTACAGTGTTGACTATCTACCTATGATTCATGAGGTCTGGCCAGCTCCTTGCATAGAGAGCTTATACTGATTGCTGCTGTGGCTGTCCTCTCCAGAACCATGGTCTCTTGCATATCTCTCTGTGCAACAAAGGATATTTAGGGCTCCTGTTTGACATAGGTTGATCCCTGATGGGCAGCAGTATCCTGTCCATCTTGCACCTGCCTCAAATGCTATATTATCAAAATGTCAGACTATGTGTCAGAGCTTTTGAAAATGCACACCGTACTTAGAAGCAAGAGGATGTCATATGAAGACATGGTAGGTGTGGGTCATTTTGCATGACCTGGTGAGGTATACAGGAGAGGCAGGCATATTTTTTTGTGGGTCATTCTCAGAAGAAATCCCTGGATCTCTCTGTTCAGATAATGGTTTTTGGTCAGGGAGAAGGAATGCTGTAGGAGCTATGTACTACCTGGCTGGTTCAGTGTTACTTCTGACATTTAGCTAATATATAAGTATGGCTCTCACGCTTATTTTTTTCCAGCTCTAAATAAATGTTAAAATGTATAAAACCCATCATGTTACCATCAGTTTTGATGATAGCATTAAACAGTGTATTAAAGCATTCCCTTCAGTGTACAATTCATACCTCTTAGCCTGGAGGTGCATTTCTTATTAAAATGTCTCAGATCCACATATTGTAAAATCATATTCACTGAAATTCCCCCTTTTTATTTATGTATTTAAAAGAAGTTGGTAAGGGATTTGGGGAAATAGATGAATTTACTGCCTGGTAATAATGTAACTTTGTAAAATGTACAGTGCTTATTATGAGAGTTATCTTCTAAGGGATTTTTAGGTATTTCATTCAAATTGGCCTTGAAATGAGCACTGTTCCAGATGGACTAAAAACTATCTGAATGTCCCTAGGGACATTGTGTTGAGTTGGAGATAAGGGGACAGTAGAGTTGGAGAGTCCTTTGGAGAAGATTGGGCTGCAAGTTTTCATTTTGCTTCCAATCAAAGCAATGAAGATTTACAGAACTAATGGTTTTGATACCTCAGTTTTAATGATTTGAAACTGAATTTTAAAACTGATTGCAGAGGGTGATCATGCTTTCACTGAAACTCAGGTTCCTGTAAAGGTTCTCAGTTCAACACCCAAATATTGAGGTACCTAACGCAAAACTACACTAAAACATCAGTCTGGTGGAATAGCTGAAGAATTATTGTTGGAAAGGGTTAAGTAATAGTCACCAGTTCTGTTATCAAACAGAATTGCAAGCCCGAGAAAAAAAAAGACAATAGGATAAATAGTCTGTGTTGGTGGATTTGCCAGAAGAGTTACATGCAGAGCGTATATATACAAGCTTATTTATTGTGCCAGTGTGGGGCACAGATAGCCACTTAGCTATCTAGGGAAAAAAGCACCTTTTTTTCTCAGTATAATTGTACCTGAGAGTTTTCCCTCTGAAGTGCCAAGTCCTCTTCAAAGGTAAGCAAGTGGTGAATAATTCACCCAGCCAGAGCGATACAGGGCTCTTGTTTGGGCTCAGGTTCCAGGAGTGCCCAAATTGCTGCCTGCTCAGGGCATCACTGTGGAATTGCAGAGGTTATTGCCTGGGTAAATTTGCCCTGCAAGATCTGGCTCTTACCAGACACATGTGCAGTATGGCTTGACTTAACATGGCAAATGACTTAATCTTCCACACACACACTCTATTTCCTTCTTTTGTAAATCACTACTTCTTTTTAATGTAAAAGTTTAAGAAAATATGACTTTTGGGTTAGTAAAGGTCTAGGCTTCTAGGATGTAAGTGACAGCCTCCCCATCCTGTTAGCTGTGCTCCGTTTTGCTTACTGTTCTTTTTCAGCAGTGAAAATGTAATCAAAGTCACCGGGGCCTCAGTGGACCTCACCTTGTTGATTAGAATTGGATAAACTAGTCAAATTCTGGTGGGAATGAAAGGCATTTATGATGACTACCTGGCATTTTTCTCTGCCCTTTTATATGTACTTGTCACTGTATTTTCCCACATCAATCTCATAAAACATTCCTTTGCTCATGATTGAAATATTGATATTACGCTACAGCAAAGATAAAAGCACATCACAGAGCAGTATGACTTGGTGATAGAATTATCTGCAATACACAGAAATCTCTACTGATGTTTAGGGCTAGCATGGTATTAAACACATTACTTTTGCTGACAGGCATTTTCATTTCCATGCATCATGCAGGTAGGGGAATTTGAAGGAAATCTAGTTTTCAGTTCTAGCTTTGTTCAATAAAAAATGTAAACCAGAAATGCTGGTGGATATGGTAGCAGCTCTTTAAATCAAAAGGAACTCACTGAAAGTTTAAGTAAGTTTCAGAAATGGCTATGTGGTTTAATGTGTTTATGTATAAATTTGTATATCTTTTTACAAATACGTGTGCACAGAAATATTTATATAACCCCTACAACTGTTCCATATTTAATAAATCTGAAAGGACTGGGGACAATCCAAAATCAAGCAGTTAAAAATTAGTGTCAGTGAACTTGTGCTGCTTTGGTCTGGGCTTTATGAGATGATCATTGGTAACATCTTTATTCATTATTTCCCCCCTATGACTTTCCACAATGCTGTGTATGGGGGAAAAGAAAATAAAATTAGCTTCTGGCATAAACTGGGGATCTGCTCTCAAAACTACTGCCTTGTACCCAGGATGCCTGCTTTGATTTTACTGAAGCAGGATGTGTAGTGAATGAGGCAGGGGATTCGTATAAGGGAGGGAGGCCCCTTGAGCAAGGCATTGATCAAGGGGCATCTTGTTCTGTGTATCCCTCTTTCTTCCCCAGGGTCATGATATGATGCTGGATAAGCTACCAAAATCAATTTTTTCTCAGGCTGTCCCTGATTTATGTATTCCTTGTGTTCTGGTCTCCAACCTGAGATAATATAGCTTGGATGGAAACAGTATTGAGCCCTGAAAACAGCAATCAAGTCAGCACTAAACGTGCTTCAACTGTGTAAGGTGCCATAAGGTGGTAAGTGCTCTGTGTAAACAGAATTTGCAATCTGAAATTGCACATTCAATACTAGTGGGCATTTTGAATTAATTCCCCTGTTCCTGAGCTCTACATTTGTAAAATGAGCCTATCACCTCAGAAAGGTGTTGTCCAAAGTAATTAGTTTTTGCAAAACAGTCCAGTGCTCTGCTGAGTGGCACCGCAGAAATGCCTGTGTGGAAATAAATTACTCTTCAGAGCAGGATTAGTATAGTGTGCAGGAGAAGGGGCCACAAACGGAGCAATGAAGATAAACCATAGGATCAAGTAATGCCACCTTCAAAAGGCAGTATTCTTCCTGTGTGCTGAATGAAAGTCATGACAAGCAGAGTAGTGTATGATCATGTAATTAGAGGCTGTATCAATGCACACATGCATGAAACCCGAGGACTGCTTTTATGCTGTATTTGTGCAGGAATTTATGCACAGAAATCAACAATATCAAAAATAATAGTGGTTGCTGTTGGTAGGATGAGAGAGAATCTGATGTAATGGCAAGGTCTTGGGGCAGAGATGATTCCACCCTGACAGTCTGTTCTGTCCCTCACTGCCTCAGCAATGCTCTCTGAAATTTTTAGGTAACTAATACTTGCTTTCTGTGTACTCTGTGACACTAAATTCCTTTGGAATAGTTTGATACTACACATTGCGCAAATATAAACCATTCCTGTGTACTACACAGTTTATTTGTGGAGTTGCAGATTTTGGAACAGTATTTTCGGATGTTTCTAGGGTTACGTGTTCGTTGTAGAATAAAACTGAGTGATCTGCTGTTGTATTAAATAGACCCAGAGCTGATCAGAGCATGCTGGGCTTTTCATATTCTGCTCAGTTTAGGGACATAAGGTCTTCTGCAGCCTTGAAGGCAGTAGCTTTTTAGCCAGAGACTATGAGGTCTCTTGCTACCATTACATAGTTGGGTATTCTGCTAGCAGCCTGCCTTCTCATTGCTAGCAGGCAATAAATTGTGTTGTGTGTGACTTACTGTAAATGCGTACCCCTTGCTTGAGGACATGACGGAGGTGAATTACACATGAGATCATGCTGGCCAGGGGTTCTTACAGCTGCTTTTACAAGGGGACTGCTGAGGTTAAACCACATAGTTTTTGTAATTTAGTCTTTCCTGCTGGATATGACCTCAACTTTTTTCTCAGGTCTAAGCCTTGACAGTTAGAAAAACCGCCATCATTTCCCTCTCATCATAAGGTCAAGCATATTTGATCTGGTTAATTCCTAGAAAGTGAGAAAATATATGTAATTTTACAGAGTTCCTTTTAAAGCAGAAGTTCTGAAAGAATGACAGTTGTCACCATTTCCAGCTAGACTGGAACCTGCTGTCCTTTGGGGTCTGTGGGAGAAACAGTTTTCTCAAGAAGCACTGAAGCAGTGTAAAAGTTTGTATTTCTGTGCAAAAGGAACAAGCCAGGGTATCTCCTGCCATCCCCTTGAATGTGCCAGTAATAAATCTAATATATGAATATATAGATTCTACATCTAAACACACCCTACAAGCAAAAGTTGATTCTGTGCGGTGGAGTTACATCACCTCTTACATTACTGTGTTGTAGGTAGTGTTCAGGTCAGTGCTACTGAGCATGTTTCTTTATTTGGCAATTTATACTGTGTGCAGGGTTCCAGGGGACAGTGTGTAGGATCATATGTTGTGCACAGTCTCTGTGTACATCCATCACTTTCAAGGCAGCAGGAAAGCTAATTTTTTTTGCCAGGCTTTAGCTGCAGGAGCTTGGATGTGCCTCCCCCTCGGAGCTCCTGTTGGCCTGTTGCACAAGGAGTATTCAGCATTCAGTGCATCCATTCTGTGGCCTCCTGGCAGAGCACCAAGCCTGCAAGAGGGCATGAGAGAAACCATAACCCTGTTTAAAACAACTAAGGCTCATCAGCAGAGTGTGGTATTGCAGAAGAAGAGAGGTAATGTGACTGCATAGTTTATCCTTATGCAAATAAGGTGCAGCCAGCAATAGTGAAAAGGGACTATTTCCTGAGATTGAGAAATGCTGCAAGCAGCAAGGTGAAGCGATGGGGTTATGCGTGTACTACTCTTGCTCCTTGTCCCATTGTAGCCCATAAAACACGGAGGAAAGGAAGACAAACAGAAAAGGAAGGACATGGGTGGTCACAGGAGAGGGGAGGCAGAGGAAATGGGTCATATTCCCGGGGGACTTTTAGTTTTAGGTAAGCTATGGCATTGCATGGGAGAACACTGTTGCCTACCCAAGTTTTACCTGGATGAGAAGGCTAGTAACTAGCAGTGGGCCACAAAACAACTCTGCTTCAGCTTTCCATTTTCTTACTCCAAAGGCAAATAAATGCGTATTTAAATGATCACAGCAGCTGAACACTGCTCCAGTGAAGTAGCACTCTGTTACATCTGCCTAGCAAACACCTGGATGTGCCTCCGCAGAACAGAGATTCTAAAATGTTCACTGATCAAGAATTCTGGTTGTTTTTTAAATGTGAGATGTCTTTTTATTGCTAGTGCATAATTTAATTTTGAGGCCACTGGTGTCTGATGTGTATCTTAAAATCTGAGCTCCCACAGGCACATGGTGTGTCATTGTATCTGCTCATTTATTTTTTCTGAAACTAAGATTTCTAGCTATTATAGATGAAAGCATGAAAACACACCCGCAGTTCCCCTCTCCTCTTCCCCAAATCTGAAAGGAAAAGGCAAATAAAACAAATGCTACTATGTTTAAAAATATAAAAATCACTCTTTTTGCCCTGGGAGGAGCCAGCTCTCAGATTTGGACTTCAGAGGCTGATAGTTTTACTAGTCCAAGCTTCTGGATTGCAACCTTGAATGAAAAAGCACACATTCTTTCTTGGGAATTAGCAGACTGTGGCAGATGGTAAAAAGAGAAAATGACCTTTGTGAGACTTCATTTTCCAATGTAGACAGTCTCTCTTGAGTTGGGTGCCAGAAGGGGCAGTATTTTGCAGTGGATTAATTTGCAGTGATTGCTTGCAGAGGGTTACTTTGCACTGAACCCGAGGTTTCCCTTCTGCCATGCCAGCTCTTCTAAATTTAATGTCTGACTCTTCTCTTACATGTTAAATTGCATCATTCTTGTAGATTTTATGTGCTGCCTGTGTTCTTGTAGATTATGTGATTACTTGAAGAATAAGTTTTGTCTGATCAAATGTCATCTCATCTTGGGACCACACATCTCACTTGACAATGGTGTGTGGTACTATAATGCATTAACACAGTTCTGCTCCTCCTGCTGCACAGTAACACCGTTTTGCAGCATGTTTTGTTGAACGACTATAGAATGTGATAATTTCTTTGAGGCCTGTACTTGGCAGTAGAACAAAAGCAATACTTCTCCTAATACCTTTCTCATGAAAATGCAACCTATTGTCCAGAGCACTTTTTTTTTCCTTTACTGAGAACACCAAAGAATAAGCCAGACTGAGGAGATAGGAGTGGCCTTTGCAATGATGAAAGGATCATGGCTGGTTGTACTAAAAGGGAAGGAGCTGATTCATTTGGGCCATAAAGCAGTCGGACTCTGTAATTCTAAACTTTGTAGACTAGCCAGTGCTGTGTGCCCTCATCCGTTACCACACAGCTCTCGTAATGATTTGCCACACTACCCACCTTTCTTAGCATGACATACCTACAAGAGTTATATCTATATGAACACCAGTATGGAAGCTTGAGCTGTTCCCACTCACCCCTTTCTAAATGACGCTGACCCAGCTGCACTGTTTGCAGCAGGGCTAGTGTTTTGCAAAGGCCATAGAAAACTGTGGCAAATCTGCATCCTCTGGCGTCACAGCTCTTCAGGATTAGTCACTGTCTTCAAGCCCATGTAATAGTAAAGAACCAAAGCAGTGACTTTGCTTCAAATGCTTTTTTTATTGCTTTTTTTTTATTTTTTATTTAATTTTTAATAAGGGAGCCTGCCTTTTCTGTCACAGAAAGGCCCCTTCAGTCTGCTAATGCCATAGCTGGAGGAGCTTTCAGCCTTGTCTTTACCTACATTTTTATTCCTGTCTTTGCTGGGCAAAGCAGTACTTTGTTGAAGGCTGCTGCAGAACACTGCAAGCTCTGCTGTGGGTCGCTGCAGTCAGCTGGCCCCAGCAATGGTGAAAGGCAGTGGGCTGAGAGAGAGTGCCTTGTTTAATTAGAAATCAGAAAAGAGCAGTCCATTTTAGATACGGGAGAGGAAAGGATTTGGAAATCTTTTCAGTTAACAAGGTTCTTCTGTGACATTTAGATGCATTTATACAAGTTAAAAAGGAATTTGGCACCTTCCCACCTCACTCAGCAGGCTTAGGAGAGAAAAAGCAAATAAAAAGACAAGATTACTTGATATGTTGCTTTATTTTGTTCACATGAAATTTTGTGCCCGTTGATGTTGGCTGAGCATTATTACAGCCCAAAAATGGCCTTGACAGAGGAGTCATATTCAGTCAGGGCCAGGGCTTGCTTTCTAATGAGGAAAGATAATTATTGTGCCGATCTCTAATCGCTCTTTACTAAGCACATTTAATCTGAAGGAAGATAGGAGCATCTTCTGTCTAACACAGACTTGAGAGCAGGGGCAGCAGGTGTAACAGTGTAATCATTCTCAAGGATTTGTTCATTATTTCCCAGGAAGAAACGAAAAGTCTCTGTGTCACCATTTCTCTTTATCTTCACTGCTCTTGAGTTCAACTTGTGCAGTTTGACCGTAGTGGCCCCACTTCTCCAAGCACCTTTAGATCCCATCAAAAATGCTCTTGACAAGCATTTATTACTGGGTTTGACAGCCAAGTAGTTTCTCTCCTCCTCCACCCCTTTTCTGTTTGAAAGAGAAAAGCTGAGGTGTGTTTGATGGGAATCTGATGATGTGCAGTGTTCTCTGAGGCATCTACTCCCTTGGCTGTAGAGCTGTGTGGGCATGGCTGTAGGTTTGCATACATTTGGTACATTATAAATGATCTCAGTAGACGTGCATGCTACCTACCTGGGTTTGTATGCATGAATGTACTTGCATCTTTTCTTTAAAAACACACAAGTACCCATCCCAAGGGAGTGTACAGATGAGCTCATGCTCTAGGGGATGTTTATTTTTATATATCTGAGTGCATTCATGTCTGCAGATCTGTGTCTTCTCGTTATATGGGAACTCTTAAGACTACAGGGACAGTTGTAAATTTGAGAATTGTCTTAGGAATTCTAGTGCCGTTTTCTTAGTTGCAGTGTATACAAATTCATGGAGCTCCTGGTTTTGCACACTTCGTCATAACATAGATTATTTTACTCATCCTGTTTACTCCTTGGTCCTACAGTCACACTGGAGGGGTTGCCGATGAGCTGGAAATAACTGGCTCTGGGTAGCACTGTATAAACTGATTTTGCCTCAGGGAGAAAAGCGAACAGAACTGTATTGTGAAATATGGCAACTTAGGAAATTGCATCTTCCTTTTAGGACAAGGTACTGGGATTCTTGAGCAACCTGGTCAGATACAGAAGACTGGAAATAGCTCCAGCTAATTCCTAAAGTATAATTTTAGTAAGAGCTCATTTATTTTGTCTTGTACTTTACAGTCAGTTCTTTCATAACACCTTGGTGTTTCATGTTTCCAACAGGCCGTAGGTTTCTGCAGTGGAGATGCACAATGAACGTGAAGACAACTGGTGGAACAGTTGTGCTTTAGATGCTGAGAAAGTTGGTTTTGCGTGGTAGCTGGATTACTCCAAAATCAGTAATGGAAAAGCTGGCAGGATTCGCATGCTGGCTTTGGCTATCAGCACTGACAACTCACTGCAGTGAATGGAAGGATAAAGACCTCTCGAGCCTGCAGTTTTATGGTACCTGCAGCTTATCACTGCATTGGTTTATATATGGTTCAAGATCTTGTCCTTGTATACGGCTAGATCAAGACCAGTATATCTTGATCCCATAGTCCACTGAACAGGCAATTTTTCTTGCACTGTGGCAAGGTCCAGCAATGGGGAAGAGGAACATTCTGACCTCTTTGATTCATTCACACTATCCCCTGCAGCACAAATTTCTCTAAACATGGGATGAAGCACTAACGTCGCACAATTGGATCTGAGCAAACAAGGCTGTTAGTAAATCTTATTGATCCACATCCCAGTGTCCGGCTGCTGAAACAACTGCTAAAACAGGGATGTCTAATTTCAGCTTTTGAAACAGCTGGGCAAAGTGTTGGCCATGTTTCAGTATTTTTTGCTTAAAGAGGAAGCAGGTGGCATTCTCTGAACATGCTGCTATTGAATTAGAGAGACCTATTAATGTTGGTGAGTCAACTTAACTTAATTCTCTCAACCTGCTAACAAGAGCACTTTGGAAAGGATTGGAGAAGAATGACAGGGTACCTTGAATAAACCAAAAGGGAAAGAGATTGCAGTGTGTGTTCTAGCAATGGCAATTTAATCAATTTAGGTGCATCTGTGCTACCCGTCACTTTGCTGGCTGTTTGTATTTCTTTTGCCTGGGTGACTTGAAGCATCTATGTACTAGCTGTACTTTCTAAATGAAAGCATACTCCATTGAAGGAAAGATTACATGTGCACACGAATAGTTAGGTATGTATGAAAGAGAGAACATAAAAAAAAGCCAACAACAGCCCTGCTCTGAGTGATTCTGGTTTTGTTGTAAAATCAAGCATTCAGAATTGAGGCATACTGGAAGTAAATGTAACATCTTTCCCTTCCTGTGTTCCTATTGGTCTTTAATTACAGGCTCATGTCATTGTGGACTCCTGATTTATTTGTGAGGCAGAAACAATCATTAAGTGAAACATGTTTGTGTAGTTAGAAAAGTCTGTAGTCTGTGAAACCCCTGTTTTAGTTGCTGTAAAAATTAAGGTGTCTGAATAATGAAGAGGGAGGAGAGGGTCTAGTAATTAAAAGAACTTGAATGTTACCATGGGTACCCAGGTTGTTTTCCTATCTTTGCAAGAGGGTTCTAGAGTAATACATTCTTCCCCCAAATCAGTGTGTATGTTACAGAAGTGAGCGATGGACAGCAGAAGTAATGGATTGCTATTAGTATATACTTTTATACTGGTCTCTTTGTGTCCCTGAGAACAACAGCTTTGAAAGCTGATTGCTATATACAGTGGGCTGTTAATCCCCACAAAACCCAACCCTGTTAGAGGTAGAGGAGATAAAGAGAAGATATTTTAAAAATGAGGCAATTTTTTTCACGTTCTTGTGCAGCATATGATCTGCTAAGGAAGGTATAAGAAGCATCTAGCTCCTCCAGATGTCAGCTATTTAGAGAGACACACACCAGAAGTTCTGTGGACAACAAATGACTGAATCCCACGCAGGATGCTCTTCTTGGCAAGAGAAGAAATGGGAGTGAGTGGGTGAGCCTGTGTGTGTTCCTGTGCAGGATGGGATGGGCAATTACAAAAATGGGAGATAGAGAAGGAGAAAAATGAAGATGGATGATGGTAAAAATACTTGCTAAATGCCAGCTGTCCTACTTGGATGGTGTGGGATTGTTGCCTGGGGTAGTCTCAGTGCTTTGTCTAGTCTGATTTTAGCCCTATAAACTTTTTCAGCATGCCTTATGTAACCGAAGGTATGATAAACTCTGTATAAACATCTGGATATATATCATTTTCAGCCTGTAACTAATGACCTAAGAAAACTTGGTAATGAGAGCGATTTGTTGTAATACAGCTTTCTGCGAAAAAGCAAAACAATTAGATTGTCTTCTGCTGACAGCAGAAGCTTTTCAGGGACATATTTCTTTAAATGAAAATTTCGTTAATAAGTTCTTTAATGCTTAGCAGAATTTTTGGGGACAGATCAGAGAGTCTTGCAGAACCCACAAATAGCCAGGGGGTTTCGGGGCTCCCCTCAGATGCCACCTATTTCCCCAACAGCAGTTGGGAAAATGCTGTCATACTAGTTTTGAAATTTACTCTTGTGTAGTATTTTCCTGCTACCTTGAACTGCATTAGATGATTTATTTCTTTTTCCCATGCAATCACTGTTCAGTGGTTGGCTCTGACACTGAAGCAACGTCTGCGTGTGGAGAAGAGAGGCAGTATCCCTGTCTTTTTGTTCCAGCCAGTCTACATCCTGTTGCCAGCCCTGGAGAGTAATGCTTAATCAAAGTGGCCAGAATTTCTCACCTTTTAAGGTTTCCTTCTGTCATGCTTTGATTAAAACATGCTTCATTACCATATATATGTAGTACAGATCTAAGACGCTGAATTGCCCATCTCATAGCATAGTCTTTGGCTCTGGTACTCCTTTTACAGAAGGTTTCTTGCAATCCAGCCCATAGTGAGAAGCCAATATACTGCAACTTTAACTCTCACACTGCTTGAGGCCATACTGTACTAGTGTGAAAATACAGTATTATGTTAGTCTCTTTTTCTAAGAAAATGATGCTTCTGCAATCACTCTGTTTGGCCAGAGCGCCTTTGGTCACCTGGCCAGCAATCACCACATTTGACAGAATCATTGAAGCCCAAGAGATACTGAATTTATACAGAAACTTGTTCCTCATACCTGCTGAGCCATAAGGGCTGGTCTACCAGCTGGTAGGCTTGCAGCTCTGAACCTGCTGCAATACAGGCTGCCTCTTCCTCAGCCAAAGCAAGACATGAGTGGGGAAGGAAATTAAAGGTGATACAAGGGGGGTAAGGAAATATGATGAAAATCTGAGCACATCAGAGGAGGGAATGTGGGAGAATGTGGGGGGGAACTGAGGGTGATGTGGTGACATTATTATAGTGACTATGGGGGGGGGGGGTGACAAAGGGGAAACTTGAAGCCTCAATTCTTACTCATTTATTTCTGTAGTTCTGCTGCTTATAGAACAACGTATTTTCAGGTAGCCAAGAATATCAGATGCCCTCTTTTTATCTGCCTGCTGCTACATTTCTGAGGATTACGTCTAGTGTAGGGTCTGGTAGCGGGTAAGAAGCTTCTTTGTGCAAGAAAAGGTGTTACACAGATCACCTGTATATATGTTTATTCATACTGCTTTCAATCTTTTGGGGGAATTTTTGGTAGCTTGAGCTGTCACAGAATACCTACCTTCTGATTTTTGTGCAGGAGGAGATCAGAATGCAGAGATGAATACAGCAACAGAATGATTCAGAGTTAGTCATCCTGAAGACCACTCAGATTTCTTTCATCCTCACAGTATCCACCATACTTCTGCCAATACCCTGGAGGAGTCAATGACAGACTGTGCTTTTCCATCCTGAGTGCTCACTTTTGGTGCCTGATATAAAAAGGGGAGGGAGGTGAAACATGGCAACTAGTTAAAATGATGCAGATCTGATTATAACTTGAGGGATGACTTAAGGGATGAATTGGTCCAAGGTGCAGATAGCTTTTGTGTGACCAACCAGAAGCTCAGAAGGGGAAAAAAAAAATGTGTCATTCTTCAGGTGAGCTCCCTTTATAGGTTATGCAGGCATTTCCCTATTTTCCCCTTCTCTGGTTTCTTCTGTAGTTGTCCCTGGCTGGTAGTCTAAGGAAGGGATAAGTGGCTACTAACGAGAGAGCAAAGAAGAAACACGTGTGTGCATGCACATGTATTTGTATGTATCTGATTACCTTAAATGTAATCCCTGCATCCCTCTCATTAGCTTTTCCCTTGGCACTTTACAATGAGTAGCTGGAGTTTTTTTCACTGTCCTGTCCAATAAATAGTACATCTGTGTTGCGGGCAGTTTATGCCTTCCTTGTCTGTTGTATACACCTTATCAGTAAGGGAGTGTGTTGCTCTTCCTCCTTCGTTGTTTCCACTTCCAGATTCTCACATCTGCCTGGTACTTAAAGGCCATGTATGCCTGACGTCTGCACTTGCTCTGATGTTAGCAGCTCCAGTGACTTTTTATTGCTGCTAGGTGCCTCCCTCTACACAAATCCCCTCCCATTTTGCTCATAGACGAGGGTGCTGGGTAAAGGGAAGTGTTCAGTTTGAGGAAGCAGGCTTTTTGTATCCATGTAACTAGCACAAAAACTCTTTGAATCACAGGCAGGATGGAGGATTTGACAAAGAAATTGGTGGTATCTCAGGAGACCTGCAGCACTGGAGGCGCATGTGTGGGTAGAGTGGAGTTTGAGACCCTGGGGAATGATAGGAGAGTGAGATGCTTCACAAGGAGAGAGATGTTTATAAAGCAATTCATGCTTCTTACATTTATTCTTGAGGTTCTCTCCTGGAGACCAAGTGTCTCAGTAAGTCCTCTGATCAGTTGCCACAAATGGAGTTGGAGTGTATTTTGCTTCCATCTATTTGATTTGTTCGTATGGGTGTGTTGCATGCCTTGTAGCCAGGGCCTGAATTCAGTAATATTAAATTTATCAGCAGGAAACAGCTGAGGCTGTACTACTACCCATCCCAGCATACAGTGACCTAAGCTGCATTTTCTGAAAGTTGCAAAACCTTTACAAAATCTTTCTGAAAAATGCCTAGGAACTTGTGGACCAAAGCTTAGCCATATCTTCCATGTTACAGAATATAAAACTGGAAGTAGTCATCAGGGTGCTAATGTAAGCCCTCCTTCTATGTAAGAGGGACAAATGTCTGACAAGCAATGTAGACGGGAGTATCATCAATGAGATACGTGAAATAATTGTTCCATATGCAGTGCTCATGAGACTTCATCTGAAGTACTGCATCCAGTCTGGAGCATTGCACTTCAAGGAAAATGTAGCTATTTGGAAAAAGTCTTTAGGAAATGAGCAGTAATGAACACAATCTAAACCCCATGTACCTCTAAGGGAAAACAGGACAAATGTCCTTGTCTAGGAAGGAGGGACATATGTACATATGTAAGCGGTATCTGTGAAGAGGAAGAAAATAATCTTTCTTCTGTGATAGGGCAAGAAGTAACAGACCGTAATATTAACTGAAAATATGTGTGTCTATGTATGTGTGAGTTAGGGAATTACAGACTGGAAGAGACTGTTTAGAAGGCTGACAATTCAGGCCAGTTTTAAACTTGAAAATGAAACTTCAGTGAATTCCTTAATTAGCAACACACTTTATGCTAATGGTTCATTCTCAGTGATTATCATTACTTATTACTTTATATACAAAACTGTTAGCCTTTAACATGTATTCCTAAATTAACTGTAACTATATAGTTCCATAGAACCAAATCTGTATAGTTAGCACTGCCAGCTACTGTCCTTGATGGTCTCAGCTGCAGAAGGATAAGAGGTAAGAAGAAAAGGATAAGGGAAGTCGGAAGTGATGCTGTCTTGTCTTCCATATCCAATGTCCCTTTTCATACCTGATGTTTTAATGCTGCTTTCACTCTCTCAGAAGTGGAGTCTCCAGCTGCTAACAGTGATGTTTCTCTTGTTATTTTTTCCTAACTCGCTTCTTGTGTTTTCAGCAGGATGCCTTGCATGTTTGCATCCCTTACACTTATCTTGTTCTTTGTTGCAACTTTTTTGGTACTTGGTTGCCTCCTTTGAGCAACTAACCACACCTTGTTTGCTTATTTGGTCGTCATGTTGCTCACATAGTGAAATGCTTATATGTATGTCTCCACACACCATCACATTACATACTGCTGTTAGTTATAGTGTTTTAGTACCTTTATATGTGGGCACAAGGAAAGTTAATGCTAATTATATCCTGATTAATGTGTTTGTAATTTATAGGTGCCACAAGCCATTTCTTTGACTACAGCAGATTTGTGAAAAAGAAAAAAAAATGCTGTTGATAGTTGCTATATACTGATTCATACTGCTCCCAGAGGCACTGGCTCGTCATCACTGTTAGACATCACCAGTAATGTTGTAGGTAAAGTTTACCCTGCCTTGTCACAGAGAGATGGACTAGGTAGCCTCCTGAAGTTCCTGGCTGTCTTGTCTATTATGAGCCTAGTTACCTAGAGGAAAGAAATTAATTTCTACTGTGGCTGAGAGACTGCATACTGTGTACCAGCCTGTGCAGGTTGTGAAGCACAGGCACTGCATGTAAAAACGACTGCTTCCTTTGGGTGAGGAGAAGGCCATCTAATGGTCTTATTGTTCGTTATGCCTTTGCCAGTATGTCGGTTTGCCACAGGCTGTGCACCATGGGGTCTTTCAGGGTTAAAAGCAGAAGAATGTGTCATCTTTTGTCCTTCCAATTGTTTTTTTGTTTTGTTTTTTTTTAGCTTTGGCTGCTCTGACCTTCTTTCTGTCTTCATCTTCTACACACAGGCAAGGTATACATCTTAGGAAATTACACCTACCAGCAGCTCCCACACCAGCAGGCTTGGCCACGGGAGACTTTTCACTCTTTGGCTGGCTGGCAGCGAGACACTTGTGTCATTGAAAGATTTTACCCCTACATCTTTCTTTGCTTTTCTTTTAATTCTTTTTTCAGCAGTTGGGAGACTATAGCAACACCAGACACCTGACAGTTATTGCTGTGAGATGAACAGGTTATTACAGGCAAAAGCCAGACAAGACGATAGGTGGAAGAGAGAAGAGAAGCAGAGGGGAGCCTGTGCACAGTGTGTATTAGAGAGCTCACTTTTCATTAGCACAGAAGCCAGTTTAAGGAAGCAAAAGCAACGGTTTTTCCAGCTTTACCTTTCTGTGTCAGACAAGATTTCTTTGAGTGCAAAAGGAAAATAGAAGTCTCCTTTCTGCTTTCACGGGTAAAATTTAAAATAGTTCCCTATTTATTGCAGCAGATATTTCAACTCTGTCTATTCCCTGTCTCTTTTTACTTCAGCCTTTCAGGTACTATTTAACTTTTAGAATTCAGAGCTCTTAAAAACAATTTCCCAGCTCTTCCACACTAAGAATTTGTGACATAAATGAAACGTTAGTTCTGCAGTGCTAATATTTAGCCACTAGTGTGTAAGATGCTGGACTGGAACAGGGCACCTTGGAGAGCTAAATCTAGATCTACAGAATAGATATGGCCAAGATGACAATAGGTCACACATCTTCCTCCGTGATCTGCTGGTATGCCTAACTTCTCACTGCTGTGAGAGTCACTCAAGGCAAGGGACTGCAGCAGCACACACCTAGGATGGTAACAGGCTGTTTGCCTTCACCTTAGGCTTGCCAGTATTGATTCCAACCACAGGAGGAGTAAGACACACATATTTTTGTTTCCATAAACATAGTAGCTACTTGCATTCCTCCACCAGTTGCTAGAAGTTTTGCTAGAGATGAATTTGGCTCAACATAAAATCAGGCTAATTGCAGAGTTGGTTAGAAAGTTGCCTACCTGTAAAAGGGGGCTGTTACAAAAGATGGAAATCAGTCTCAGCACATGCTACGGGTCACTACTATTTTATTCTGATATCCTCAGTGAAACGTAGATAGTAGAGATACTGAAGTGTGAATTCTGTGACAGAAATGTCAGGAACTTAAACCATCAGGCTCCTTTCCTTCATTGGTGACTCAATAACTGTTTAAGGTTGAGCGGTGGGCAACCCTGATTTCTTCAAACTTCCAGTTTCTGTAATCTTTCCGAGTCTAAACAAACCTTTGAGGAAAAAGTCACATTGCTCCAAAATGACACAAGAAGTAGAAGCAGGTTCTGTTTCTCGGCCTGACAAGATCTGAGCAGCTGCCAAACTGAAAGAAGGTAGATTTAGATTACGTAGCAGGATTACCTTTATTGTGAAGGTGGTGAGGCCCTGGAGCAGATTGCCCCGAGAAGCTGTGGCTGCCCCATCCCTGGCAGTGTTCAAGGTGAGATTTGACAGGGCTTTGAGCAACCTGGTCTAGTGGAAGGTGTCCCTGTCCATAGCAGGGTGGTTGGAACTTGATGATCTTTAAGGTCTCTTCTAACCCTAGCCATTCCATGGTTTTGTGATTGAACCCAACTTCTACTGAGAGTAAAAGGAATATATGCAGTTCCAGCCTTCCTGGAGGAAAGAGCTCTCTAGCAGCACCGGATCAGTTTTGTGTTGTGAGATATATCTGCCTGATAGGCAGACTAGAGCCTGCTTAGCCCTCTTTGATAAACTATCCCAGAGGTAGACAAAGGTGTTTGTGTGAGAGAAGGAGAGATGGTAGCTACTTGAGTAATCAGAGCTCCTCATTATGATTGAAGTAAACCAAACCTCAGCATCCATCATTTAGCACAAAGCACATTCATAATTACTGATCTTGTAGGTGGTCCAAACTGTGAGAAGAATCTTCTCTTAATTTCTGATATAGCTTTAGAAGAAAGGAAGCTTACTGGTGTCCTGTGCAGGTAGCCAGGGGTATCTGCGGCACATTCAGAGATCTTTGAATGGAAACTTACAAGCCTATGGATGAAATCAGTTGCGTTAGTGTTCCTGTGTGAAGCTGCTATTGCTAGTGTCTAAGCCTTTCCATTCTCTTAGGTTCACAGACTAGCAGACTTACACCAAAAAAGGTGCCATGTGCTCACAAAACTTGTCCAGCAATGTTGGCTCATTCTTTTCCAGCAAGTCTGTAAGCTCTCTTGGGAAGGGCCTCTACGCTTCGGTCAGTTTACATAGTGCTGAGTACACTGGATTGTCCTTTATACGCACATTCTAGTAAACAGGGGCAATTCTAACATGTTATTGTCAGTTTGCAACAACAAATTCTGACATTGCCTCTTGCCCAGTTGATCACTGCCTATCAAAAAGAGATATATTACTGTATCTGTGTGTGTGTGTGTCCACTTGTTCTTGCTTGTTTCCACTAACATAGGACTATAGGTGTGAAATTTCAGAAAATGAAAGCCTGAACTTTGCAGGATTTCTGGCCCTTAAATTGGACACCTGACAGAACTGAGTTTGTCCTCTCATCTTCTGTCAAAGCTCTCGGTGGTTACTGTTGCTTTTGGCTAATTTACTGCTAGCCCAGGGTAACTGGTTGTAATCAGCTTGCATTTTACTTTTCACTAATGAACATCAAGGGTCAGATCTTCCTTCATGGTTGTCAGTCTACTGGGTCTGTTGAATTTACTCACCCTGATATGAATGAGAACAAAACAAGGTTCCAAAGCTTCTGTATTAGCTGCTTGTGGCAAACTGTGGTCCCTTGGAGCTGAACTGAAACAAGAATTAGACCTGCCCTATGTCACTGGTAACACATAAGGCACAGGCCTGAACTTCTGTAGGTAACTGAACTTACTGAAGGCTAAAGGAAAGCACAGAAGTCTGAGAATAGGTTGCTCTTTATTTTCAAAGGTACAGAATAAAACCAAGAACTACAGGGACTGCAGCTCATTTGTTACACGCAGAAAAAGTACTGCATAGCAGCAACTGTGTGCATGGTCTTCAGCCCTGGCCTGGAGCAACCCTTCCTTTTCCCTCTGGATCAGCAGACACTAATAATTCTTTGGTGTTGCTGGGTCTTACCTGCCTCTTGAGGCTGCCTGCAGAGAAGCAGTGATGACAAGGACAGTGTGGCACCAGGGACTAGTCTCAGAGCAGTTAATTCTGCTGGCAGGACTGAGGAACTTACCAGCTTTTCGGTCACAGTGTTTAAAGTAGCTTGCTAAAGACAAAGGTGTCTATATGCCAGTCCTAAGCTCTCTACAGCATGCAGTCCCCTCAGGTTTATTTTATTTTATTGAAGACACTATTTTAAGATCATAAGCGGAACCTGTTCTTGCCTTCCTTGTTCTTGGAAAAGTACATTTGAAAAAAAAGAAAAGAAAAAAGAGACTGTTTTGAACCTTCGGAGAAACAGTTCTGTTTGGGTAAAGCTCTTCAGTGACAGGCTGCTCTAGCTGACCTTATTCTCTTAACCTTATTATATGGCAATGCACTAGCTAATGCTGTACTTAGTTTGTGCTGGGTGGAGCCAGTGCTGTCATCTCTGGCAGTCACCCTGTATTACTAAAAGCTAATGGTGATTCCCCTTTGGATCCAGTTTGAGATCTGTGATTTTAGAGCAGAGCTGACTTTTCCAGTTCTGGGTGCAGCAAAATAATTAACAACTAAGATTTAATGAGAAATATAGAGAGAGTTGTACTTTTCCTGGGCTTGAAGCCAACTGGCTCTCTTTCTGGGATTCTAAAACTCAGAAACAATTGCTTTATTATTTCTCACTTCTACAGAATATGGTGTCCCTCTGCTCTTTTAGTAAAAGAAAGAGCTATGTAAGAAACAAGACAATTTTTCTCTTATCTGTGGGAAGCAACTTATGATAAGAACCATCATCCTTTAAGGTAACCATCCCAGTTCTGAAGATTCAAGGGCATTTAGACTGTATGTTTACCCGGATGAAATAAACTAATAGGAAAATAACAGTTCCTCTTTTGGAGTAAATCCGGTGGGAATAATGTTGCTGAAACTTCTAACTATAAACTTTCCCTTGCAACCCAAGAGGGGAAACTGCAATTGAAATCTGCCCTCTTCCTGCAGTAGTAGTGCTAAATAAATGAGCCACCTGTGAATTACAGGGTAGTAAATACATCCACTGACACCTAATAAAGCAAGGCAGAGTAAAGTTCCAGCACTTTATGGTGTCACCAGAACCCTATGATGTATTTATAGCCAGCTTCCCAGTTTTTTATGTTGTGCTCCTACAGTTTGGCTTTCTTGGCCTTTCTCCTTTTTGTCTAGGGCGGTTTACCCAGGACAGCACACAGCAGCTGTTTCTCCTGTTGAGGGATTCCTAGGCATTTTCTGTCTCTGACCAGGGCAGTTTGAAGTGATGCTCATCCGCTTTGTACATCCCCGGCACCTAAGCTGGTACCCTTCTGTATGTGGGGAAGGATTGGTGGAAGACTGAATGAGGAAAACATCAGTGATTTGTTTTGGAGCTTGGTAATTTATTGTTCATTAAGGGCTGTGCCACCTGCAGCAGCCAAAGAGGTGGCCAGCATGAGCAGGGGCTCAAGTACAGAGAAGAGTATGTGGTTTGACAGACTGTTAAAGGGGAAGTAAGAGCCCAAGGATGCTACCCTACCATACTTCACTCAACAAAATGTCCCTCCTTTTGGTTTTTGGTTTTTGTTTCTTTTCTTCCATCTTTCAGCAACAGGGCAAATAGTTGCAGCAAAGTGGCAAGGAATGTATCCATGAAGTTCTTCTGCTCTTCCCTCTAGAGCAGTGCTTCCTAAAACACATCCACTTCCATACAAATGAATGAGTTTTCCACCACTGCCTTCTGGAGAAGCAGCAGTAAGTCCTCAATGTTTAGATCTATAGTCCATTTTGATCCTGTAATGTTTGATATGTTTGGTCCTTTTTTGTGATGCTTTAGCCAGAGAAAAAGTAAAATGATGGGAGGCAGATCACTGGTGCATTGCTGATAAATAGGTGGGTCTGAAATGTATTCAGAAATGTATTTACAAACAAGCTTTTCAGTGACGTGTATTTAGTACATATCCTTTCCCCTACATCAAGCCCCCCTATAGTTTAACTACACAATAAATATTTTAGAGTACTTTGTCTGTGAACTGGGTTAAAGTTAGGACTTCTGTGGTGAGGGATTCAAGGTGGATGCTAGCAACATCCTCATGGGTCAGCCACATTGCAAGAGTGACATGCCAGGTTATATTCTGCCTCTTCTCCCAAGCACAGTTAGGAGCGGGAGGTGGCTTCCTCTTGAAGTTGGGATCCTTCTGGATATCTCACCAAATACATGTCAGCAACTCCAGCTTCTTCAACAAAACTCAAGGCCAGGAACCGTTGTCTTGCAATGATAAAACTATTCTGTGCTCTATGCATAGGACTACAAATCTACCAGCCAGCAGGCACCAGCACCACAGGACACTCACCCCTGTCTCCAGCTGTGAGCCCTGCTGGGAAGAAAGCTAACATTCACACTTTAAGGCTAACAAATGGCCACCAAATCAGTCAAATGTTTATACTAACAGCATGTACTGTTTACGATAAAGAATCTCTGTGCCTGTTCTGTTCAGTTCCCATGTCTATCAGTCACTAACTGGCCCAATGCCTCTGAACCGCCATTTCCTTTTCTGCAGAATGGCAAAGTAATACTTAAAGGTGCTGAATGGCTTCATTTATAAAAGATTTTATGGCACTCTGATATTCTTAGGTGGCAGATGCTGGATAAATTTGAAAGTAATATTCTTGCTTTCCAGCTTTACCATCTGCAATCATTGATTAAACCCAGCAAAACACTGAGGTATTTCTGACTGCACTAGCCCTTGATTTAGATCATTTTTAATGTAAGTTTCTGGAAAATAAATTGCAAGCATATCAGGCTCAGCTAGAAGTACTAGGTGTGCAGCTCAGGCTGATCATTACAAGTTACTGACATACTGTACCAAATCGAGATCGATGACTGAAAACATTGCATCTCTGCATTGGGGAAACACTTGCGAGAGGTTTCAAAGGCGTGCGCATCTGTGCACACCTACAAACGTGTCTCTGGAGGGGAAAACAAGGAAACTTAGTCATAAACAGTTTATTCTGGTTTGAATGACTAAATGAAGGAGAGGGAGGCAGTGCAGCACAATGCTAGGAGTCCTGGGGCTGGCTGACTCCTTTTCCAAAGCTCCTTATTGACTCTAGCGTAAGTCACTTCACCACTGATGCCTGGCTTCCCTGGTGCGGCTGGGGAGTTCTGCCATGCAAATTGATAGGCAGTAAATTACTAGATAATGCAGCTGCCTTTATTTATTAATTTATGGGCTGCAAACTCTGGCGGCAGTCCTTGCTGTCCAACGATTAGGTGCAAATACCCCTGGTTGGACTCAGACTACTATTGCAGGAGCGTTAAAATAAAAAAAAAAACAAAAAAAAAATTAGGAAGAAGTTTTTCACTATGACGGTGGTGAGGGCTCGGCACAAGTTACCCGGAGAAGTTGTGGCTGCCCCATCCCTGGCAGTGTTCAAGGCTAGGCTCGGTGGGGCTTTGAGCAACCTGGTCTAGTGGAAGGTGTCCCTGCCCATGGCAGGGGGGTTGGCACTGGATGAGCTTTAAGGTCCCTTGCAACCCAAACCATTCTATGATTACTATAAAAGCAGTATGGGGTTTTAATGAGCACGGTCTTTCCCGGTTCTCACTTCGCTCCTGTGCAGCTGCGGCCGCAGGACGAGCACGCGGAACAGGTCGGCGCGGTGGGGACGGTATTAATTAGGGGCGTCCCTGTAGCATCGAGAGGGCCGGTAGCGGTTGCATTTCTCGCTCCCGGCAGCACACACTCTGAGGGGTGCCCATAGAAAGCGGGCGCATCCCGTTCTCGCACGGAAGGAGCGGGCGCAATTCCCCAGGGACCGCTCTAGACGGACAGCCGCCGCCGCCTGAGCGGCGGTGGATGCCGGGCGCTTGTCCCCCGTGAGGTGCAAGGCGTTCCCCTTAGGGAGCGGGGAACTCCTTTACTAATAGTTTTGGGGTCCGGACTGTTTCCCACTGCTGGCAGCAGCAGTGCTGCCGCCATAGCCACTACCACCGCTACCGCCGGGCTCGCCAGGGTGGCCTGGCCGAACCGGGGCCGGGGCCCCGACGCCCCCTCAGAGGGCGGGGGACGGCCGGTGCGTGTGCAAGACACCGGCGCATGAATGGCGGGGGCGGGGGCGCCCTCTAGCCCCGCCTCCCGCCGGAGCCAGCCAGTCCCTCTGCGGAGAGCTGCCGCCGTGCTCATTGGCTCGCCGCGGCCGGGATATTTGCATACGGCTCGCCCATTCGCGGAGCAGCTTCCCCGGCTGCCCAGGCTGCGCTTCACCTGCGCGGCGGAGTTGCCCGCACTTGGCGCGCCGGCCGCCAGCATCCCGCCCCCGGCTCCGCTCGCTCCGCGCCCCGCTCCCGGAATCGCGCCGCCCGGCCCCGGCCTCGGCCTCTGCTCCGCGACCAGCCGTCCGGGAAGACGTGGTGTTGCCCTCCCCGGCTGCGCAGGGTTAATCGGCTTGAGCCCTCGGTCGCCTGGATCCGGTGGAAGGAGGATAACAATCCAGATCTCTGTGTGTGTGTGTGTGCGTGCGCGCGTGTGCGTGTGCCTACCAGTTCTGCATTGCAACATTTGCTAGTGGAGAAGCAACAGAACCCCCTGGAATTAGGATAAAAAAAGAAATCAAAAAATCTACCTGGGGTTTCTGGCTTATTTCTTCTTTTTCGTTTTCGATAGTCCCTCTCAGCAAAGTGAGAGACAGAGATCGCAGGCAGGGAAAAGTCCTCAGGGACCCCGTGATCCTGGAGGAACCTGACCAGTGCAAGCTCCGGGACCCCCGCGTTGACATGAGCGGCTCCCCTGCGCTCTCCTGGAGGCTTGGTGCTGTCGTCGGGTTCCCAGCACAGTAGATCCAGCCCTGGGAAACGGCGCGTCTTGTTCTTCTGTGTGTGGTTACTAACCTTTCCCCTCCCTCCCCTTCCCTCCTTGCACTCGCTGTCTCGCACAAGACACTTACTGTCTCTTTGCCTTTTGAAAACGCCCGCCCGCCCTAGAGCCTCGGAAGCGACTCTCCTTTCTGCTAGCATGAGTCCCCTGGCATCATGAACCTCATTCTCTCTCTCTGGCTGGAATTCAGACTGCCCGTCTATAGGTGTCTTGTGCCTTGACCATGCACCTGAGAATAGACCCCAGCATTTGCTCGGGACGCCGCCCCGCCTGGACCCTGTGGATGTGCTCCCTCTTTTGGGGATGTATCGTCAGCTCTGTGTGGAGTTCCTCTAACCTGGCTTCTTCTGCCTCCTCTTCCTCGTCTGTATCTCAGGCTCAGTATGAGCATCACTTCCACGGCAGCAAGCACCACTCTGTGCCTGTCTCTATCTACCGCTCCCCTGTCTCCCTCCGAGGAGGACACGGTGGGTTCTCACTCTTGTTTCTTTCTAACCCTTTTGCAGAGCAGCTGGAGCGGCAGAGGGGGAACAGGGACAATGGCTGTGACTCCGGGGTGGGGGGGTGGGGGGGAGGTGTCCTCGCAGCCTCTCATATTTCTGCCGTTAGCTCCCGTCCCCATTAACTCCGCTTTCTTCCTCTGCCCCCTCCGCGAGCAGAGCTGGGGGTTGAAGACGGGCCGCTTCCAGAGACAACTTCCCCCCCCCGGCGTGCTCCAGCGGGACGGAGTTGGGGGGTGCCGGTGCGGGCTTGGGCCACTCCATCCAGGGGGCAGCGCTGAGCAACTCGGGGCGGGCAGAGGTACACCGGCTCCCAAGTCCGCTGGGGCTGGGGGTCCTCCGAGAGAGCATCACTAACTCCCTGGCTTCCGTCCTTGACGGAGTCGTAGCGGCTGACATAGTTCTTGCAGCGGCGCGTCTTCCCCGCCAGCCGCCCCGATGCGGGAGGGCCCTGACCTGCTGCTTGCTTTCTCACTCTTAGCTTTCCTGGGTGAAGTTGTCGGGGGGCTCAGGGTGCATAAAGGAAAAGGCGAGGTCTCCTTACAGCTGCTCCCGGCTCCCTGCTTAGTGCCTGGCAGTTGCTTCCCAGGAAACCCAGGGGCAGGAAATAGTAGGGAGTACGTTTCCACTCGGGCAGCAGGGAGAAGGGAAAGAAGGGGTCTGAGGGACCCCACGGAGCAGGCGGACACCTGCCAGTATCTTGTCACTGAAATGCTGAGCAATGCTCAGCAGCTGGACCAGCACTGTCTCTTGCTCAGCTCTCCTGAATCTGCCCGCCCTGAGAGGAGTTGGCCCAGGTCTGGCTGACATGGTAGACACCCTCATCTCCACTTTCCTCTCTCCTCTGTCCTGTGTCCCTTGGCTTCAAGCACATCAAGCAGGCAGGCCAGGGCCTGACACTTTCTCTGCAGGGCTGGGTCAGCTTTGGCCTTCCATCATAGGAGCACTCACCTGCCGAAGCACATCTGTGCAGGACCAGAAGAACCGGTGTCAGAAATGAGGGAGAGGACCACTTGCAAGGAGAGGGAAAGGGAGGGGAGAGCCCTGGGACAGTTGAAATGCTGCATGACATGGCTGCAGTAGGTGCTAGGAGGATGTACTGGCAGGGCTGTGTCACTGTTACAGGGATATTGAAAGCTGGAGTGTCACAGATAAATGCTTGGATGACCAGCAGAGCAGTCTGAAGAGTTCAAATGGCACAGTAATGAATGGACCTCCAGTTAAGGCTATAGGTACACTAGCGGAGTTGTAGAAGGAGCCCAGTATTGCAGGTCTGAGCTGAGGTGCACTGAAGAGGGAACAGGCGCAGGAACAAAGCCAAGAGGCAGATGCTGTGGGTCACAACTGAGCACCAACAGAGCAGGGCTGCTCTAGCAGGAGGTGCTTTGGCAGAGCTGCTGGAGGGCACAGGAAGAGGGTGGTGGGAGCACAGCAGGGCAGGTTGACAGTGCTCTAATAGTGTGGGAGGGAGAACCCAGGGCGCTGCAGAACAGTACTCTGCTGCAGAGGGCTCAGGACTGAAATGGTGCTGGGTAAAACAGGTCGAGCTGGAGGTGCACAGCCAGTTCTGCAGGCACAAGTGGCATCAACCTGTCAACCTATCGATTTCCCACTTCTATCCCAAATTTTACATTCACCCCAAAAAAACAAGATGAACACATTCAGGCCCCACATGGGAAGGGAACCAGTGCCATGCCAGACATCAAGACCATCTGTTAAGCACCATCCATGTGAGACTCAGTAATGGCTTATTAATCATTAGCAGCAGGAGCCTTGTTATTTGCAGCAATACTCAAGGACCATGTGAGAGAGTCCTTACTGTGCTAACATGAGGGATGTGAGGGATCAGCCAGTCCCTGCCCCAAACTCTTTCCAACAGCTCAGCTTCTATATCTGAGTGTTCCTATGATGGAAGGAGGTAGCAAAATCTGACTCATAGGTCACTTGTGAGGAGAGAGAAGGATGTCACAAAATGTGATAGTGGTTAGCCTTGATGTAAAATCAGGCAGTAGTCTGCAGGAGAGTCCACGGTCTGCTTTCTGGTCAGGAAATGGTAGTTCTTTTCTCCTTGATAACTTTTCCATCTGTCCTGAAAGCCCAGCAAAGCCTCATTTAAGAGCCCTGGGCAAAAGCTGTTACAAACTTCAGTGAGAAATGGGCATTTTTCCTATGTTCTCATTGCAGTAAAGAATCAAGGGAAATGGAGAGGTTGGGGAGCTTAGGCTGGTACATAAGGCAGCCTGGTATTTTTTTTCCTTTACTAATCATGCCATCCAGCAAAGCTGGCATGGAACCCCCCTTGGCCATGAATAAGGGGAGAGGGGGAGGGAAAAAAGAGACCACAAAGACAGCTGGTCCTGTAAACACATGTGTGTTTTCTTTCACTGTTGCACGACAGAGGCCCTTGGAATTTGGATGCATGACAGTGCTGAGGAGTCAGATCCCAGGGAGGCCGTGCACTCCCTGTGTTTCCTGGGATTTTAATTTGTTTTGTTTTTGTTTTGTTTTCTTTTTCCTAGAAGGAAATAAAAACCTCATTCTGACTCCTGCCCCACTTGGTGGCTATGTTCGTACTGGTTTCAGTAGGAATCAGGTCAGGATCCTAGCCACCCTGCATTGTTGCTTCCCAGTCCCGCAGTGCTGACCACCAGGACTTAGTCTTGTATTTAACCATATTTTCCTTTTTTCTTCTATGTCCCAGTGGATTTCAATCTGAAGAAGCAGATTAGTATCTAGCACAGAGGAAAAGTAAATGTCTCTGAAGCAGTTAACACTCATTTGGAGTCTGTTTAGTGTTCATTTAAAATCAGTGGAAAACTGTCTGTGGCTTAACTTGAACAGAAGCAGGATCTGGCCGTCGTTACCCAGCTGATGTTACGAGAGTTAATTCTAGTGCTTTCCAGTAGCTGAGCTGCGACCTGAAAATGTAAAACTTGGCACAGCACATCTTCTCAAGGAGAAAATCTTTGTAACAAGTTTGCCTCTCTGTCAGCAGGGGTGTAAGGTTGGCCAGGCAGGGGGTTTCAGCAAGTCACAAGAAATATTTTTTCCATGTGAGGACCTTCCTAGAGCTGCAGACTCTCTCCCTGAACAGCAGAAAGGGGAATCAGGAATTCCTCTTTGTTTCACAAAGGGCCTGTGGGACAGAGGGAGGAAGATAATCCAACCGTGAAACAAAGTTGGGACTGTGTTTATTGAAAGTCTACGTGTGCAGAATCCTCCTGTCTCCTCTTAGCTATTTAGCACCCTGCTGGGTCAGCTGCTCTACCAGAGCCTGCAGCAGTGGCTTCACAGCCCCGCATTCCACGTCCTCATTGCCCCAGCTGATGAATAATGCATGTCTCTGGTTGACAGATAAAATGAAGAGATTTGTGCATGTTTTGTCTTAGTGATGAATTAATTAATTTGGTTTCTTCTTTTCTCCTCCAGCTGTTTTTTCTCTGGCCCTGCCTAATGGATGGGGAGTGAGGGTGCACAGAGGCGATGTGTGATGCCTCATGCAGATTGCCCCAGCCTTCGGACTGCTGCTGTGAGGGGGCAGCTGTGGGAGCAGTGGTGGGCATGGGGGTGTTTCTCTTTTGGTTTCCCTTTGTGGGAACTAGTCTTGCTCAGGCTGTTGCACAAGTTGCAGCAAAAAGTGGAGGCTTGTCATGAGGACTGGCAGTGAGCAGTCACCAAATCCTGTAGGAGTAACTCTCAGGCCTTAGACGATTCTTAGAAGTTCTGTCATTTATATAAAGCGTTTCCACCTCTTACATCTTTTTTTAAAATTAGCAAATGAGAATGAATACTTGCTTAGACAAGTGAGAAGAGAGTTTCCATAAGGCAGGTATTCTGCAGACCAGTGTCAAAGCTTGCCACACACAGCCATGACAGTGTATCTTTATAATACATATATCCTGTTCCTTGCTGCTCCTCCAGTGTGACCTATTCCTCATCTCAAGTGTCTTTGTTACTGCAATCACGCCTTTTCTATAAAATAGAAAACTAATTCCCAGTCCTTGGCACTGCCCATTCGCCGGTACCAAGCAGGACCTTCCCTGTTCCTTCATCATCAGATTACTTTGAGCAAAGGTTGTTAGTTTTAACAAAAGGGAAAAATATTCTGTACAGAGCAGTCAGTGATCCAGTAAAATTAACTTCATTCAGAGCTGAAATTAGGGTTGCAGTTCAGCTCTAACAGGGTGAACAGCTAGAAGTCTGTCTAGTTTCTGTGGCTTGCTTCTAGTCTGCTATCAACAATGATGCCTAATTTTTTTATTGCAAAGACTAGTGATTCTGTATCCCTGAATGTTTATGTTCCCTTCCTCAGAGACATTAACAATGACTAATATTTTTAAAGAAAGGTGAAGTCTGCTTAAATTGTCTCAAGCTGACTATTTCTATCTTAGAAATCTAAGCATCAGAGCTCACTACTCCTTTGTAGTGTGTTCAAGTGATCATAAGTGAGCTTTTTGCACCTCAACTCCCCCACCCTTCTGTAATGCTGCTGAGAAAGCATAGCGTTCAGTTGCTCGACATAGGAAAAGCCTGGCTTATGAAAAGGCTGTTTCTTCAAAACAAAGTTACTATTTGACTTACCCTTTGCATGCTTCTAAATAAAACAGTATCTGATCAGGTGCTTTGACTTCTCATTCTGTGCACAGTATTAACTGTTCCCAACTTGGAAGAGCTTGTGTTGATCTGCAAAATTGAAGCTTTAGTCTGTTCACCTGGTACTTGATACTGGGAGATTTCAATGATCTTACGAGATCTGGGACGCGAGAAGCCTGATGTTATTGTTGAATCCTGTCATTCTGATTTAATATATGTCCCTGTGCTCTTTGAAACATTGCTCAGACCTGTGCTGCTGGAGGTACAGTCTCTTAAGATGTATGTTTAAAAACCATCTCTTCTGATAGCTACTTTGTGCTTGCTCAGTATCTCATAGCACATTTTGCAAAAGTGGGAATGTTAGTCCTGAGTCAGAATTAGATCAGGGCTTTCTTTCTCCTTATATTTCCTTTGCAGTTTAGACTGGAGAGAAGTTTCTTCTTCCCTTTATCATTTCTGCTTTTGGGTAATATAGCCCTGACTTGTCGAGCATCTGCCACATTCTACTGCAGAGGTGACTGTGTTTCAAAGACAGATGAAGGAGCCTCCTGTATGCTCTGTATAGATATTGGAGTTATAAAGAATATTGGGTTATGTGACGCAAACTAGCTGTCAGAATGCTGCAGAATGAGAATGCTACTTTTTACAATATTTCTGCATTAGAAATGGCAGAAATTTTCCTTAAAGATATTGACCAGTTTTCCTTGTGGATTATTTTGTTTTGTGTTTTTTGTTTTGTGTTTTTTGTTTTTTTTTGTTTGTTTGTTTTTTTCTTTTTTTGCCATGACATGAAAATATGGGCTTGAACAGTGCTACAGTAGTCACTGATTTATTACATGCTATGCTGTTCAAAGTTCCAAATTCCTTACAGTTACGTCAAATTCCTTTCTTTCTCCCTAGAAGCAGGAAAATGTACCTAGGTCATTTAAGGTGAGAATACTGACAAGGATGGGATAGTCTCCAGGTGGCAGTGGGGAAGTTCCATGGTTTGCCATACAGAAGGTAACCAAAAAAGATCTGAAGCTTCTAAGTGCAAGGAATAGAAGTTTTGTCTGGGAAGTACTTGGGCTGACCGTTCTATTTTCTCCATTTCCGTGTGCTGTGCCTTAAGAACGCTGACTTTCTGTGTGGTTGCCCAGGATGACAGTCCTGTGTGGGTTAGCAGATTTTTTGGTTTTGAACTTCTGTTGTTCTGGTGGGCTTTGATAACTATGAAAGGTCACTTGCACTAGCGAGAAAAAGGTATTTTTTGTATCTTCTGTATAACCTCTGTACACAAGAAGGCAAGCTGTTGACCAGGGGCTCTGATTTGCTGTATGACCTTGGTGAAACATTACCTTTCTTCCTAACTTTGCTTCATTTGTGAAATGAAAACTGTTTATCTCCTAGATGAGGTGAGAAGTCCTGGTGCACCTGTGTGCTTTGAGATACCTGGTTGAGAGCCACAGGAGTACATGTAACCCCAATAGTCCTCTTGGTCTTTGGATGTTGGAGCAACTTACAAGAGCAGCCTGCTTTGATCTGTCCTTGAAGGACATGTAAGACACTTTCAAATTTTGGACATAGATGTCAGTAGTGTATTCCCTTATGGTTTTGAAGCCTGGACAGGCTCTAATGCCACATGCCAGCATTGGTGTTTCTGAAAGAGCAAGGAGAACGTTTCGGCTGGTGTGCTGGCTGTGCCAAATTCCAGGAAGCTGCCAGAGCCAGGGGCCTACGATTCACCATGGCTCTCTCACCACTCTCACAAATTACTTCTCTTGCACTCTGTGTGTGTTGGTTTTGCACATTAAAATATAAGTACTTATACCCCTGAGTGACTTTCCCCTAAACTATGAATTTAAAGTACTCCGACACTTGTCTTTCAGAATTTGAATATAATTATATGCTTTGGGTGTAAATTGTGATTTTTTGCTACATAAGAAACAAATGGAAATGATCTGGCTGTTACTGTAGATTATACACTTTAGATCTGGGGATGTATTTTAGGCTGCTTTTTGGCGTGGTGTATTAAAATTAAAATGATGTTGTTGCAAGCTATAGTGGTTACTAAGCATGAATAGCAGGCTGATAAAGGACATTACTAAATTGATCCAGTGACAAGGTTTACTTTGTCATCTCTTAGTTTTGCACCTTTCCTCTCTTTGCATTCCAGATGATGGAGAATGGGAAAGCGTACAGTATTTCACAGTCTATAGAGGGCGTTGTGTCTGTGGAAGCCCAAGGGAAAGGGTGAAGGACTCAGAAAAATGTTAGAAAGATGACTATTCGCTTATTCTGTGAATACCACATGGTAAAGAATCAGGGAAGACTTTGTTTTCTAAAGCGCTCAGGAAGAGTGCCATCAGGCTGGCTCCCCTTTCTAGTGAACAGGCCAAGCTCCACTTAACTGCACAGTAAATCTGTCTCCATGCTATCTTTGGAACATGGTTTTGAACTTAGAACAAATTCAGCATATCTGCATTAAGCAGATCAAATTATTGAAAGGGGATAGGAAGTGAAGTTTGTTTTTTTTCCTACAGTTTGATCTTTGAAATCATGCCGATTGACATCAACTGATTGTCTGAACATGTTTGGTAAAACCTTTGGCGCCTTATTCATACAACTGATAGGTTTTCATGACTCCTAGTTGTGGCTGGATCCTGCAGTTATAGCAGCCTGCTGCACCTCCTCCAGCTGGTTTGCTTAATGACCCCAGCCCCTGGAGATCTTACAGGGATGATGTCTGGAAATGTTTCTATCTAGCTGGCTCTGCAGGTTTGCTGTATCAGCTACCAGATGTTTCAGTGCGCTAATGTCCTCCACCGCTTGTGAAGGCTGGAAACCATAGAACAAGGGCAAGGCAGCAGAGTATGGAAATTTCCCAAATAGTATGGTGAAGGCAGTTACAAGGTAGCTAAGGGAGAGAACACACAGTAGACAAGTTATGTATCAAGCACGCTGGTCATTAGCGGTGTTTTTCCTTATCTCATCTACAGAGCATACGTAAACATGGATTTAGCAAAGCCAAGTTTACCAGTATTTATTAAACCTGAAAGCTTTCAGCACTACTCATTTTGTCAAGCAGAAAAGCTGGCTTCTTAAGCATGCATATACTAGCAAATGTTGCAAGATCGTTAGAGGTCTGCCTGCCTTCTGCAGGACAAGTGAACATGTTCAACTAAAACAAGAACTGACCTGAGAGTGTTGAAGGAATGCCAGTGTTTTCGAAGAAAAGAATAGTAATTTAATAGAATTGTCTGCTTAATTTTGATTCAGTTATTTTGTGGCCTGGCCTATGTATAGAAAATCAGTTCTGCAAAGTCTCCACTTGGCTGTCCACTCTGGAAAGGTTCTCATTGTCTGGCTGAACACGCAGGAATCCCTGTTTTTATTGGATTTCTTGTACTTCATCTTGTATAACTTCCCTGAGTTATGGTGATTATCTGAGGCAATTTCACTCCAAAGACTGTTGGAGCTTGTAGTTCTGTAAGCACATTTTCTGACCTACAAGCACTGTGGCTCTTTTAGTATCTGGTAAGGTGAAAGTGGAAATAGTTGCTAAAAACCTGTCATTTTCCTTTTTCCCTTATTTGTTCTGCTTGATTTGTCTAATTGTAGCCAATCTTAGCTTTTCTCACATTCTGATTAGGGTAGTGATAATTATCATGACCTAGGCTTTCACAGAAGAGTTTGTAATTTGCTGATGTGAAGTGCTTAGGAATGCTGGTGGCCTGGATAGGACCTAGAGAAATCTTAGGTTTATGTGGCTTACATCTGGTCATCTGCTTCTGTAACGTCTCTGCAGGATTGCAGGAGGACCTCCTGTTTCCCCAATATCATCTATTATTTGCAGTTAAGTAATGGATGCTAAAGCTATTCCAAGTTTTCCTGACTTTGCCCCCCGTGTGAAGTCCAGCATATTTCTGTCAGTGTAGGCCTGCAAGATACTGATGGCTTTGAATGCTTTTACACTTTTTATTATCTCACCACAGAGTCTGCTCTCCTTTCTGTGCCCTCATGCCTTCAGAGGCAGTTCATTAGAGGCAAGGAATAGGCAAAGAAATCAATTTTCCTTGAGAAATTCATTCAGCACCTCATAAGACTTGAAGAAGAGAAACAGAGCAGGGAATTCTTACTATTTTTTTTTTTTCTAACTTTTTTTCCTATGGAGATTCTGGAGAAAAAATATCTGCATGCATCCCTTTACGTGGTGGCTCTTTTCTGACACTAGCTACTATGAACACACCATGCTGGCAGTAGCCTGGAGCAGAGTAAGGTGCAGAGCAGATGGGGGTGCCTGTTCTCCAGAACTGATGTGTATTGGCTTAGGAAAAAAAGAATATGTCTTGTAATTGAAGGTAACGGTGGCAAATTCTGCTTGGATGAATGATAGCAGTGTATATCTATGCTTATTTCATTTCAGGTTACTATTATTCTAAACAGGTTGATTCCTACTTAACAAGCCATAGACTCAGGCTACTTGTCCTGGCTCAGTCATTAGGAAAATAGACACTGGCCAAATAAGCAGCCTGTCCTACTTGATAACTGATCTACAGAAATGGTGAAAACTTAAGCCTTCTGTGCATTCCATAGTGAGAACTTTTGCCACTGTTGTCAGTGAAGCCATATCCCATGTGGCAATGGGCGAGGCTAAAGAGGATTTTTTCTCACCAGCAGCATGGAGCAGAAATGAGGGCAAGAATCCCTAAACTTTTTCCCTAGCTCTGCTGCTGACTTACCTTGACATACTGGATGCTGAATTTTAGGGGTACATCATACACTCCCATGTGTTTCAGTTTTCCTGTGCTGTAGTGCAGAAATCTGATGAGTATTTAAATCTCTTTAGATCCTGACATAACCCATCTGAAAGGAAAAGCACTGCATTGTTACTGTTCTTTCCCAGCATACCAGAAATATGTTTTTGAACTTCAGCTAGAATATTTGGTCCTTTGAATTTAGGGACTATCACAGTGCCATGGCTCCTGGTGCGTTCTTTGGATAAAGTCCTGGGAATTCATCCTTGTAATACCCTGGGAAGGATCAGCCTTTTTATGCAGCCAGTTCTGCAAAGAAATGTTGATCCTTTTCCCAAAAAAGACAATGCCAGAAAAATGGGGAACGCCTGGGCTGTGTGGTTAAATTCAGTGTTTTGTTTCAGTCATTTCTTTCTGAGAGCGAATGATTCTCTGCTGCTCATGATGGTTTCATTTACTGCTTCAAGGAGCATTATGGGCATGCATTTCTCTTCCCTGGTTCCAGAAATCTGGGGTGATTTTTTACATCAGTGACCCAAAGAGATGACCACATCACCCTAGTCTCTATTTTCAGTGTCCCTGTTTACTGTCTTCTGTTTCTGTCACAAGCTAGGTGTTGTCTACAACTGTTCAATCAATTCATTTTACCAGAAATTGTGAACACAATCATCAAGGTGATTCTCCTAGCAAGGGAGAGAAGAGGGGAGGGAGAGGAGGAAGATGAAAATTAAACTGAAGTGTAAATCACTCAAGGGTACAATTCCCATTCTTTCTTTCTCTTTGATCAGAAGTAAAGGAGGTAAAGATTATCAGAAGAACCATTAAAGATCCAAGTAGTTCTCAACAAAAAGACACAGACAATTTGAAGAAGAAGGAAAAAATACGCTAAAGAAACAGGAAAGGAAGGAGCAGTATCAGAGCACAGCATCAGGGCTGCCCTGCTGGCTCCTCTTGATCTGAGCTGAGGAGGCTGAGGGTGCTCCACAGAAGGCTTGTAGGGTCTGCAACTTGCCCACCAGAGTCCAGTGCTGCTGATGTTTAATTTACGTTGGTCTTTTAGCCACGCACAGTTTTGACCTTGGACTTAGACTTCAAAATATTCCATAGGTTTTTACAAATCTAGTTACCATGATGATTGAAATACATGAAATACACATTTGGTCTATCTATCTATCTATCTATCTATCTATCTATCTATCTATCTATCTATCTATCTATCTATCATCTATCTATTTATCTATCTATCATCTATCTATCATCTATCTATCTATCTATCTATCTATCTATCTATCTATCTATCTATCTATCTATCTATCTATCTATCTATCTGTCTGTCTGTCTATCTATCATCTATCACCATTGCCTGTGCTCTTGGAAGTCTTATTGCAACTATCTGGAACGAGGTATTAATATATTTAGGATACTACCTACAGTCTAAAGAATCCAGACAGTTTTTTAAAAATGCATTTTCTATGGAGGGAGAATGGGTGGATTCTGCTGCTGATCACCATGGGAAGAGCTATGCAATGCTTTGTTTGTATTGCTAAGAAGGTCACTGGGGCAGGCCCAGGTAAAAGCTGGGCTGTACTGCAGTCTGCAGTGGTGCCTTGGGGTGTTTGCCTGCCCTGCCTGCACTCCCTTGTTACACAACAGGAGACAAAGAGGAGCAGTTTGTTCAAATGCAGTGTCTGAACAGTTGGCATTTTTGCTGGGGCACTGCTGTGTGTGTACATAGGGATATGTGTAGTATTTCTCCTCAGGGAAGCTTGCTTCTCTTCAGAAGCAGCATCTGGTTTTTACGTTTCTGCTGAGGTTTAGGATTATGTGTAATTTATATCTATAGGGAAGCTGACTTTAGATTCAAGAAAGGGCTATGGGCTGTATGTGGGGGTTATTTCCCTCTAAATACTGAATAAAGACAAAGCAGTCATATCTGCAGGAGCTTTGTTTCTTCTTTCATCCCATTTCACAGCCTGAGCCACCATTCTACAGCAACCCTTTTCTTTAACCTTCCAGGATATATGGGTGCCTTCTAGAGACATTGATTCAGTCCCTGGTCTTCATGTGGCTGAACTTGACTGTGTTTACTGAAGTCCTAGTTAGTGAAGAAGTTTAAAATATAGCAGCAGACTCCCTGATGTGATGTGACAATGCAATGTCATCATTTTGTGGCTCAATGCTAATGGTTTCTAATTATTTCTAAAATAAGTAATTTATAAATAAAATAATGATAAAAATAATTATTATTGCTGATATGATCTTCAAGCAAAGAAACAAAAATGAAACGGATGGCTCTTGTAAAAGACAAGATTTCTGTTATCTTTGCTGTTTACATCATCTTTGCTCTGCATGTATTGGAATGAATCATAGAAAAACAGTGCAGTCATTCAAAAAAAAATTGTGGGGAGGTTGTAGGCTCCTGCCTTGTAAACCTAGGCTTTATAAATTCGTGGATGAGACTGTACTCTTAGAAAATTATTTGGAGTCTTACAGTCTACAGTCTTGTAGGTTACAGTCTTACAGTAGCAAAGATTCAGAACTACAAAAGATTTTTGGTTCACATTACAGTTGAGTCATGGATTCTGTCAGTAATCTCTGAGGACAAGGCTTGGAAAATGTATGAGTGAATGTAGAAATTCACTGATAAAGAAATCCTGCATGAGAGTTGAGGTAAGCAAGGGACTGAACTGTCCCAGAATGCTGAGCTGCAGATAAAGTCATAGTACAATCAATGATATGTCAGCACCAATTTTGGTTAGATGCTGATACACAATTAGAAGAGACATATCCAATCTGAAGGAAGAAATTAATCACAGAAGATGATAAGAATTTCCATGCACTTTGGTCCATCTGGTCTAGTATTCTGTCTCTGGCCGTGGCCAGTGCCAGATGCTACAGATGGACACAAATAACCTCTTTGATATGTTTAATTGTATATCCCAAGGGAGGGTTGTAGTTTATTTCTTTGACCTCACAAATGGTGATAATCTTATGCTGCAAAGAACTGAGAAAGAGACTCGTGGCAGTTTTATCCTCGTTATTATTTCAAAAGATATTGATTATTAGTGAGTCTGTTTCTTATGCTAACTTTTTGCTTAGTTATTTTTATGCTGCTATCTCAAAGCATTTTATGTAGCTTCTTATGGGTATCACAACACTGAGAGAGGGCAAGCAACCAGGTTTTGTATTTCTTGTTCTAAGATGAGAAAATGGGACATGAAGAAGGAAGGCAGTTTGCTGAGTCAGAAACTGTTGCCACACTTAAACAGCCCAAGTTCTGCTGAAATCCCTGGGTTTGCTGCTTTCTGCCCCTTCATTTCAGGCCATCAGGGTAGCTAATTAATAGGCTTTGGAGGTTGATGGAATTTAGACTGTCTGAACGCAGCTATGCACAAAGTCAGACCTGACAGTACAACCTGGTATTCATGGTACCCGGTCCACTGCACCTTTCACATTGGTTTTAGCTGGTGGCATGGCTATGTTTCTGTCTAGGATTTCCTCACAGAAATATGTGCACAGGGAAGGAAGCGCATGCCAGGTAGTCTGATGCTACCAAGAAGCGTTGACCAGCATGATTAATCCATTCACGTACCTCGAGTCTAATGTGTCTCAAATGCTTATGATTTACTCTTTGTGGGCAGATTGTTGACACAGTGCATGTGCAGCAGGTCATCCTGGAATATTTGGATCACTGCACATGCATTATAGCATTGACCTGTGCATATGCAATGCAAAAGTAGATCTCCAGAAAAGCAAGACACATGTATGCAACACTCCAGTTTCCTCAGATGGAATTTCCAGGAAGAAGAATGAGACATATTTGGGGAAATTTATGTATATAGCAGCCATACCACTTTCTCTAATACTAACCTGCATGAGCGACTTCTGATGACTGGAAATATGACGTGTGTGTGTGAGAAAGAGCCTACACATTGCTTGGCAGAAAAGCTGGGTTTGTGTGCATTTGTGTAGTAAAACCAGCCTCAGCCATCCTAAGTGCTGTCAGAAATGTTTTCTTTTCTGCCTCCAAACTGCATAGACATTAAGCCTGTTGTGTCCACTTTCAAACAGCAGCTGCTCATAGTGTTTCAGTTACAGTCTATAATGCATAGAATTAAGTCCTTTTTACTTGGTGTTTTCATCTCAACTAGTGTAAGCTTCCCAAAGAGCAGCTTTCAGATAAGAATATTCCACATGGAAAGAGACACAGTGGTCTAAGCAAGGAATATAGAAGCAACAGCTGCTGGGTATGGGTCTTGTTTTGATGCTGCTTTCTGCTGTAGCTGTAGACAAATCAGAGCTTCACCTCTGCATGCACTAAACTCCCAGGTGATAACGGGGAGTTGAAATACTGGCTTTTTTCCTAGAGGCTTGTGAGGCATAACCAGACTGATCTTACTTTTGCCATTAGAAACTAGAAGACATTTGGTATCAAGACAGTCTGTTGTGCTGGCACCATGCTCCTAGTTGGGTAGAGGTCATCAGTTCCCTTACTGGCGCAGTCTGTACCTGCGTTTCTAAAGAAGCAGCTCTGACCTGTGGATCCTACTTTCAGCCTTGGCTAAGGTAGTGTGCAGAGCATTCGTGTACATTGTACCAACCCTGGATGACAATCTTTACTGATCTTTTTTATTTGTTTAGCAATTGGCCGACTCAGCAGCAGAAAAGGAATGCCAGGGAACTTAAGGCCTTGGCGGAAAGGACTTACCTTTGTTGTTGTAATCGATGAGGTTTGTGCAGTAAGGTTCAGAGAATGAAAAGCTGTCCCATCTTGTTTATTTAAAATCTCTTTTTTTTTCCATCTATGATATGGGTTGAAACTTCAAAATTTTGAAAATGTTGAGCTGGCTATTCCAAGGAATTCAGAGAGGGTCAGTCCAAGTATCTTCTTTCAAAAGCTACTGCTGAAGGGAGATAGATCATATCTTTATGTGAAACATCAAAGCACTTGATGCAAAATAACAATACACCCTTTTCTCTGTGCACAAACATGCCTATTGTATACACTTGCTTATGACTTACTTACCAGCATATGCAGAAACTTGAACAGAAAACCATTAAATTTTTTGTAGGAAAAAAATAACATCATTAATAGATGTTTTCCCAAAACTTATTTGTTCCCTAAAATGCCTGTAGTCTTCAGACTACTTCTACAACAACCTTTCTAAATTCATCACCAGAAACACAATTCATTCAACAAAACCAAGACACAGATGGCCTAGTTTCTATAGTCACAATAGTAAAAAGTCACTCACTGTAAAACCATCCAAAGCCCTGGATTTAACACATGCTTAGCCCAGAGTATGGACCAGTCTTGTAAAGTCATCCAGTGCTGCAAAGGCCATCATGGAACCAAAGCTGGTGAGGCCAGAAACCTGCTACTTACCGCAGTGAACTCACACAGACATTCAATAAATAGAAACATTCAGTTAACAGTGGGAGAACATTTTTCACAAATAGCCACTCTAACCTATCAGCCCTGATCCTCAAGAGAGCCCTTCAAAACTGTGTCAAAGAAAGATCTTCTTAACTAGAATTTGTAACTGTTAGACTAAAAATCACGGGCTTGGTATAGCAATATTGATTTATAGTATGTTGTATTTCTTCTTACATCCTGCTGCCTGTGAACTTCTTCACATCCTATAGGCAATAATGAGTTGTCTCTCTGTCCCACTGAGGGAGAGAGCATATTAGTATTGCGAGTACCACTCCCCATGGATCTACAGGTAGCAGTAGCCTGTTGCCTGAAATTGGCTAATTTATTGGATAAAAATGTTAAATTCAGAGCTATTAGTCTAAACCTGCATGTAGCTTTGAAAGCTGGTGTTAGTCTTTTGGATCTGAATAGGGTTTACATTCCTTATGTTTTGCATTTTATCTTTCTGTACTGGTTGGTCTACTAAAGGCAAACCTTGCTCATTTATGTCCTTTGATCATCATGTGTATAACAACATCATTACAAGAGTTTCAAAATTTGATGTTTTAAACTTCAGTAAGTACTATTTATTAAGCTTTCCAGACAAAACATGTTTTTAATGAAACCTGAAGCCTTATTGTTAAATGCCTAAACTGAATTATATTTGGTTTAAAATCAAATATAGAACAATTCCTATAAATAGTTTACTTCTGATGAATTACCCTTCAGTGGAAATTTCTCAACCAACCAGTGCTAGTCATAAAAAGATTTGGACACAAATGCAAACAAAACCTCACAGCTATGCCATTAGAACCATTCTGAAAGCCTGGGTTACATGAGCATTAATCTGTTTAGAAGGCTCCCAAAATAGTTGCTGTTATTTCTCCTTTACTTGATAGTGTGGCTTGAACAGCAGGTGGAATGAGAAATAGTCCTGGGTTTTAGCTATAGGTGACTGGGGCTCTGAGAGTGAATATTCTAAACCATGCTATCTTCCTGGTTTTAGCCTTAGAACTGTGTGTTTGTTGTATTATGACTCTGTAGCTGGGATTTTAATGGAAGAGGAATTTTTAATTGAAATTGATATTAGTGGGATTCTGAGAGAAAGCATTCAAAGATTATGGAGCAGTGTCGTACATCAGTAATAAGGTCATGGTATTATTCTAACCACCACTGTGGAGTGAATCCAGTCCTGCAGATTTTTTCCAATCCAGGCTGTGGCTGTGGGCTTCTTAAAGTATCACTGACTTTGTTAGAAAAATATTTCATTGTGAACTTCTGCACTAATTTTGCACCAAGAAATTCCAGTCCATAACCTGCTACTGGAGCAAGCCTGAACCATAGCTCAACCCCACCTTCACTGCTAGGTGCCCTACCGTGTGGGTTTTTTTGGTGTTTAAAGCTAGATAAATGTAAAGCCCAAACAACTCACTGTTTAGGCAGTATGTTGTTTAGGATAAATAATACAATATGTTAATGCAATACAGTAAAGTACCTTGTTCAGGCACATATAATACGGTCATATTTTCATAAATGAATAATCCTTGCATGTCTCTACACATTATGGATTTGCATACCTAAGCCAGATGTTTTAAAATTTGTTTCTCAGTGGCAGTTATCAAATGGAATATATAATTTTAATGAGATCACAGACATGTTGGACAATATTTTATCTTAATTTTGCATGATTTCTGTTTGTGTCTTTCCTACTAAATTGTTTCTTGCTAACATCATTGATATGTAGCTGTGTGTTAGTGAATCTGAGAAGGGTCTGAAAATCTGTTTCTGGATCTTCCTTTTTCTGGTTCTATAATCTTAGCTAAATTATGCAAAGTACTTATTTTATTTTCCCCCTATATGTGGAAATTGCAACAGTGACCAAGCTTTGTGAAGCATTTCGAGATACATAATAGTTTTTGATTATGTAAAAGTATCATTGTAAAAAATACACATAGAAAAAATTGTGTATGTCTGCATATGCACATTACATTTAGAATGGAGTCCTCGATTTTACCCTTAATTTACCTGTTCTAAAATAGCATATACCAGAAGCTTAATCCTTTGCATTGCATGGTTATCGGACTAGGTATTTGAGGATATTTTTAAAGTGAATATTCATTAACACCATGATCTTATCCAGTTCCTCATTTAATCTGTATTGAGCTGCCTAGATGTTATTCATATTCCCCTACCACCAGCAAGTCAAGGTCTTGGGGAAACAGACTTGATGCATTCTCTTTATCCCTGATAGTTCATCGTCTAAGATAAGCCAGGGTTGTCTGCAAACCACAATCTCATCAGGCAGGCTCAGATAGCATCTCTCTTGACTTTTTTTCTTATTCCATTAGCACAACTGTCCTGGAGATTCAGGATGCTGAGCTTTACCATGCTGGCAGGAGCAAAGGATTAACTGGGTATTGAGATTTAGCCATGATTGGCTCCATGCAATATGAGGACCTTTTTAGTTGTTACACTGAACCTTTGTAAGGCTGTGCTCCCAGATAGCATTTAAACAAGGGAGAGAAGAAGGATCAGAGTGTAGTGACTTTTGTGACAGCTGAGGACCATTAAAAAGATCTTAATTCATGTCTCAAGAAGGGTTTTACTTTCTCCCTTTTTGTTGTTGATTTTGCATACAAGTATTCATTAACACTGGCATTTTAGAGGTAAGAGGCAAGTAGGATCCCTAATTCCTGTTAATTTAGCTTAGTTCCTACAGTTTAAATAGCTCTGTGGAGAGACCCAAGCAGTTACACTGAGGTGTGCATGCAGCAACAGTGGTTGTATGGATTTGGTCAGGACCCCTTAGCACTCTGTGTCTCTGTGCTCTGGTAAAGCAATCTGTTCAGAGTGTCCTTCAGCTGTGTAGTTCATAATTTGTACATGAAACCATGTGCATGTGAATAACTAGCACCCTAGAAACTCTGGTTGGTAGGTTTTTAGGTAGATAGGCTGCTAGGCTGTGGAAAATTCAATGTCTGTTGTGTCCATGTTGAAAGGGAATGAGCACCAGCCTCATTTCAGTGCTTGCCTTTGCAGAGAAGAGAGGAGAGGGAAAGCACACAGCAAGGAGTAGGTTAACTGCCTGCCTTTCCAAAGAGCTGGGATGGAAAATATTTTTTAACTTACCCTTTCAGTATAGGGGTTTTGATCCTTTTTCTGTTTCACAGCATTCAAAATGGATTTGTTTTTCATGTTCTGAGGGGGTTTACTACAGTTATAACCATTTTGATAACAGTTCCAATAATATTTTTTGATAAAAGAATTAGCATTTAAAATGTTGCAAAAATGAAAAATGTTGAAAAGTAAAATGTGGCAGTTTTCAAAAGACTGGTTTTCAGTTTAAGAAGTCTTTAATTTGAAAACATTAAAGCAACTGTATTATCTAAGAAAATCTGCGCCAGAGTGTTGCCAAAGGAAGCAGAGGCTGAGAGGAGAGGAGGGACAGGACGGTCCTTCAAATCTAACTGTGAGGAACCACCTCTGGATGGGAAAAATGCTTATCCTAGGGAATCACATCTCTAGGTAGCCAGTAGCATTTAAAGGTGTGACTGGAACAAGAAAGCATTAAGTGGATGGAGTTGAATCACCTTGTGTTTATTCCTGGCATGTAATAACAGAAGCATTTTAATCCTTTGCCCAGAATGTCTACTTGTTAAACTTTCCCAACCCAGCAGAAATCCCCAAAGCCTGTTGACCACAGTCCACTCTGATTTTAGAAATAACCACATCCATGCCAGAGATTTTCATGGGTGCCCAGTCTTGGGGATTATTTCTGTTGCTGTATGACACAGCTGAGAATTCCCAAAGTTTCTTCAGGTTCATAAGTGTCTGCTAGTCCTGGAGAAAGATTAGGAGGCCAAATACTGCACCTAATGGGCCAAATTTGGAAAGCTGCATTCCACAGTGGAGGGCAATGCATACGTCCTGCCTAGGCTGTGTGGTTTTTGTTGGATCCGTGGAGGACAGCTCTGCTGCTGTTCTTCATCCTCTGTTCCAGGCTGCAAACCCCAGCCTTTCAGAGTGTAGAAATTGTCTTTTTAACTGGCTCCTGCACTTAGGAGAGAGAGTACTGTGTAAGTTACCTCAAAAAATACCCAACACTGTCTGTTTCTCAGCTGTTATATGTGTAAATACCATAGGGTTTTTCTCATCATCTGACAGCCAGGCAAAATAGCACTTGACTGTCATTTCATCTAAATCCAATTTTTTGGCACTTCTGTTTGAGGAAGGAGCTATGGATTGACCTCACAGAGGATGATGATGATAAAGTAACTAATGAAGAGGAGTTCTGATGTTTCCCAAAGTTAAATAAGGTGTTCATGATATAGTTCAAAATGCACAAGAAGAAGCAAGACCACACATTACATATTGCCAAAATATGCTGCAAGTTCAGCTGCAGCAGGAGAGTACTGATTCTCATCCTAGTTCTGTCCTGCTGTCTTCAACAGCAATCTTCCAGATTTCTGTTGATCTCAGGAATAGCCGAATGTGGACCATTTTACTTGCAAATAAAATACACAGGTAGAGAACTGATTTTTGGAAGCTGGCTTAGGTTATATTTCTATTTCTTCTCCTGGTGCAGGGGACTATTTTCATGACAGAGGAGAGTGGCAGCAGAGCAGGGCATATTCTGGGGCAGAAGGTGTGTGTTTGGGAGGAGGAGAGTGATCGGAAGGGGCAGATGGGTGGCACAGCACCTCTCTGACTCAGCTAGGCTCGTTTTAGCAAGTGTGTGTGTTAGGGAAGTCATACATTCATTAGGCTGGAGATCTGAACAGATGAGGTGAAAGCCCCATTCGCTTTTATTTCATGTCGACTCTGGTGTTAATATTTTAAGATACACAGGATATCTTCTCAATAGGTGTCAATATATAGACTCAATCTACTCAGTGACTGTAGCAGAGCGGTGCCAGGTTATACCCAGTGGGGATCTGACACACCTGCTGTCTGTTTTTTATCTGCTTCAGGTGTCTCTGAATTAAAAAAAAAATGAAAGGAAGAGAGAGAGTAACAGATTGCATATGAGCTAATTTCTTCCCTGGTCTATCCGGTGTGTCAGATTTTCTGTGACAGAATCCAAGGGAAGCTGTGATTTGGAAAAATAATGGATTCAGTACATGGTAATGCTATGCCAAAACTCCAAGCAGTTTGTTCCTCCCCAAAAAATCTTAACATGAAGTCTTATTTTGTAGCTTGAAAGAGGACAAGATGAAAGGACAGGTATCATGTTCCTTGCAGACTTGGAGAAATACTGCATTTATGGATGAACTCACAAAGGAGCAGAGGGTCTAGAACTCTGAAACATACATATCGATTATACCAAATCTGTCAAATTCTACTTTTAACTGGCTGTTGTTCCCTTATCTCTTTGGTGTAGGACCAAGAAGATGGTTCAGTATGGTGTTGAGGAGACTGTGCCGCTCAGGAGCCATTGACAAAGCACTGTGACAGGCCTTTCACTGATAGTGAGAAACCTGCTGTTTCAATCTTATCCCTATAAATTAGGATGAAACCTAGAAGGTGAAGGAGCACATCTTCCTAAAACTTACTAGAGCAGATTGCAGTCAATAGTGTTGTGTGGCTATAATGGCGTTAGTGTGTAAATGAAGCAAGGTTGGTAAATCAACTGATAAAACTGGACTATAACAGACTAGTTTTTTAACCTGAAAAAGCTTTTGTGTCTGAAATCTCATCTGTTTATTCCAACTACATCCATTCTTTCTTACAGCAGGGTTTACTGTCCTTGCACCACAGGGTGCAACACTGGCTACTGTCATAGGCACATACTGGACTACATGGACTTAGATTTTATCTGAAATGTCAGTTCTGGCATTTCAGTGCTGAGCTCACTCTTTTCAGGGCTGGGGGCAGGTTGTTCCTTGTGGAGATATTTTTGGTATTAGACATACAACTGGGAATCCTCATCACTCATTGTCACTGACGTTGTCTAGGGTTAATCCTCATTTCCGGCTACGTCGCAGTTCTGTTATTTTTATCATGACTCTAAATTCTTCCTGCAGGCTTACGTGGATACTAACATATTCTTCATGTCTTGGCCTGCATTGTTTCATCATTCTTTTGTGAACTGCTCATCAGCTTTCAGTGTCCATGGCAGAGGCAGACACACCTCAGGGTGAAGCAGGGAGAGCAGAATTAGACCACCACTGAATGCTTTTGATGCTTCTTCTAAGTATTATGGCTTGGACTCGGGACTTGTAGTGAAGTAAGGTGGTGTAGCTGAACAAGTAAAAGCTTTCTGAAGATGGTGCACTATTCACCCTGCCACTGAAGGAACAGAACAGGATTGCTGCAAGGTTGGGAATTAGTGAGCGAGTTCTCTTTTAGTCCTCCAGGTAGCTGATAAAACTGGCACACATGCAGGAAAGCTTTCAGGGAGGTGTCAAGTGTGGGATTGCAGTCTGCTGGGTAATACTCTGCACTTGGGCTTTGGGATTAGAAGATACCACTGCCAACTTTTAAATGCAGTAGCTAAAACTCTCAGGTTTAAAATATTGATACCATTTATTTGCTTCATTTTCTCCCATCCCCAAACCTGCAGCACCCCAAAGCAAGACTTTTCTAATCAGCATTTAGTGCCTGCTGAGCTATCTGGCTTATTTATTTGTCTTTTTTTTTTTTTTTTAAACACAGCTTTTACTGTATTAAAAAAGCCTGAGAAGGAAAAGAAAAAACAAAAAAAAAAACCAAAACAGTGAGGAAACCTGAAGCTCAGATAAAGGGGGTTGTGACATGGTTTTATAATTGATTAACTCTTTCTTTCAAGCGCCTCCCAATTACTTTTATGCTAGCATGCCTGCAGCAGCAGGGTTTTTTTTTTTTTTGCTGCAGCAAAGCTAATGCTCTGTTTATTTGCAGGGGAGGGAGAGCACAGGCAGTATTTTCGTTAGGGCTGTGGGGCACTACAAGGGATGAGAAAGCAAAAGTCCTTGTACAGCTGCAGGGCTTGGAGCAGCAGAAGAGGGAAGGAAGCGGCTGCTTGTTGCCTGCCCTGGGGCAGCCCCGAGCTATGGATCAGGGGCCAGCCAAGGGGTGACAGGGAGCTTCTGTCTGCAGGGTCACCCTTGGAATTCTGTCAGAGACATGCTTAACCCTGTATCATCAGTATTTCCCACATGTTTTAAATGTTATAAAAAGGGGTGTTTCATGGAATTTAACATAAGTCTAAATGGGGTGACATGTTTCTAATTTATTTTCTATAGCAAATGAAAAATGTTTCTCCTGTGTGGTATTTGAACAAGTCATGTATTTAACTGCTAAGGAATTTTCATTTCTTTGCTACTCATTCAGCTGGCAGTCCTTTAGAAAGATGTCATGGCATGAAGATTTGCAACACTTAGGTCAAGCAGTGAAATTTATTTAGTACTTCAAAATTACACATGGTTTCTAGATTATTTTCTGGATACAAGAGGTGACTTGTACTTCATTACATGACGAGTGGCAGGTTAAAATCCTAATTCCTGTCTCCGATTACAGAGCAGAAATACATAAGAGCATACAAAGAGTTACAACAGGGTAGCCGTAAGCAAGTGTAAATGAGATAAATTATTATTTGCAATTTCACAGCTGTTTACGTTTCTACAGCCAGCTAAAATTATCCTACCAAAATAGGACAATATCATTCCATTTCACTGAAAATTGAGTTTCATAAGGAAACTAAGTGTTGTAAGATTACTGAGGCTTAGAGAAAAGAAGCATCTCATCCAGGTGCAGAAAACAATTCTGCTGGAGAACAAGTAGAATCCAGGAGTTATAGCTCATTCTGGGCTTACTGGACTGAGCCATATGTAAGTGGTAGCAGTGGCAAAGTCCTCCTGTTATGGTTCCTTCTATTTTTAGATTTATACCTATATATCGCAAATTGAGAACCCACCAAAAACATTTGGGGGATGATAACCAACTTTAATAGCCTGATGATACATTTCCTAGGTAACTACATTGATTGGCACTCTAGAAGTGCCTTATCTAGATGGAGAAGCTGTATTATATCTCATTTCTGCAACAGCAAGAGCTTGACAGACAGGATTTAGCTAATAACAAAGAAAGTGTGTGTCAGATCATTGTGATGAACAAGCTCCATGTACAGAGAGGTTAAGAAGTACTCTTCAGTGGCCTCTACTTTTTTGAGTCTGGGATGAAAAATGTGGGGGACAGGTGGACACTATGCTGCTCTTTGATTTGTAAGTGCCAAGTTCTTGTAAACTGCTAAAATGGATGGTGCATTTTCCCCATTGGAGGAAGTGGCTGTGCATTAATGTGGACCTCATAGCACTTACTTTTATGTGACTTTAGGTGTGGAGTTTTCCTAGAGATGCTGTCCCAGAGCATTAAGAAAATCCTGTTCTAAGTAGCTTTCTCTGGGTTGTTTGGCATTAGTTGCCTTTCTTTGTCTAGTCTTGACTTCTCAAATTCTTCCCCAGCTCCTTCCCTTGTTTTCCATTTGCAGCTTCTGCATCCCTGCAGATGGCTGTACCCCACGGTTAGGGCTTTATCTAGACTTACATATTTAGCTGTGTGTAGGAACTACAAGTTACTTTTTATTTATTTACTTTGAAAGACTGCCTTGGAGAGCTTAGCTTCCATCTGCTACCTCTACTTGTCCTCCCTGATGGAGGCTTGAGGGAAGGGAGGGAAGAATAAGCTTCTCTCCCTAACAAGTATATCTAAGTTGAGGAACAAAATAACCCAGATCTTTGAGCTACTTGTGGGGATAGACAAGTTAGGCTCCTGGTGGCCAGGGTTCCCGCTTCTCACATTCATCAGGTCTGGGCCAGACCTGTGGAGCAGCTTCTCCTCTCACTGCAACAACCCCCCCAGTCCATGATAAATGTTTCTTTGGGAGGAGGGAGGGTTGTAGGGAGCAGTAGAGTAAGAGTCCTGTTCCTTCCTTTCCATCTTTTCTAATTGCTTTCATATAGAAACTAGACTGCAGCCCCTTGAGCACCTTGAAGGATTAAATGCTGATCAAAGGCAGGTTTAACCGTATCCCCAGGACAAGCTGCTTAGACACCAAACAGCACAAGCTCCGGGTTAGCACAGCAACCAGAAAAGCAGAATAAATTAACAATTATCATCTCAACATGAACAGAGCAGAGTTTTGGAAGAGGAGGTACAGGGAGGGTTCAGGGGAGCAGGATACGAGTGATGCATATGGAAATGAAGTCAACATTTATCTCATTCGTATAGCCAGGAGACATGCTCTGCTTCTGATCTTGGCTGATTGCTGGCATCTGCTGCCACACACTGCCTTTTTCCTCCTCAGATTCAGCTTTCCAACATAATAGCATTAGTGGCATTAGATAAGAGTTTGTGTTATTAGTTACAACCTAAGGGAGGAGAAAATCTTTGGGGGATAAATTAACAGACCCCTCAGCTATCCTGGCTGGCACTCAGCCCTTTAGTTCCTTCTCACTGTGTTTTACCCCAGCTTTTATAGGCTTACAAAACGTTGAGTATCTTATTCATCTGTTTATTTTGCAGTGATTTCTCCTAGCGAATTCTGCACTTGCAGTTTCTGGCTTGGACATAATCAGAGCACACAATTCTGCTTCGGGTTTTTCTAGCACTGGCAAAGTCTAGGGAAAAAAGATGCATTGACTGTTGAAGTTTATAAGTGGGGGACATATTGAAAAGGAGGATTATTTATCTTTGAGGGCAGATGAGTTAGCAAAGACTACTTAACTGTTAGTGCAAGGACTGTGAAGGATCATATGCAAATGATCAGCATCTAGTTCTCAGAGTCTTCAATAATATGGAGCAGTAACACAGAGCAGAGATGCGAAAAGAAGCATCATTTTATACTGTGAACAAAACCTACATCTTTATACCATCTATTTTCACTGGGTAGCAGCACTCAGTTCATACATTCACTCAAAATAGTAACAAGTTGCTGGTCTAAGACCCTGGATTGTGTGCAGCATTCTTCATAGAGCAGGAGGAGGGATGCAGTAACTCTTGCCTGTCTTTCTCAAAGCCCAGCTCCAAACTTTTTGGGGGCTTTGAGCATGGGGACAAGCTAGTGCTGTTGTAAGAGGAGAGCAGGGATGTGCAAAGGGGGGGGGTATATATTGGATCTCTCCTCCTTCCCTCTTAATCCTAGGTAGAATTAAAGCAGAAAGAGTCAGAAATCCTGTTTATAGTCCCAGTTCACTCCTTGCCTCATGGACAGACTCAAAGGCATATTTGGGCTCTAACAGAGGGATAATCAAATCGCATGCTTCAAGTCATTATCTAATCACTGTAGAGGTCAGGAAGGAGTCTCTACCTCTGGTGCCTGGCTTCACTGGATGAGCCAAACATCCTGCAAGCTCTTTTCACTCCCTCAGTGGAGTTCAGAGACAGAAGGCAAGATTTGATGGACCATCAGCCCAATTCAGCATGAAAACTCAATGTTGTTCTGAAAAATCAGCAGTCTCACAAGATAATTTCTCTCACACACTGGTATGGAACAGGCAAAGGGCCCTAGCTCTCTGTTCAGCTATCAAATATGAATGTGAGCAGCATGATCAGCAGAAGCCTTTCATGAAGGTATATCTTTATTTGTACTAAATAATGAAAGGAATTCCTTATGAGTGAATAAACCTGCCAAAAGGGTTCAACTTGCTCACTAAGACTTTTTTGCTGTGAGGCTGCAGTGCTGCATAGATTAGAAGCCATCATTTGCTACAACATTAATAATCCTTTACAAAAAGAACCTAAATGAAATTGCCATGTTATCTCATATGTCCTTCCTGAAGAAAAAACACATACTTTTTTGTTTTGACCCCCTGAATAGTTTTCTTTGAATTAAGAGTTTGGCATAGGAACCTACCAGTGATTGAAGAGTGATTTGCTGGTCCATCAAAGACTTGGAAAACAAAGGGGCCAAGCTTAAGGACTAAGAAGAAGTCAGTTGGGTTTGGTTCCTGGTGTTTGTTCTACTCTCAATTATTTGATGTATATCCAGGGCTTTCACCCTGTCTAGCCACAGGGGGTCATCTAAACCTTGGATTCTGTGATGAAAGAAAGAGGCTGAGCTGTGCATGCCTTGAGGAAGTCTAATGAAATGATGGCTTTGTTGAACTGGTATTAGTAAAGTATAAAAGAATATTTACTCAAACTCAGCTGTTGCATTGTGTCAGGATGACTGGTAGAGGAAAAAAAAAAGGTCAAAAGAGCTTGTGGAAGGAAGGGGAGAGGTTGTCCAATAGTGTTAGATGTATTTTGGAGGCTTTATGGCTTTAAGATGGTTTTGCTCCATTTGGGAAGAAATCGGCCTTCCATGACCATGTCCTCTGTAAGCTAAGGAAAGCTTTGTGATGGCCTCTCTAGATCTTTCGTGCCTCTTTGAGTCTTTTGTTTTTAAGTTAAAATATGCCTCAAGAATTTTTGTGTTTATTCTCAACACTTATGATGAATTAGGAAAGTGTGATTATCTCTGTTTACAAGCAGGAGAGCAAGACTGTCAGGCCATAGCTAAATTTACTCTGCACATATACTATATTGCCCCATGAAGTCTTGGTCTCTCAGTCATCTCTATCTTTTATGAGGATAAGATCATGTGGCATCTTCCCACCCTCTCATTTTTCCAGGTTTTCCATTCATGAGAACAAGGATGTTAAGTGGGAGGGGTGGCATGTACCCAGTTCTTGCCCTAGTTTGGATTCGGGACAGAGTTAGAGTACAGACATGGACTTGAGAGCATGGAACTTCCCCAAGGCCTAAAATGTGCTCCTTCCTCTTAGGCTGCAGGGGCAACAGTGAGCCTGACCAAAATTGTCTTTCCTCTCTGTCTGGAGTGGACGCTGCAGGAGAAGCAGTGGCAAAGTAGTGGTGGTAGAGGTGTTTGGAAAAAGCAGTATAACAGGAGAGCACCACAGAGACTACTGTCGGGACATGCTGACGCCAAGAGCACAGCGACAGGCAGGGAGGAGGGGAGACAGGTAAGAGTGAAACTTCCTAATCAGCTGAGAGAAACAAGATGGACTTTGAAGCTGCAGTGAGAGGACTTTGCAGAGGCACAGAGACACACAGGAGACAAACCTCATAAAAAATGCAAAGTGGCTGTCATTTTAGTACCACTTCCCTTGCTTGGCTGGGGCAGTGTGTTTTTGATAGTGGGGCTGTGGGGCTTCAGGGGGAGAGAGGTCATGTTTCTCAGCAAACACAGGCTGTTGAAGGTGTGTGTCTTCATGTGTACACGCACGCAGAATTGCATGCACATACGCACATCTTCATGTCATGTATCACCACGTGATGGCAAGCTTCATATTGTTCATTGTTTTTCTAATACCTGGCATAAGGCTTTAGAGCCTAATTGGTGTGGGAAAAAAATGAAAGGCTTGTAATAAGGAGCTCATCCGTGGCAGTGGTATCCAGCCACTTGGAGTTTGAAGCCTCAGGATGTTTAGAGGCAGGACTGGTTTGGCTGACTCCTTGCCCAGCACACTGGATTTCCAGCAGAAGCTGGGCCTTGGGGGGTTTACTGTGTCCATGTCTTAACACCCAGGGCAACTATATGATCTGAAAGGGCATTGAGTATTCTTACAGCATTTCAGAAGCACATCAATATTTCATCTCTTTTTCACTCTTTTGCGCTGTGTGTAGCTACTACTTGCCACCTCAGGAAGGCTGTGATCTGCTTTGCTGTGAGTATATCCTGATGGAGTACTTTGAATTGAAAGTTCTTGACTATAGAGATTGTATTGCATCCATCAGAGCTTTCTAATATGTTTTATGAAATTATACTCTCTAACACCTAGGTGATTTCTTGGCCATTTTTGTTTGGGATGAGGGAAATCTCACAAAATGCCCTTGAGTTGTTCCTTTAGGAAGTATGCTCCTGGCTGTGCTTTGCACACATCAATGTAAAGAAATTACATTAGAATAATTGGTTTTATTGCAGCATTTGTTTTTAAAATTCATTGGGAACTGGAATTTCTCACCCTGACCTGTAATATGAAAGATTTGGGGAAATGTTGATGCAGCACCTCCAAATCAGTGGAGGTAAGATCGAGTGAGGAACTGCACTGGCAGTTTTCAGTCTTTCTTAACCCTGAGGATGAACTTCATGTTCGTTTCATTCTTTTATCACTCTACTTCCTCTAGCCTGTGGTATCCAGGCTGATTCAGTTAATCCATATTCAGGCCAAACATTCATAGAAGTCAAAGGAATTTGCTTGGTGTCAACACTGCAGGGCTTGGTGCCATAGAGAACTATTATGGTTATTTGTGTTATTTATGTGATATTGGTTATTTGATGTTTTGCTTTCATGTTGCTGCCAAGGTTTCATGTTCACAGCCCAAACAAAAGACTAAAGGTAGCACAGTAAGACCAAGTACAATGTAGACTAACCTATATTAGGCCAGAGGAAGAAGGTGCATTCACAGGCCATTTAATGAGGTTATGGCATGCGGGAGTTGGACAAGATTGGTCCTGTGATCTTGTCATAGAGAAGTCCAGAGATTTGCACCAGTTCTGTGCAGTGGGCTCCCAGGTATCCCAGATCCTCCCTTAGGAGAGGGCTGCAGCTCTTAGCAGTTATTTTGCTCTTGTTCTGGTGTTGCTTTCTTTCTCGATCATTCCTCCTGCATATTTATTGGTTCTTTTAGTAGTTGTCCTTATGTTCTATATAAAACCAGCAGATGTAAATAAGGCAACGTGTACCCAGAAATATAGCCACAATATCTGCAGCCAAGGCACATTATGCACAGTGTATTCAGATATGTAAAATATCCCTGACATTCTTTTACCTATAGATCCAGCCTGCATAAAGCAGGCCAAAACCCTGCACTGCACGTTCTCCAGTCTTCTGGCAGGCATGGAACCAGATTCAAGCTCAACATGAACAGATGCTGCTCTTCAGCCTTCAGTGTGTTTGAACTTGGTGCACAGTGCCTGCTGGGCAGGTCGCTCTGCACTGCCCTTCGTTCTTGCAGCAGGGAAGGCGAGGGAGTCTGCCTGTGAGTGGGAAAGCATGTGCCAGGATGGGAGCATCTGTCCCCTGGCTGGCAGACAAGCAGCAAGCCCCCCTGCCAGCATGGGAGCTGCACAGGGCAGATAAAAGGGGTCCTCTCTCATCTTGCTCATCTTCTTTGCAAATGCTATCCATCTGCACGGGTATTTATACGTTCTGCCAAAGTGACAACATCATTACCACTTGCTCAATATTTGAGCTGCTGGAATATTTTCTGCGTAATTTAATGCTCAGATGGGATAATGCATTTGGGTGGGCACTGAGGTGCTCCAGGCTGCTGGCTCCCCAAGCAAGCAGGGAACACCGCTCCACTGCTCTCCAAAAGGGTACCTAGATTGCTGAGAAAGCTGCTTGCTGCCTAATCTTGTTACCCTCAGGTGAGAAATCCATCTCTCTCAAGCCTGAATGGTAGGAAAATCTGAAGAGCCTTGATAATTATAACATTAAAGACATTTCACCCCAGAAATCAGGGAGTAGCTGGACAAGCATATAGGACCTGATGGGAAAGGAATTGAATTGAGCCTGGGAGAAAACTGGAATGCTGTATTTCTGAAGCCACAACAGCACTAGAGAGCTGAGATTATCCTCACAGAACATAATCTTTTTAGGCTTTGTTCACAGGCAGTGCTGGGCTGTTTAAACACAGCAAGGGAGGGGGGACCCAAACCCACGTGTCTCTTATTTAAATGCATACTAATTTTGCACCCTGTGCTCCTCACCCTCCCACTTAGGATTCTGTCAGTTGGCTCAGAATAAATGGCTGTAAATCCAGAAACACACTTTTCCCCTCTTGCCATTGTGCTCACTACACCACTATTTCCTGTAGGCCTCTGACTCAAAATAAGCTCCCTCAGAGCTGTGAATTCCTCAGCAGCCCCTGCCTTGTTTTATGGGTGCAGCATATCACTGGTACAGCTCAAAAAGAAGACGGGAAGGGCTGAGTGCCCTTCTTCTTTATCCACCTTCAAGGGCTCAGAGGAAATATTATATTTGCCAGATTCCCCAGGTATGCTGTCATATGGCACACAACACTGCGTGGCAGGTGGGATGAGGCTATTGAAGCTTCTGCTCCCTATAAGAAAAAGATATTTTCTTCAGCAGGAAAAAGCTTCTGCTTTTCTCTTTCATAATTTGCTGACTTTGTTGCCAGAAAGCAAAGGTTGAAAAGATTGTCAATTTAGATTTTTCTCCATGAAAAATCAATTTCCTATCAGGAAAATTCAAGCTGTTCAGACCCATTACTTCTCCCTCCATGGCAGTCAGATGTATTTCTCCTAATTCACAGCCCCTTGCCATGTACCCTCTTTTTCGGACCTTGGGACAGCAATGACAGTATTGGAGCTTGCTGTTTGAGATGTAGGGAGGCACCAAGCCCTACTGGGGGTTATCTGCAATGTGGAGAAGGGTCATTCCTGCTTCTATCCTGTGTCATACATGCCGTCTCCCTTCTGCTGAGCCAGGCTCCCAGCATGACCCTTTCTTTAGACAGTTTCAAACAGAGCTGGCTTATTTTCTTGGTTCTTCACAATGCCAATGCTACCTGTATTGCAGCATCCTCTGAAAGAATAAGGGTGTATAGTTGTGCCTCAAGCAGCTGTTTGGAGAAGAAAAACTGGTGTATATGTGTAGGGAAATGGTGTCTTGTGAATCCTCTTCACAGACCACCTGGCACTGAATGGCTTAAACAGAGGGTAGTCAGAACATTCAGGGTGAAATGTCACTGTTAGACTGAATTGTATTGTAAATTGAGGGCAGCTAAGCAACTACCCTTGCAGTTTTTTAAAAATGCATGTTTTAAAACAAAGAATGTCGGTCAGCCTTGTAGACTACTTTAAGGAGCAGCGATTTTTGTAAAAGATTTGGGGTCATGACTCTTACTCAGTTGAAAATGAGTTCTCAGGATAATGTTGTGTGCAAAGGGCTAAATTACTCCCCAGATATGCAGAGTATTCTATAGGAATAAGTACATCTGGGTTTGGTATGAATGTGACTGAGATCCATTTCTTATGCTTACAGCTGCTATTATTTTAGAAATTCTTAAATATGATAATTGTTAGAGGGTTTGGACCTTTAGTGAAGACAAAGGGTATCTACCTGAAAAAGAGACGGTGGAGGGGTGACAATCACAATCTGCAGTTACCTGCAGTGGTAAACAGTGATTTAATAATAGGGAGCTTTTAAATTTGTAAAAGTGAAAGTGTGACATGATTGTGTGGCTGAAAGTTTAAGCTAGACAAATGTAGACTAGAAATAGTCTGCACATTTTAAATAATAGGGATTAAGTAGTAATAGAACAGTTTTCTACACTGTGGGAAAATCATCACTGCTGGCAATTTACAGTCAAAAATCCACCCTGCTGGCCCCATGTAAAGAATTAAAAAAAAAAAAAAAAAGGAATTCTCTAGCTCAGACACATCTGTTGGGCTTCAAGTAGGAATTAAACCCAGGTAAGTCTGCATGAGTTGTGCTGGAGTTTAGAGTAGATTTCTTCATGGCTGTGAGGGAAAAAAAAGAAAAAAAGCATATCCATCTCTTGTATCTTCTGCAGAATCTTCACTGTTGCAAGACTAGCACTTGAGGGCATGAAGCAAAGGCTTCTCCTCCTCCCTCAGTGGTATTTCTTTCTTTGCATCAGCTGAACTCCCTCAGTCTCCTCCTGTGTACAGGGCTGCAGTGTAGGTGACTTACAACATCAGCCTTCTCATCCAAACGGGTAGTAAACTAAAACATTTCTCAAGTTATTTAAGTTCCCAAAATTTATCTTGCTGTAGCCTGCCAGGCTTTTCTTTCTCCTGCTGACTTCTCAGATCAAAATCACATAATCTGTATGTGAAAAGAAAAGCCCATCAAAAACATTCTTGTAAAAACCATCATCTTGCCATTGTTTTGAATCATCTCTCCTTACCCATTAGATATGGAGAACTTCTTCCTTTTTGATAAAGAAGGACATGTGGTTTTTAACAGGTGATTCCTTGAAGTTATAATTTACAACTCCTCCTCCTTTTTATCAACCCACTCGTCGTGCTCAATCTCCTGTTACATTTTGCTACCAAGTGCTGGTCATAAACCATCACCCTAATTACTCAGAACAGGAGGCTGAACAGTTAGTTAGCAATGCTATTGCAATTATGGCAGGTTTTCAGGTCTAACAGCATTTTATATTTCAGTGGTTTTTATATGTCACTGGTTAAGGTGATGAATTAGAGGTAGTACTGTACCACCTATTCATGTTCTCTCTCGGCAGTGGTAGCGCACCCACCGTGATGCGCTCCAGGTGTATGATGGTAGCTAACTAGGGGCAGCTGCAGGTGGCTCAGGTGATTGATTTGTGCTTCTCTGTGGACACAGCATTCTTGGTTTGTATTTTCCAACAGTTTTTCAAATGTGATCTTTCTATGTTTCACCCCTATCAGTAGAGTATATGCTGTGTTTTTATTCTCTGTGTTAAAGGAATTGCTACAACAATCTTGGGGTAAAAGAAAAAAGTACAGACTTTGGGGGAAGGGGTATATTAAATTGCACACAACTTTTCCTTAACTTTAAGAAGAAAAAGTGATGTCTAAAAGGAAAGAGAGAAGCTACAGCTTTGAACTTTAAATGTATCACAGCATCTTTGAACTAACTGGTGCATGAAATGTTCTTAAAATTCTTTAAAAACATGATAGAGAATTATGATGTGTAGACTTTTTTTTTTTAAGGGATGTGTGTTAGGGGGATGAATATTGGTATAAAGGACTGAGTTAAGTCCGGGTATGATCTAGAAGTTCTTGAGTATTGCCTTGTAATTAAGAGCTTTAGTTGTCTGGTCTCCTGCTCTCTGAAGAGCTCTCCCTTACATTGCCCTTTATCAGTTTTAGAAGATAATATTTAAGCAGCGCTGCATGAATACCCTCATAATTGGTAATAAGAAACCTGTAGATTTTCTCATTACACCTTTGATTTCAGCTCAAGGGAAACTAGCCTTTCAGCTAGAGCCTAGAGGAATTTTAATATGAGTATGTTAGCTTGGGTATATTTAGCGTGTTGGTGTACCTGGATAAAGTGCTGAACTGTTGTTTAATTTAATTGCTTGAATATGGGTACAATGGTAAACTGACAGCCTGTCTGCCAGCTTCCTCCTTTTATTTACAGCATGTATATACAGTGGTGGTAGTTTAAGCTTCTCATACATTTAGGCTGATTTGGAGAGCTCAACTATATGGCCAGAAAGGGAATCTCTGTTACACAGTCATTCCTTGTATTTGCTGTTGGTGTATTTCCCAAAAGACTGTTTGTTCTTGCTTTTAGGGTGCTTGTAGGAAAATAACATTTGTTGGGTTTGCTGCATTGATCCTGTCCCTGAAAATTGTATCCATATCCACTCATGTCAGAAGGGTCCTGATTGACTTGATTGACTTTCATTTGCTCCTGTCCTGGATCAGCATAAGGCCAGCAGCCTAGCAGTGGAATACTATTTGGCCTCTTCCAGTCCCCTTTGTGCCAATTTTGGATCTAAACTTCACGTGAAATAAGTTTCCGCATTCCCATCTCAGTCCCAGCAGCTTTCTGAAGTCTGAATGACAGCTGGAGACAGAGGAACCTGATGTGCTGGGCAAAATGAAAACATGACAGAGTGAGAAACATCCTAAGGTTATGGATGATTCTTTTGTGGAGCAGGAGTGTTTATGGCCAAAGATGTTCTCAGTGTTACTGAGGAGACATTTTGTGTAAAGGACAATAATGTGAATGGAGAGTACTAGAGTACTACAGAACCATACGTAGTCTGCTATGGAGGTAGCTTGCTGGTTGTAGAAGACAGTAAATATAAATAGATATATTTTAAGACTAAATTCTGCCATACTTTTGAAATCAGTAGTACAGTTGCAATACAATATATCAGCTAAGAGCTGGAAAAGAGCCAGCTTCACCACATTTGAAACAGCTCAAGGAAATTAGGAAAGCATGCTCAAGGGTAGTGAAATTGCCCTTCATTCCTTTACAAATGCAATTTAAAATAAGTAAAGACACATTTGTATTTCTAATCTCCTCTTAAGGTAAGAAGCAGAAAGCAGCTGTTCAACGGTTGACACATTTGATGCCAAAAGGTTCTTTCCTGCCTTTGCTGCTGGTACTGATGACCAGATCTGAGGGTGCTTGTGCATCTTGTGCATTGTTGCATAAAAACCTTTATTAGTTTTGTGAACTAATTTATTTTCAGTGTTACAGCACATGGCTGCTTTAGACCATCCTCCCTTCTTGTACCAAATCTCTTTTGCTCCCTTGCACAGTCCTTCTTGGCCCTGCTGCGTTGTGGCTAGTGCCAGTCTGCATTCCTTTAAGAAAACACCCTCGAGGGATATCATGCCATTATGAATGTGTCCCAGACTTTTTCCAAGATGCGCTCAAAATAATATATTCTTTTTTCTCTTTTACAGCATTGCTCCATTTCCTTGATTTAAGATGACTCTACTTATGTTTCCTTAAGTTCTAATCATCTTCTTTGCAGAGCATGGCATATATCTTGCTTGAACTTGGCCATTTATGCTGAATATGGACTGTCATGTGCTGAAAGCAGCCTGACCTCGCATTTGGCTAGCTTGGCAATAAGAGGCAGTATGTAGAGGAAGTTAAATACCCTGAGGGTATGATATGGTTTACTGGGCTCCTGAAGATAGAGACATTTCAAGTAGGGAAGCTAGGTACATAATACCCTAATAATTGACTGAAAGGGATGAGGAACATTTAGCCCTTTAGCCCTTCCTTGTTTACTGTGCCTTATTGTTTTTCTGATAATGACTAGAGGGACGAACAGCATTGGAGGAGCAATGTGTATGTCAGATCTCTAAAGCAGGCTGGTTTTAGAGGGTAATGCCACCACTGAGCAGAAACCTGTCCTATCTTGTGTTTAGGATGGGGACCATATGTATGCTATTTATATTAGATATCTTTCTTACAGAGCTCCTGTTATAAATAGTATCAAGACAACGAAAGCAGTATTAAGACTCACATGTGTTTAGTGTGAACTGGACATGATACTCTACTTGTGCACCAGTATCATATGTCTGTTTAATCTCTCTAAAACTTTAAACCCCTGGGCCTTAAGAATAAGGCTTATTGCTGATCCTCTCTGCAGCAATTCTTTCTTGCTGACAGTGTAGTATCGTTTTGTAGGATTTTTTCTTCTATCATGCATTTCTGGGCATTTTTTAGCAGATGAGTATTTGCTGCCTGCATTGTCCTCTCTCCACCCTGGTAGAATATTTCACTCATGTTTTATTCTTTTCCCTCTAGGTCCTCAGAAAATAGCAAACAGTTACCTCAGTTCTTCACTCCCGATACCATCACTGTTATTCTTCCCCTCTTAGAGCTGGTTCTCAGTTCTGAAAGTGAGTCTTTGTAGTGGGAGTTTGAAATCCAGAGCAGGATTTGACTCGAGCCTGACTCTGTCTTTGATTATAATACATGTTTGCATTCTCTCCTTCTCCTTTGATTATAATACATGTTTGCATTCTTCTACTTACCTGTGCAAGCAGGACATGTTGGGGACTCTTACCTGCATTCTGTCAGGTTTAAGGAAAGAATAGGGTTTAGAGCTAGGCGTGTTTGTGCTTCAGTGCACATGGAAGCTGGAGGGAGAGGGAGCAAAGGAAGTGCAGTGCAGCCTTTTGGCTGCAGCTCTGTGGCTACTTGATCCTCTTGATAGTCCCCGCTAAGGGAGGGAAATATTATTATCTCACTTATCAGTAGATCAGAGGCAACATGACAAAGAAGTAGGGAAACTGAAAACAGAGTTCTGGTTCCCTGTCCTCGTCTTCTTGTGTTGTGCTAATTAATACTTTTCTTTTTTTTTTTGAAAGTGGCAATAGAAACCAGAAACCCTAACTTAGCCGAGCATCATCTTATTCTCATTACTTTCGCTTCAGCTTTATCCTTGAAGCATGTAGGAGACAACATTATTCATGCAGTGTAGAACCCTTATACTATGCATTTATTTGTTAAAATTGAACTGTAATGCTGAGGGAAGATTTTATTTTCTTTTTTTTTCTTTTTAATTTTTTTTTATTTATAAGCCATCGATTGATTATGAAGCTAAAAATGCATGTGGCCTTATGTTGAATTAAATGTCATCATCATTTAATACCCAATAGGAAAGGGAGAAAAGCAGCCCCAAACACATGCAAAAGAGGCTCAGGTGGGAGAGAATGGTGTCCTGTTCCTGGAGGAACCCAAAGTTAATGAGGTTGCTACTGGGCCACTGCAGAGTGCAGCTCGCTGGGACAGCAGCTAGCAGTCTGCTGTGTACTGGAGTTGGAATGGGCCAAGGTTACCTTCACAGCTATAATTTCATTACTGCTGCTTTTTCATGGAAAGTGATTTTTTTCATTTGTTCAGCAAATGAGGCAGAGGAAGAATGGAGGGATATGTGGCATGAGAGTGATTTCATAAACCCCAGTCTGAATTCACGTTACTTATGAGCTGGGAATAAGAAGGTTGGTTTGGTTCTTTTCTCACTATGGCTTGTTCTGAAAGTAGTGCTCCAGAAGCTAGTGAAGTTACATTACAGTGAAGCTGGCATAAATGCAAGAGTGTTTGGACCAATTTTACAAATTATTGCTTAATTTCAAAGGGTTAGTCTAAAGAACCATCCCTGGTTAATTCTGCTTCTATACAGGCTTCTGATGTGATTATGTGAAGTTTGTTCAATGAGCCAGAGCATCTTACCTTCTGCTTTGCTTACCCAAAAATGAAGATCTTGACTTACCATGTCAAATCTAAGGTAAAGGAAAAAAGTCTCTTTCTTTCAAGGGATTTTCAGTATCTTTTACAAAAGATAATCCTCCAAAAGGCAGGCGCTATAATACCTCATGTCTCCAAATTATTTTGCTTGGGAAATGTGGAGATCAAATTCTGTCCTAACTTTCTTTGATGAAAGTTAGTGAGAACCAAGAATAAGAAATAAGCTGAATTTAGGGGATAGTGACAGCCAGAACCATATATAGAAAATATTGTCATGCTAGTCTAGAGGCATGGGCCTTCATAGATCCTTTAAAAAAGGACTAGTAGGCTTTCCCATGCGCTTCTCAATTGCCACAGGGATTATTGAACTTGGTGCATGGTAGAAAGAGTTTGAAGTTTGAAAGTAAGGAAAGGAATGTGCCTCTCATTTCACACATGCAGCAGCTTCTAATACCTGTTTAGCTATTTATCTGCAAACTGAGGAAATTGAAAAACTAAGAGACTAAATAAGACTTGAGTGCCTCAAACCATTAATGATCTAAGCCTGAATGCCTTTGACTGTAATGGTCTTCAGTGGGAGCTACTGTTCATGTGTGTAGAAAATCAGACTTCTAAGTAATCATTATTTTAGTTGTAAGTGCTTAAAATTAAGTACTGTGGTTTTACATCTAGAAAAAAAAGAGACTAATGGCACCTGTACTTAGAGGCAGAAGCATTAGGATTATTCTGACACTGTTCTTTTTATTTCAGTAGAAGTTTTTCCCAGTTTAAGCATTCAGGGGTCAGACTTGAGGCCTGAGTGCCCACAGGTGTGCAGGTATATGCCTGTTTAGCTAGTTCATTGTGTTACAGAAGAACTCTGGTCTGATCTTAACATGTTGGGATCGTAATGTGCTGTAAACTAATTTGATAAAACTAGAAGTTCATTATTCAAGTGTGATATGTATAATCTAAATCATAGAAAATTACTAAGCAATTTAAAGGAGCTATGCCTTGCACTTCTTGTGAAGGGACCTATCTAGCTTGCTAGTGTTAACTGGCTACATTTTTCACTTCTATTTCAAATCTTACTTAGGTTAGATTCAATCAAAATTTGTCAGCATTTGGCAGTTCTTCACCAGCTTTCAGGTACAAATGTTGGATGTTGCTGATAAAAGCCTTATACTTGCTGCATTTATGTGACAAATGGATGCCAGATAGAGTATGGGACTAATTTTTAAGCACTTAAAGGCAATTTACAATACTTGTTATATTAGGTAGAAACGCTGGTTCCTGCAAAGTCAAAAACTGTTTCAAGGATAACAAGTATATTGGATTAATGTAGCTGAAATTATATTGGATTGCTTCAAAGGCCATTTGTTAATGTACAGAACACCTGGAAAATCATTCTGGGGAAAAAAAAAAGCTACCCATGTAAGCAAAGGCAAATCAATGCAGAGGATACCTCTGTGAAATATAGCAGAGCTGAAAGCAGACTTTGGGAGGAACTCCGTGAAAGTCTTGTAGGCGCACTGTGAAAATAGAATATCCAACATTTCAGTGCCTTATTTTTATTTTTTTATTTTTTTACAGCCACTGAGCTGTCCTAAGTTTTACGTTAATACCTAGCATTTAGATTGCATTTTTCTGAATTTCAAAGTGCCGTGTGAAGTCTGAATCATTATTGTCATCTTGTAGACAGGTAAACTGAGGCACAAGAAATAAAGGACTTTATTCAGAGTTATGAAGCATGTCACTGATGGAACTGAAAATAGCAGTTGGCTTCCCTAAGTTGCTGTTCAACAGGATACGCTATGTCTCTAACCACATGTATGTCACTTGGCCCATCTTGATCTGATGAAGCAAGACTTTTATCCCCTGACACTTTTTCCATTGTCTTCGGGGAAGAAGGGTTGAAATGCTGCTGGATTTGAAAATGAAATCTTGGCGTTTTTTAACAGAGAATTTTAACCAATAATAAGACATTTGTAACCAGACTTTTTATGTTTGGGTTTTTTTTTTTAATACATGCATTTTTCCATTAGTTTTTCCAAATGCAAACAATTCAGTGCTTGAATTAGCTTTTTATAGTTTCCCGCTGATATCCTGGATTTGACCTACAACACAAAAATGAATAGTTTAAAGAATTTGTTTTATGTCTTAAACAAACAATTGGGATTAAAGAAACAAATCTGTCTGCTGAAGGAAAGCTCTTCAGATTGTGTGAACTGACTTCAGCAGACCTGCACAGATTTACCTTGGCTGAAAACTTGGCTCAAAATCAAATTCATTTCGAAGGCAGAGGAAATATCTTGAGGCATCCAGAGGAAAAAAGCCCCAAACCATAAGAATTGATATAAAATACCTGGCAGAGTCTGTTCAATAAAGATTGAACTTAATCATGTTCCAGAGAGGAGCTGGTTAAAGCTTGCAGTGAAGAGTTTATTTGGCGTAATTTGCTGTGGTTCATCAGCAATTATCTGGAATGTGGTTTGGATGGTATCTCTACTCCCTCCCTCCCTCCAGCAGCACTTGAGTCTTCTTGAATTTCAAGAGCCACTAGAGAGAAGAGGGGCTGAGGCTGGTGTCAGATGCTGACTGACAAACCACATTGGTTTTGCAGTACCTTATGCATTGTAGCAGGATTGCAAAAAGCATGAAAGGGTTTCTGAGAACAAAATGCTCTTGTATTTGATTTACTCAGAAAGAGAATGAGAGGGATGGATGGGTAGAATGGGTAAACCAGTTCACAGAGATGGAGAATATTCTGCTTCTCTTGACTGTTTGGCTATTTCCAAAAAAGAAGTGGGTTTAGCAACTGTTTTGGAAAACATTTGGTGTGGTTGTGCTATCCAATTTCTTTGAATTTTTGCATCAATGTAGATTAGACCAAAATTGAAAATGTCAGAACTCCAGTAGGAAGATTTATTTTATTATTTTCAGTTTGTTCCAAAGGAAAAATAGAGCCAATTAAAACCAGTGTTTGAACATACTCGAACACAAAAGTATTTGTTCCTAGATGTAGGTCTAAACTTTTTCTGATGAATTTTGGTTTTGCTTGGAATTAAAAGGGATCAAAAATGTTGTGTGTGAACGTACTCATCTGAGAATTAAAGTGCAGCTTTTTGAAACAAAGGGTTCTGAACAAACATGAAAAGGTGATGGAAATGTCAAATTAGATCCCAGGATATGTCAGCAGACCTGTCATGCTTTCAGCAGAAATAAGGAAGAGTTAGTGCTATTTTGTACAGCGCTGGTGAGGATTCTTTTAAAAAGTGTGTCTGGTTTTGGTCCCTCCTTTTCAAGAAAGATGGATTTCTTATGGAACAGATAAGGAGCTTTTAGGTTGCTGAGGAGTGGAAAGTCCTTCACAGAAAATGATTTGAGTTTGATTTACTTAGGCTAGCAGAGCAAAGTCTAGAAGGGGAGATGTTTTCCCCCTGTAACTGCATCAATCAGTTAAACAGTGAGGAGGACAAGGGCTCTTTGAACTCAGAAAGGCAAATCTTACCTAAGAAGAACGTGAGTATAAATTTGCAATGGATAAGTGGAATTTGGAGATGAGAGGAATATTCCTAACCCTTACAGCAGTGAGGTTTTTGCACTGTTTCCATAGAAAGGCAGTCAGGGAAAGAAAGTAAAAAACCTGGCTTTAAGATGGAAATTGAAAATAATTTTTCAAACATAGCTGGTGGATAGAATGGACAGACGGAGAAAGATATGAGATCACTCTGCCTGAATTTGAAGTTGTTCAGACATGAATAAGATCAAGTCCAGAAATTACAGAGCTGTGACAGTCTGGCACTGCAACCCAGATAATGAGACCTGTTGAGTGGGAGGACTTGTTAGCCGTTACAATAAAGTAGCTGTGGATCTGCAACTGGTTCATTTTAAGCTATCTCTGAGCACAGAGAGGAGTAAGACATAGTTATGTCTTTTTCTATAGACATGCTCCGAGTTTGGCAGAATAAACACAAACAAAATCCATTTGTGCCACTTTTTGTACTACAAAGAGGTAATGCTACAGTGTGATACTAAAGATTTCTTATAATGAACATAAAACCTTTTGCAGTACTTTCAGGTTGTGCCAACCCCGGAGGAGAGGATTTATCTTCAGATTATGATGTCATGAATGGTAGTGAGGAGCACTAATTGCAATGTTTATCAAGACAGCATGTTACAAACCTTTTTCGGATTTCAGAGAGCTGCAACTGCACAGCCTCCTCCTAAAGCTCCCTTCTGGCAAAGAGCGTACATCCTGCATGGCTAGATGTTTCTCTCACTTTCTATCTTTCAAATATCCTGAATTATAATGGGGGATTTCACAACCTATGGTTAGAGAGACACTGGGGTGCAAAAGGGCCTGTGTGGATGACAAGTGGTGCAGGGTTTGGGTTTCAAACTCTATTTTGTAATTCTCTTCCCTTTCCAGGATCAAAAGAGCCTGAATCTGTTGACCATTACCACATGCTATTTATTTAGGGAGTTATGCAGATGGAACAGATTGCTTGAAGAGGATTTAATGAGTTGTTGGTTAACTGAAGGATTTTTAATTTTTATTTAATTGTAGCTTTTCAATAAGCTTTGAAAGGCTTATAGATAATGATAAAAACTCTATAAACTACAGTGTTTATGGGGCCTTGGTGGTCTGTTCCCTTTTTCCACTTGACACTAGGAATTTCTTCTGCCTTTGTTGACATGCTGATAGCTTCTCTGTCTTCTAACCTGCAGGAGGCAACTACTGCTGTGGGGATAGTTCTTCACTTAGTCAGGCTAAGATACATATACAAGTGTGGAATTGCAGTCAAAGAAAACACTATTTGAGCTGTATAATTAGAGGATAAATTTTTATTTGTCAACGAATAGAGAATAAAGAAACCTATCTTTATCTATCGTTTTATCATTACTTGAAGCAGAGGAGGATTTTTAAATTCGGTTTCAATAAAGAGAAGATAATATAGAGCTGAAATTCTTAAATTAGCTGCTTTTATTGTAGTTAGTACTTTGGTTAATCTTTTTAATTTATCACTTAGTACACGGCAATTACCCACCATATGGAAATAAGCCAAGATTATTATATTAGTGAGATAGGTTTGCAGTGTGCTGGCTGGAATGAAACCATATAAACTGTTATCAATGGGTGCAATAATGGTAACAGCTCTTTTGAGAGCTCCAGGTAGATTTCAGACGGTGACCTCTTGATCCCTCTTATCAGTTCAGTGGTAGGTGGAGAAGCTCTCCTAGGGAAGCTTGACTCACAATGATTAATGCTGTTCTTTCTTTAATAGAGAAGGGCTGACTGATAGGATAACAGTTTATGGATTTATTTCAGTCATTTGATGTGGAAAATCATCAATTACCATTATCTAAATTAACACCAGTTGGCACAAAAGCAGAAGTAAATTCCTTTATGGATTACCTCAAGTACGGTACACAAGTAATTTATTTGGCTTAATAGATGTAATTTTCGACCTGGTAACCTGATGTATAGGTGCCTTAGGTTTCCACATGGAGGTAATTATTGTTCTTTCAATTCATTATTTGCCTGTACAGTCTGTGTTCAGCAGGTTCTGCTGATAGTCAAAGCACAAGAATGGAGTAATGGAGATTGTAGAAGAAAGGAGATAGATGCCAGGCCACTTCCATAGTGATAGAGAGTTATCAAGCGGTCATTTATTTTGTGTGACATTGGCTGACTTTTTCCAGTTTCTAGTAGAAAGAATTGTATTTGGCTGTGGACAAGCAGCTAGCCCACTTCAAAAAGCACATGATTAGTTTCCTGACATTTTAATAACAACCTCACCTGAAAAGTGAAAAAAACTCAGTCACCTTTCTGGAAAATGTCTCTCACAGTGTAATATGTTTTCAGGAACCTCTAGAAATCTCTCATTTATAATCCAAGTTGTATCTATTCTGTGGACTTCCTATTCTGGAGGTGACAGTCTAGCAGTCTGTACCAATATTGATGTCACTTCAATTTGATCAAGATGCATTGCAAATCACATTAGTCAAGACATCTCCACACCATCCACACATTCTTATCAAAAATAGTTGTTTCCAAAGTACTTACAATTATTTCAGTTCTTGATAAAGTACTGATCCTTAATGCTGCAAACGTTTTAAATAAAATTGTTTTTTCATTCTTTAGATATATGTAGTAAAAACACCTATCAGCTACCGTTGTGTTTTCCTCTGCTTGCTTTTCTTCTGTGAGAAGAACCTAAATGGAAGATGTATTTTGATGTGGAACCATTCGGGAAGGGAAAGGGGGAGGTTGTGGAATCCCAATTAGTGCAGCTGCACAGAGTAGATGGGAAAGTTTAGGGTGGTTTGAAGAAGACAGTTTTACTCTGAAAATGGTGATAGTATCTCAAAGATCTTTTTTCTCCACTAAGCACAATGCACAAGCACATGCTGAACTTTAAGCCTGTGCTTAAAGGTCTTGCAATGTAGTATTGTACTTGTTTAGGGCTCAGTGAGTTCTTAAAATTGGTGCCCTGAGATTATTATTTTGTTCCACATATATTCAAGTCATAGATTCCTAACCATGGTGCTACTACCTTCACCTGAACAGAGAAAATAGAGTGCAAGATACTTTGTGATAAATAAAAATCAGACTTTGATTTCATTTTTCTTTTTTAAGGAGTTATTGACTCTTTGAAGAACTCATTATTATCAGCAGCATTTTGAATGACAAATATAGCCTTAATGCAAACTGACAGCTTTAAGTATTCCCTCTGATTGCCAGATTCATCATTGCTGGCATGGCTAACTGTAAAGCATGTGTGGTTTCAGACTGCTACTGTGGCTCTGGAAAACATGGAAATTGTAATCTCAAGGTCAAAAGTAAAACCTGAACTTTTTATTTTCAGTGCTTTTCTTAACAGACATTTACTTTAAATAAAAAAATAATACAACTTTCCTTTTCCTGAAAAAAGCCCCAGTAATCTGTAATAGCTGCCACTGTGTAGGGTGTACCTTTCAAACTCTAGGTACCTGTAGCCACTTCTAGGATATGATATTGCAGCTATTGAAAGCATATGGGAGGAATTAAGATGTAATGGAAAAATACAGTATTCTGTTGAACCTAGAAAAAGAATTTGAGGGGAAGAATACCATTTTCTGAAGGGGGATCTGAGGAAGACCTAAGGTAAAACTCTTCCTCTTTTGAAATTGCAGTGTGGCTTTGCAGATCTGTAGGTCCATACTTAGAGCAAATTCCTGCCTAGTTCACATGCAGAGTCTGCATACACAACACCTGGAGCATCCGAAATCTCAGAGAAAAAAATAAAATAGCTACCTGAAAGTGTCCCCAGGTATATTATCTGCAACACCACTCTACGACTTTTAAAAGATGCCTTAGTAAAGAAATATTGAGGTGACCTGGTAGCAGTATAAATGTGTGTTCACAGAAAGAAAATACGAAGCACTTATGGTATCTTTAATCTGCAGAGGAATATGTAACAAAAAACAGTAACTAAAAGCTGAATCTAGAGACATTCAAACGGAAAATTGGGCACATTTTCAACAGAGAGAGTGATTGATCATTTACACAAAAATATCAAAAGAAGCCGTGAGTTCTCTCTCCTTGTCTTCCTGTCAGGAGATTTTTAAGGAGATGTCTTTAGTGTCTCAAAGCACCTTTACCTTGTTTGCCTATAGGAGTGTATCATGTTAATGTAGAGATGGTTGTGTACCTACTGTTCTGGTTTTGTGCTAATTAGGGACCAATTAAAAATGATTGAATTTTGCTCCTACTGTCACTCCATGTCATTGATTCATTACTAATTTACAGGGGAAAGTACTGTAGCAGATGAGATACTCCTTCATAGCTCTATGGTAGCTCTGTCCCTCTCACTACAACATGTTCATGGATAAAAAAATTAAAGTTCCATTTCAAGTATGAAATATCAAAGCCATGAGGACATCTAATGATATTCCTCAATAGATGACGCTTTAGAATAAATTAGAAATGAGAATGGAGATCAGAGGAATCATTTGTTAGCTGATGAAATGTTGTTGATGACGGCTATTCCAATTGTATCTTCTGCGCTATTGCACACCTAGTTCTTTGACACAGTGTGGTCTCAGCTGCTGGGATCAGCTTTAATTTACTGTAAGCTGAGATAAGCTGTACCCATCACAGTGACAAAAGATGCACCTGAATGTTTTGATGAGGCTGCAGATCTTTAACACATCCCGGACGTAGGTATTTTTCCCCCTCACAGTTCAATGAACATCTACTTTAAGAGGCAGGGAGGGAATGTTTACAAAGATATGAGCAAAGCTGTTTCCCTCAGGCCAACATACATTTAAAAATCCATTTTAGCATGTGCACTAATACTGTCTGTTTCGTACAGAAGCATTCAGTTTGTTGAATTTTACCACTTGCTAATTTATCTATCGAAATAGGAGATGAAAAAGGCTACTTGTGGTTTTATTAGATTTATTGCTTCCAAACATGATACCATAGATGAGGATCTTTCTTCAGTCAGAGAACTTGTAGGAATCAGATGCCCTCTGGAACAGACTCTTGCTGGTCACTCTTGACTTAGAATGAGTCAAAGTCCATCTGAGAGGTTGCTGCACCAACTCTGCTAGGGTAAACCTCACCTTCAACTAATAATCTACTTCAAGCAGTTGCTGAAATGTGTAGTGTGGTTGTATTTAGTAAGGTATTGCCTTCTGACCACAGTTAAAGGAACAAGACCAACACCTATCTTGCATCAGTACGTATGTTTTTTTTCTGATACGCAACTGTTTTCGTTTGGTGATGGTTTAACTCGGTAACTGAGCCTCCTACCTGAAAGGAGAAGGGAGTGGAGGTGATTGGTCTCTTTTCCCAAGTAAGAGGTGATAGGACAAGGCGTCCTTTCAAACTGCACCGGGGGTGGTTTAGACTGGATATTAGGAAAAATTTCTTCACTGAAAGGGTGATAAGGCATTGGAACAGGTTGCCCAGGGAAGTGGTAGAAACACTGTCTCTGGAAGTGTTCAAAAACCATGTAGATGAGGCCCTTACGGACTTGGTTTAGTGATGCACTTGGCAGTCCTGGGTTAAGGTTGGACTTGATGATCTTAAAGGTCTTTTCTAACCTACTTGGTTCTATGATTCTGTGGTTGAATAAATCAAGTAATGGACACAGACCATACTGCAGTATGATGGTATTGCACGTATTTGCTGAAGGAAAGAAGTATGAGCAGAATGGCCCCAGTCATTTCCTAATAAGACCCTTGGGTAACCATACAGACATCCTTCCCTATTAACAGAATGAAGCTGGATAACTCCAAGCATAACAAGAATCAAGGTTAAACTCTTTCCTTGGACACATTTGTTCTCTGCCTCTTCATTGAATGTTTGCACACTGTTCTCAGGTGATGTGAAGCCTGATGGGAACCCAAGTCATCTTTAGTCTTTCTGAATAACCTCTCCTGACTATCTTGCAATACTATAGTATATATATGTGTCCTGGGTTCAGCAGTAGCAGTCATGTTTTTTTCCTTTGTGGTAGAGGCATCGTTGCTGACATACATAAAAGTGCGGGGAGAGAAAATTCTTGATATCTGAAAGCCATTGCTGAAATGGCCAAAGAAAGTCACTCATCCCACTCACAAGCACTCTGGTCTTTCATTCCAGCCACAGATCATGATATTTGGCATATAATGTTTAAAGATTTTTCAGAAACACTTTAATGTGCTTGTAGATGGTTTTTCAACATATTTTACAGCTCATATACCTTATGTGGAAGCACCTAAGTGGAGGTTGTTGTACTTTCCAGACTAAAATGATAGGGACCTTATGAAAATCAAAACTTCTTCATCAAAAGAAAAGATAAATCTTAATGAAATTCATTATAAATAATAGCATATGTTGGCTTCTGTGAAATGGCTTATGATGACTTTTCTTCAAAGTGATGTATTGTGCAAATTATTCCCTTTGTTATGAAAACAATCAAAATATTGACTATATAGTAGATTTTATGTGTTGGCTGATTCTTTAGAGGTGTAAGAAAGTGAGGAAATTGGTAGAACTGATTGAAATCTACTGGGTAACAGAATCACTTTCTGACTAAGGCAGCACATTTCTTCCATCAGAACAGTTTCACTGTTGTATTTCCATGGGGAACCATTGGTAATGGAGTAGAGGATTAGTGTGTCCTATACATAGGAGTGTGCTCTATACAGGTGTTTCAAAAGCTCTTCTCTATTCTCTGCCATTTTTTGGAAGGAAATAATTGAAACTAGGTAGCTTTTCCCTCATACCTTGGTTGGAAAGATAAACGGCCTTGAGACTCTCAGAAGAAACTGTAAAACTGATGAATTTGTTGTTGTCTTTTTGTAAGTAGAAAGGTCAAGCACTGTTGGCTATGTCCAGGCACCGTGCAGGGGTACTCTACAACTCTGCCAGGGCTGTTCGCTCATCTGTGCTGTCCCAGCCTGGGTTTCCTTGGCAGTATTTCCAGTGTGCTTCTTTTCCGACATGCAGTGCTTACTGCTCTCCTTGGATTCCACACAGCCCAGGCCTGGCATCTTGATCCTGAGCTGAAGTCTGTAGGTTAGCTAGTCCATTGTGGGCAACTGCAGCTTTGACTGTTCCATGTCACAACCCCAGCTCTTGCAAACACTTATGTTGTGGCCTTCAGCGTCTCTGCAGTCCTAGTCCAAAGCCTTGTGCTGCTAAAAATGAAATGTGACTTACGTTCTGCTTTCATCATTCCTCACAATGTGTTTTTTCCCTGCTGAACATACTTTTAAAAATTTGCTCCGAGCTAATCATCTGAGCACTGAATGACCAGGAAAAGCCCCAGGCTGCACTGTGACACTTATGAAATAATTTTCTCAAAATTATGTAGTGGATAAAGCTGTTTACAATTTCACTTCACTCAGAAATAATTGCAGGAGGGAAAGAACCATAGATGGGGAGAGAAATCCATTATATTTATGTGAATGTATTATTATTTATTTGCTTATGCACAGATCCACTCTTTTAATTAGCTGTAAGAGACTGTGAGTTCTTTGTTCTCTTTGCATTTAATTAACCCTTTTGCAATCCCTGCAACTGAAAATTTTGAAGGGTATCACAAACATAGCTAACCCCCACCATGCCAGAAAACAGCTCTTAGAGGCAAGCAGTTCTACAACCTCTGGAATGGAGGGGAAGGGTGCTGGTATCTGTGTTATGTGCCATGGCTGCCAGCCTGAGATATTATCAATATGGCTATTATGCAGAGTTGGGTCCTGATCACACAAGTCTCTGCCAAATTCCACTGTACTCAGCAGCCCCTGATAGCTGCATATTGGATGAGTGAATGACACTAATGAAAGGAAACACAATTAAATTTAGATTTTTTACTTTTTTTTTAACCTGCTGGTTGTTAACTATCAGTGTATCTTTGAGTGGAACTCCATGATGCCTGTTTTCTACCAACAACTGTAATATTTTTGCTCAGAGCTGGATGCGTAACTTGGTCTCCTGGGTAAGTTAATGAAACTGAAAGGCTCTTCTCATGGCATATAGACTTTACAAGTGTGGTTTGCTTTACATACCTGAATTCTTCACATCAGCTGGGTGGGATGGCACTTAACTTTACCAAATGTACAGTACTTATAGGTGTAGTAGTTTTCTACAGATTTATTAATCTGTAACTTGTTTGTTTATGCAAAATTCACTCATCATTTATCTTTGTGTGCAAAAGCAACAGTGGATATGAGAGTTCCATAACAGCGCTGTTCAAAAAGTGTGATTATTGGGAGGGTACTTAGAAGTTGACAGAAGCCCTATACTTTAGGTTATTTATCTTGGGATGGACGTACCTTGTACTAGACAGGCATTTTCACACAGTGCTGAAAACACTTATGTTAAAAATTAATTGAATTGTACATAAGAAGTTATGCTCAGATCTGGAGTTCGGCTTGAGTTATTCAGGTCTAAAGGTTTAACTGATAACTCCTGAACTGTGCCATATTATTTCACATGCTGTTACATACATTATTTATGACAGGGATTCCAAAAAACTTTAAAGATACATTATCTTTGGGACATCTCTCCACTGATTCTTAACGCACAACATCCTGGCAACAGCAGTATCAGTGGCTTGCAAGGAAAAGTAAATTGGGTACATTTGCATCTTTCTTTTCATTGCACTTCTGTTGTTGGAAATGGGACAGAGGGAGAACTTTGTGATGCAACTGTTCTTCCTAGACAACCAAGAAATGTCCTATGAACCCTTTGTGCTCTACAGACCACAACTAGTGTATTCCTCTTTGAGCCACAAATTTCTTTTCTTTTTAGCTTTTTATGAAGATGACTTTGCTTTTATATTCATAATACTCTGTCAGCATTATAGCAAGCGCCTTGCATGGAAAATGCATTCTCATGCTATGGCACACTAGTAGTTTACTCTTAACTCTTAGATACCGTTAAAACTACGGTGAACGAGTGGAACTGTGTCAGTCCAAAAGTGCAGAACAAAGTCAGAATTCTGATATGATCTGACATTCACATCATTGAATTTATATTGTATTTTAAGGAATACTTTGCAAAACTGTGGTTACGTATGTCATGTTCTGCATTATGCCAACGTGTATACTACACAATGATGACTTGAAAGTCTGCAGTAGTGTTAAGGATAGCATAGAAGGATACATTTTAAGCTGATACATGAACTAAAGTAAAATCTTTGCTAGTGCTAATTAACTCTGATACACAGCTGGATGCTCCTGATCATATCCAGTCATGGTCATATGTTAAAATAAAAATTTAAATATTATAATAAGAAAAAGTATAAAACCAATACATAAATATATCTATCCTTTTCCTGAAATACATTCACATGTCCCAAAAAATCTTCCAAGGTCAGAGGTTTATTTACATTCATGTCTTTGAGTTTAAATCATCAGTGGAATTTTCTTCTGTGAATTGGTCTCATGACATTTTCAGTCCATTTGTGGTATCCTGCAAAATGGCTATCACAACTGTAATTATGAATTATGTGAAAAAGTCTTTCCCTTTCTTCTTCATAAACCTTTGGTTTACTAATCTGGTGCCTCTTCCTTATTGTGAAATAGTGACTTATTGTTCCCTATTCATCTTCTCTGTGCCTTTCACGGCATTGTGTTTTCTGTTGTAAATCATCCTAAATGTTTCTTCCAAGTTGAAGAATCTTAGTCCATTTAATTTCTCCATGCACATAAACCTTCATCATTTTTCCCTTTTCTGTACCTTCTCCAGCTTTGTTGAATCTTTCTGAGCTGGATATGACTTCTACTAGGATCATTTTCTCTCTGCAGAAAGTACTAGTATGCATGTTGGAAATATATCCAGTTCAATGTATTGCTTATCAGTAAAAAGCAGCCAGTTTCAAGCACTGGTGATTACCCTCTATTGCTCAAAGGTGTACCTGAAATGCACCTCTGTGCACACCTGATGGGCACAGATAGAGACCCCAGCTTGCTTATTGATATGCACACAATGCAGTCCATCGTGGCAGACTGCTGCAGGTTCCACAAACCACTTTAGGAAAGCTAATCCACATTCCACTGCCTTTATTCAAGACCTTTGGATTCTGAGGACTTTGAATTATGCCATAGCAGAGGTCAAACTGGACCTTGGTAGGTTTTTCCCCGTTAGCACACCATGCTAGGCTTTTACCTAAGGTAAACAAAAAAGGGGGTGAATTTCCTAGCGCTTCACTAGCTCTATTCTGTATTCTTTTTCAGTTCTGAGATGATGGTGAAAGGATTTGAAAGCTTTAGAGGTTTTCTAGAATACCTGGGCTTTTGGAAATGTCATCCTTAACTTTTTGCTAATACATGTAGTACTATGGAAGCTATACTTATTTTTACAGAAGAAATGAATAGCCTAGGATTTGAATCTGCTCCCCTTCGATGTATGTACTAAGGCCTTTTTTCCTACTTAAATGACAGTACTTGGACTCTCATGTAAAAAAATATTCTTTCAACCATAAGTCAGCTGGAGAAATTGAAAGAATATAGGAAATTAAGTGGCATTTCTTCAAGTCCATATCGGAAATAAAAAGTCACTACTAAATATTTGAGATGGCGGGAGGGGATGCAAATGAAAAGACAACAAAACCAAGGATTCCTTAGAATTCTAGTGTACCTGTAATGTGGTGCCCTGATTTCTTACCCAAAGTTAAATAATTACATACGTTCAAGGAATAACTCTTTTATGGTAACAATATCCTCAATGATAGAATCCGGTGCAGCAAATTGTGTAATATTTTGATTGATTTCTGTAAGTGAAAGTGGCAAGTGCCTGAATTCATTTAAAGAGTGTTTTGCCCATATGTAACACTGGCAGAGCTATTTTGTTGCATACACTTTTTAATTCTAATTTTACTAAGCTGGAGTATATAGAAATTAAGTATTTTGTCATTCCTCCTGTGGGCAAAAGTCACCTTCAGGGAAACCAGAAGAGTTGTTATTCTTGCAGAGCATAAGAGGGACTGTCTAGCATGAGATTAATATACACAGCCATTTCATCAGACTCTCAAAGTTTTCCCACCCTTACAGGAATCACAGAGAGTATTTAATCTTCCATTTAGAATTGACAGGGTTTTGTAAATGTCTGTTTCAAATCAAAGGAGAGGCAAGTCCATATATGTTTCTGTACAAAAGCATGCAGCTGGCTGACTGCTGAGCACAAAATTCTCTTGTCCTTTCAATGCCTTCGCATGTTCTTTGGATTTTATCTGGTCTCATTTATAACAAATGGTAAATGGCTTACAGAGAGTTCATATGTGACAAATAAGCATCATGAGGAAATATTGCTGTTAGTCACAACACGTCAGGGGAAGACATTTTATTGTTTATGAGCCATGGCTATTAAAACCTATCATCCAGTGAACTTCAGTATTGTCTGTGATACTTGCTTGACTGTTTATGATGACATTGATTAAACACTAATTATTTATAATTGAAATAACAATATAGAGTGTGATTCTGCAACAGATGGGAGCAGTAAAGTGTCTCTCGAGACAGGACAGAAAGCATACTTGCGTCTCATATGCTGACCATCCAGCACTCTTAAATCATCATTTGTCAAAGTTGCTACCAGCTAGTGCCTAGCAAGTCGTGCTGTGATGACCATCTCCTCATTTTCATAACCAGAAGAACACAAAATAGTTAAAAGATGGGCAGAAGAACTGTAGTACGACTACGAGTTCTACTATTTCTCCCAGAAATTATGGAAGAAGATAATAAGGAATTGGGATTTTGTGAAAAGATTGGATTATAAACCAGAAAGTCTTAATGCAAAATGACTGATCGTTTGACCAACAATAATTTACACTAGTTTCCCACCACTAACATTGTCTTGTGTATTTGAAGGTACAAGAATGAGTAGGAAGGTCATGCTAAGAAACTGTATCAAGAAGCAGTACAGTATCTGAGATACCCTTGCTATGCAGAGTCTTTTGAAGTTTGGGTGTGTAGAAAAACAAATTCTTCATTTTATAAGAGCTGATACTTAAAAAAAATCCTGCCCATGACATCAGTCTATCTGTATCTGTTGCTCTGCTTTTTTAACACACCCAGTGATGTGGTATTTAAAATTGTGTATATTCCTGTTTAGAATGGTGTCCTGGGTTCAGCAGTAGCAGTCATGTTTTTCCTTTGTGTTAGCTGGTGCAGTGCTGTGTTTTGACTTCCAGCCTGGGAACAGTGCTGGTGATACCGATGTTTTTGGTTGTTGCTAAGTGATGTTTACCTTGACCAAGGACTTTGTGAGGCTCATGCTCTGCCAGGGAGGAGGGGAAGCTGTGAGGAAGCAGAGGCAGGACACCTGACCCGGGCTAGCCAGGGAGGTATTCCATACCACAGCACGTCATGCTCGGGGTGGGGGGTAACTGGGAGTTACCTGGAAGGACACGGGCTTCCAGGTGGGACTCGTTTCTTGGCCGGTGGTATCGTATTCTCTTCCCTTGTTATTTTCCCTTATCATTGTTGTAGTTGATAGTAGCGGTAGTGATTTGTGTTGTACATTGGTTGCTGGACTGTTCTTGTCTCAACCCATGGGAGTTGCACTCTTTCGACCCACCTCCCCATTCCTCCGGGAGCGGGGAAAGGGAGAGCCCCGGGGGGGGGGGGGACGGGACCTCGATTGTTGTCAGCTCGGCACCACTCACTGGGAGTGAGTGAACAAGTTACCTGACTGGGTTTAAACCACAACAAATGGGAATAAATTTAATTTATTAAAATTAAGCTGATAAGGAATGAGGACCTTCTCAAGTCTTATTTGCAGTTCAGCTTCTGTATTTTGTCCTAAATCTGCTACTTCTGACAGCCTTATAGTAAATAAGCCTATCAGATTTCTTTGAAATATGTCAGCCAGCATTGTTCAAGCGAGTGAAAGCCCAGCACATGGAAATAATGGGACTTGCCCCAGAGAAAAAACATTAAGTTGATAACAAAGATATCCTGGTTCCTAGTGAACTACTTATATTAACCATGGGAGATAAACAAAAACAAAGGAGACAACCATTTCATATAGTACAAGAAATTAAGATAATTACTATCGTAATGTTAACTACAGAACATGGAATTTGCTAGCAAATCAAAGTGCTCATTTACAGAAAACTACACTGACATTTCTCAAAATTATCCCAAATTCTTAACTTTTCAGCACTGGTATAGCACAATAAATGGTATTTCAGATAATGAAGCTGAAATATAAAAACGGAAGGCTGCATGAATATTAGTGTGTAAGTTAGAGATAAGAAAGACCTATTAGGTCTATTAGCCATGTCGAGTGCAGTATGTGAATACATGTTGTGTGCAGGATGAATTCATATGGTACCTCCTGTCTGGAAAAGTCCTGTATATAGTTTATTGTGAGTTTGGAATTATAATCTTTCTCTAGGGGTTTCATGCCAACTGGTAGAACCCTGCTTCTAAGACTGAAGACTCAAGTTGGAATTTCTGAAGCTTTCAGTGAATTGTGTTGAGTATCATTACTTTCTACAGGATTTTTATCCATTCCAGTTAAAATTACCTGTAGGTAAGGTGTCTGCCATTTTTGTCTGAAAGACAATTACATAGCCAGATAGAACTCACTATAAAGAAGGTTTTTTTGCTAATGAACCTTAATTTTCCCTTTATTGCTCTCCTAGAATTTTTCACAAACATATAAAGCTTTGTAATTAACCATGTTTCTTTCAGTGTGGAAATGTTTGCTGTAGATTAGGTCTCTTGCTGTCAACAGCAGGTTTTTATTCTCCAAGGTGCAAACAAGAAGGCACTTCTCATTAGATAAAATTTGCAGGCCTCAGAAGGCTTGATTACCAACATTTGCACAAACTTGTCACTCTATTCCCAAAGTATAAGAAGGGATAAGATTGGGCCATAGTGCTGATGTTTAAATCTGTAGCTCAGCATCTTAGCAGACATAGGTCAGCAAGGAGAAATCCTTTTAAATGGTGATTCCTAGAACACAGCTAATAACTGATTAAGAAGCAAGGGTGTTTTGGTGCCAACATGTGTTTGTGCTGCTCTTCTGATTGCTCTAAGGGAGCTGCAACAAGGATGCTCTTTTCAATCTAATGTGATTTTAAACCGTTTATTGCTCATATTCTGATAAGGAAGGTAACCTGGCGCAGGTTTATCTGTGCTGATAGTGGGTTCCATGGCTGTAGGGAAATGCTGATGCCATATTTCAGCATCTATCATCTCAACATCTACTCCTTAGCAGATTGAAAAATAATGGATACTTAAGGTGCTGTATTGTAGTGAATTGTCAACAGTCAGAATGGAGGATTCTAATGGGGATCATATGTCTTGTCTTATACATCATCTTGTAGTAAACATGTTTTATCTTTTCTCCTTCCTTCCCTTTCCTATTTATTTTTTTTTTCTTACAGACTTGCTTTAGCATGTTTTCTTCTTTCATCTATATTTTTTACTCTTCTTGCACCAACTTTGACATTTTCCCTTTCCTTCTGACACCTGCTAATATTTTTTCTCCTTTTTGTTTCTCTTCTCTTGTAATGTATTTTCTTCATAACTGTGGGCCAGCCAGGCAAAAATATACACCATACTTTAGACAGTTTGGAAAGATAAATTTGGAAATATTCCTTGTGGGATAAAGTTATGCAGGGATTTTGTAGAAATGGGGAAAATTCAGATGAGAAAGTGTAGAGTTGCATCTTGTCCTAAGTGTTTATGGCTGTATATGTCTCTGTGTCCTGAAAGTGGTATTGAGTCCACTGAATCCTGCACTATATTGCTATCAGTGGTGCCACAGAGTAGATTCTAGAACTGTAGATTTCAGATCCAAAATTGGTATAATCACACTATATTGAAAGATGTGTTCCCACATAAAGGATAGAAGAATAGTAAATTACGGTGTTTTTTGATGAAATATAAGGGTTTGAAGAGGTGATTAGTACTTTCCTGAGAGCACATTAAAAGTAGATGCAAATAGCTGTGCAGTTTGTATTTTAACTTGCAGATTTTTATTTGCAGGGTGTGTCAATTTATTCATCTAATTCTAGTTAATTGGTATATTGCTATCTTGTGTATAATACATGCATCTGGATTTTTCTATTATGCCCATCATGACTGTGTATGGGCACCTTATATCATACATCTTATAGTTATGTTCTGTAAACAAGGGGAGGGGAAGTTGCTCTGCCTCACTTCTGAATTTTCCTGGTAGTGAAACAGGCTTCTGATGAGTCCAGGTGAAAATAAAATTAATGTAATGTTCTCACTGCAGTCACTGGCAATAGACATCACTGGAAAACAGAGCAGTAATGAAATGAAAAAACATCCACAGTAAAAAATGTAGAACAAGAATTGATTATAACCTAGAAACACGATTCTCATTTATTCAAAGTCTTTTCACAAAGTGGTGGTGGTGTAGATGACATATAGAGGCAGCACAGAATAAGGATCCTTTACAATGAATGAGTAATGCAGCCTTATTATAAATAAGAATGAGGTACTCCATATACCCAGAGTGATTTCTAGTGAGAAATGCATAGGTCTGCTGCTTGATGAATGCATTGGTAAAGACAGAAACAATACCGGATATCCAGTAACGTACCTGTCCAGTCCTCGGTGCTAAAACCTCTTGGTTGCTGGAAGCAAAATATTTGCATGCTGCTATTTGTCACTGCTTTACAAAAAATAACTTGAAAGAATCTTAGTGTGTCATCTTATGTAAATCAAAAGCAGTGTAAAATTTCTACCTTTCTTTTCTCCAGTGTCTCCACATCTTGCCTTACATTTGCTCCAGTCTCTGTAAGGTTGTGTTAGACATTCTCTTCCCATCTGACTTCATTCTCTTTGGTGATTACTTCCTTCTTTCATATGCCATGTATGAAGTTATTGTAGATGTGAGGGGAAAACCACTGTATATTTATATATCTGCAAGTAATAGAGGAGCCGACAAGGAGAGGTGCCATGCTTGACCTCGTGCTCACCAACAGGGAAGGGCTCGTTGGAAATGTGACTCTCCAGGGCAGCCTTGGATGCAGCGATCATGAGTGCTCGAATTTGAGATCCTCAGGACAGTGAGAAGAACGTGCAGCAAGCTCACTGCCCTGGACTTCAAAAGAGCAACTTTGGCCTCTTCAGGAATCTGCTTTGGAAGGTTCCATGGGACACAGCCCTGGAGGGCAGAGGGGCCCAAGACTGTTGGTTGATATGCAAGGATCACCTGCTACAAGCTCAGGAGTCTTGCATCCCAACTAGAAGGAAGTGCAGCAGGAGGGCCAGGAGACCTCCTTGGATGGATAAGGAGCTGCTGAGGAAAATTCAATTGAAAAATGAGGCTTATAATAAGTGGAAGCAAGGACAGGTGGCCTGAGAAGAGTACAGGGATGTTGTCCGGGAAGCTAGGGACCAGGTTAGGAAAGCTAAGGCTCAGTTAGAATTAAACTTGGCTAGGGATGTGAAAGATAACAGGAAGGGATTCTGTAGGTACATAGCAAATAAAAAACAGACTAGGGACAACGCAGGCCCCCTCTGGAAGCTCTCAGGTAACTGGCTACCCTGGGTTTGGAGAAGGCTGAGGTTCCGAATGACTTCTTTGCCTCAGTCTTCACTGGCAAATACTCTGACCAAACCACCCAAGTCTTGGAAGGCAGATGCAGGGACTGTGAGAATGAAGACCTTGGGCCCACTGTAGGAGAGGAACTGGTTCGAGATCATCTTAAAAATCTGAACGTGCATAAGTCCATGGGTCCTGATGAGATCCATCCGCGGGTCCTGAAGGAGCTGGTGAATGAAGTTGCTAAGCCACTGGCCATCATATTTGAGAAATCATGGCAGTCAGGTGAAGTTCCTGATTGACTGGAAAAAGGGAAATATAACCCCCATTTTCAAGAAGGGGAAAATGGATGACCCGGGGAATTACAGACTAGTCAGTCTCATATCTGTGCCTGGCAAAATCCTGGAGCAGATTCTCCTGGAAGGCATGCTAAGGCACATGAAAATCACCAAGGTGCTTGGTGACAGCCAGCATGGCTTCACTAAGGGGAAATCCTGCCTGACCAATTTGGTGGCCTTCTATGATGGGGCTACAGAAGTGATGGACAGGGGTAGAGCAGTTGATGTCATCTACCTGGACTTGTGTAAAGTGTTTGACACTGTCCCACATGACATCCTTGTCTCTAAATTGGAGCGACACCAATTTGATGGATGGACCACTCGGTGGATAAAGAACTGGCTGGATGGCTGCATGCAAAGAGTTCTGGTCAATGGCTCAATGTCTGGCTGGAGACCAGTAACGAGTGGTGTCCCTCAGGGATCGGTATTGGGACCGGTCTTGTTTAACATCTTTGTCGCTGACATGGACAGTGGGATTGAGTGCGCCCTCAGCAAGTTTGCCGATGACACCAAGCTGTGTGGTTTGGTTGATACCCTGGAGGGAAGGAATGCCATCCAGAGGGACCTCAACATGCTTGTGAGGTGGGCTGATGCCAACCTCATGAAGTTTAACCATGCTAAGTGCAATTTCCTACACCTGGGTCAGATCAATCCCAGGCACATCTCCAGGTTGGGCAGAGAAGAGATTCAGAGCAGCCCTGCAGAGAAGGACTTGGGGGTGTTGGTTGATGAGAAAATGAACATGAGCCGGCAGTGTGCACTTGCAGTCCAGAAACCAACTCTACCCTGGGCTGCATCAAAAGGAGCGTGACCAGCAGGTCGAAGGAGGTGATCCTGCCCCTCTACTCTGCCTTAGTGAGACCTCACCTGAAGTATTGTGTGCAGTTCTGGTGTCCTCAACATAAAAAGGACATGGAACTGTTGGAACAAGTCCAGAGGAGGGCCACGAGGATGATCAGGGGACTGGAGCACCTCCCGTATGAAGACAGGCTGAGAAAGTTGGGGCTGTTCAGCCTGGAGAAGAGAAGGCTGCGTGGAGACCTCATAGCAGCCTTCCAGTGTCTGAAGGGGGCCTATAGGGATGCTTGGGAGGGACTCTTCATTAGGGACTGTAGTGGTAGGACAAGGGGTAATGGGTTAAAACTTAAACAGGGGAAGTTTAGATTGGATATAAGAAGGAAATTCTTTCCTGTTAGGGTGGTGAGGCACTGGAATGGGTTGCCCAGGGAGGTTGTGAATGCTCCATCCGTGGCAGTGTTCAAGGCCAGGTTGGACGAGGCCTTGGGTGAGATGGTTGAGTGTGAGGTGTCCCTGCCCATGGCAGGGGGGTTGGAACTAGATGATCTTAAAGTCCTTTCCAACCCTAACTATTCTATGATTCTATGATTGTATGTATATTTGTAATATCTATTCCAACTCTCTCGCTGTCTTGCTCCTCCCTTTGTGCTGTCTGCTCCTGGAGTTACATGGATCTTGCTGGTGATGCTTTCCTGCAGTAGCAGCTTTTAGTATAGCTAATATTGTCTGAGCTTTCTAGAAAGCTTGATCCCAATGAGACCCTGAGTGAGCCCCACTCTCTCTGATAACAGTCCCCTGCTGAAGTCCTCTGGTGTACAACTGCTTCTGACTCCCTTTTCACGCAGATTTTTCATCTGTCTAATTCCCATGTGGGCAGTGTAGATAATCTTTCCTGGCACTGGGCTAAGCGCTTCTACCCAATAATACAAAGACTCCTACCCAGTGACTGCTCTTTTTAATTTTCACGTGGTGCTCAGCGTTCTAGTGAGCTTGATATGAACAATGTTGTATATACATTTATTGAACTACAGCTCAAGAGAGCAGCTTCAGTCCCATAGTCACAAGTGTGGTGTCAGAGCCGAAGTGCTTAGTCACATTCTATTTAGCTGTCCCTGATTAGCAGCTGCAGTGATGTTTAATGAAGGTGGCTAAGGACCACAGGACACAGTATTTTCTCTCTTGCTGGATGTCTTTTAGCTAGAACTCAGAAAAAGATAAATGACATATAATTTCCAGAATAGTTTGTACATATCTGACTATGCAAAATTATGTGGTCTGTGACAGTAAATGAAGAAAGGTCTATACCAATCTCTTAAAACATTTTTTCAACTGATTTATAGAGATTTTTCTGTAGAACTTCTCATTTGTGGTGCGCTTGATCTGCTTCTGTTGGGGTATTTTGATTCTGTGGTGTTTAGGATGGTCTGCCTTCTGAACCTTGAAGAGGAGAATTTCTGTGCTTTGTTTCATTATCTGGCAGGGTTGCTTATAGAAGTGAAGAGCGTGTACCCAGGCAGATCACACTGAGGAGAGAATCTCCTCCTTTTGCTGCTCCAGGAGATTCTTCAAGATGTAATAGGAGTGTTCTTAGTGCAGCAGGAATGCATAGCCTCCAAGCAAGCTGAGTGGTTTCCTGTTCTTTAAAATTTTTGTGTTATTTTGTCTCATCCATTTCATTAGGGCTTTTTGATCTGTAGCTACTGCATGCAAAATGTAGTTGGTTGGATAAAGTTTCCTGGGTTATTCTTTATGTGACTTTAAAACTTAAGTCTGGCAACTGGAACAAACCAAACAAGCAGATGCAGCCATATATCTCTCCATTTTCTTTCTGCCTAATGGATTTGTGTCTGCCTTATTTTCACTTCCGTGTGATATTATTGAGCTACCTGTTTTTGCTGGAGTTGGGACTGCACCCTCGCCTTGTACTACTGATTAACTCTGCCTTTGCCTTCAAGCACCATTTAGATTAAAATCTCTGTCTGGTATGCCTCTTGAAACACACACTGTAACTAATTAGGATCTAAGGAGCTACTAAAATGATGAACCACAGATAGTCTAAACAGTGGGATGTAGTAGAGACTTCAACTTAGAGTTGTCATCTATGAAACAACCTAAATAATCAGATTTTTATTATTATTTTTTTTATGTCTCATTCTAAAGTAGACCATTCCAGCAACTCTGTGCCATCAGTGAAGGGATAGTATAAGAAGAGGAAAGTCCCTTTTTACTGAGCTATTGACACTTTCAGTAGTGCAGTGCCTAGTTGGGACATTGACTAATTATTGATTAGAGAGGTAAGAACTCTCAGAAATCACTCCACAGTTAATTTTTCAGCTGATCTGTACTCAGGTTCTAAGTACCTACCAGACCCACTCCAGACTTTTTTTTTTAACTTGTGAGATCACAGAATCTCAGGGTAAGAAGAAGGCTTAAGAAAATATCTCATCTGTCCTGTCTAAAGACAAGATAAACACCTGTATCATTCTGAATGGATGGTGGTCTCAGCTGCTTTGTACAGACTTCCTGTGACAGAGACTCAACAACCTCCCCAGGTGGTCTATGCAAGGGCTCCAGTATTTTAAGCATGGAAAGCCTCTCCTTATGTCTAACTTGGATCTCCTTTGCTGCAGCTTAAGTCTGTTATTTCTTGCCTTGTTGATCCTGGATGAGGAGAATGGCTTATTCCCTTCTTTGCAGCAGCCTTCAGGTACTTGAAGACTATTATCATGTCTCACCACTGTTTATGCCTGATAAGGTGACAGCGAACAAAAAGAGACACATGGAAAAAAGGAGGGTTGGCAAAAGCACAAAGAAAGATGAACAGCTTTCAGACATCATAAATTTAAAGATCATGCTTATATTCTTTGATGACCTAGGACTATTTAGTTTACCCACTTAAATAGTTTTTTATACCAAAAAGAAATCTGGCCTCAGATCTGCTTTGAAGATACTAAATTTAACCCATGTTTTTATTTTTTCCTATCTGGTATCAACACCACGTGTATGAATTTCTGTAGATCGTTTTTCCTTCTGCCACAAAAGGACAGTTTAGAAAGAAAATATTTGGGGAGAGAAAGGAGAAAAAATATATTAAGTATGCCTTCTTTTATTTTTCTGGTTTTGTGCAGAAAATTACCCAACAGTAATACTTTGTATAATTAGGGAAGTGCATGTCTATGCTGCATGTGTTAGACTGATTCCATGATGCTTTTATCAGTAGCTTCAATTTTGTCATTGACACCATTATAAGCAAAGCCAGTAAGGAAAATATTAGAGCGTGAGAGAGAGAGAGACAGCTAGAAGGAATCCAGCTAATGGAAAGTGTACTGAGTAAAATGTTCTGCTTTTGAAGCATGCTGACATCTCAATTTTTTCTCTCTTTAATCCAAACTTGTTTATTTGCTGATGTAAACAGGAGCTCAAAAACAGGTTTTGCCTTTCTTGTAACCTCGTCTCACCCAGCCAACTAAGCATGATTTTAGCAGAGATTGGTAAAACGCTTGCTGTGCTATTCTCCCCACCCTTATCTAATCCTTTTATTTTCTTCCTACATCCCTAGGTGTGTTTTCTTCCATTTTCTTCTCTTCTTAGATATGTGCTTTGCAACTCGTCATAGCTTAGTCCAACAATAAAGGTGTTAATTAGCTTGCAAACACCTGTCTATGCAGTATTTCACATGTCTTTTGTCTTCCTACTGGCCAGAAAAAAGTATTAAATCATATTTGCTACTAGAATTATTAATCAAATGCAATTTATACAAGTCGTCTGCTGCTATTGTGATCAAAACAGAAACATAAAAGATGCCAGCAAGCATACACAGTTTTTTGATACCATCTTAAATTTTTGAGCACTCTGAAATTCTCTTTGGAATTTGATAATGACTAAAGAAATCCACTAGAAATACCTTGGTTTCTTACTGTGCATCATGGTTGCTTGATCTTTCCTCATCTTCTTCCTCTGATTTCACTCTGTTGTCTTAAGTGTCCTTTATAGGTCATTTGATCATAACTTCACATTTCCTAGTCTAAGCTCCGGAATTGGTTTTATCCTACTTTACTGCTGAACACGTTGCACAGAAGTGAGTCTCTCCTAGGTGGGGCTAGCAATGCTATCTCAATTTAAAATAATATGGGGACACCAGGAAGCAGGGTGCTTGTCAACCCTGGCCAAAGAAGTCTGGGGTATGATTTTTGCTATTGTGTCAGGTTTGATCCTGGGGAAGTAAAAATTGCAAGCCTAAGCAGGTGGGAGAAGGCTTAGGAAGGGCCATGCAGAGTGCCTCTACCCATGCTGTTCATTTAATGCATCTTCTTTCAGTCTCTATATAACAAAGGGTCAGCTCTGGGCTCTTGGATATTGTAGAGAATTAACTCCCTTCCCATGTTTTGGGAAAGAAAATACCAAAAATGGTACCTTATTGCACCAGCTCTGAAGGAAGTACATAAAAGAGGTAACCAATACCGCATCTGCTCCAGTATTAATGGCAGAGGCAGTCTGTGAAGTAGGTTCTATTTATATATAACATTTTAGAATCAGGCTGTTGCAGTGGAGTAATATTTCTGGTCTTCTAGTTGTACACAGAGAGTTTGCATTTACCATTTAATTTCGCTGAATTTGGGGAAACAGGGCTGAGGAGTTCAGAGTTTGACCTTTGTTTACCAGCAGAGTGTAACACTGTATACTTCAAACTGCACGGCGAGAGGGGCTGGAGTTGGGTTCATGATGCTTTTTTCTATTGAATTAATCAAGTCTGAGTTTCTCTTCTGTCAGCATTAATGGTATTTTTAATCAAACAGGTGTTTTCAAACCTTTTAATGGGAGGTGGAAGGAATTTAGTCTCTCTCAGCTCTTGTGGAGTCAAGATTGCTCCCTCAGTGGCAGTTGGGATAAGTGAGCATAAAGTTGCCATAGGTGGTAAGAAAAGCACAATCACTGGTCATTTACCTCTAGGCAGAGCATTCGTAGGTGGGGGTGCAGAGGATGTTTTCATGAGGTGTTGCTGAATTAACATATGACAAGTAATTAACTTGCAGGAAATGCAGAAGGAGGGCAAATAAAAAAGTATTTCTACTTTGCATTGAAATTTTGTTTTCATAGAGATCTCCTGAGCATGTGTTTCATGGATGGTTGTGTATTTTTAATATAAAAATAGTTTTGAGACCTGACAAACAAGGACACATTTCTAGTTATTAAGAAGTACTTAAAATATGTACTCTTGCCAAAACCTGGTGAAACAAACTGCAAAGTTCTCAGTGCTGTTTTCTGCTCACTTTGAAAGAGTCTTGGTGACACACTGTAATGATCCATCATGTGTAGAACTGTGTGACTGGCTGCAAGAAAATAAGTGATATAGCCCAGCAAACCCCACTAAGCAATAATGATGTAAAAGGCAGCACAGGTAACTTTTAACATAGTTTGTTTATATAAACTTTTTGACTCCACTCAGCAAATGCCTTGAAGTTGGTCAGAAAATGTCACAGCTGGAGCCTGTTAAAGGTTAAGGGGAGGCTTCATTATTTCCTCCAGCTGGGAGTTGGTAGCCAGCTGAATCTGGATGCTGTGGAAGAGGGCAGCCTGGGCAGACAACAAAACCATGAACCTGTTTGGCATGGGGAAGGTATGGATTATGAAGCTGGAAAGGTACTTGGGATACTGCTGAGTGATGAGGAGGTTTAGTTATTTAAGGCAGGAAATGTAAGGAGAGAAAGGACTGGGGATTTTTCTTTTAGAAGAGGAGAAATTATGATGGTGATGATGGTGGTGGTGACAAATAGCATAATGGCTTCTGAGATCTGGAAGATCAGAGGTTGGGTTGCCTAGTTGTCTGGACTATAATGCTGAACTAAAACCTTGATTAAGGATAATCCTAGCAAAAAGGCCTATGAATAATAAAAATACCATTAAGCTAAACCTGGCTACTTCTAACATTAGGAGGGGAATGATGGAATTAAATGCCTTTCTCTTCAGCGGGCAAGGATAAAAAAAAATGGATGTTGTATGGTAGCTCCATGTTGTTACGTATTATGATATTATGAGCTGCTACATGCACAGCTCTCTTAAGTGTGGAGAGCTGGGGAGAAAAGGGCTTTCCTAGGTATTGTGAGCACTGCAAACTGTGAAAGCTAACCTGCAAAGTAGATTCTGGAATTAATGCTGGGCTTCTGGCACTGAGTAGCATCTAGCCAAGTGTGGATTTTTTCTTATTCTCCCAGATACCTAGCGAGGATGGGACTGTGTTCTTGTTTCCTGGAAGAGGAAGGCTACGATGTATTCCTAATTTTGCATATAAGACACCCAAAGACACTGTTTGCCTTTGCTGACCCTTGTGAACTTGACTAAATGGCTGCATTTTTAATTCTAGGACAGGGTTCTTGCTGCACTGTTGGATGTTAGTACTGTTTCTTGTTTTCCTTCTTTGAGGTAAGTGTATGCAAACAAGGGGGAGACACTTGGGATTAAAGAGTTCCTTCACCTCTGTCTGTGCCATCAAACCCAGAAGTCAATAATAGGTTAAATGCAATAGAGGGCACTTATAGAAGGCTAAAATGCATTAGGTGTGTTAAAATCCAGGTTGAATGTTTCTTCTTCTGTAGACTAAAATAGCTTCAGGTTGTTTGAAATACAGATATTCAGATGTCACAGAATAGCTGTTCTGGGGAAGAAGAGAGCAGCCTGTCCTTTCCTGTTCATCTCTACTCATCATAAGCAAAATGAATTATGAGTTAATCTGGGTAAAATAGGTGGCTGTGCTATGTATGAATGGAACTTTAAAGCCAAACAATTTGCCTCTGGACAATAGTCTTCTGCCTTTAGTGTCTAGTTTGGCTCTTAGGGCCAGCCTGCCCCAGCTGACTTCTGAGCTGGTGTGAATGCTGCAGCTTGGCTGCTGGAAGTCAGGAGACTGCCACTTCTCATGCATTTGGCCTAGTTCCTAAGTTCTGGTAAGAACCGATCCTAATTCTTTTCAACTGTAATAATTTCTTTGATCCTTTCTCATCTGTGTAAACTGAGTCCTCAGTAGATCCTTCATCATTCCTGTAATTCTGTTTACAGGCAATTGTTGCCAGCAGCTATCAGGGTGTTTGCTGCCAGGCCACTTATAACAGTAATCTCTGAACAATATATGGTAGTGGAAAGGGTGACAAACTGAGGAAATAATGGGAAAAAAAAAAAAAGTCTTTGTTAAGCATTGTAGCAAGAGATGCCAAGAAGCTATTTAGTGCTGCACATTACTTCTTCATCACTTCATTATTTTACTGTTTCATTTCTGTTTACATACCCCATTGATTCTTTTGCATCTGGGTTTTGCAGAATTCTTGCAATAACATATGGTTCAGTGGCTATAATTACAGGATTGTTAAAGTTCACATTTCACTATTCATCTTGTTATTTCCCATAATGGAAGGTTGAAATAAATGCACATTATTATGAAGTTGGTTCTAAATTATTTCTGTATTGCTGTCAGTAGGACACACTTGCAAAGCAAAACTTAGTGTGTTTGTGGTGGGGTCTCTGGCAAAATAAAAAACAATAGCTGCAGCTGAACCCATCTACTTTGGTGTTCTGGTGTCTCTGTCATTGAAAGCCATGAGTTTCGTACTATTTCAAAATAGAAATGGATAGTGCACAGGTTTGAAATGCCTACTTAGTGAATTCTAAGCAGAGGTTCTGGAATCTCATATCTGTGGGTGTAGTGTATCTGAAAATGAAAGCCTATGGAAATGCCAGAGGTGAAACAGCTGTAGGGCTTTTTATCTTAAACCAATCAAATTGAACAAAACCAAAACCCTGCTGTGTCCAGAGATCACCAGGTCAAGAATGAAAAACGCATGAGCAAAGAGGACTCAAAGTAAAATCTTATGAAAATTCTGTCATGCTTTGTCTAAGACCCCAAACATTGCTGTCTAGTTTACACAGGGCTGTATTTGTGCTCACTGCCCAGGATCAGGTCGACAGTGTATTTTTGTGTCAACGAAATGGACTCAGTAGTAGTATTACTTTAAGTGGGAGAAAATGGGGATAAGGATAGAAATTCACATCTGCGGTGAGATATCTGAGGTGATGTAATCTGTGGTCAGTTTAAAAGGAATAATCTGTCTAGAGTTGAGATCTCTGTTTTAGAATCATAGAATAGTGAGGGTTGGAAAGGACCTTAAGATCATCCAGTTCCAACCCCCCTGCCATGGGCAGGGACACCTCACACTCAACCATGCCACCCAAGGCTCTGTCCAGCCTGGCCTGGAACACTGCCAGGGATGCAGCATTCACGACTTCCTTGGGCACCCCATTCCAGTGCCTCACCACCCTCACAGTAAAGAACTTCCTCCTTATATCCAATCTAAACTTTAACTGTTTAAATTTTAACCTGTTACCCCTTGTCCTGTCACTATAGTCCCTAATGAAGAGTCCCTCCCCAGCATCCTTATAGCCCCCCTTCAGACACTGGAAGGCTGCTATGAGGTCTCCACGCAGCCTTCTCTTCTCCAGGCTGAACAACCCCAACTTTCTCAGCTTGTCTTCATATGGGAGGTGCTCCAGTCCCCTGATCATCCTCGTGGCCCTTCTCTGGACTTGTTCCAACAGTTCCATGTCCTTTTCATGTTGAGGACACCAGAACTGCACACAATACTCCAAGTGAGGTCTCACTAAAGCAGAGTAGAGGGGCAGAATCACCTCCTTCGACCAGCTGGTCACGCTCCTTTTGATGCAGCCCAGGATAGAGTTGGTTTCTGGACTGCAAGTGCACACTGAAACTGGTGATAGAATAGTAGAATAGTTAGGGTTGGGAAGGACCTCAAGATGATCAAGTTCCAGCCCCACTGCCATGGGCAGGGACACCTCATGCTAAACCATGTCACCCAAGGTTCTGTCCAACCTGGCCTTGAACGCCTCCAGGGATGGGGCAGTCACAACTCTCTTTAGCTTGTCATCAACCAACATCCCCAAGTCCTTCTCCGCAGGGCTGCTCTGAATCTCTTCTCTCCCCAGCCTGTAGCTGTGCCTGGGATTGCCCAACCCAGGTGTAGGGCCCTGCATTTGTCTTGGTTGAATTTCATGAGATTGGCATTGACTATAGTTGGTGTATGTATGTATGCATATTTTAACTGGAGATGGTGGAGGAGTTTTGTGTAACTTGCCTTCTGAGATCAGCTGAAGTGTATCTGTTGACAGAAATAATTAATTATTTCGTGGCCTATCTATAGTTTTTCTAATCCCTAAGGAACAGTTGGAAAAACTTGCAGTTTATGGCTTAAATATGACATATATAGCCGGTGTAGAAGGTAATAATATGAAAATCCCCCTGAAAATATGAGAGTTTACTTGCTTCCTGGCATTCCAAATGGTTCATGTTTGAAATGAATGCTGAGCAAGAAAAAGTACCCCAGCCTTGCTTTAAGGTTGCTGATGATGTGTTTGAGTATTAAATTTGTGCAGAGGAGAACTTAAAACATCTTTCAAGAAGCAGTGAACTCTGATTACAGAAACAAAGCACTTGTTTTTAAGAACTACTTAGTATTCAGGTTTTTAATCTACTTGTGAAAACTTACGCATGACTGAATGGGCAGAGACTAATAGATAGCATTCAGAGAAGAATTAAGGCTCTTCATAGAAAATTTGTAAGCAGAAAAAGTTCTGCATAAAGTCAGTAAGAAAACCTTGATGAATCATAGCAGGAATGCATGGTGATTTTTGCAGGAACCAGTCTTAAAACAGTTCACTGACTAATACCACCAAGCATCTGCTAAACACATGCAAGTAATATGTAGATTGGTGAGCTGGCAGCTCTTGGCAGAACTTGGTGGTTTTCATTATAAATGTTTCTACTGAAAAATTATTCAAGTAAGTGATTCAGGTAATGTACAGATATTCCAGCTGCTCCATTCAATGAGCTGGCTTCATTTGGAGCTCGGCTCAGATGCCTCTATACAAATGCCCGTAGCATGGGGAACAAACAGGAGATCTGTGTAAATCTACAGGGATATGATATCATTGGTATCACAGAAACATGGTGAGATGGCTCCTATGACTGGAGTGGAAGGTTACAGGCTCTTTAGAAAAGACAGTCCCAGCAGGCAGGGAGGGGGACTTCCTGTTTATGTTAGGGATAGGCTGGAGAGTATGGAACTCTGTCTGGGGACAGGTGAGCAGTCCACAGAGAGTTTGTGGGTCAGGGATAAAGGGAGAACAGCAATGGGAGACATTACTGTGGGGATCTGTTACAAACCGCCTGATCAAGAGTACTCTGTGGATAAAGCACTCTGCAGACAGATAGGAAAAGCCTCACGCTCACAGGCCCTTGTTCTCATGGGGGACTTCAAACATCCCCGGCACAAGCAATCCAGGAGGTTCCTTGATTGTGTGGAAGACAACTTCCTTCTGCAAGTAATAGAGGAGCCGACAAGGAGAGGTGCCATGTTTGACCTCGTGCTCACCAACAGGGAAGGGCTCATTGGAAATGTGATGCTTCAGGGCGGCCTTGGATGCAGCAATCATGAGTGCTCGAATTTGAGATCCTCAGGACAGTGAGAAGAGCGTGCAGCAAGCTCACTGCCCTGGACTTCAAGACAGCAACTTTGGCCTCTTCAGGAACCTGCTTAGTAAGGTGCCATGGGATACAGCCCTAGAGAGCAGGGGGGCCCAAGACTGTTGGTTGATATTCAAGGATCACCTGCTGCACTCAGAAGTGTTGCATCCCAACTAGAAGGAAGTGCAGCAGGAGGGCCAGGAGACCTCCTTGGATGGATAAGGAGCTGCTGAGGAAAATTTGAAGGAAAAAATGAGGCTTATAATAAGTGGAAGCAAGGACAGGTGTCCTGGGAAGAATACAGGGATATTGTTCAGGAAGCTAGGGACCAGGTTAGGAAAGCTAAGCTACAGTTAGAATTAAACTTGGCTAGGGATGTTAAAGATAACAGGAAGGGATTCTGTAGGTACATTGTGAATAAAAGACAGACTAGGGACAATGTGGGCCCCCTCCGGAAGCTATCAGGATAACTGGCTACCCTGGGTTTGGAGAAAGCTGAGGTTCTGAATGACTTCTTTCCCTCAGTCTTCACTGGCAAATACTCTGACCAAACCACCCAAGTCTTGGAAGGCCAATACAGGGACTGTGAGAATGAAGACCCTGTGCCCACTGTAGGAGAGGATCTGGTTGGAGACCATCTTAAGAACCTGAACGTGCACAAGTCCATGGGACCTGATGGAATCCATCCACGGGTCCTGAAGGAGCTGGCAAATGAAGCTGCTAAGTCACTGGCCATCATATTTGAAAAATCATGGCAGTCAGGTGAAGTTCCCGATGACTGAAAAAAAGGGAAATATAACTCCCATTTTCAAGAAGGGGAAAATGGATGCCCTGGGGAATTACAGACTAGTCAGTCTCACCTCTGTACGTGGCAAAATCTTGGAACAGATTCTCCTGGAAGGCATGCTAAGGCACATGAAAAACAACAAGATGCTTGGTGACAGCCAGCATGGCTTCACTAAGGGGAAATCCTGCCTGACCAATTTGGTGGCCTTCTATGATGGGGCTACAGAAGTGATGGACAGGGGTAGAGCAGTTGATGTCATCTACCTGGATTGTGCAAAGCATTCGACACTGTCCCACACGACATCCTTGTCTCTAAATTGGAGCGACACCAATTTGATGGATGGACCACTCGGTGGATAAAGAACTGGCTGGATGGCCGCACACAAAAAGCTGTGGTCAATGGCTCAATGTCTGGCTGGAGACCAGTAACGAGTGGTGTCCCTCAGGGGTTGTGCTGGGACTGATCCTGTTCAGCATCTTTGTCGCTGACATGGACAGTGGGATTGAGTGCGCCCTCAGCAAGTTTGCCGATGACACCAAGCTGTGTGGTTTGGTTGATACCCTGGAGGGAAGGAATGCCATCCAGAGGGACCTCAACATGCTTGTGAGGTGGGCTGATGCCAACCTCATGAAGTTTAACCATGCCAAGTGCAATTTCCTACACCTGGGTAGGAGCAATCCCAGGCACAGCTACAGGTTGGGCAGAGAAGAGATTCAGAGCAGCCCTGTGGAGAAGGACTTGGGGGTGTTGGTTGATGAGAAAACAAACATGAGCCGGCAGTGTGCGCTCGCAGCCCCGAAAGCCAACCGTACCCTGGGCTGCATCAAAAGGAGCGTGACCAGCAGGTCAAAGGAGGTGATCCTGCCCCTCTACTCTGCTTTAGTGAGACCTCACCTGGAGTATTGTGTGCAGTTCTGGTGTCCTCAACATGAAAAGGACATGGAACTGTTGGAACAAGTCCAGAGGAGGGCCACGAGGATGATCAGGGGACTGGAGCACCTCCTGTATGAAGACAGGCTGAGAAAGTTGGGGCTGTTCAGCCTGGAGAAGAGAAGGCTGCGTGGAGACCTCATAGCAGCCTTCCAGTATCTGAAGGGGGCCTATAAGGATGCTGGGGAGGGACTCTTCATTAGGGACTGTAGTGATGGGACCAGGGGCAATCAGTTTAAACTTACTTAAACAGGGGAAGTTTAGATTGGATATAAGGAAGAAGTTCTTTACTGTGAGGGTGGTGAGGCACGGGAATATGTTGCCCAAGGAAGTCGTGAATGCTGCATCCCTGGCAGTGTTCAAGGCCAGGCTGGACAGAGCCTTGGGTGACATGGTTGAGTGTGAGGTGTCCCTGCCCATGGCAGGAGGATTGGAAGTAGATGATCTTAAGGTCCTTTCCAACCCTCACTATTCTATGTTTCTATGATTCTAAGTCACTGACTTTTGCAGTATGTGGTAAAAAAAGTATGAGGTCAATGGGTATCTGTAGTGATAATCTAGGCATTAAAATGAGGAATGAAGCACTGCTGGATTTGCTACTCCCAAACTAAGAAAATCTGCTTTGTAATATCTTAGAGATAGCCTTGGCTGCAGTCATCCCAGTATTGTGGAGTCTGTAATCTGGCTGAGTGCACTGGATGTTGGTACTAAGGCAAAGGTTTCAGATTTCAGAAGAGCAACCTTCAGCTTTCTCAGAGCTCAGTTGGGAGGTATTCTGTGGGAAGCTTGCATGGAGGATAAAGGAGCTAGTAAGGGCTGGGAGATGAGGCTTTCCTGGAAACACAAAAGCAGCTTATCATCTTTAAAGGTAAGGGAAGTAGTTGGAGCAAGAGACCCCCTTGGCTTGACTTGGAGCTTCTGAGCCTGCTCAAAACCAGGAAAGAAGCTTAACAGAGATGGAAAAGCATATGAATACCCATTAAGAACAAGAAAGGCGTTGTCAGGGTGTGCCGAGATGCAGTTAGAAACACAAAAGCTCACCTTGAATTAAAACTGTCCAGAGATGTCCAGTACTACAAGAAAGGGTTCTTCAGGTACATAAGAAACAAGCAGAAACAGGAGGAAAATACTGCCCCACTGTTAAGCAGGAGGGGTTTATTAGTCACTATCAATGCTGAAAAGGCAGAGGTTCTCAGCACTTTCTTCAACTCTGTCAGTACTGTTGGGCGGCAGGCCTTGGGGTCAAAAATTCAGGGTAATGCAAACACAGACGCACCATCAGTTAAGGACAAGCTGGTATGTGACCTTGGTTGGTATATCATGTTACAGGAGCTTGACTCCTACAAATTGATGGGCCGTGACAGTGTGTATCTGAGAGTGTTAAGAGAACTGACTGACATTGTAGGGCCACTTTCCATAATCTTTGAGAAAGGTATGGAGGTAGGAGGTTGTCCCAGAAGTAAGATTTTGTTTATTTAAAATGTGGTAGAGATGGGCCCACGTGTGAGATGAGTTTTGTCATGCTAAGTGTAGAAGTGATCTAAATTGATATAAACTATCCCTTGTATTCCAAGGTGCTATTAAACAAAAGTGCAAGTTATCTACTGCATCCCATAAGCTTGCATATAGCCTGTCTTGGGGCTACTGTGTTTGGCCATCTTTCTTTGGAGTGAGTTTTTGCTGTGTAGTGAGCTAACTCCCTCCTTCAACAATGCACTTATTTTGAAAGTAGGAATGAAATATAAAAGGAAACCCACCTCACCAAGGTAAGTACACCCAGTAGCATGTAATGTCCAATAGTTCTTCTCCTGGGCTAAGGCTACAGTCCTTGTTTGGGGGTTGAAGCAGCTGCCAGGGAAGTTTCCCACCTCTCACAGCAGCTGCTCTCTGGCTGTTAGAGGTCTGAATCCTGTGGGTGTTGTTCTGGAAAGTAAAGGCTGCTCCAGGATTTCAGTAATCCTTTGTTATGGTTCAGTATCTCTGTTGTGGTTTCTGGTACAAGATCCAGAAACCTGGTTTTGGTATTTCTGCTCTTGAACAGCAAGAGAAGTTACACACAGAACTGTACTCCAGCTTCCTTCCCTGCCATAGTTTCATTCTTTCTTCATCCTCCATGTTATGAAACTAGGAGGTTAAATTTGACATCACTTAGATGGCTTCCCAGATTTCTTAAAAGGAGAGAAATGGACAGCTGATGCCTGAAAGAAGACAGTACACAGCTTCTTGTCCTCTGACAAGCAGCATTGGACTTCTTCAGTGCTAATTGATTGGATGCTGCCATAAAGTGTTGTCAGTAACTGAAAGAGCAAGTTGGTGGTTGATATTAGATTCTGTCAACATCAGATTTGATGACACAACTAAGATACTTATAACTGAGCAGGGAGAGTTGATTGAGCTGGAGATGGTAAAGCTGAACAGAAAGGTGCATATTATTGAGGAGGCAGACTGCTATTTAGGCTGAGAGTGGACAAATGCCATTAACTGTTGATCTCATTTGCAGTTGGTGTGCAGATTTCAGTCCTTTCATGCACTGAACGAATCACTCATGCTAGCAGATTTTGCAGCATGCATCCTCCTGAGACTCTGGAGTCTGTATGTGTTCACGTTAGTGTGACGACTCCTCTAGCAACAGCACAGGTGCACATCACAGTACCAGCCTGTGCACTGGATGTCTTTTGCTCAAATTTGAAAGGCTTTTCCTGTAGTGCTTGAATAAAACTTACAGTGTTTCTAAATGCTCAGCTATTGAGTTACATTCCTGTGGCTTGCAGTATCATATTTAAAGATGTCACGGATGCTGGCTTTGTCATTGTTTTCTTTTTGAAATCAATGCAGTTTAGTAATGATGTGCTGATGAAATTTGTTTTGGAAGCTTTAGCATGGGGTAGATAATTTACTAGTGTCTGTGAGCTCTCAGAGACATTTTCCTTCTCTGCATAACCCCCATGCTGTTCCAAGTTGCCAGGTGTACCTCACCATGCAGCATCCCTCTGCACACACATGACTCTGTGCACTTGACTGCTGAAAACCTCAAGTTGTTACACTCAGTGGCTTTTGTGTTCCTGGTATGGTTTTGCTCAGTGGGTCTAGAATTTGAAGCATTGTTTGACAATTCAGACATGGGTTGCTTAGACAAACTGTAGGAGTTCGCTTTAGTCCTGACCTTAAGCAACCTGACTGCTGACATGTGCAGCTTTGCTAGTGTGCTTCAAGCTGAGTCCATGACCCACTCCTGCAGAGACCCATGGTGCTCCCATCTTGTAATGCCACTGCTTGCTGAAAATGAAATGCATTAATAAAAATCAGTGTACCGCTGTCCTCTGCAAGCTTTCCCAGTTATACTAATCTGCATCCAGTTCTGTGGCATAGACTAACGTGCTCTTGGAGTCTTTTGAATTTGCACCTTGGCTGTTTCATTTTAATTTGTGAACCAAATTAAATGGAGGAGTTCAAAGGCAAAGGTCTCTTCAGCGTTGTTTCTCCCTTTTTTTTTATCAAGTTGGAGACCTCACACAATGTTGCAAAACAAATTGCACACAAAGATTTATTTAAGACCATCTGTTTTCCTGCTTAGATTTCGTGATTGCACAATTCTCACTGCTGTGCCTATGGAAGGGTTATAGACACTGCTGAAGATGTATTGGCTTAATTAGCACTTTGAAGTTCATTTCCAAAGGTACTAGTGTGAGGTTGTTGCTTAATATCGAATGCTATTCTGGCATCTGTATGATGCTGAAGGTGAAAAAGAAAAATGTGCAAGGCTTAAAAGAGAGGGGCGGGAGGAAAGGCAGAACAAGTTCAGAGTGGCCAGTTCGGCATTGCCCCTTTCAATGCATTTCCAGCATGTGGTCTTGAATGTCACATCACATACTGCTAACAAAAATATCCCTCAAAAAAACCCACCAAAAAACAAAAACAAAACCAAAAAACACTTTGTCATTCAAACTGCAATTTCATAGAATCATAGAATAGTTGGGGTTGGAAAGGACCTTAAGATCATCTAGTTCCAACCCCCCTGCCATGAGCAGGGACGCCTCACACTCAACCATGTCACCCAAGGCGCTGTCCAGCCTGGCCTTGAACACTGCCAGGGATGGAGCATTCAAAGCTTCCTTGGGCAACCTATTCCAGTGCCTCACTACCCTCACAGTAAAGAATTTCCTCCTTATATTCAATCTAAGCTTTCCCTGTTTAAGTTTGAACCCGTTACCCCTTGTCCTATCGCTACAGTCTCTAATGAAGAGTCCTCTCAAGCATCCTTATAGGCCCCCTTCAGATACTGGAAGGCTGCTATGAGGTCTCCATGCAGCCTTCTCTTCTCCAGGCTGAACAGCCCCAACTTCCTCAGCCTGTCTTCATATGGGAGGTGCTCTCCAGTCCCCTGATCATGCTCGTGGCCCTCCTCTGGACTTGTTCCAACAGTTCCATGTCCTTTTCATGTTGAGGACACCAGAACTGCACACAATACTCCAGGTGAGGTCTCACTAAAGCAGAGCAGAGGAGCAGGATCACCTCCTTCGACCTGCTGGTCACGCTTGTTTTGATGCAGCCCAGGATACGGTTGGCTTTCGGGGCTGCGAGCGCACACTGAAGCTGGCTCATGTTCAGTTTCTCATTGACCTACACCCCCAAGTCCTTCTCCACAGGGCTGCTCTGAATTTCTTCTCTGCCCAACCTGGAGCTGTGCCTGGGATTGCTCTGACCCAGGTGTAGGACCTTACACTTGTCATAGTTAAACTTCATGAGGTTGGCATCAGCCCACCTCACAAGCGTGTCGAGGTCCCTCTGGATGGCATTCCTTCCCTCCAGGGTATCAACCGAACCACACAGCTTGGTGTCATCGGCAAACTTGCTGAGGGCGCACTCAATCCCACTGTCCATGTCAGCGACAAAGATGTTGAGCAAGACCGGTCCCAACACCAGTCTCTGAGGGACACCACTCGTTATTGTTCTCCAGCTGGACATTGAGCCACATTGACCACAACTGTTTGCATGCGGCCATCCAGACAGTTCTTTATCCACCGAGTGCTCCATCTATCTAATTGATGTCTCTCCAATTTAGAGACAAGGATGTCATGTGGGACAGTGTCGAACGCTTTGCACCAGTCCAGGTAGATGACGTCAGCTGCTCTACCTCTGTCCATCAGTTCCGTATCCATCAATTTCCTACGCTTAATTTTATCCTTTTCTTCTACTTGAGAGTTGTTTAAGATCTTTGGCTCTTTTTGCACATTTCAAATCTTTGCAAGCAGTTACATCCACAGTGTGCTGAGCCAAGCTTTCTCCTTTCCTGAGCTCTGTGGCTGCTCTATTTTCTTTGTCCCTTGACATGGTTTTGTGTAAGCTACTTTTATTTTTTATTTTTTTTTCTTATTTCCCCCTTGCCTCTGTGTTCCTATGAATAATAAAAGCATAAGTATATTTGTTCTGGTTTTGCATAGTGCTCTTCTGTTTACAGATACAAACCACTGTAAGAACCAAATGTGTCTGTGGGTGAACAAGATAACTTTTCTTGTGCTATGTAGCAGGTACAAACCTGTGTTCCATTGTGTGGAACTTCCTCCCTGCTCACAGCTAGGATGATTTGGATAGTTTACATAACAATGATCTGTGCTGTAACTTCTTGTTGAAAAATAACCTGTCCTGTTTACCTCTGAAGAAATGCTACACTTTATTCACTGCTTAGAAAAAATGCTTAAAAATCATACCCAGTGTAGACCTGTCTGGATGTATAGTCCTCTCTGGGGGTTGCAATTAGCTTATGTGAATGTTAAAGAACAAGCAGGCAAATAAAAGTGGCTTGCTGCAGCCACCATGATCCAGTACAAGTGGGCTGTGCGTCATGGAGCACTGGGCCAGTCTGGTGCTATGCCTGTCCTGGTGCTCTCTGGTCAAGAAGAAATAATGCAGAATATGAGGTCAAAGATTTCCTTAACTGATAGTGGTTCCTTGCACAAATAAATTCCTGAGTCAGCAGCTGCATAACTTGTTATGAAGCTGCCTTATGCTAGCCATTTACATCTGTGTATATTGGGTGGGGTGGGGTGGGGAACCATTATTCCTCTGTCTTGGCTTGGCATGTCAAGTCAGACAATTTGGTGCAAGATTATCACAGACTGTGCATCTGAAGTATTTCCCTGGTGCAAGGCACTGACAAATAAGTCAGTCACTGGCAGCACAGTGTCTGTCTTAGTTTTGTTACATCCTTGGCTCTGAAAGCCTGCAAGCTCAGCAGGGAGCTTAAATGGAGATTTCAAATGCCTGAAGCCTGTCCTTTGTGGACACTGTGCCACTAAGTGTAACCATGCCCAATTTGATGCAATCAGCGCTCTCAAGCTCAAGAGTGGTCAAGAGTGGAAGTGGAGTGTACGGGAGTGGAGCATATGGGTGGCTAGGGCTGATGGATGGAAAAGGGAAGAAAAGAGAGTTTTTAAAAAAAAAATGCAGGGGCAGCTGAGTGGTGAGGTACCTTAAGAATGTGTGCTGCGCTGGAAAACTGGGCATAAGATGTCAAGGAAGATGAGCTACGGGAATCTTGGGATTGGAATGCCATCTGTGGAAAGGGAAGGTTAAAGAGGCGTAGAAGGAGATGGCTGATACTGTTGCAAGAAAAGTAAGAGAAGAGAGTTTGCTTTTAGAGGATGGAGGGGGGCACTCAGTTTTCTTTTGCCTTTTATACTGTTCCCTGAGAGGGATAGAAGTGATTGGTTCTGACTAGAAGGTAGGTGCTGCCAGGTGTGGGTGCATGCGGAGGACATTAAGAAAGGTCTCTGCCTTCCAAGAGTGAGACATAATACATTTTAGAGTAAAAACTAGACTGGAATAGAAAAGGCATGTTACACTTCAAGCAATAGGTATGTAGCCCATGAAAGAAACGGCTGGCTTTGCTGAGCTCTGCTCTAGTAGCTCCCACTTCCTATTTCTCAATTAGTTATGTTTGTAAATGTGAAGGGTCCAATAAGTGCTAACTATTATTATGGATACTAAAATTGACCACAAAACCTAATACAGAGAAAAGTAAAGCGTGGGCATTTAGCTACATAAGCAAAGCAGTTCCTGACATCCATTGACTTAACATATGTCACCAAACAGAAACTGCAGTAGTTATGCTGAGGTAGATGTGTTCTAATCGAGTTTTAAAATTGGGTGGTATTTATCTTGGAGACAGCTGTAGCTCATCAGGGGAGAAATGGTTTATTTGAGTAAGTATGTATGCCAGACAATTGAAATCAATGGTTATTTACCTGGTAATGAATAACTGTGATGAGTCAGTGGAATCTGGTATGGAAAGTTTTATAACAGGCTTAAAAAAGTGATAATACTGGTCTGTTAGAGACTTTAATGTTTTTTTTTGCAGCGCTGTGATTCTGACCTCAGGTGCCTGGCATGTCTGTGCTTTGAAGGATCTATTTTGAACTTCAATATATGGTCCCAGCAGCGTATCCCTGTCATGTGGCTCAATAGCACCCAGGGCAGTTATGTATGGAGAAATTGCTGCTCCCTGCACTTGTGTGTGTCAGGAGACCAAGATCTTTTCATGGAAATGCAGTGGAACAGAGCTTGCAAGCTCATTACCCAATTTGTATACAGTCTGGAGAGCATAAGCTTTGTTATCAACCAAAATAGACTTCAGCTAACTGGTATCTTACCTGTATCCCTGCATAATGCTATATGCAGCATGTGAGAAATGCAGTAACAGGAGGAGATGTTGTTTCTAATTCCCAGAGTGGATAATGCTGTGGTATGAAAACTCTTCCTTATCTTAATTTTCCTTCAGCCAAGTTGCTCCTGTTATTAGGAACGTATGCTTCCTCAGAGGTATTACTCAACTCTTGGAACAAGTTTATACTGAAGTAGTTTCCCAGGTTAATGACATAGTTTAGGTAACTGTGGTATTTTCTTTTTTTTTTTTTTCCTGAATTTCCTGCCTTTTTCTGTCAAGGATAATCTTGTTTCCACAGCACACTGTATTTCAGTGTCTGATACATTAGTCATCAGAAATATCTAACGCCAAGTTTAAAACCTGATTGATTCAACTTGTTGATAACAGCTAATTGAACAAAGTGAAAGGGAGCCAATAGCCTGTTGTTTATCCATACCATAAAGGAATTCTTGCTCAGGAGGCCACCAACTTCGCTTGTTCTTATTCAGCACATGCCAGTAGCCTTTAAATATGTATAGAGAGATGTCCTGTCTCTGGGCATTGTCTGGCCTCTTACTGAAAGGTTCAACAAAAGTGCAAAGTGCAGAGGAAGTTTTTATGCAGTGTAGCTTCTTTTTCTCTGAAGATCTGGACTGAATGCATGGTTGACTCCTCAACGTTAGTTTTATGGGTTTCTTAAAGTGTAATGTTTCACAACACAACTAATGATTTTTTTATTTTAATTTTATTTGGGGCGTTTGGTTTTGTGTGGTGGTGGTTTTTTTTCTTGCAAGCCTGCATATAATAATTTTGAAAATGTAAACTAGACCTCAAATAATCATTAGTATGTCATCCTTTTGCAGAGCAGTCTTAGACTGGGAGCTATTTCCAAGACAAGTCAATGTAAATCCCTCTCAATAACTGTTTACTCTCAGGGAGACTTCTCAGCTGGAATGTTGTCAAAGGAGCATTAAAGTAATTTTCACATAATCATACCCTTGACTGTCTATAGCTTGTATGTGTCAGAGAGTTGGAATTGTGTAGCACTGTTAGCATGCAGTTAGTTTGCTATCGATGGACTGTCCTGAGCGAAGTCTCGGACATGGTGTGAATCGTCAACAGTTTGAAACCTATGAAAGGCTTCTGAGCAAGTTGTGGGTGAATTTTGGTTGTGCGTTTTGGTGTGGGTTCAAGGTTCTTTTTGTCTTGAACAGGAGAAATGTGTGTCTGTGGTGCACTGTAACTTTATTCCCAATATACCTGGAAGTTCATAAAATCATAGAATAGTTAGGGTTGGAAAGGACCTTAAGATCATCAAGTTCCAACCCTCCTGCCATGGGCAGGGACACCTCACACTCAACCATGCCACCCAAGGCTCTGTCCAGCCTGGCCTTGAAAACCTCCAGGGATGCAGCATTCACCAATTCCTTGGGCAACCCATTCCAGTGCCTCACCACCCTCACAGTAAAGAACTTCTTCCTTATATCCAATCTAAACTTCCCCTGTTTAAGTAAGTTTAAACTGATTGCCCCTGGTCCTATCACTACAGTCCCTCATGAAGAGTCTCTCCCCAGCATCCTTATAGCCCCTCTTCAGATACTGGAAGGCTGCTATGAGGTCTCCACGCAGCCTTCCCTTCTCCAGGCCGAGCAGCCCCAACTTTCTCAGCCTGCCTTCATTACAGGAGGTGCTCCAGTCCCCTGATCATCCTCGTGGCCCTTCTCTGGACTTGTTCCAACGGTTCCATGTCCTTTTTATGTTGAGGACACCAGAACTGCACACAATACTCCAGGTGAAGTCTCAGGAGAGCAGAGTAGAGGGGCAGGATCACCTCCTTTGACCTGCTGGTCATGCTCCTTTTGATGCAGCCCAGGATACGGTTGGCTTTCTGGGCTGCGAGCACACACTGAAGCTGGCTCATGTTCATTTTCTCATCAACCAACACCCCCAAGTCCTTCTCCACAGGGCTGCTCTGAATCTCTTCTCTGCCCAACCTGTAGCTATGAAGTTCTAAAATCACTTTATATTCTGTACTACATGTTTTCTTTCTCAAAATGATTGAAGTACAGCTACATGTAGGGAAGCAGCTTTTTTTGTGAGATGTACAGCAACAATTTATTCAGCTGTAATGTTTTAATAACAACATGATATTATTTGTGTTCTCTTTGAGTTCAAAATTAATCCAACTATGTTCTTGTGCTGGTGAAGGCATCGGGATGTTGTTCTGTGACAATGTAAGCAGCTTTGAGTGAAAGCTCTGCTTCAGGCTTCTGGCATTAAGCAGGTGCTGCTGTTGGAATTCAGGTGAAATGGTGGTGTTATCTGTGTGACCTTAGCCAGAAGTGAATAAAGCCCTCCAAATAGCCACTTTTCAGGTTTTCAGATGGATCAGGACTCGCAACTGCCCCCTTTGCCTTTTGATGGGAACAACGGTGGGGGATCTGGAGAGCTGAGGATTGTGCAGTGGGAGGGAGAGTGAGACCACCACAGCTCAAACTTGTCATCTCATGCTTTTGGAGAACAGCAACCTAATGGTTTGTTACTGAGGCTTGGTTTTACAAAATGAGACAATTAGTTGGTAGCTATGAAGAACCTCTTATAAGAGACAAAAGCCCTGAGGTATTCTCCTGTGAGCTGTAAAGAACACATTATTTCTGTGAATGCTATTTCCAGCTTATCCACTGATTATCTTGACTGGCCTGACTGTCTTGGGCTCATCAAGGTTGGGGTCTGACTTATAACAGTCATTTGCCCTCACAGACAAAGCCACTGTCAATGCAGTGTAATGTCACTATGGGAACATGTCACTTATTCATGAGGTGTTTAGGGATATCTTTTTAGAGCATTGATTTTGAGTTCCTTTTCACAGTGGGGTTTGTAATATGCGTATGTGTATGGTAAAAATGCTTCTGTGTGTGCAGGAATACATAAAACTTTTGAGGAAAATGAACTAAAAACTTAGCTCTCATGGTCCTTGTGAGCTTTGCTTTTTTTGGAATTTCCCTGGTCCTGCAAAAAACAGGACAGTCCTTCCATCATGTGTGTGGAAAGCCCTTATTAGAGCAGTGGAGATGTCGGCTAACTCCCTGAAAACACAGCTATAGACATTTACTCAAATACATATCTGAACACAGTGTGAGGAAATTATTTTACATTTAATGCTGAGGTGACTTGGTGGCTTGAGGTATGGAATAGCAGACACATCTGAACAGTTTCTGTTAACTTTAATAAGATGAAGGGCATTTTATATTAAGCTGTAGCTCACAGGTGGAACAAAGCTATTAGTAGGAGTTAACCAGTGAGGTAAGGGAGGCACTGTGGAATATCTGGTACTGGCAACCATCAAAGGCAGAACATCAGAGTGGATGGAGTGCAGAACTGGCACAGAATGCCTCTTCTTCATATGTGCCAATTAAGAACTATCATTAATAATTACTTTGGTATTACTGCAGTGGTGGTTCAAATAACACCTAGCAACAGCTTGATTTATTACATGCATTAGAACAAAGATGTTATTTGTGCCAGAGAATCCAAAGTCTATTTCTAAAACAAGATACAGACTGGGGATGAAAGATCAAATAAAACCCGGCTTAGTACTCTGTCCAGTTCAGAGAAAGCTTTCATGAAGGTGCTGAAATTCCTACAATGACTGTCATGAATAAGTTACACTCACCAGTCTGTATAAACTATATGATATGAGGCACTAAGGTGATTGATTGTTGTCAGGAAATATGGAATATGTGAAGACTGTGGCAAATATTGTTTCATTGAGCTGCAGAAGTTCTGTACAAGATGGAAGTTGACCCACATGAGCAAGGAATTGTTCTTAATGTGAACAAAAATATCCAGAAATCTGTTTCAAGATTGTAGTGATTGTAAATACCAGTAGTCTGGGTAAGTTTTCTTAATAGAAATTAATCCTGGATTTACTAATATTTGCTCACCTCTTCCTGACGTATGTAGTCTTTCATTAGTCTTAAATCAGTCTTCCTAGTATGCATAAAAAACTAATTCCAAAAGATAAAGTTACAAGGATTATTACTGAAGGTATTCAGGTGAATGAAAATACTGCTTATTAAATAGATCTAGGAGGTCTTATTTACTTTAATAATGAGGTCTGTTAAACATAAACTGATGACAGCATTAAGATTTAGTGTGTGTGGGGGAATCTCCCAAGTGAGGCTTCCCTTGGGAAAATGTTTCTTGTTGATCCAAATTCTTTTGCTGCACTTCTTGCTTTCTACTTCTCCTTGAAGGTTTCTGTTAAGAACTGGTTCTGGACTTGGAAGGACAGCAAGTATTTCAAAGCCTAGATTGCCACCTGAAAATTTTAGAAATTTATGCTAGAGTTGAAATATAAATATTGTAGAGATGCTACTGAATTACGGAGGACTTACAGCTTTTTTTGGAGCTGACAATCCTCTGTCTATAGCAAAGTCATGAAATATTTCATTAGCTGTATCAGCAGTTTGATACTGTAGTACCATAACGTTTGGTCTCAAATTAGGACTCATACCTGCGGATTACATTTGTGAGCTAGTAGAGCTTTCTTTGTCACTATTCTGAAGAGTAAAGGATGGGAATCATCCCGTCTTTCCATTGGAAGTTATTTTGCTTTTTAACTGTGCCATATGTATGATCGAGTACTGTGGTGCCCGAGTGTGTCATACCACAGTGAAGTCAGCTGGGAATTTGCCAGGTTGCAGATGTCTGTTAAGTCTGTGGAAATAATAAGCTTATGGGAGAGTCTTTTGTAAGGAGGTTCCTTCTTCACCTAACCGGACTGAAGGAACCTAACTTGAGCATTCAGCTAGGTGGCTAGGCCAAAGGTGGGAGTAGTTTGATGCATAAGATCCTGTCTGTTCATAAGCTATATATCTAGGAACTTTGAGTTACATTAGGTGCTTAAGGTTAGTGGGGTGTTTATCCCTATGGCATTTCTTATTGTGAACAGTTATGTACCCATTGGCTGTAGTGGATTTCATCCATAAAAACAGCAATAAGGTTGGAGAATCAATAGGTCATGCAGAAGGAAATCTGAGAAATGCTGTTTTCCCACTGTCTGCAAATGTTTGGAGGCTCCCAGTTCCCGTCTTACATAGTGACTTCAGAGAAGTTGCTATTTCATGTGCAGCCCAGCTGCCTATCAGCGTTGTTCACCTCTCCCTTAGCTCAAGAGAACAATCAACCTTATTTTTGTTTTCTTCCTTGAAATAGTGTGGACAGATTGATACTTGCTCCTAAGTTATAAATGTTTAACAACTCAAAATGAGGCCGAAGAAAAAGTAAACAAGGTGACCCATAGTGAGGCAGAGGAAAAAAAAAAAGGGGAGGAGTTTCACAGTATGCTAGGGATCTCAAAAGATCATCTAGTCCAATCCCCCTGCTGGAGCAGGAACACCTAGATAGTGTTACACAGGAATGTGTCCAGGCGGGTTTGGAATGTCTCCAGGGAAGGAGACTCCACAACCTCCCTGGGCAGCCTGTTCCAGTGTTCCGTCACCCTCACTGAGAAGAAGTTTCTTCTCAAGTTTAAGTGGAACCTCTTGTGTTCCAGTTTGTACCCATTACCCCTTGTCCTGTCATTGTATGCCACCGAGTAGAGCCTGGCTCCATCCTCGTGACGCTCCCCCTTTATATATTTATAGACACTTATAAGGTCACCCCTCAGTCTCCTCTTCTCTAAACTATAGAGACCCAGCTCCCTCAGTCTTTCCTCATAAGGGAGATGCTCCACTCCCTTAATCATCTTCGTTGCCCTGCGCTGGACTCTCTCCAGCAGGTCCCTGTCCTTCTTGAACTGAGGGGCCCAGAACTGGACACAGTATTCCAGATGGGGTCTCACCATGGCAGAGTAGAGGGGAAGGAGGACCTCTCTCGACCTACTAACCACCCCCCTTCTAATACACCCCAGGATGCCATTGGCCGCCTTAGCCACAAGGGCACAGTGTTGGCTCATGGTCATCCTGTCGTCCACTAGGACCCCCAGGTCCCTCTCCCCTACACTGCTCTCTAACAGGTCATTTCCCAACCTATACTGGAACCTGGGGTTGTCCCTGCCCAGATGCAGGACTCTACACTTTCCCTTGTTATAGTTCAACAAGTTATTCCCTGCCCAACTCTCCAGCCTGTCCAGGTCTCGCTGGATGGCAGCACAGCCTTCTGGCGTGTCAGCCACTCTTCCCAGCTTAGTGTCATCAGCAAACTTGCTGATAGTACACTCAATTCCCTCATCTAAATAGTTGATGAATATATTAAATAATACTGGTCCCAGTACTGACCCTTGAGGCACTCCACTAGTTACAGGCCTCCAACTAGACTCCGCCCCATAGACTACAACTCTCTGGCTTCTCTCCTTCAGCCAGTTCGCAGTCCACCTCACTACCTGATCATCCAGACCACACTTCCTCAATTTAGCTGTGAGGATGCTGTGGGAGACTGTGTCAAATGCTTTGCTGAAGTCAAGGTAGACCACATCCACCGCTCTGCCATCATCCATCCACCGTGTTATTTCCTCATAAAAGGCTAAGAGATTGGTCAAACATGATTTCCCCCTGGTGAAGCCATGTTGAGTGCCCCTCATAACCCTCTTATCCTTGATATGCCTTAAGATGGCACCAAGGATAAGGTGTTCCATCACTTTCCCAGGGATGGGGGTGAGGCTGACCGGTCTATAGTTACCCGGGTCCTCCTTCTTGCCCTTTTTGAAGACTGGAGTGACATTTGCTTTCCTCCAGTCCTCAGGCACCTCTCCCGTTTCCCAAGACTTGGTAAAGGTGATGGAGAGTGGTCTAGCAATGACTTCCGCCAGTTCCCTCAGCACCCGTGGGTGCATCCCATCTGGACCCATGGATTTATGGATGTCCAGATTGCTCAACTGGTCTCTAACCCATTCCTCATCGACTAAGGCAAACCGCTCCGTTGACCTGACTTCATCTGAGGTCTCAGGGGTACAGGGCTCTTCAGGACTGCCTGCAGCAGAGTAGACAGAGACAAAGGAGGCATTCAGTAACTCTGCCATCTCTGTATCTTCTGTCACCAGGGCACCCATCCCGTTCATCAGTGGGCCTACATTGCCTCTGGTGTTAGTTTTATCTGCCATGTATTTGAAAAAGCTCTTTTTGCTGTCCTTGACCCTTCTTGCCAGGTTCAATGCTAAGGAGGCCTTAGTCATCCTAGCTGCCTTCCTACATCCTCTAGCAGCGGCTTTATATTCCTCCTAAGTGGCCAGCCCCTCCTTCCATGACCTGTAAACTCTCCTCTTCCACTTGAGCATACCCAGCAATTCCCTATTTAGCCACGCAGGTCTCCTGGCCCTCTTCCTTGACTTCCTACGTGTCGGGATGCTCTGATCTTGAGCTCGGAAAAAGCAATCCTTGAATGCCAACCAACTATCTTGGGCCCCTTTACCTTCAAACAGCCTTGCCCATGGGATATCCCCTAGCGATTGCTTGACAAGGCCAAAGTTTGCCCTGCTAAATTCCAGGGTTGCAATTCTACTTGCTGTTAGTTAGGGGAGAAAAGCCTGTTTGTTTGTTTGTTTTCCCAATGAATGAAATTTAGTTTGGTATTGGTAGAATGTGGTGTGTGACTTGGGGAGCAGGAGCAGTTGATGGATAACCTTGTAATAGTGCCTGGGTCCTCATAGCTGTATTTAGAACGCGTTGTAGAATAGGAGTAAAAAGAAGAAAATGAATGTTTAAAAAAGCAACAGAGAGAAAAAAATTAACAGGAAGCAAGATAAAAATAGAGTAAAAAATTAATATGAGAGAGGCAACAAGATAAAAGCTGGTAATTAAGAACAGCTAAGATTGTGTGCTTGTAGGCTGTGGAAATGTAGGTGTGAAGGCTGACCATGGGAGATGAGGGCACCAAGTTAAAAACAAAGAAAATGGAAACAAAAGCACCAGAATGGGAAGAGAAGTTATTTCACTTGTTCCTGACTTGTTTAGGCATTAAACCAGCCAAGCCTGTATTATTTTTCTAGTCATCCCCATTCAAGAGGGTTGACAAGAAGACTGGTTGCCTGGGTGCAGCCGTGGGTGCAGGCAGCATGACGGGGCTGGGCAAAGCAAACCTGCTGGATGGAGGGAGGTGACTGAATGGAGCTCCAGCTTCGGGTGCCCAGGAGCAGTGGCAGCACTCTCCCCAGGGGGCCGTAGGATAATCCTACGAAGAGGAGGATAGGGGGAAGTTGTCATGGAAATGGAGGCCCTGAAAGATTGACTCTGAGCAGGAACAGGCCAGCGAGGCAGCCTAAGTAGGATTTATAGCACATTATAGTGTGAGAAGCAGGAGAAAATTACTGTTAAGGCAGGAATTATAGCACAACAGAACATATCAGCTCCGAGATCCATCTTGCTAATTAAAACAGCATACTCTGTGGTGGAGTGTGGGATAAGCCTGTTAGCCTAAATAGGAAGATGTTATCAATACTTCATTATAAAGTTTATTGTCTTTAAAGTAACTGTGGAGGAGGGGCAGGGAAGCATGGAACCTGACTAACCAATGCCACTCTCTGTCTGTTCCATGTACTTAATAAATATCTATTCACTCTTAAATCTTTGGAATGTTTTTTGCCTCTTGAAATTTTCCAGCTGCAAGTCTATTTGTCTGTGTTTGTGGGGATAAATAAGGAGCCTAAGGTGGGAAAATGTGACTGTGTGTTAAGGGCTGTGCTAAGTATGTTCTAGTATCTTTCTCTTACTGAAGTTACAGAAAGTGTCACCTACGTTGAAAAAAAAAAAAAAAAAGAGGGGGAATTGGGGGCATTCCCAAAATAGGCCTTAATTTTGCATGGTTCTGGTACTCCTTAGCTGAGGATCTCAAATCCCATAATATGCCTGGTGAGACTTGTAAGGACTGATTCAAGGTCATACTGGAGCTGTGAACTAGCTGCAGCTTTTTTTTTGATCATGAAGTAATGTCTGTCTAGTCATTAGAAGGATATTCTTTATTTCTTAACATTCGTGCAGCTCCTTGTCCTTTCTTCAGCTTTATCCCTCTACTAATCAAAAAACCCTACCTGAGCTTTGGCTGTGTTAGTCCTAATTGGCCTGACAATTCCTGTGTAATAGCACACATGTAGAAGTTTTGAGTGACACTGTTTAAAAAATTAGCAGCTGGTGCTATCTAATCCATGTAGTACATCATCATTCGCTGAGCAGGAGATAAAAAGCCCTAGGACACTTCTTTTCACTTAAGTAATTAATATTCTTGTTTGAATATCAGCATTCTATTTAAAGAAAAAGTTAAAAAGAAAAAAACCCTGAAGCTCAATTGTTGACACATCGACTGGTGTGTTGGAAGTGCTTTCATACTACAGAATCTGAGGCAGTGGTACTTATGATGCTGGCTTTTCAGCATCTTAGCACATTACAGTGTTGCAGCAATGTTTAAAAATAACCTAACCCCCTCATACTTCATCAGATTTGAATCCTTAACTGCACTAAGTCTCATTTCTTGATGCTTATAGTTTTCTTTACATTTTTGCGCACAATTTTTCCCTGTATGTAGAAGGCTATTGAGTTTATACATCTTAATGCAAGATGAAACTCTTGAGGCATCTGATGAGTCAGTGCTTTGAAACTTACTTTTAAAATAGCATAACCATACAAAACCATATAAAAACAATGCAAAACTGTCTTCTACTTTTCATCAGTACTTGGCAGATAGTGAGAACAAGAAATGTGTAGTATAGAAACAAGTCTGTATTATCTTGTTGTTTGCAATATTTTTTTAATGATAAAAATGAAGGGGAGGCAAACAGCAAGTTTTCTAATGCCTCTGATAGTTTACAATCTGAGAACAATTGGTGACTGAGGTTAGTATGTGGCAGGTTACTTTTTTATGCAAGAATATTGGAGGATGGTTGTGGGTTTTGCATGGGATTTAAAAGCAGTTGAGTAATGAAGGTTTAAGAAGTTACTATTTGACAGTTTCCTTTAGTACTAGGCAGTTTAGATCTTCTCAGCAGCAAATCCAAGTTAAACACTCCCACTGTTGACTATCACTTTTGGCTGGAGGCTGTTGGTTATTGTGCAAGTTCATGATGTGAATCAGTTTGATGAAGTGAACCAATTTAATGAACTGATCCAGATGAAAAATAACTCAAGAAAACAGCTTCTTGATCTGGTTTGCTCCAAGTAGCAGTGTCAGCACAATGAGACAAAAGCAGAGGGAATAAACGTAAACCCTTATGCCTGACCCCCTGACAAAGATGTAAAGCAAGTAAGTAGCATAGTGTATCGTACTTGGCATTAATGCCAAATGTACTGCCGTGACTTTACGAATAGTTTCAGCTGTATGCTCCCACTATACATAGGCTCTGTAGTAAATAGTCTTACTGTGGTGAGAGAACCTGGTAGAGTTTCTCTTATTGGTATAGTTTGCAAGGTCATGGGGTGTATGAAATCATTTGCCACCTAGGTGTTGATTAATCTACAATAAGATAAGAGGTGGCTGGATAAAGCATGCAGCTGGAATAACTGAATTCTAATTTCCTTAATCTTTTTCCTCAAGTCTTACTTGCTGAGTAGTTCTAATTATCGGCCATAATTGCTGAGATGCTTGAAAGTTTGATCCATTGCATTTCGTGAGAGCTTTCCATGTTATAGTACATAGAAGAGGTCTCAGGGTTTGTCCTGAAGGAGAACCAGTTGGCAAGACAATTAAATTAACAACCTACAGCCCATGCTCTGTTTCACAGTCAGGCAGCAGTTCATGAAAGCATATGCAGCATCAGCAGAGATTGTAAAAAATAACACAGCTTCTTAGTGGGTCATCAAACCTTTTGGATAGACTTTGCCTACTTCATAGTTGGTATGATTGTTAGCTGGGGGGAGGAGGTTGTCTTTGTTTGCTTGCTTTTCCAGGGGGCATTAAAGCATACCTAAGTAGTATGTCTTAGGGCTTTTGACATGACTTTGTATTTTTAGATGCACCCTGTACAATTATAATTATTTCTAGAGCGCTCTCTGTTTGTTTAGGATTCTACTAAAGTCAGAAAATCAGAAAAACCTTCTTTGGGAAGGGCAAGCAGGTGCTGCTGAAAAGAACATTGTCGTAGTCTATTACAGTAATCCATTAGCTGAATGCGTGTGTATGCATGTTTCTAATACTTCTTACTTATCTACCTCTCTCTTATATGTGGAAGTAATTATCCATAGATCTTTTTATTGGTTTCCTCCCAGCCTTACTCTTCTCCTTGCCCTCAATCGGTCCCTAATTCTTCATTGTTTTCTTTCTCCCTGTGTACTTTTGTTATTGTTTATCACTCTTTCTGCACACTGTTTCCCTCTGAGAACAAGGCTTTTCCAAAACTGATGTGCTTGACTGGTCCTGCTAACTACTACTACTTGCTGCAGCCAGTAGGAAGTATTTGTGCTGCTTCTGAGTGGTACCTTTCAGACAAGTACATTTATTTTTCTTTGATGCTTGTCTTGTGAGAAAGCATGTAATTGTGATGTCCTGGGGCTGCACCATAGCACTAGATGGGCAGTACTTCATTAGCTATTTGCTGTGCTTTTAATTTCCAATAATGAAAGCTGTAATAGAGTAGTTGAAAGAGAAGGTGATTCAAAATTAAGTGTGGTGCCATATTTTACTTTGCCACCAGCATCTTGCATGCGTGCTTTTGGAATTGAAAGGAAAAAATGTATTGAATTTTCAGATTTATGTGCTGAAGACTTGAATGCTTTCTGACTAGCATCCTTGCTGTCTTGGATGTTTTTTGAGCAGAGACATCATTAACAATGTAGGTTTGGAGCATCCATTAAATGCTGGTGACATGAATGCCAATGTGATGAAGGAAATGGGAACAGCTGGAACAATGTGGTTAAATTATAGCATTTTTTCAAGTCTTTTATACCATGTGATAAATAATAGAAAGTCTGTTCTTTTCTTTAACAAAGTGCGTAGGGTGATAAGAAGAAAGCCCTATAGGGCTTTTCCATTTAAAAGTGGGAAGTTCTGTATACCAAATACCCTTCTCTTTTAGACCCTCGTTTAGCACAAACTGTTTGCCAGGATGCTCTTCAAAATGTGACACTAACTCTGTGTGTTTGGTTTGTATGTAAGATAGACAAGGTGACATCAGGTATTTAAAAGGGAGCCCTTGTCTATTCCTTTGGCTGTCCCCAAAGCAAGTAATCCAGTTTCTGTTTAGTGTAATTTAAGGGAAGTAAAATGAGTTAACTAATATATCTACTACAGACAGATCTAAACTATTGGGTGTAATACCAAAATATTACATGAGAGGGAAATTGGAATGCCTTCTTTCTGAAATTACATCTGATGATGTAGTTGTTATCTTTGAAGGGTGTATGCGTGTGTGTATATTTATATAGTTATGGGTGTGTATATATATGTATGTAGTTATTCCAGTGCACTGTCACTTTTGAAACCAATTGAAATCACAGAGAAGTGCAGAGGTCTGTCAGATCATTAAAGCTGCTTTGTGCAGCTTTCACAGTATGTATCTGGAGAAAACCAAGTCTATTAAGTTACATTTAGGGAGAATGAACCATAAATGAACCATACTGTACTTTCTATTCTATTGAGTTAAAACAGCTGTGATAATTATAGTGGTTCCTACTCTTGGTGTACGACTCAAAATCCATTAACAAGTCTTCACACTTCTGAATCCTTTTATGGAAAAGAGCCAACTGCAAAAAGGTGTATGTTGCTTGTTAGTAGAGACTCCTATAAAGCCGTAACTACTTAGGATGGGCATCAACTCTGACTTACTTCATGAGTACTTTTGTTTTTCTTACTCCTGCATTGTTTTAAAGGCCTTCTGCACAGACTTTTTTTCTAAAAATACTACTTCTATATCAGAGGTATGCAATGTTTATTTATGTATGAAGACTATTTCTGAAGGAAGAGAAGCTTCCTTCTTAAAGAACACTTCTAGAGAGTTGTCATTTTGACTCATCAGTTGGTGTTATAGTTTTGAGTGGATGTACCATTGACTCTATGCTTGGAGAAAGATAAGGATGGAGGGAAGGTAGAATAAAATAATAGAATAGCTATCTAGTATTTGTGTGCTTTCTCGGATAATATATGCAATACCAGAAACATGCCTCATTCCATCTTCCTCTTTAGCTTGGCCAGGAGTAATATACACATTATTTCTTCCCACTGTATTGAGTTTGTGTGGCACAGTTTTATTAGTGGGGTGCTACAGGTGCTTATGTGAGAAGCTGCTGGAAACTTCCTCCATGCCTTTGGCAGAGCCAATGCCAGCCAGGTCCAAGACAGACCCACTGCTGGCCAAGGCAGAGCATATCAGTGGTGGCGATAGTGCCTCTAGGATAATGTTTAAGAAGGGGAAAAAAGAAACTGAGCAACTGCAGCCAGAGAAGGAAGTGAGAATGTGAAACAGCTCTGCAAGATAGCAGGGTCAGTGAAGGAGGGGAGGAGGTGTTCCAGGCACCAGATCAGAGGATCCCCTGCAGCTTGTGGTGCAGACCATGGTGCGGCAGGATGTCTGCTGCAGTCCATGGAGGTCTCTGCTGGAGCAGGAGGATGCCCAAAGGAGGCTGTGACCATGTGGCAAGCCCATGCTGGAGCAGGCTCCTGTCAGGAGCTATGGCCCTGTGGAGAGAGGACCCCACACTGGAGCAGGTTTGCTGCAGGGTTTGGACCCCATGAGGAACCCATGCTGGAGCAGTTTGTTCCTGAAGGACTGCACCTTGGGGAAGAGACCCATGTTGGAGCAGTCCATGAAGAGCTGTAGTCTTTGGAAAAGACTCAGGTTGGAGAATTTCATGGGGGACTGTCTCCTGTGAGAAAGACCCCACACTGGAGCAGGGGAAGAGTGCAATGAGGAAAGAGTAGCCAAGACAACTTGTGATGAACTGACCTCAACTGCCATTACCCATCCTCCTATGCTGCTCAAGAGAAGGAGGTAGAGAAAATTAGGAGTAAAATTAATCCTGGGAAGAAGAGAGGGGTGGGAGGAAGTTGTTTAAGATTTAGTTTTGTTTCTCATTACCCTACTCTGATTCAATTGGTAATTAGTTAAATTAATTTCCCCAAGTAGAGTCTGTTTTGGCTATGATGGTAAGGTGTTAATAATAATCTCTCCCTGTCCTTATCTCAACCCGCTGCATTTTCTCTCCCCTGTCGAGCTGAGGAGGGCAAGTAATAGAGGGTCTTTTGTGGGCATCTGCTATCCAGCCATAGTCAACCCACCACACCCACATGTGTATCTTCAGATATTATGAAACTTTCTTTGTTAGTGTTTTGTTCAAATTGCTGAGAAGTCCAAAGGGAGTCAACTAGCTGAATGCCTCAAGGAATTGGATTGTAGGGTTGGTCTCTAATCTTTAACATAATTTTACAAATGATAGGGAAGATGAGGTTTATGTCACTTTTTTTCAAGTATAGGTTTCATCAGCTGTTCATGCTAGCATGTGTGTAAATTAAGATACTGATATAAGAGCAGCTATGTCTATTTAATTCACATGGGATCAAGGATCAAATAGTGGTGTTTTTAAAACACAGAATGAGAGAGAGAAAAATTGGAATGACAGCAACATGAGCTCTCAAATGAATGGTCAAATTCGGTGTCTTTAGTAGTGAGAGGTATAAAACATGTCAAAAAAGGCTACCCAACAAAAGGTTTTCCCACTTAGGCTGGGTGCGAGAAAGATGAACTCCTTGCCATCTGACTGCATCTGAGTAAATCTTTAATCTCTAAAGTTAGAGGTATGATGATGATAAAGTTAGAGGTAAGATGCCTTTGGAAAAAGTAAGCTTATCAGTTTCTTTGCACATGACTAGACAGTACACTTCTGCTGGTGAACTGTATTTCTGTTTCCTTTTCACTTCTTAAAATCCCTTCTGGGCCTCCTCACAGTTATGCTGTTGCTGAATGTATATGTATCTGGTTTTGTTTGTTTGTTTCAGAAAATGTATTCATAGCAAAAGTTTTATTTCAGTCATAAACTAAGGGCTAAGAAAAGGACTGGACAGAGCCAAGGCTTGCAAGTCCACCACAGTACATTGCAACTTCTTACGAGGTGATCCAAATGGTGTTTACTAGCATTAACACAATTGCTTTCATGTTGAATGTGGCTAATGTTCCTGAATGCCCTTGAAAACAGAAATAACACTGCCAGCTGAGCAGAGCAGCACTCACTTTCCAGCAGTGCTTATGTCTGGAGTACTTCGTATTCCTTATAAACTGCACTGGAAATAGCAAATGGTGAGTCTAGTACTAGTTCACAGCAGGGAAAGGAAGGAAGGAAAAATAGTTACTATAGGTAGCATAGACATACCTAGGTGATCTAAATGAATTCCTTTACTGTAGCCCATGAACTACTTTATCATCCATCAAGGTAATTCAGGAATCAACCTAGATGGGAATATACCCTATGAGGCTTACTGCTTGGATTTTTGTTTTTTACTTTCACTAAATGCTGGGTTTCTGTTGGGCTTCTCTAGAATACATTTCCATGAATGGAAAACGAATAGGTTGAGACTGTAGTGAAGAAATACTGTAAATACAAAACTGGGGAGTTCAGCAAGCAGTAGACCTACTTCATCTGCAACCTGTAGGTACTCAGCAGAATGTCATCTGTGCATCAGGTAGGCTTAATACGTGGTACGTGTTGAATAGGACACTGTTTATTTGCCAGCATGGTGGTGTGTGCCTACTCACTAAATATTCTGAGAAATTCCAATCCTGTTCTAATTTTCACCAACATGAAAATTAGTTGACTTTGAACTTGGTGAGCTTAGAGGTAGTACTTTAAAATTACAGCAACACTATGACTTTGAAAGCTGGCCATCTGCAGGAATGCTTTCCTCCTATTAGTAAGATGGGCTATATATTCTATAACTTCCTTTGATATATCTGGTCACTGTGATTATATCTTACCACGTCAGATAATTATGCATGATGTCCTGAGCACTGACAGATGAAAATTATGTAGTGTGGCTTGTTGATGTATAGTATCTGACAGAAATACAGGTGATAGCTTCTTTTACATTATAATGATGCAACCTGCAATACTCTGTGTAGTGTCGTAGGGAAGTATTATCCAGGGAAGATACCCAGGCACAGCTACAGATTGGACAGAGAAGAGATTAAGAGCAGCCCTGTGGAGAAGGACTTGGGGGTGTTGGTCAATGAGAAAATGAACATGAGGCAGCTTCAGTGTGCTCTCGCAGCCCAGAAAGCCAACCGTATCTTGGGCTGCATCAAAAGGAGCGTGACCAGCAGGTCAAAGGAGGTGATCCTGCCCCTCTACTCTGCTCTTGTGAGACCTCACTTGGAGTATTGTGTGCAGTTCTGGTGTCCTCAACATAAAAAGGACATGGAACTGTTGGAACACGTCCAGAGGAGGGCCACGAGGATGATCAGAGGACTGGAGCACCTCCCGTATGAAGACAGGCTGAGGAAATTGGGGTTGTTCAGCCTGGAGAAGAGAAGGCTGCATGGAGACCTCATAGCAGCCTTCTAGTATCTGAAGGGGGCTTATAGGGATGCTGGGGAGGGACTCTTCATTAGGGACTGTAGTGACAGGACAAGGGGTAACAGGTTGAAACTTAAGCAGGGAAAGTTTAGATTGGATATAAGGAAGAAGTTCTTTACCATAAGGGTGGTGAGGCACTGGAATGGGTTGCCCAGGGAAGTTGTGAATGCTCCATCCCTGATGGTGTTCAAGGCCAGGTTGGACAGAGCCTTAGGTGAGATGGTTTAGTGTGAGGTGTCCCTGCCCATGGCAGGAGGATTGGAACTGGATGATCTTAAGGTCCTTTCCAACCCTAACTATTCTATGATTCTAATTTAATGAACTATTCTATGATTCTAAGATGTGTGCTTTTTAAAAAAAAAACTATTTATTTATTTAATGCAATAGCTGAATCAACCATTGTAGAATTACAGAAGCCCTGCATATCCTTTGCATTGTCTCTGCAAAGTTTAGCCTTAAGCTAAGGTATAAGACTTCTGAGTAGCTCTCAAGCAGCCTAATCCACTGACCTGAGTGAGACCTGATCTATCCCAGAGTACAGTTTGTGTTCTCACCTCAATCCTTCACTGACATCTGAGATAAGCTAGAAAGAACTTTACAAATTTCTGTACTCATTGTACACTTTCACTTTCTCCTTGAGATACTGGGGAATTTGCTGAGAAAGAAGGAAAAACATAAGGATCTAAGATTTAAGATCTTAATGTTAACAGTAAATTTTAGAGACATGTCTGCAGGATTACTATATGTTATTATTAATGTAGCTGGGAAGATCAAAGCTGAGTTGCCATCTACCTCTTTGCATTTTGAGTGTCTCCCGATCAGCCAGTAAATTGGATGTCCACTGCTGGCAACTGAATTGCACTTGATAAAGCGGACTGTTGACACTGAGTTTGCTGTCTATTGGAGATCAGTAGGCTTAAAGCATGGCATTACTGAAAAAGGTATGGTCTCTGCCCCAAAGAACTGTTTTAAAAGATAAAAATAAAAGTGAAACAACCCACACACACTACCCCAGCCCCAAAGAAACCTATGCACATGCACGCCACACACATCACCTTAAATAGGCAGCTGAAGAGATTCTAGGGATGTAAGAAAGAAGTGGTAAGTAAGAAGGCTGGGCTTTCCATTGGCAGCCTTAACTGGAATTCCTTAAGGAATTCAGGAGCTGCTATTGCTGAATTGCTGTCTGTTACATTTTAGTAGCCAGATTATAGGAAAGAAAGCAAGATACTTGGACAGAGCTGGCCACCGGATTATACCTATCCTGTGGATGAGTGGAAATTTTCTATTAGGTTTAAGCCAGTAGCACTGATTTTAAAGGAAAAGAGGCAGGTTTAACACTTCATCTGTCTCTGTTCTGCTTTATAGAACTGTTTTATAGCCTTAGGCTGTGTAATTTGTGCCTCATCGGCGCTTAGGTAGTTGTACAACACCTGGATTCCCTTGTTTCCCCAAGTTTTCTCACAACAGGCAGTCTTTCTTGCTAGAGGAGGAGGCAACTTCTTTTAGTAGCTGCTGAGGAGGAATTCACTAAGGTCTTGGCATTTGCACTCTGATGTTAGAAAGCAAGAGCAAAAGACTGAGAAAGTGCCCAGTCACTAAGACCTTTAGAATCAGAGTATATTTTCTGAGCAGCTGTCAATGGAATGTGTGTGAGATTATTATTGTTTGCAGTAGCTTTATTGATCTTGGCTTTGAAGTCCAGAAATCTGTTTATGGCAGCCTATAAAAATGAACAGCTACTTCTTTTTTTGCTGAAGGTTAACACACTGTGTTTGTTTAATTGAATTGAAATGGCTTTGTGTGGTCTAAATGTCAGTGTTAATGAATTTTCGAGTGATTCCAGATTCTCCTAGTTGGACAAAATATATAGATAAAAAGCAGTATGTTAAAAGGGGGTGCTATCCATTTCATTTAATAAGATAAACATGGATCTGAAGAGAAACATTATTGCCTCTGTCACAGTTCACTGCCTGAGAAGGTCCTTTTCAGTTTCCAAGTCTGTTTTTTTTTTTCAGTTTATGTTATTTACATCTGTGTTTCTTTGGAAACAGTAGAAAGAAAAGAAAAAATGCAGAAGGCCAAAAGTAGTACCTTTTGGAATACCCAGCTTTTTTATGAAATCACTTGATGGAGGGAAGATCTTACTGCAGTGACATGGGAAGACTTGTATTTGTTTATAGCTTCCTGATTGCAACAGGAGAGCTGGAAATTTGCAGTACTACTTGGCTGTAACAAGTTCTTCCATGAACTGCTATGGGCATTTTCCCCTTTGAGTTTTCTTGTTCTGAAACTAGTTCACCAAGCCTTCTGTCTAGTTTCATTATGTAGTTTCTTCTTTGCCCTGCTATTTGTCAGGTAAATGTAATGCGTATTGAGACTGTACTGTAAGCTTAAGGCACAGATACTTAATCTAGAAGCAGTTTACCAAAACATATGTGGGTCATGATATTTGTTTTACAGCCCTATTTCTTTTCCTCTAAATGTTGTATTGACAGGCTTTCTTAAAAAGTTCTTGCAGTTTGTCATGTTTTAATTAAAAATGGGAATGTGTTTGAAACAGGATTGTGGACCATCCTGTGGTCCAGGATGCTGCTCTGCACCCGAAAAGAGGCAGTCCTTTTCGAAAGATCCTTCACCATATGTTTAGCTGTATAATATATGTTTCACCTATCTATAAATGGATTGGGATGTTGCTGAAATAAGCATTGTGTGACCACAGCAGGAAAAGATTGCTTGTATCTTGATTATACCCTCAGTTATGTCTCTTGTGCTCTACCTAGTCAAGCTACTCTGTTAGGGGCTTTCCCCTTCAGTGTTCTCTCTTCCGGTTACTAGACAGTTACATGACAGACACCAGTGACTACAGCTCACAGGTGACCACTGACTGCAACATCTGCCCCTCCTCAGTTAATGACTACCCCTATCCCAATTTGTAAATGTAGAGACTGCAGGACTGGAAGTTAGAATAAACAGAAAAAGGCCAGAGGAGTGAAGAGAGTGTATCTTAATCTTTATGAGAAACTGGAATATTTAGCACCAAGCCAGAAAGTGTATCTTTTTTCAGCCCAACAGCATGAGTGCTCACTTTATTTATTTATGTATTTATTTATTTATTTATCCATTTGTAGAATATTTAGAATTTCCCCCACCCATTTATTGAGAGCTCAAACAGAGCAGTGATGTTCCCCAGGGAATATGAAGTTACACAGATCATTGCTCTCTGTCAGGGCTTTCAAATCTTGCAATGCTCTTGAGAAAGTTTGTTCGCGAGATAGGTTCGTCATCTATTAAATATGGTCTCCAGGGAATGGTTGATAATGTACAATTAAATGAAAGCTGAACACAGAGGATATCCTGAGCAGCTGTATTCCTCTGGCTAAAATCTTCTATTAGCAGATGCAACTTAAATAAAGGTGAAAGGAATACTAGCAGTTAGAGTTAATAAACCCAAAAAGATTCTTTGCGCCCTTCTCTATATCAATGTGGTCTTCACTGGAGCTTTTCAAATCTTTGTCCTATCATACCTTAAATAATTCTGTTGTGAAGACTAATGCTATAAAAAGAAATAAATTAAATTAGAGGCTTATTTGAAATCCTTTCCAAACATGAAAGATCCTGTTTCAAAGCCTTTGATCTCAATAGGTTTTGGATCAAACAAAGACTATAGGTTCTATGCATATCTAGAACTTGAAGGGGTGAAAAAAGGAGTGAAATTCAATTTGCATTTTCAAAATGCAGTGGATACAAGGAAAGTGAAGATGTGATAGATGCTTACCTGTTTGATTTGCCTTAGGAAGTCTCAACTGAGAAACAGTGCCTCTCTTGCTGCGTTGAAATTTTGAGATACCTACAGTTTAGTTCATTATGCAGGAATAGCACCTGCTTGTGTAGGGAGGGAAGGCCATTGTAAGAAGGATCACAGTGGCTTAGAACTGTATTTATTTTGTAATTTGAAAATTTGTTTTGACTTTTTGTGTTAAATATGTCAGTAAGTACAATGTTGTATTGTTTCCAGTAACACGAAAATCTTTGTTTTAACTAACAGGTGATGCTACCGTTACATTTGCAGTGAGGGTTGAGGTGAATGCTCTTTAGGAATACTTATTTTTTAGGTTGGGATTTAGCAGTTTTACAGATTAATTAGGTTTCAATAATAATTTTTTATGTCTCACAGAATGAACGGGTGAAAACTGTCAAGTTTCTGTCAATGGATCTGTTCATACTACAAGATTTCTGTTTAATTTTTGTTGATAGTCCCAGCAGGGGATCCCAGGGTGAGCTCCAAAGGATGCTTCTGCTGTTAAAGGTATCACCAGAATTATATGAATATACAAAATGCACTGCTTTTTTACCCAATCCATGCTCTATGAAACTTGACAGTTTTTGAGTAAGCCAAGCCATTTATTTAGTAGATCCTCCTTTAGACCTAAGCTTGAGGAGTCTTCTTAGCTGAGGAGAGCATCACTAGTCTTTAAGTCAGTATACTGTGGGGGTTCCTTGCTTTCTTCAGAGGTTTCATATACTGTCTGTTGCTCTAGGAGAAATGAAAACTGTAAGCTCAGGCCTTCTCAGGCAAAAGAAGCCTTTTACTACATGAGGGAAGATTAGAAATATGCACGTTGTCACATAAAGCTTCCATCAAAAGGGCGATACATTTTGTGCATCTTTCTCCCTACCTTGGATATTTTTTTCTGAGTTAAATATCTATCTATGTATAATGCGTTCAAATAGTTGAACATACTGTTTTCTATTGTTATTGGTATTAAGATTACTGTGCACTGTGGTGTAACCGTATCTGTGAACCAGTTTCAGGTGATTGGTAATAAATGTGAAAATCTGTGTTTTTTTCTAAAGGCAGAATTTTTCTCTCTAAACTGACAACATGCGTGGAATCGGCCTGTATTATCTTTGAGACTTCACAAACAGGTGCTTGAGCAACAGAAGGAGATAATACTTCCCACGTGAAATATATAGGGGTTTATTTCCTTCTACTCTCACAAGGTTCTCTGAACTCAAGTCTTTGTCCTCCAGTTATTCTATAGTATCTATTTGTACAATTTGGGGAGAAGGTGGGATTTAGATAACCTTCCTGGATGCACACCAGGACAGCAGCAAAATTTCTTTGCTGTATTTGGAAAACTTCTAGTTCTGGGCTTCAGAAAGAAGGTATGAAACATTAGCTGAGTTTCTACTATGCTATGCAGATAACTCGGGTTATAGTACAAATGTTTGAATTTTATGTCTCTTGCAGATGTCCCACAAATTAATTTTCTGTTTTGATTGGAAACAATTTTTGTTGTTCTCTACTGAAAACATCTACAAATGAGTTGAAAAGGAAACCTTTGAGTTAAAATAGATCTCTGTTCAGCAATAGCTAATTAGATGTTCCAGACCATTCTGCTGCAGGGCTCTGCAGCATCGTTTCCAGTTCAGTGCATTTTTGTATGCATCCTTTCTTCTCTTGAGAAGCAGGTTTTTTGATTGTGATTTCTGTAATTGTTTTATAGCTTTTTACTTCTACTAATTCTTATGCAGAGGCTGCACTTGCAGACTAATAACATGGATCTTTGTGTTTGTCCACAGTGTTAAGATACACTCCCTCAGTGGAAAAACACCTCAGGGCTCCCAGTCTGAGCAGCAAAGCTCAGAGGTGAGGGGTCTTCATGGCAGTTACTGAAGTCAAAGTAGTATCCACTGAGGCTAAAAGGTCAAATTTCTTGGGTATTGGGTTTTTTTCTCTTTTGAATGATATTGAACACTTTAACAGCATCATTTTTCTTTCTTAAATGTAAGCAAAGACAAGACCTCATAACCATCATACTGCTATATCAGCTTTACTCACATTTCTTTTGCCATTGGTAGGTCAGGAGGATATTTTTTCCTCCCAGTGATATATAACTGCTTCTGAGAAAGGTTAAAAAGCAGCAGACATCATGTTGTGTATGTTTGGAGGGTGAAGACTTAAGAAGGCATAACTGATTTTGTATGTTTTGTTTTCCGTATTTGTCACTCTTAGCTGTGCAATCCTAGGGACTCTTCTGTGCAACTCATTCCAAGAAAATGGATTGGTGCCTTCTTTTATAGGTGCTTCTTATTCATCAGAAGCTGTAAGTCTCTGATATCAGCGTAGGTCCTATCAAAATGGCTGAAATATTGCAAGGAACAGACATGGTTCTTTGGCTTTCAAATTTTCAACCATTGAGTTACTGTCAAAAAATTATCAGGGAAGGTCATAAATGAATCATACAGCTTCTAAACATAAATAAATCTGATAGTGATGTGGTTCTGCAGACCAATTTCAGATAGTCTTTATGGACTCCTAGGCCACCTCTGGGATCCCTGTCTTGGAGCTGGGACTTCTGAATTTTTTCACTACTGTCTCACTTACTTTGTGGTGCTTGGTAAATTGTATGTGGCTGAAGAGATGCCATGCTACTGCACTTCTTAATATAGTCTACTGGGAATTGCAGGTTCTTCTGCATGTGTGCACCACTGAGGTACTTTTACCCAACTGCCAAATAGTGATAGTATTTATTCTTTCCAAGCACAATGATATATAAGGAAGAAAAACTTGTTTAAATTGTAAGGTGTTATGATTTCACGTTGGAAATGGTCATCACATTTTATAAAGACAATGTCATGCAAATATTTTTAACAAAAATAAAAGTGTAAGGTGACCTTACAGTCTTTGTTGGAATTCACTTTAACAGAGTGTGGCTAAGCAAGGAGGTTGCTGAACCCTTGGGGTATATTGGGGTGCCTGGAGTCAATGCAAACAGATAGCAAAAAGAAATAGTAAATACGATTTGTCTGTTGTGAGCTAGTTGTCTTTGCTGATTTCACTGAAAGGGGGGGTGTGTGCCCACACGTGTGGTAGTATGTTTCAAAAATCTTGTATTATAAAATTTCATTAGCATTTTCTCTTGGTAATTGTTTTCTGAGTGATAGGGAGGGATAGAAAAACATTTTGTTTAAATTATAAGGTCAGATTCTGTTTCTAAACATGCTTCTTATTACAGATTCTTTGGAGACATTTGTTGCTCTTAATGAATAGTTTTAGGCCATTTCTTTGTGTGTCAGCACAGATTTGAAAAGGAATGTATTATTTCCTTTTTTCTTTTAATTTCAAATGAGGCTAGAAAGGCTTGTGTTTCTTGGGATATTAGTACAAAGCATGCAATTTCCCCACCTATAACTTTAACTGATGCATGGCTTATCCAGTTGGTCTGTAGTAATCCTTTACACTTGTCACATGAGTACTGGTACCCACAAACATACACCTTCTGGACTACTAAGTACTTAAAAAATTGAAGAAGTTGCATCTGGTTGTTTCCATTAATGTGATGAAGTGGCCAGAAAGATTTTCTTAGTAATGTAAGCTGGTAGATATTTTTTACTTATTCCATATGGAATAATAAGAATTGGAATAATGTTTTTAATAGTGATCTTTGTGTCCAACCCACAGTTTTGTGCCCTGTAGTGCAGAAAGGAAAACTGATTCCCTACAGATAAGAACGCTGAACAAGCACTGCTGTGTGACATTACATTAGCCCTTAAAGGCTTAGTGCTGTGTCTGTGCAGAACAGAGGCAGGAGCTGGTGCACCTGGGATTCATTTGGCAGTTCCCATTATCACTCATGACTCTGATTGCTCGTCTTCTTGGCAACCTCTTCTGGGAAGACCAGGAGTGAAAACAATTCAAAGGTGAACTTGGTTCTCAGCCCTAGAAGTTCCTGACTTATTAGCAGCAGTGTTGGAGGCAGTGACTTCTCCCTACGATAAATCTGCAAGCAGATGTCCTTATTCAGATCCATGTCTACTGCAAAAATTTCAGCAGTTCTAAATGTACTAGCAATGAAAGACCTCTAAAATCTCAGCAATGTGCCCTTATGTGCTCTGCATCCTTTAGAAGCTGTCAGTTGATGAGTCTGTTGTACCCATATTCACTGGTACTTTTAATGTGTTTTGTTACATTGAGAAACTATTAAAAGCATGTGTTGTGGCAGCTAATGATAATTCCTTCCTGACAGCATTACAGGTAACAGCATCAAACCAAAAGAGGTACTTATATAGAAATACGTGCATAAAACCCTTTAAAGCACATTTCTTCTAGACTGATGTGTGGGGAATAGTATGGTACTGTACAGTAAAGGCAGCATTAAGAAATATCAACAGGATGCATCAGCATCTGCCTGTCAGAAGAGCAAGTTATAATAGTCTTTGTTGGTGCAGGTCACATTTCATGATGACTTTACTCCTTTCTGTATTCTCTGAATCAGACAGCCTGGTTCACTTAATGTGACTAAAGTTCCCTCAAGGATGCATCAAATTTGTGAGGACTCTTTGTTTCTGGATACAGAATGTGTAGCTAACTTTCTGTGATATTTGTCATTTCAGCTTATTGGTATAAGGAAAGGGGATAAGGAAAGGAATTAAAGCAAAGGCATTGTCTGGTATGACAACTTAATAAAAATCCAATAAATTACCATTAGGAAGTTTATTGTGGGTAAACAGTCAATCATATATTGCAGTGTTTATTAATACTGATTGCTTATTTTCTTGCCCCTTTTGGAAAGAATTTGCATCCCAAGTAATCAAACTTTCTTCCATCAGCACCTCTCAAAGTACCCTGTGTAGGTAGAGAAATATTTCTCTTCTCACTTTGCAGAAGGGGAGAGTGAAACTCAGAAACTTGCCTTGTGTTCCAGAACAAACAAGCAGCAAACCCAGAAAAATATACCATGCATTAAATTCCTTATCTATGGGAGTTCCTCAGGGAGGCAACCATCACAGTTAACCCCTTCCCAGAGTGCAAGGGTATGTGTCTGTATGTTGAAGAGCTGAGGAGATAACATTACAGAAGGAATTGATTAGGAGTAATTTGCCCGGGGAAGGGAGCTGTATTGTGAGCTGTCAGCAAGTAATGAAGCAAGGATTCCAATTGACAGGTGGACCAAAGCTTTTTCAGTAGGAGGGAGGAGGAAATCAGTTCCAAGATGCAATTGCTCTAATTGAGGCTGTGAAGAGATAAATGGGGAAAGTTTGAAACAGCTGGAGACTGCTCTGAAGGAAAACTTTGAGGGTTTGTTATCCTCTCAGGAGGTCTTTTAGTCACCATGGCGATGCCTCTGGCAGACATCAGCAGGAGAAAAAAAAACAACAGTGAAACCAAAACCAAAGTCAAACAAAAGCCCCCAAGCAAAAAATTCCAGACATACGGGGGGAAAAAAGAAATAAATATTAGTGGAGATGTTCTTTGAACTGGCACTTGAAATGAACTTTAAGTACACATCTAAACTGTGCTGGGGTGCCATGGTTACAGGCTCTGTCTAAAAAAATCAGTAGTTATACTAAAAAAATCAGTAGTTATAAAATAATGTGTATTGATCACCAGGAACAGTAGTGTTGGACCTGGGTTTTCAGGGGACACAGATACTTCTGCAAGCCAATTTTCCTATGTGTCCTCTTGAAAGGTGTGTAGAAAGTGTGAAGGTATGCTTAGGTAGTGTGTCGTTGAAAGGAGAAGGATGGTTTTGTGAAACCTGCTTCAGACCTAGAAGGGGGGGGGGGAAGCATGGAGGGAGCTGACCATCATTATTAATCTTTTTGTCTCCCTTGACATTCAGCTGGCTGCTTTGGGTTTGTTTTGTTTATTTTTTTCTTACAGTTTTGTCTCATTACTCTTAGATATTTCTTTTTGCTGCCACTTTGAAAGTTTGTCTCCTTTCTCACTATAGGCATATTTCAAATACATTCCGCAGATAAGCTATATGTAGAGAATATAGCTTGTTTTTTAAATCTCATCGGTCAGCCCTTCTAGTTCTGGATAATGTATACTGTAGCAGAAAGGGGTGGGGCTAGCCAACACTTCTGTTTGGTTTTCTTCTGAAATTTAAATAGGATCATATGCTGAGTTCAAGTTAATGTAGAAAAATACATACTTACAATATGTTTCTGCTTCAGCATAATTGACAGATGCCTTGGTGTCGACTGGCTTATTTATTTGTATGGTAGTGGCAGGCAAAAGACTACCTACTACATCAGGACCCCCTTGGGCCAGTGCTGAACAAGCAAATGACTAGCTGTAATTGCTGTATGGGAGATACTACCCTGTAATGTTAAACTGGATGCAAATGAATTGACAGAAATAGAAGAAAAAGCAAAGGAAAAATGGGAGCTGCAGTAATAGTGTTGTGTACCTGAAAGAAGAAGAATTTTATTTCAGAATGTTGGAAAGGTTATATTTTAAGATAGAAGCATCTTTGGATTATTTTGCAGTAGTCTCTAGAGAATCTAATCAATGATCAACCTTAAGTGGTATACACACATAACTAAGAACTTCCAGGCACTGTTCTCTCAATTAAATGCTACTTACCCTACCTGTCATTTCATAACTCACTTCTCGTGTCTTGTTTAAAATGTATGTTGTGGAAGAAGATCTGCAGAAGAAAATATTTGGATTATTCTTCCTTTCTGCATACAAAGATTAGCATGGAAGGAGAAATAAATATGAGAGCCAAAATGTATAATGCCAATTTGCTGGAGAAGTAAAAGCAAGTTTTCCTGTTTTATTGAAGGAAACTATTTCTTTAGCTTTTCCCCTTTTAATAAAAAGAATGATGCCAATACGCTTGCAGTAAGGAAGCATGCTAAAATGCAGTATCTTGATTTATGTAGTACTTGGTGATGGAAGTCTCCACATCTGAAAGCAAGGGCTTAACAATAATGGAAGTTCATGTTTTCCTATAAACTTGTTAAGCAAGATGCTGGTAAATTGTTAAAAGTGTGGAGGTAGGGAAGGGCTCTTGTGTTTTTTGTTAGTTGGACAACTTGTCACAGGAGCCTGCAATTGTGTTTCTGGGATTTCTTTTTCTTTTTTTTATCCTGGCATTTTCTTGGTATGGTTTATCTTGATTCCTTTGTTTCTATGAGGTTGAGCCTAAAGGTCATATCAGAAAAATCCTGTACTTTCCTACTCACCAAAGATCTTGGTTTTGTAATGTTGCATATAAAAGACAAGTGCGGCATATCTGCAAATATGGTGGAAAATAGTTAACTACTCTTGATAGCTAATAGTTAATTGTTCTTGAACTCTTTTCACCAGTGGTTAATAGAGCTGCCTTTTTCTGAGTCCTTTTTGACTGAATGCAAAAGTGTATGTAGACCATAGTTCTTACCATGGTCAAACTCAGTGTGGTCGTAATTGCTCAATATCTGGATTGGTTGATCTACTATAAGGAGGCAAGTAAGACTGTTATTTTGGCATCCACTGGTACACAATCTATGTTCTTTTCTGTGGAACGCATTATTTATACACTCTGCTTGATAAAGTTTAGCTGTAGATACAAGAAGTGGAAATTAACTTGCACAGGACAATCTTAAACTCCGTCACAGCATATAGCCACTTGACCTAACTCAGAAGAGAGAAGTGTACATCTTCTTCATTGTTTGGTTTCTAGGCTTTTTCCACTGGATGGTCTAGCTGCTATGCAAGTGCTAACAATTCTTGAATTTCCTCTTGGTCTACCATCACAGTAATTGGGTGCTGCTAGACTATGCCTAATGCCAAAGTAGCTGGACAGAAATGTCTATTACACTGCTCTGCTGTGTGTGGTATAAATTGACTTTGGCAGTGTTATGTGATGATTGCCTTCAAAGAGAAAGGTCCATCCTGAGTACTTGTGGAATATGTTGTTACAGAAGAATGTGATTGATGGAGGAAGTTCTTAGATACTCTGTAGCAGGTGGAAACTTTTGCCAGCAGCAACTTCAGTTTTCCAGTGATTGTTCTTCCCTGTATAATATGTTACAGAAGAGTTCATATTTGAATATGAATTAAGATGTAAGCACATACTATGCCCATAGCAGTACTTAAAGGCAGTTTATTTTACAAGTAAATGTACTTGAATTAAGTTACTGACCTGAGATGAATTGCTCTAGATTTACACTTGTTGCAAAGTCAGAATGACAATCCCTTTCCTTGTGTTTGTGACCCTACTGTTCTGTTGTGCCAATTATCGTCACCTTATAAATTCAGCAATTTATGACAGGAGAATCAAATAGAGAGAATAAAAGGCAGTGGTTCCTCTTTAAATATAAATAACTTTGAGGGTTAGCAAAAATGACAAGGAATCTGATTGTACATAAAAAGAAATGAATTAATGTACAAGTGTGTTGAGTATTTCAAAGTTTTCTCTGTATAGAGGCCACCTTTCAGAATAGCCTGTTAACCTCTGAACAAAACAAAATGAGCTAATTGAACAGCTTTCACTTCTGAGACCAGTGAAAGAAAATTGGCTTTTTCCAGAATTTGCTTTCTGCTTTAAGTATACATTCCAATATATTAAGTAGTACTGAAGGGGAGATACAGCTGTCAGAATGACATGTTGGAAGGACTTTCCTGCAGCTCCCACAGGCTTTTTGAGTATCTTGTAACAGCATTCTCTTATGGAAAAACAAAACCAATTCTACAGTAATCTTATTCTCTAGAACAAAAAAGCAGAGTTGGATTTGAGTTGGATTTGGAGCAGAACACCTAAATTTGAAGAACTGACCTGTAACTCCAAGTATAAAACATGAGATCATTTGACTTAGTAAAAATGGGAGAAAAGGTCAGGTTAATGAATTGGGTCTAGGAGGACTAACTGCTTGGCCAGCCTCTAGGCCTATTCTCACAAGAAGGAAAATGCTTTTCTGGATTTGCAAGAACATAGGGCATTATGCTGTATAGAACACGAGTGGCACTTGGTGTGTTTCATGAAACACTTAGCTAATTGTATAGCTCAGGACTAGGTTCTGCTGTTTCTTGAAGACCAAGTGGTTGGTCTTAGAACAGGTACTTAAATTGATAAAGTGATGCTTGCAGGGTTTGGAACTGAAAGTGATGTCATGAGTTGTCATAGTGGGACATTTATTTGTAACAGGAATATTGAGGATAGCAAATGTAAAGTGAGGAGATTCTTGCTAGGATAGAAGAAATATTAATATCCAAGAGCCTACATCACATTGTGGCACTTAGATATTCAATAAAACTAATGAGTTGTCATGAGGTACTCTGAGACAAAGTAGATGGGGGAAAAAAAAGTGAAAATGTTATTAGTGGGGTATTATGGCTAGAAAATACATTGAAAATACCACGTCTACTAGTGAACTACAGAGTTGCCGCCTTGCCTAGGTGCTACTTGCAGGCACACAAAGAGCAAAAAGCTAACTTGGAATAGCTTACATGGATTTAAGGAGGACTAACTGCTTGGCCAGCCTCAGTGCTTTCTACAGTGAGACTGGCTTTGTGAACAGATTTTTGTTTACAGATGTTTATTACAAAGGCTTTGATACAGTTTTCTGCAGTATCCCTATATCCCAACTCGTGAGATAGGGGCTTGGTAAATGGAGGATGAGGTTGGTGGGAGATTGGCTCAATTACTGGTTTAAAGGGCTGTGCTCAGTGGCAGAAAGTTAGAACAGGCAGCTTATAACTAGTGATACCCCTCAGGGGCTAGTGCCGATACCAGTATTGTTTACTTTCATGTTGATGATCTGGATGATGGAACAGAGTTCACTCTCAGCAAGTTTGCAAATTACCAAGTTGAGGGCAATCATTGATGAGCTGCAGTTCAGAGGGACCTCAGCTGGTTGGAGAAATGAAGCCATCATGAATCTTGTGAAGTTTAAATGCCAAGTCCTACATCTGGGATGCATAATTCCTGTGCAAAAGGAGAACAGGCTGTGTTGCAACTGGATGTTAAGAAAGCAGCTGCATAGAAAAGGTGGAAAACCATTTGAATTTGAGTCAGCACTGGACCCCTGTGACAAAGAGGGCCAATTTCATAGTAATCTGCCTTAACAATAGTGCAGCCAGTAGGACAAGGGAGAGGATTGCTCCCCTCTAGTCAGTGCTTATGAGATCCCATCTGGAATGCTTGTACTCAAGTTTGGGCTTCACAGTAAGAAACAGGTATGGAGGGTAGAACAAGTATGGCAGAAGACCACTGGGGGATAAAGTTGCTGGAAAACATGACATGTGAGGAGAGTCTTGAGAGAACAGGCTTTGTTCAGCCCCAATGGGAAAGGGAGGAAATACTATTGTTGTCTTTAACTACCAGACTAGGAGTTCATAGAGAAGACTCTTCTTGGTGACCCACAGTGAGAGTTCCTAAGCAATTGGATCTCACTGGACTTGCTTTGAGTTTGAGGAGAGGGAAACTTACATGACCTTGACAGGTTCCTTCCAATTATTTGATGGTTCTTTGCTTCTAGGCATTTCTGGTGAGAAGGACTACATGTTCTTTGTTTGTTATGGGAGTATGAAGAGCAATCCCAGGCACAGCTGCAGGCTGGGCAGAGAAGAGATTCAGAGCAGCCCTGGGGAGAAGGACTTGGGGGTGCTGGTCGATGAGAAAATGAACATGAGCTGCCAGTGTGCACTCGCAGCCCAGAAAGCCAACCGTATCCTGGGATGCATCAAAAGGAGTGTGACCAGCAGGTCGAAAGAGGTGATCCTGCCCCTTTACTCTGCTCTTGTGAGACTCCACCTGGAGTATTGTGTGCAGTTGTGGTGTCCTCAACATAAAAAGGACATGGAACTGTTGGAACAAGTCAGTTCCAAGAGAAGTCAAGAGAAGTCAAGAGAAGGGCCACGAGGATGATCAGGGGACTGGAGCACCTCCTGTATGAAGACAGGCTGAGAAAGTTGGGGCTGTTCAGCCTGGAGAAAAGAAGGCTGCGTGGAGACCTCATAGCAGCCTTCCAGTATCTGAAGGGGGCCTATAGAGATGCTGGGGAGGGACTCTTCATTAGGGACTGTAGTGATAGGACAAGGGGTAATGGGTTCAAACTTAAACAGGGGAAGTTTAGATTGGATATAAGGAGGAAGTTCTTTAATGTGAGGGTGGTGAGGCACTGGAATGGGTTACCCAGTGAAATTGTGAATGCTGCATCCCTGGCAGTGTTCAAGGCCAGGCTGGACAGAGCCTTGGGTGAGGTGTCCCTGCCCATGGCAGGAGGGTTGAAACTTGATGATCTTAAGGTCCTTTCCAACCCTAAGTATTCTATGATGCTATGATTCTATAGTTTCTATTGGTTCAGCATTATTCAGTATCTCTAGTTCAACTTCAGCGCAAGGCACAGTCACTAAAAATTACTTTGTATCCATATCTTGATATATTATTCTTGTTATATGGCATTCAGAATGATGCTTCTAAACATTAATGATCAAAAGTTTGAAAAACTAGCGTTTATAAAAATTTCATCTTTCTTTCTTTTCTTTCTCACCTTCCAAAGAAGTCAGGAGGTAAATGATTATATGCTACTTGCATGCCTCCAGCTGTAACCTGTAGAGCTCTGTAGGATGAAGGTGCTGCAGTCTGAGCAAGAATGAGTGACCCTTAACGTAGGGTTTAAGAGGTATTCCAGGCCTGGAGATGAAAGGATGAAGAACAAATCCTCTGTATTATTGAAGCGTGTGAATGGCATGAAAGAGCTAGAGGTAAATCAATAGTTTGCATTTACAGCACAGGAGTGGGGAAAAAAAAAAAAAAAATGGAGTGGGATTTATTTTTCCAGCTTATTTGAGAGAAAATTTTTTCCCCTTCAGGGGCCACAGAGCTGAGTTTTTTGTAGAATTGTATGCCTTTGGCACCATGGAATGTGTACTCAAGAGAGAACTCTTCCCTGTGTTGTCTCCCAAATAAGTGATTTAGTAATTAAATGCTTTATTGGGACCTCGGATGGCAATTCACAAGAAAGCAGTAGAAACTGAAACTAAAATATTGAGGTTCAGTGCTTGCCAGGTGGAGATAATATATGCTTGAAATATGAGTGAGGAAATCTTTACCAATTTTAATTAAAGTTTCTCAGTGGGAGTAGGAGATGAGGTTAAGAGGACATGGCTGACCCATTTTTAGCTGTTTCTTCAGCCTTATTAATTTAACTTCTCTCCCTAAAACTTCTTAGCAATACTCATTAAATACCATATGGTTCACTCACTGCTCCAGGAAATCCCTTCTCCATGTCTAGATAGGTGGTTGAGTAGCACTTGTCACTGATCTACCTTAGCACTGTGTGATGTGGCACATTACCTTTTAATATAGATTCATTTCTAAGGCAAGCAAGATAAATTCCTCCTCTTAGTTTGTATAGGTCCTCTTCAAAAATAGGAAATGTCAGGGCATTTAGGATCATATACTACATACAGGTGTAAAAATGCAGCACTAAAGCAAAATTTAAGGTGTGTAAGAAAAGACAGTAAGTAGCCTTCTCTATGAGGATATTATGGACATTATCTGTAATATTCATAGAAACTTATTGTTTCTCTGCCCAAAGTCACCTAGTACTTTCAATATGAAGCATAGGGAAATTGCTGCCATCATTAGATCAATGTGATCAGCCCAAGCCCCTTCGTTATCCTTGCTTGTGTGACATATGTGATTGCTCTGTGCAACTGAAGGCCACAGACTCAAGGCTTCAGGAGATAATGTGTTTTAGTCCAGATTGTAATGGCTGAACTTCTCAGGAAACATGGTAATAGGAATATCTTATTCACTCAATACTGTTGAGGCTGCTGTGCTGCGTGCCTTTATCACCCTGCTCTTCTGGAGAAGGCTCAGGTTCAGCTTTGCCATTGAATCTCATGGCAGGATCCATTACTGCATGTAGCTGTAAGATGGAGGCCATTTCAGTATGGCGTAAAAACTGTGATGCTGAGGCACTTTCTAGTGATATGATAAAAGACTATGGTGGGTGGCTTCTCTGGCTAAATTTCATCTTTTGTCTTGAAAGAAGGATAACCAGGCAAGGGAGATGAGATGTCTCCCTTGAGTGACACTACATTTGTAATGGGGATAGCAGAGGATGCTGGGAAAAAACTGATACCAAAGACAAAGCGAACTGGCCCAGGTCAAGGTGAGCAAGTTATTCAGAGCCACTCTGCTTTTTCTTTCCCCTGCTGACTTTCTTCAGATACAGTTGTTCTTGAATGATCACAATCAGTATATCAAAATAAACGCTTTATAGAGTAAGGTAAAAGGAGTTGCTGGCAAGACTGTAAATCCTCTCATGGTACAAATGATAAGTCAGCTCAAGAGCTCTTTTGTCCTGGGAATGTGAGAAGGAAATAAATTCCCTGAAAGTATCTGTCAGTTGGAATTGCTCTGCATTCATCATACCAGCCCGCTGCATCATTCATGAATGTCATAAGAGACTGAAGAATTGGCACTTCATGGAGAGAATGATTAAACAACCATTATGCTTGTCTTTTTCTCTGGCATGGTACCTTTTAACAGGTTGCCTGTATAACTCTTACGTATGTCCACATCTCCTAATGGTCATTGTCCTTTCATGGGGGCAAGAAGAGGAGGCAATAGCAAGAAAGCATATAGCTTACATAACAGTTTATGTTGTGTTACTGGCTTTTGAGCTTTGGATACTTCTTGGTTTTACACTCCTACTGTGTGATCTTGAGGAAGGTTAGAGAGCCTTGGGAATGGTGAGTTTCTATAAATGTATTTCTTCTCATCACTGGCCTTCAAGTAGTTTTGAAAGACAACATCTTATTTGAGGTGATGTTAAAAAGCTCAGAACTCTGATTTTGTTTCCTTGATAGACTGAACCAGCCCCATTTAGTCCTAGAAGACTAGGCTACAATAGTAACATGAGAGTGGGTTTCCACAATGAAGTTTAGTACCAAATACCTGAGATCCTTGGTACTTGGAACGTACTGTAGGCATTTTACTTCTGAAGTTTTACTGTGAACTAGCTCTTGTCTGGTCCTATAGTCTAATTACTTGTTAACAGCTGGATTGCATCTTCCAGTTTAGTTTTATTTGACACAAGTCAATCTTGTGTACTCTGAGACTGCTCTGATGTAAACCAAAGCATGGCAAGTGGTGGTGACAGATCAAGAAGTTTATTTCAAAAGCATGCTGCTGAAATGCTAATGGCCAGCAAAAGGTTAGGTCTCTGAAAATCTGCTTCCTATTCCAACTCTGCTGCTGATTTTAGCATGTTAGATTTGGTGAAACTCTTGCCTTCTGGGGCTCTGATGACAAAAGCCAATATTTCTGGCTCAACTCTTTTTAACATTCAAGCCTGAAAATTTGGGGTTGATCTCCTGCAGTGAAGACTGTAAATGTAAACTCTCTTTTCTGTTTTAATACCTATGACTAAGGAAATGTGTCATTTCCTTAGAGAAATGATACTATGAGGACAGGTATGTAAGGAAGGATGAAGCATTACCTACGTTTAACAGAAACAGAACCTTGTCGGCAAACTGGCCATACAAGATGTTATGCAATTTGGTCTCCGTCCATCCTGAGCCATATATAAGCCATTTTGTTACCATTCGGATTCTGTAAAACTATAGTGAACTAATATCCCTGTTCTTCCTCCAAGCCCCAAATAAGCTGTGATTCCTGCTGAGCTTCTGATTGTGAACACTATTCAGCTCCTCTGGCATGCTGCCTTCTGAGCTTCTCCAAAGACATCCTCTCTATGTGCTCTTTTTTTCAGGACGTACCAATAAGTGAGAAATTGCATCCAGATTCCAACTCCTTTTTTGGCAGCAGAATGCAACTAAGAAATACTTCCATCTAGCTTTACTAAATTTAGTCACAGTTGCACCTAATGAAGTCTCTTTCCAGATGGTGGTCAACTTCAGTAAACATGTCCTGCAAGGGTCACAGTAGTTGGGCACATTTTTTTCTGGGCATTTCTACACAGCAAATTTCGTATTTCAGTTGGAATGTTTGTAGCTTCTTTTGATCTCTTACTCTGGTGCATAGTGGTTCTAACCCTTTTGTCTTCCTGTAATGAAAATTCTATATTTGTTACAAGCAGGATGGGGTTTTATTGTAGGATGCTTTTAATGTTCTGTGGAATGTAAAACAGAACAATCAAAAAGACTTGGAGGAATTGTCCTTGTGGGCCTTTTCTAGATTGACATCTGTCATTTGGATGCCTAAAGCTGCAGGAGCTGAATTTGATGACACAACAGATCTCTTTACTGAACGGGATGACTTTAAGGGCTGAAGGTGCTGTTATAAGTCTGCAAGGCAAGTTGGATGCTAAGTGGATAAATGTGGGGGCAATTTACTATGTCTTCCAGTACAACAACTAGGGAATGCATATGCTATTTAGCAAGAGCAAGTATGAAAAAGATGATTCTTCACACACACAAAAAAAATCGTGTTTCTTCACTTGAGCTGGAGAAAACCTCAGGAAGTGTCTAGTCCAAACCTCTGCCTAGAGCAGGGTCATCTGTGGGTTTGTGGTTTTATATAGTCAGATCTTGAAAACCTCCACACACAGACTCGAGAATCAACTTGGGCAATCTGTTTGACTGCCTAAGGAGACTGTCCTTATGAAGAGGAAACCTTTTCCTTCTATCAACTCACATTCTCCCACTTCAGGTTATGTCTATTGCATCCTGTTCTCCAGCTGCACACCACTGTGAAGAGCCTGCCTTTGTCTTTTCAATAACCTCCTTGCAGGTGCTGTGAGACTGCCCTTAGGTCCCTTGAAGTTGTGTCATCTTTAGGCTGAATAAGCCTGAATCCTTTGGCCTTTCCTCACAAGGCAGGCATTTCAGTCACCCGACTGTCTTCATAACCCTTCACTGAATTTGCTTCAGTTTGTTAGTTCAAACATAGATGAATTATTCTAGATGCAGTCTAAAAAGAACTAAGTAAAGGGAAATAATCACTTCATCTACAGGCTGTGGTCCTGTTAGTAGAGTACAGAATTCTGTAGGCTGCTTTTCCTGATGGGGTCACAGCTGGCTACTTTTTAGCTTTCCTACATCACTGCAGATTTGTGAGTCATTGCTAAAGGTCTGTAAGTCATTGTTGTGCATGCAAAATTTCTAAATATATGCAAAAAGAGACTGGCTAAGTACTTGGAAATAGATCTCTTTGAGATTACTGTATAAACAAACCACATAAAACTGAGTGAATTGCTGAAAAGGCTCATAGTCTGAGGGCTTGCCTTAAGGAAACACGTATTGTTCTCCCTGGGTGTCCACTTAGGATAAGTCCTGAAGACATGACAGTGAGCTAGCCAGATTCTTGTCTGACCAATTATGTTGTTGTAATGTAAATGAAGATATTACTGAAACATATTCCTAGTTGTAGTCTGTTATGTTTGATATGCCTATGGTCATCTGTCATGGTCTGACTGGATAAAACCCAGTGTTGGAAATATTTTGTTCATGATCCCCAGAGTGAAGTTAATATGCAAATGAGGGCAAGTACTGCAATTGGTCAGTTTGTTTATTATAAAAAGATAATTATTATTAAAAAGATTATTATCACCACCATAGGACAGATCAGAAAAAAGTATGGATATTAAGCAAGCATTTGGAGTGCAGAGAGATAGTCACCGACATGAATCCAGTGGCGTCCTGAGGGTCCATAGTAATCTTCAGTGGTGGGTGGCCACACCAGTGATTACTTTTTTCCCATTTTATTATGTGCTAGGGGAAGTACCTCTGTTCTTAATGTCACGTACTGCACGTTCCTGGTTAATCACGTGCATCCGGTTTTGCTGGTCTTGCTCTTCAACCGCACGTCTATCAGCAATCCTTGGGATGATAGACATCAAGCTTTGAGACAATGGACCTCAGCTCCTCACAGCAATCCTTGAGACAATGGATGGTGGAGTTTGATTTCAGCTCAGTCTTTCACGTCATCTTGGGTCTGTTTTAGTCAGTAGCTAATCCCTAAATTCCTTCTGAGATGATAAACATCCCCAACATATGCCATGTGGCAAATTCATGTTTGGGAAAAAAAATTCAATCTTCCCAGCACTCCAGATTTAGGGAAATCTGTAGTTCAAGCATAAACTACCTTGGACCTTCTCGTAGTTCTATGGGCACTCCCTTGCTCTCTCCCTTTTCCTCTTCCAGTCTTCTTAATGCAGTGTAACTAATAAGAAGTAGCATACTGTCTGATCCAATTGTTGTCTGACGCACACATACTGTGAGGAAAGTGACTTGTATTAATTTGCTGTCATTAAAAAAGACAAACACAGAAAGCAGGCGTCATCTGAATTGCTGCTTCCGTTTTATGTTAGTCTTCGAGATTTTATAACCTCTTCACTTTTCTGTATAGAAGAAGCTCCTTCATGTTTTAAAGTGGGAAATGAATTTCAGTTTCACGTCAAAAAAAGGTCTGCTTTTTGAGATGCGGGATGACTGTGGTGTTAAATCTGGGCCTTAGAGGGTTTGTCAAGGGAAGAGTGAGCACCCTGAAAGGAAAAAGAGTTGGTTCATGAAAACTCATTTTAAGCACGGAAGCTTGGGAGGGTTTTTTGAGGATTAGACTGGAAGCTTTGCATTTTTCAGGGCTTTTTCTTCTTTCTTAGGCAATTTAAAGCTCTTAATAAATAAAAGGATGTTTCAGCTGTCGTGTCATAATAAGTATCAGGTCTGTCTTGTTTCCTCCTAGGAGGGATCCTGTGACAGAACAATCAAGTGAGCCAGATGACAGACCCTCTGTAACCTTTTATAACACAATCCCCCTCCCCCCCCCCCCTTTATTTTTTTGATGAAGCAGGTGTTTGTATTAATAGACCTTTTAAACTCGGGGTGTGGAAAGTACAGCAACCAGGGCACAGAGATGTACAAGTGACAGAGATGGTCTTTAGGAGAAGGGAGTAGTAAAACTTTTCATTCTGATTGATGATACTCAGTTTTGAATTTCTTTATGTGAGTGATTTAATGACAGTAACTCAGAGGTGTCCCTGGGACATCCTGATACTGCAGATCATTCCATATCCTGCAAGAACACTGGTGTATATGCTTGAAGGGGGGGTGAGGAGGAGGGAGGCATAGATGTCTAGGGTTTGTGTTTTTTTTTTTTCCTCCCAAGCTCTCATTCATTCTTTTGTCTAAGATTTTTTTTTGTTTAGTGTAATGTGAAGTGATATAGGAAGAAGAGGAGTAACAGATTAGGAAAACAACATAGTTGAAGTTTAAGATTGAGGGCAGTTGGATGACAGCTTATAATTGGAGAAGGAAGGATAGCTGTTCTTAAGATGAATGGCTTGGTAAATATGGAAGGCCAGAAGGAATGGGGCTGACATGCTACTTGGTATTAGTGATGTTCATTTATTTCTTTTAATCCTAAAACCTTTTATTAATTTTAAATTCGGTCAGATCACTTCTCTCTTGATCTCTTTTTTTCCCTTCCACTCTTAATCTGTTAGATAATGGTAGCTGGAAATGTTATACATTTAACATAACAGCAAGGCAAAGAAGCTGTATGCAGTGCATTTAGTATGTTTCTATGGTACGATACCTATAGAGGTAATTTAAAATAAATAAAATCACAAAGGCTGGAAATAGGAAACACCTGTTAGGTCATCTCTAGACAATATAAATGTTACAGCACACCTACACTTGACCTAATTCAAGTGATTTCAAGTAATGAAGAATCAGATAAATCATCCATGCTCTTTGGGACTATATTGCAAAACTAGGCAAAAACTGTACCTATTTTCACCACTATTGTAAGTGCATATGGGCACTGTTGCATTTCTTTGACTGTCCTCAAAATATTCTTTTGCCACTCTTTCAGTATTTTCACTCCTAAGAAATTTACTTAAGGAAATTTGGAGTTGCACAGTACTCATAGTCAGAAGGAGCTAAGCTGGAAAAACAGCTGTCAGAATCTTCATTTTTTACTTAGACAATGCATGTCCTTTTGACAGTGTATATGTATTAACTGATGTTTTATTCTCTGTGTTGCAATGTGATAAGCTTTTGGGGACCAATAAATAGTCAGAAGCCATTTGAAAGTTCTGGTGCTCTTTTCTGGTTTGTGCTATATGTATTGCTTACTTAAACTCCCCCTTAGAGCTGGTGCTGAAAGCATGGCTCACTTTTCCTCAAGAGTGCAGCAAGCACAAATAAGATGTTGAACTGTCTGACCAAGTTAAGGCCTGAGGAACTATGCCACTACTGTTTCCCTGACTGGAAACTGGGTGGTCAGATAGGCAGTTAACCTCCATTTGTGAACATATGGAAGACACCTTAATTTTAGGGCAACAATCAGATTAATCTGATCAGATTTCAGACAAAACCGCCAATCTATTTTATCAGTTTTCTATTAGAACAGAAAGTGGTTTTAGCAGCTCTTCATTGTTGCTTTGTCTCCACTTGTTAGGGCAGAATAGCTTTGTATATACCATGATTTTGGGAACTGCTTTTTCATTATGTGACCAAATAATGATGCTTCCTGCTGCAGTAAATTTCATCTCCTTACTGAGTTTCTGCAGATGTATCCCTGATCTCTTCTCACTTGCTTTCATGCCAGTATTCTAGTCTGCATTCCTTTACTAGTGGCTTTTGTAGTTATGGAAATAGTAAATGAACTGCCTGAAATATACTGTCCACGTACAATGAGGTAAGGGTCACCATTACTTACTTTCTCTTATTTCTGTGACTTTGTCAAAACTTTCAGCTTTTCTTATTGAGACTTTGTGGGAATTTTTTAATGTCTGCATAAACTATCAGGTCTCCATTATTTAATTACCCCTTTAATGACAGATTAAAGGGCTGCTAATTACAGCTGCTACCTTTCCTTCCTGATGTGAATTTGGTCTTGTTTTGCTCATGTAATCTCTGGTCATTTACAATGTGTTACTGATTCCATCCTTTGGCAATATTGCTCTTGAAAACAACCTAAATTTCAGTTCCCAACCAAGAAAGAGCAAAATGCCATCATCACAAATTTTCCTGTACTTATAGCTTCTTGTTAGAGAGCAGAAGGTTATGATTATTAATAAACATGGTAGAACCTTTACACCAGAATATGAAGTACCACAAGAGACACATCAGAAATACTGGAGTAAGCAGAAAATCGAGTAAGACCATAAAGTAGGCACAAAATGGGACTGGAAGTCCAAGAAAAACAAGCAATGGGTGGGGAAAATGCAGCAAGGTTCTTTTATTTGTATACTTAAAAATCTTTGACTTTAAAAAATGTGTCTTCCATTTCTTCTCTGGTAACGTAAAACAGAGTTTCCAGTCCTTTTACAAAAAGGAAACAATACCTATACTTTTGGGAATTCTATACAAGAGAATAAAGACATAATAGTTGAAGGAAAGGTATATGCCTCATCTTGCATGCTACTTTAGGTAAGAAGGTGTTATGAAGTCTACATGCCTCATGTGTTTTGGCAAATTACCACCACAATTAGCATATTTGTTTGCATTGGGTCATGACTGACAGAGGGCTGCAGAGCACCCAACATAGGAGGAGGCTGTGATCCGCCCTGTGTGGCTGCAGCCAGCTCTGGCATGGTTGAAAACAACACACCATGTGCCAGAGTTTCAACCTGTCAGAGGAGCACATGGTGCTGCTGTTTAAGGGCAGTAGTTACTGATAGGTGACCTGTCAGAGCAAGGACACCCTTGAGGGGTTGTGGCCTGAGGGGAGACCTGCACAGAAGTGAGGGACTGAGACTTGTGAAGGGACCCACCCAGCGCAAGGGACACCCCTGAGGGACTAGGAACTGGGGCCAGTAGAGGGACCTGCACAGCAGCAGGGACACCCCTGAGGGGTGCAGCTCATGGATAACCCATGCTGGAGCACATAAGGTAAATAAGAATCAAGGAATGGTGGAAAGAAACCTCTGTTCACTGACCGCGACCTCATGCACTGCCTGTTGTCTCACTAGAGCCCAGAGGGACAGAGGACTAGAAAGGGGAAGGAGATTTGGTGGACTGGAGCTGAAAGGAACTTCCCCTAAGTGCTTGTTAATTGTTATCTTTGTCTCCCAATGCCTGAATTGGTAATTAAAAGTTTATGTTAACTTTCAGTAAAACCAATTAAGCAAGATTATCCCAGTTGAGACTGTTTTGCCTGTGACAGTGTTGTCACGAAAGAATGTGAGGCCCTAGTCATAGATTTTTGGTGTTAACTCAAGATACAGCTTTTCAATTGGCCTGGGTTTCTCATAATTTTCATTTTAAAGGTACTCTCCAGTTGTGAAAACCTGAACTGTAGCATTCATAGGATGCTAAACTTGTATATCAGGATGCTCGCAGTTGCTGTAGTTAACCCAGTGAATCAACATTGTTAGAATACCTGTCAGGTGCTGCATTTTCCTGTAACAGGGAAACGAGTATGTGTGCTGTGCTGTACCTGCGGCAAAAGGGGCTGTTGATGGCTTAGTAGATGTAAATAGAGAATTTGCAATAGAGTATTCAATGGGGGGATATTCACAGGATGCTAAGGCACAAAAGAAGTTATAACTTGTGCAGATGTGACAGAGTTGTTTTCTACTGCTTTACAGAACTAGTTTTAGGCAGGATATAGCTGCTGCTGTGTACTGTGTTGATTGAAGGAGACTCTTCCTTAAGACAGGTTTTTGAAGTCTTTGGGCAGTGATGAAGAAACAGTGATAACTGCTTTAAAATTACAGGCGGAGGTTCTAACTTTAACAATGTTTCTTAGCACAACTCACTGGGAGGCTTTATTTACTGTGGCTTGTAATGTTGCTTATACCCTTTCCGTTAGGAATTTTCTGTGCAGTGTATTGCCTCAGACTGTTTTGTTTTGACTGAAACTGGGTAATCTAACAGTTTTATGCATGAATATAGCTAGCAAATACACAATTTGCTTAAGCTAGATATGCAGAATTTAAATAACAGCATTGTCATGTATATTGCAACATAACCATCTCTGATGTTTAAATCTCTAAACACCAAAGTTGGAGTTAAAAGTTAAGTCATTTCTGGGTGAAGTCAACTGCCACTCTGCCAAACTAGATGTTTATGAGTTTATGAACTTTTTGTATGCTAACCATCTAATGGCATTCTAGTAGCTTAAGTCTGTAGGGAGGTTCCCTCACTACCTATGTCTTCATTTCTGTGAGCTCCCAGTGCTTACCAAGTTCAGCACTTCAGCGTCCCAGTTGTGTAGCTGAACATATTGTGTTCCCATTTGTTCTTACATGTCAGTAGTGTATATCTGGCCTAGGGCACTGTGAGAAGTGGGATTGCTGTCAGCTGACTGGGGAAATAATTTTGTGTGCTCATCTTTGATAATTTTTTTTCTCTCCACAATGCAGGTTGAAGTCAGTGTTGCGTAGTTGAAGTTGCTGTAATAATCAATCAATGAAATTAATCTGCCCACCAGACTTTTTTGTTTTCAGGGCACAGCTGGTGTTGTATCTATAAAAGGAAATACATAACTAAACAGTGAACAACAAGGAAAAATTAAATAGCAAGTGGCTGCTCATTAACAGTATATTATCCATTGTCTGTCTTGAATAGAAAGTGTCTTGGAAAAAATAAGTGCTCTTGTGTAATAAAGAGGTCTGTTACAAAGCTCAGGTGCAATAACAGGATCTCAAGCTAAACAGGCTTTCAATTCATCAGATATTTTCTTTAACCAAGTTCTTCACTTTAGTCTATGATTCTCTGCAATATTACAAGGAAATAGTTATGTATTTAACATCAGAAGGGACCACTGGAGGTAAATTAGTCCAAACTTAAAGCAAGGCCAACCAGATAGAGTTGTTCAGGCCTTGTCAAGTTTTGGTGAAGCTGAAATCTCCTTTCCTGAAGTCCAGGTTTGTAATTCTACTGTTTGTCTTGTTTGATTCTCTTGGAGTTTCAAACTCTGCAAACTAATGATTGCTGCAATCAAATAGAAGCTTTTAAATGCATTGTGGGGTGTAGGGTGTTTTTTGTTTATGTTTTGGTTTTGGTTTGGGTTTGTTTTTTTATGTTGTTGGGTTGATTTTGGTTCTTGGGTTTGTTTGGTTTGGTTTTGTTTTCCGTGGTGTTTTTAAACTGATCACAGTGTGGTAGTAGCTCTTGTTATCTTTCCTCTTCCACTTTTACTTGATGTTTGCACCTTGAGTTTTCAGACTAGAGTGAACTTTTATTCATATTCTGGGGAAAAACTTAGTATTGGCACAATGTTAATATGCCATATCTTTCCAAACAAGGCAATGGTTATCCTATATACCCTTGAAAAGGTGGGGAAGAGAAAGGACGTTGATATAACCAGTAAATTATTGTATATTTTATTGATTTCTCCAAATCAAGCTACGCAGACGTAAAGCAAGTGGCCATATGTCATTATGCAGATAATTCTGATCTGGACAAGAAAGAAACAACTGCTGGCCACCAGGCTTCTGTTACCACATTTGTTTGGGCTCTGCTGCTGTGGTTGTTGCATGTGAATGATCTTTGTGCACAAAACCAAAGTACTGAGTATCTTCAGATTAGGTCTAGAAGCAAAATCATGTTCTGTGAGGAGAAAATCAGCTCTGATAAGCTGTTAAGCAGTTAAGTCCCATGACAGGCCTATGAAGATATAATTGATTCTAATTGGTGCTCATAGAAGCATTGATATGCTCTACCTGCAGCCAAATGGCTCTTAGAGAGACAAAGAAATCATCTGTCTTCATAAGCAGTTAAGAACTCTCTTCCACGCTTGTCTTTGCTGCCGAAGGGCCTGGTAACTTGTACAAAGAAAAGCAGGAAAACTTGCAGTTCCAGTGAGAATAATTCAGGAAAATGGGTTTTAATATATGAAGCCATCAACAATGAGGAAACTCATCTTGTTTTGCTTAAAATGTTAGTATGCCTTGGTTTTAGTCTGTTATAACTGATAACCTGAAGGAGGATATTTGTAACTTAGTTTATAGTGGGCTATTGCTATACCTGTGCATGGGGGGAAGACCTAGGTAATGCAATACCCAGTAATCTCCAACCATCTCTCTAACCAAGAGGTTTCAGACACAGTCAGGAAGGCCTTTAAACAAACAGGCAAAACCCCTTTCTACATATCTTGCAATAGTTGCACACCTCATCTTGAAGTCAAAGCTGAATGAGAAGATAGAGTTCAGTCTGTAAAATTAATTTTTCTGAAACCTAAATGATACATGTGCACAGTTCCAAAATGCCAATGTGCTCTTTGGTTAATTCAGAATTATGACTGAAATTTCCTATCTAATCCTGATTTTAGACACATTTGCTTGAATTTACTGAGGGCATGTTCTGGTGGGTATGCACAGACCTGGAAGGAAGGAAACGTGGATTTATTTTCACTCTGTCATTGGGTCAGCTGTTCACAAATAATTTCCTTTCTGTGTGCTGAGCTGTTGATGTCTGGTTTGGTAATGTGTGCCAGGATGTCCAGAGGAAGCATCTTAAGTGAGAGTGAAGTGTAGTAATTATTTCTACTAATGTGTAGTATTTATTTGGAATTCAGGTCATAAGGGGCTTTAGCAGCGCTGCAGCTTTCTAGGCAAGTGTAGCAGTTACCTATATATGATCTGACCTGTTTCTGTACCTAACTACATTTAGTCTGTTCAGGGTTGCTTGATACAAGTTGCTGGCTGGTATATGGGGTGTGTTAGCAGGGCAAGAAGAGATCAAAGAGATCATCTGTTGTAGTTTCACTCAGATTTGAAAATGTCCCCAGTAATTGCCTATACTTTCTACAGATATTTTGTCCCTAATGCAGTAATGGGAGCTGGTTATTTTTGCTTACAATTTTGTAGCTTATGACCCATTGCAATAGTGCTTGGAAAATGAGGTGCATAAGCGGCTGAAGCATTGAAAAGTGTTGTTCCTGTCCTGCCTGTAGATTTGGGTCTAGAACAGCAATTTTAGCTATATTTTCCAAGAAGCTCATGGGCTGATTTTGTAACTGCTGAGTTATAAAATCCTTCTCCTAACTCGGAGTGTTGAGTACAAAGCATAATGTGAACTCCAAATGCTTTCGCTTCTCAGCTTTCTCATCTGCGACAATAATTTCCACTTGCGGGTCTGTCTTGCTCAGCTCAGATGGCCCTCGTAAATGTGTCAGGACAGTGCTCGGCTTTGTAGAGGTTTGGTGTTGTCCTTAAAAACAAGGTCAAGGAACAAATTCCCAGGCTCACTGTAAAGACAAACAGTGCTGGAAATATGTGGACTAGATATCCAAAAGTCTTAGAAGTACTGTGAAAAGGATAGTCTCCCACTGTGTGTGAATAGTCTTCAGCTGAAGACAAGTCCAGCTTCAAGGAGAACTTACAAATATTCCTTTTGAATCCCCATATTAAATCCCATGCTTCTAAAACAGATGTGGCTTGTTTTCTTCCCTGAACAGCAGTGTCCCATATGGCGTTGTCTGGGATATTAGCACTAATGAAATCATTCATTCTTGATAAGCTCTTCACTTATCTTTATCTTAAATGCTGCTTGTCTTTTATTATTTAGGAACTAATAAAATGTACTTCCTCAGGTTGCATACATAAGAAATTTTTTGAGTGATTTATACCTTCAGAGGAAGCTTCCTTGTTTGTAGTTCCCCTGCTGTGATGTGTGTAGGAAGATGACGATGTTCTGAATAACATGCATACACATTTAAATTGCTCTTTGAAGTGTTTGTGAGTCTTGAGTGTGTGCTCATCTGAAGGGTGAACTTTCCAAAAGGAGGAAATTACATTGTTTGTTACTGAGTCTAATGGTGCAAGGCTAATGGGGAAGGAACAGATATGTTTTGTCTGATAAAAAGCCGCTTCACCTTCATATCTCCTTCCATCAGAAGAAGTCTCTAGCATTATAGAGCCATGGCTCTATGAAGGAAAAGTTACAATTTTTTTAGAAGGAACAGTATGTGCGTGAAGTTGTAGTGGTCAGTCTAGGGCACCTTTCATGTGTGTCTTATAGCATATATGGAATCAATTCCAGTATCAAAGATGCTTCATAATGTCATTTGTCACAAAATTGATGGATTTTAATAAGTGGTGCCAAAGAAAATATATGGACTCGGTCAGAGATCAATATGATGAGGCAAAAGCTGTTTATTACAAAGCCTTAACCACTTAAATACTGTTTCTTACATGCACTTACAGTGATTTGGCATATTATGATTGGATACATGTCTTGAAGACCTGTAGTGACTAACATATAATTGGTTAAACACAGGTGTGAGAACTTGACCTCAAAAGCTTGCCAACAGTTCACAGTTCTCATTAACTCGGTGAAATCCAGCTTCTTCTTATCTTGTTTGTTTAGGCTTCCTCGGGGCTCTCATGGCCTTGCTGTATCTTTCAGGCTTATTCAGAATTTATGTACCAATTATCCATTCTCCCGTGAGAACACTGCCTCCACAAAGTGGTGTTCTTATCTTTTACCTGGCCCCTTCTCTGTGTTCTGCCAGTAGTCTGGCCAGCAGAAGGCATTAATTTCACCCCTTTAGCTAATGAAAGTGTATGCTTGCTTATATTTGCGGAAGCAAATAAATATTAGCGAATAAATGAAATGTGTAACCAATACATTTTTCTTTGAATTTGTGTTTTGTAGCTGGTGCCACATATATATTTGGGAAGAGTGGCGGTCTCATCCTGTACACCTGGCCAGCTAATGACAGACCGAGCACAAGGACAGACCGTCTTGCTGTAGGCTTCAGCACAACAGTGAAGGATGGCATTCTTGTTCGGATTGACAGTGCCCCTGGGCTTGGAGATTTTCTGCAGCTGCACATAGTGAGTATAGATAGGCCCATGTCCATGACAGACATGGGTTTCTGTTAATTGAAAATGCATTTGAAGAAAACTATTACTCTAAAATAGTATGTGTACTCTGCACTCTCTATATCTTCAGTATGCATCAAATTAACCTGTTTTAGGTAGTTCTTTAGGATTTTGTTGAATTACTGAATGGGATGAACGAACATTACTGAATGGGATGAAACCAAAACTTGATGCCAGAAGAAATTGGAAAGGGGCCAAGACCCACACACAAATAAAAAAACACCAGAAAGAGCCTGATGAGATTCAATAGGCGTAGGGTTTATTTAAAAAGTTTTAATCTACTGTGGTTTATGCACAGCCCTAAATACAGCTGAATTTATGGTGGCGAGTATTACTTTTCTCAGAAGGCAAGGAATTAAATAGAGTGATAGGTTTGGGTTTTTTTCTCTCACTGAGAAAGTTAAGTGAAAACTGACAGATACTCAAGCTGATATAACTGCTTTCTTTAGTGGGATAACTCAAAAGAATAAGAATTTGATGTTTTAGCAAAACATGTCTTCGCAAGAAGAAAATAGTCTTTTTTTGTGAAAGCAAATATTAATAGGGAAACTTGAGTGAAGGTGGATTTATGGAGAGTCAAATTGTTTGAGAAAATGAGAACACTAGAACTGGAAATTTTTGGAGTTTGTTATTTCATGTGGTGCTCTGGGAGGAGAAGAGTTGGTTTGCTTTCTTTTCATTTGCAAACAAAGTAGCAAAGAGGTTTACTAGAGGTAGAAGCTGGTAAGGTTACTCGATGCTCAGATTATTTCCAATGTTTATGAATTAATTCATAGTGGAATGGGCCATTTGCAGGTTCTGAATGAGCTGGAGAGTTGTTGACATTTGACAGAAAAATGCTGCTGCCATGTTCAGAATCATGTTGAAGAACTGAGTATGTTGCAAGGTGGTTCTGAAATAAGGGTCAGGGCTAGAACTCATTGCTAGCATTTTAAGTGGGTTTATTTTGAATGTTGTAAGATGCAGATTTCTTTGAATGGGTTAGAATGTGGTCTTGAGCCATTAGGCTGTCACCAATTCTGTTTTCTCTCTTTTTGTGATATATCCAAATATTTAGTTTGTGTTTTGTGCTGGAATGAAAGCAAGATCAAATCCTGTCATTTTTTAAAAGGAAAACACTTCTGCTTGTTTTCTTAAAAACAAAACAAAAAGAACTGAGAATACTTTGTAGAAGTGAACAATGCTAAGCCTAGTGGGTTGGAATACTGTAACGCACGTTAAGCAAAAGTGGTTGGATATGTTTGAGCAAGAGATTGTATAATCTTGAAATGCTATAATACAATGTGTAAAATGCTTTTCAATTAACTGGAGAACAGTATGCTCGGCATGTAAGAATTGCATAGATATGAGTTTATTCAGTCTTAGGAAAAGAAGTCTAAGGATGGGATCCTGTTGCTTTTGGCGACTAATGGGTCGTTACATAGAAAACAGAAATTAGGCTTTTTGTGGTAGTCAATGGAAGGAACAGGGGAAATGGACAGAAATGCCAGAAAGGAAATTTTAGCCCTGCATTAAGAACTTTCACAACGAGTCTTTCCAGTGTTAATGATGGAAGCACATAGTTTTTCTCTATATGTGGGTCTTGAATATTCTCAAGTCTACCATTAAACATGAGTCTCACTGATGTTGCTTTTTATTTTATTTTTTTAATTATAACTAATTTTGCTAGATGGTTTGAAACAAGCAACAAAAACTGAACCCAAGCTCTAAGAATTCATTAAAAAAAAAAAAAATTCATAACTTTCCAGTCACTTTTGGAAAGGAAAGGAATGAAAGTTTTTCTGCTTTCTTCCTATATATTTTGTTCAAACTACTCTGAATAGCGTGTTGCTAGTTTTGGATATCTAAATCAAAGTTATTAATTGTGGTTTATATTAATGCTAAAAGTTCTGTTGACTGTTTCCTGTGTAGTTTGGCCAATTTTATCCCTGAAGATGTTCACTAGTAGCAAATTTCCTGGATTAATAGTGGGCAGGCCTCTTCTGGGGCCTTTCTAGACATTCCAGTCATACTTCCCTAGGTGTTATCACCTTCTGTTGGTGGTAAGACGTGAAAAAAATCCACCTGGTGATCATTGTTTTCTAATGTGCTTCACTGAAGTAAAATTTGACCTAAAAGTCATAGAATAGGCTATGGTTTATCAATATCTGATACTATTTTAATGATTGTAAATGTGGCTCATACTCTGCTAAGATTTTATAATAGAATGCCTGCTTTCTGAATATCACGTATGTTCTGGAGTGTTCATTATACTTTCTTTCTATTTATAAAGTTCAAATTTTAAAAGATACCTTACGAACAAGTTACATATTTGCTTGTTTAATTTACAGTTGTTTTGTTTGGATTCATTTTTTAATTACGAGTCCTTCGTATACTATGAAAATTTATTGACTAAGGCATCAGTTTTATATGACAAAAAATTACAGCCTCTGAAACAATTTTCTCTCCTGATTTACAATGAAGTATAAACTGGCAGATGTGCAAAAATGGATGGCATACCATCCAGATCGATGTCATACATGAAGCACGAGGTGTTTGTGTGAACAGACTGTAGCATATAGAATGAGTGTTGCTATAGAATCAAATCCCCTATGAGGTTTTTTTTTATACACAAGTCATTTGTAACACTAGTTCCAAACACATTGCCTTTCACAATGAGTGCTTAGAAGAGTACATGAATAAGTTCTGGTTGAATGTTTCTATATGTTAATTCACCTACAGTACCACACTTGTTTTGTGATTCCTGACCTGCAAATATCTTTGTAGAGATCAAATGGGGAGAGGAAGACAGCTGCAGGTGATGATAGTTATCATTCTTGTGATGACTATACAGAGAGAAATTACCCATCCATTTACACTGCTGATTTATTCTGCAGTCTCAGTTCAATGTGTTTGGTAAACGGTCTTCTCACCTCTGCTTTTCAGAATGGTCCTGTGAGGCTGGTCCAGTTTCTGGGTTGCATGTAAAGTGTAAACTCTAGATTTTAGCAAACATGTTAGTGATTTTGGGAGTTTTGCTTCAGTAGACCCAAGCTAAGGGAGATCTATCATTTAGCAGCAGGCTGCATCTTAAAGATACTGGATTTGATGAACATGCTGATTCTTAAGCAATAAGAAAGTCTTCCCTAAGTTAGAGATGGCAGTGCTAAATGAGAATAATTATAAATGGAAGAAAATGTATGTGTACATTTGGCCAAATTTGTTCAGGTATACTGTGTGTGGCCAAAGCCTGTGTTTGTGGTTTTATGGTTGTAGACAATTGTGTCTACTCAGTACAAAGTCTCCTGGAGACTCCCTCCAAAACTGCAGTGCCATGTCATCTGAGTAGACATAAAAGAAGCAGAAGAGTTGGAATCAGAAGAATAGCTACAGAGAGTGTATGATGTGCCAAATATCTTAAGGTCTAGACTGAAATAACAGATGAAGGCAAAATATAATAGCAGTTTGTGTTTTACTTTAAACACAATCACCTTGATGCAAAATATTTTAGCCTTTCGTAGGCCAAATTCAGAGTACGCTTTAAAAGGGTTTCATATTTACACCAAAGAAAGTAGGATAAGAGGGTTTCATTAAGATTAGCTTGTTTTATTTGAGAGGCAGTTTATCAGTGGAGACTATAAACCATGAAAAATGTGGGTGATCTGCTTCAGTCTCCTGTCTTGTGTTTTGCTTTTTTTGGCTGCCTTTACTGTTTTACAGTTATCTCTGAATGTGTGTGTTTCACTATATTAGACCTCTTTTCTTATTCTTCTATAGAACTTTTAGTTTGAGTTTGATTTTTGTGAATAAAAATAATTTCACATGGCATCTTGATCTTGTTTACATTGTACTTTCAGAATAGGGCTATTATTCTTGCCCTTTCCAGTATAGAGTAAGTCTTTGAGTTTGTTACAAGATTGGGGTGGCAGTACTGTCCCCTACCAACAATGGGTAATTTAGGAGATTAACAAGCATTGAGCTATTGCATTGCAAACAGGTTCTGAAGATCTCACAGAGCACACATCACAAGTGTTTACCTCCTTTCTGTAGTTATTTATATTAATAAATATAAGTTGTAACTCATGTCTTCCTTTTTGCTTAGGATGGCAGTCAACTTCAGCTGATGCTTGCATCTTAATTGCACTCCATTTCTTTATGTTGATCACAAGAAGATGATTTAAGTGTATCTGTGTTAATCAACATTGAAGCAAATTAACAGCATGCATATAGTCAAGTACTACTTTCCTTACACAGAAAAATAATTTCTAGTTAATGACTTGTAAATTTTTATATTGCTTGAGCTTGTTTGCAGAAAGACAAAACTGCCCAGAATTCTGGCTTCTCTGGACAAGGGGGGAAATAGCTGAAAAAAAAATAAATACGGTTAATGTGAAATTTAAGTCCCAAAACCAAAGAAAGTGAGCAGAAGACCAGTGTATTGGTAGTATGGATAACAAAGATGTTTCCTTATAAAATAGCCTACCCAAAGGCATAACAGGCATTCCATTGAGAGATGCAAATCCATTTGCTGTCTCTGTGTAGCAAGGTGTAGAGCATGATGAAGGGATAAAATTCATGGGTCTTTGTATGTATTACAATTGACTTTTTTAATGACTAGCACAATATGTTTAGTGCACATGATTTGTTACTGAAGATATTTGACTAGTAGTAAAATTGCCCTAAAGACTAATTTTAAGTTGAAAGACAAATCTCAATACATTTCAAAGTCAATGAGTAGGTGTCCTGGGTTAAGCTGTAGCAGTCCTTTTTCTCCTTCTTAGTAGCTGGTGCAGTGCTTTGGTTTTGTTTTTAGTCTGAGAACAATGCTGATAAGACACAGGTGTTTTTAGTTGTTACTAAGAAGTGTTTACTCCAATCAAGGACTTTTTCAGTCTCATGCTCTGCCAGTGAGGAGGGACACAGGAAGCTGGGAGGAAGCAGAGATAGGATAATTAACTGGGTCAACCTGTCATGCATAGCGTTTTCCTGGAAGAGGGCCTCTGTTCCTGACCAAGTACTTTGAAAATACTTAATGTACAAAAAGGCTACTATATGCAGATCATTCACACAAAGAATTGAGCATAAAATAGCTGCTTGCCAGGTTATGTCAGGTTTATAGAATAGAAAAACCCATGGCAAATGTATGACTTCAGCATCATTATTTTGCCTGAGAGAGGCTGTACTGTATGAGCCTCAAATCTGAGGTATGCACATCAGTGGCTGTTTTGTCAGCTGGTGTAAGATTGCCAGAGTGCCTGGCATTTATTTATTTATTTGTTTATTTACTTATTTATTTATATGGAATCTTTCTATTTAAACACTCAAGAATCCTAACCCAAAATGCCCTTAGTCTTTTCCTGTCCTTTTCTAAACTCTTTGGGTGTATAAAGTCCCATGTGTTTGTGCATGCTGCATTTATTGTTCCCTAGAGCATGGAAGAATTAGTAAAGGAAAACTAATTTGAAGAAAGAAAATGGACCTTCAGTTTTCAAGCCAGCTTTAAAACATGTTTTTGTTACTTCTGTTTTTATTTCAAAAAAGTATTTAAAAATACATTTTTAATATATTTGAACTAGTTCACATTATGCATAGGAATGGTCCATCTACTTTATCTACTAGCTTTCGGGAAAGAGTCTCTGTGGTAGGAAATCATGAGTTAAGACTAAATGTTTGAAGGTTTCTCACCTGAGCATGCCTGTTCATGGCTAGCACTATTTGGCACTATGCCACATCAAGTTATCACAATGACCTTTTGAGCTTCAGTCCCTGCTTAGTTGCCAGTGTCTGTACAAGGTCTATGAATGCATATACGTAGCTAGGAAATAGCATGCTGATGTCCTGTGTCTAAAGATGATAGATTTTAGATCCCTAACTCCATTCAGACAGCATGGAAGCTCAGTGCTTTGATACAGGGATTCACTAACACCTCACTCAGCGATAGGATTTGCATAGATCCACTATCTTTTGCCTTTGTTATTGAAGGTTGTGAATCTGATTGATGAGGAAGATGAAGAAAGAACTGGTAGAGTGTGTTAGCATGAATGGTAAAATTGCCAGTTGGCCCACAAGTTAGCCTGATTAGAGTCACAAATCTGAAAATAATCTCAGGACTTTGGCTTTGCAGAACAGCGGAGTTCATCTGGGCAATGGAGAGTGAAAGTTAAGAATTGGAGGAGATGGAAGAAGAATCAATGAGGAGTTACATGGGTGATTTTGTGAAACCTGTCTTAAAGATATGGGTAACTAAATATACTACCTTTGCTGATTTAAAAGAGAGCGCTTTACTGCGTCATCAAGGAAAACAGACTTCTACTAAGTTGATGATGATCTGGAATAGTAGGCAGAATTAACAGCATTTTTTCAGAATACACTCCTGACCATTTTGGTGTTGGACACGTTGCAAAGTTAGGCCCTAGCACTTTAGGGTGAAGTGAGAAAATAAAAATATGCTTCTAATTAGAAGGAAAAATCTTAAAGGGCTTACTTATGAGAGAGATTGATCCCTAAGTTTATAGATTCTGTTTAAAGTATATTCTAAAGCTTGAAACTTGTTTAATTTGTCAGCATTTGTCTTAAGATTTGTTTTGGTTCCATGAATTGCTGTTAGGTGTTAAATGATCAAATTTCAGAGTATCTCACAGTATCTATCCAAATACCCTGCATGGCAACTAATGTTATGTTACTGCTTGGTCTTGTGCATCGTATAAACAAGTACTGTGTTTACTACTGCTTATTATTTATTTTGCTCTCTCCTGTGCCTATAATGATTTTGTAAAATATGTCATATTGGGCCATATTATATATCATAACTTCAGTAAAACTTGAGTTGAATTGCACTTACTGTTTTGTAGTGCTTCACATTTCAGAACTAATAACTGGGATTTTCACATTTTGTGACGGTCTTGTCAATGATTGAATAAATGAGGAAATACTGTGACTTTTTTACATGCTGAGTAAATTTAGATTTTGCATCTTATAGTTTGTCATGGTTTCAACTGGTAGTGGCTGGCTGGGGTTAAACCACACAGTGTTTTTTCCTTTTAATACTATATGCGAAGGAGTGAAGTATTATGGTGGTTTTGGTTTTGTTTGGTTTGATCTGGCTTATCAGAGAAAGAAACTCAGACAATTCCCAATTGTCTTCATTCCCAATGAAGTTCATTTCTTGAAACAACCAGGACCTGAAGAAGAAAAGTGTGAAGCTTTTAGTGATCATTCTAAAAGCTAAAAGAGAAAATAATCTTCTGTGTTTATAGACTCTAACAATTGGCAATATAGATGTTTTTGTCCTTTACAAGAACAAATTTACAAGCTTACTCAGACCAACCCATTTTACTTTTGTATGTTTGGATAAATTGCGCTAACAGATTCTAAGTTAAATCTGTTTGTAATTAAAGCCTTTATCACCTTCTCTATGGTTGCATTAAAAAAGTAAAATAAAATTCTTGGTCTTCATGTAAATAGATAGAAGCAGCATACGATAACCACTCACTGCACATTCAGACATAGTACAACTCAAAAGCAATTAAACAAGGGCAATTGTCAGTTTAATTTACCCCTGCTTGGAATCTGATGTAACCTTCTCATCAAAGGTTAACAACTGTTTGGTACTACAGCAGCTGGAGTGAAATGAATTGTTTCTCTATTAAGTTTCCAGGAAGAACATCTTAAACAGGGACATATTGCTAAATCTAACTAGAAAACTATAAACTTGATCTAATCCAAACAATGTTGCACATTGCTTGCACTAAGATTTTAATTTTAGAGGATTTCAGAACTCAGTGCAGGGAAAAGATAACTTGAGCACTGCTCTGCACCTGACTGAGATGAAAATCAGCTGTTCTAGAGAACACAGAAGACTAGTCCTGCATACTTTCAAGTGGGAAATGAAAGGCAATGCTGCCTTTTCCCATTTTAACAGGACACTGCAGACACAATTTTGAGGAGAAAGTGCATGAGCTGGACTTTGGCTAGAGCTCTAACATCTGAATTCTTGTGAGTTTCTCTGACCATAAGTTTTCAAGAAAGAGGCCCAGTTCTTATTCAGAAACATTGCCTTAACACTTGTCATGCCTAAAACATATATGTGCATATAACTTTAAAACAGCTATACAGTCACAATACATCACACTATCTCTTTGAAAGTTAGACATGAACATGAGGCCTTAGAGATTAAGTGATGTAACTAAGCTGTTCCCTCAGAATTGGAGCTGGTTGGCTCTGAATGTTCATCATCTTTTTAAATCACAAGGCTTCAGAGTGCTTCCTTATTCATCCTGGGAGAGTGGTTCAATAGCAACAGCTGGGGGAGGGTAGTGCATAGTAAGGCTGCTATGGCCAACATCTGCTGCTATTGTTCAGACACCTGAGGACAGAATTTACAGCAGCAGGCAGTGTGGTGTGATTTTTGTTGTTGTTGCTTTTATTTTTTTCTTCTCTATTTAAATGCTGATGGGACCTGAACTTGCTTAGCTTGTGTATTGTTAGGATCGAGTCTGAAGTGCTATTGTTTGTGCTAATAAGCCTCTCCCATTAGTTAACCTTTCAGTACATAAGGCATGATTGAACTGAAGGCTTGCTGCTGGTTTGAAAGACTTTAATATTAAATACACGATACAGGCATTTTCCTTTTCCATCTCCTTATGTAAAAGAAGTGGGATGAGGGAGACTGCAAACACAGCCTGAAATGCAACTAAAGTAAAACTTATGTAGTGTGAAAACTCTCATAAGTATCTTGGCATATCGTTTTTTTCTGCTACATTTAAATTCCTGGTGCTTTGTTTGAGCAATTTGCATCCTACAGAAAGAAACTGACTGCCTCATATAACTGGCATAATTAGGGCCAGTGTAAAGCATCAGCTGAGCATGTTTTTGCCTGTACCTGATAACCACATATATTACTAGCCCTGTCTGTCCAAATTTACTTTCAGTGCACTCAGCCCCTGTTTTAGCCTATTCTTTGTTCTTGTCAATTACTGATGTTGGGAGTATGGTTTCTGGAAGTTGGGTAATAGAAATCATTAAGCATGACAAAGAAAAGTATCTTATACTGACTCAGGCTGCCTTTGCTATCTTATCATGTCTCTCTTATTCTATTATTTTTAGACAATCTCTTTTGAAAGCCAGTACCACATACAAGATTTCAAGTTCTGAATCTTTTAAAACTCTTTAGCATGATGCTGCTCAGCCTTAAAGGGATGGTGGGATTAATCAGTTCTGTGGGAACCATATCATGTTTGCAGTATACTACTTTAACTAGCTCTAGGAAAGAGAACCTCTAACTTTGCAGGCATTTTCCACTTGTTTAATGGAAAAGGATCTGTTCTGTGTCTTTGAGTGCATTGCTAAAATAATTTTTACAAACATTCTTATTATCTGCAGGCTGTTCTTTCATAGTTGGTACATTGCATTGCAAGTATATTTAAAGAGACTAGGCCCTCAATAGGCAGTGATCTTTTGGTATAACTCAGGTGGGCAACACATGCTGTGGCATTGCATGTTGAAGTAAATGTATCTCCACACAGAACAGAATGGTTAATACAGCCTTTCAATATTAGCAACTGGATTTACTTGTATAATGAGTTGGGCAACACGTGGAAAAAAAATTGGGACTCAATGAAAGGTATTTAAGCTACGCAAGCTGGGGAGAGGGGGGCGCAGTGTCAAGGAGAAGTAGGGATTCACTTTGCGTGCTGTTTTCTTGGTAGTGTTATACCAGTGTACTGAAGAATTGGTCAGGAAAGGTTATTTCAAGACGGAAGTCTGAGTGTGTTGTGAAGCTTATACCCTGCAACATCCAGCATCCTGGGGAGTGTGGTGGGACTGTCAGCGCCTTTCTGCAGATAAGATTTACAGAACTATTGCATTCTATCACTGCTGGGTTGATTTTGCACACTTACAGTTTTGGGAGGGTTTTACAAGGGATGTAGTCCATTGTTCTGTTACACTGAACAGATTTTTCTGTGATGTGTTAAAAATCTAACTGTACTGATTCTGCCTGGTTGTTAGGATATTTTTTTCTTGTATTTATTAATTTGAAGAACTTCAATGTCCATACATGTGTGAGTCTTCTCCATTTTTTTCAATGCAGAAATGCAGTTCTTACTGTATCAGAGAGGACATCATCTGTTATGTAGTCTGGAGGCCTTGCATTATGTAGTCTGGAGGCCTTGCATTATGTAGTCTGGAGGCCTTGCATTATGTAGTCTGCAGCCTTGCAGTAATTTCTAAGGTGGTAATTAATGGGCTTGTGGAATTGTGAATAGAGAATGGTAATTCTGGTTGCCCAGGGGGGTTGTGGAGTCTCCTACATTGGAGATATTCAAGGCCCGCCTGGACAAGTTCCTGTGTGATGTACTCGAGGTTACCCTGCTCTTGCAGGGGGGTTGGACTAGATGATCTTTTGAGGTCCCTTCCAACCCTTAGGATTCTGTGATTCTGTGATTCTGTCCTTTGAGATATTTGAAAAGACATCACCTGTAACGTGAGCAGCTGCAATGAAGGATGATCACTGCAATTTGAGGACAGAGCGTGATACCTTGTTGCGTGCAGTTTTGAAGCACTGCATCTGATATTGGTGTACTTCACCCATGTTTTAACATCCCTTGATCAGTTGCACACATTTTGTGTTTGCCTTACTCCTATCACTCTCCTCTCACAAGAGCTATTTATTAGCATACTCATTTAGTTTCCTCAGCGCATCATAGAATCATAGAATAGTTAGGGTTGGAAAGGACCTTAAAATCATTGAGTTCCAACCCCCCTGCTGTGGGCAGGGACACCTCACACTCAACCATGTCACCCAAGGCTTTGTCCAACCCGGCCTTGAACACTGCCAGGGATGGAGCATTCACAACTTCCTCGGGCAACCCATTCCAGTGCCTCATCACTCTTACAGTAAAGAACTTCTTCCTTATACCCAATCTAAACATCCTCTGTTTAAGTTTTAACCTGTTATCCCTTGTCCTATCACTACAATCCCTAATGAAGAGTTCCTACCCAGCATCCTTACAGGCCCCCTTCAGATACTGGAAGGCTGCTATGAGGTCTCCACGCAGCCTTCTCTTCTCCAGGCTGAACAGCCCCAACTTTCTCAGCCTGTCTTCATAAGGGAGGTGCTCCAGTCCCCTGATCATCCTCCTGGCCCTCCTCTGGACTTCTTCCAACAGTTCCATGTCCTTTTCATGTTGAGGACACCAGAACTGCACACAATACTCCAAGTAAGGTCTCAGGAGAGCAGAGTAGAGGGTCAGGATCACCTCCTTCGACCTGCTGGTCACGCTCCTTTTGATGCAGCCCAGGATATGGTTGGCTTTCTGGGCTGCGAGCACACACTGAAGCTGGCTCATGTTCATTTTCTCATTGACCAACACCCCCAAGTCCTTCTCCGCAGGGCTGCTCTGAATTTCTTCTCTGCCCAACCTGCAGCTGTGCCTGGGATTGCTCCGACCCATGTGTAGGACCTTGCACTTGTCATGCTTAAACTTCGTAATGTTGGCATCAGCCCACCTCACAAGCATGTCAAGGTCCCTCTGGATGGCATTCCTTCTCTCCAGGGTATCAACCGAACTACACAGCTTGGTGTCATCGGCAAACTCGCTGAGGGCGCACTCAATCCCACTGTCCATGTCAGCAACAAAGATGTTGAAGAATACCAGTCCCAACACCGATCCCTGGGGGACGCCACTTGTTACTGGTCTCCAGCTGGACATTGAGCCACTGACCACAACTCTTTTCATGCGAAAACCTTAGATTACTGTCCTGGGTTCAGCAGTGGCAGTCATGTTTCTCCTTTATGTTAGCTGGTGCAGTGCTGTGTTTTGACTTCCAGCCTGGGAGCAATGTTGGTGAAACCTATGTTTTCAGTTGTTGCTAAGTGATGTTTACCCTGACCAAGGACTTTGTGAGGCTCATGCTCTGCCAGGGAGGAGGGGAAGCCGTGAGGAAGCAGAGATGGGGCGCCTGACCCAGGCTAGCCAAGGAGGTATTCCATACCACAGCACGTCATGCTCGGGGTGGGGGGTAACTGGGAGTTACCCGGAAGGACACGGGCTTCTGGGTGGGACTCGTTTTCTTGGCCGGTGGTATCGTATTCTCTTCCCTTGTTATTTTCCCTTATCATTGTTGTCATTGGTAGTAGCAGTGGTGATTTGTGTTGTACATTGGTTGCTGGACTGTTTTTGTCTCAACCCGTAGGAGTTGCACCCTTTCGATCCTCCTCCCTGTTCCTCCGGGAGGGGAGCCACAAAACTGGCTGTGAAAAGTAGTGATATCTAGGAAAATGTGAGCTTTATAGAGGTACAGAGAAGGAGTATTTTGCCTTTAAAAATGTAGAAATAGGCACAAAAGGATGAATATGAGCTTTTTTGCCAGCGTCATTTATATATTGCATAATGCTTTTAGTGTTGTTCTCCACACAACTCCAGGTCTTAATATGACACACATCATTGTGACCAAAAGGATGATAATCCAGTAGACTTTTTGATGTTGCTATAGTGAGGTGTACATTATACCGGACTCTGGTATCTTCTTTTTTTGAATAAAACATTGTCTTGAGGAAAAGTGGCAAATTCTAGGTTTTAAATTACTTTTAAATATATCAAGGTTGTTATTGTTGAGACAAATTTTTATTTCCATAGAGGTATTATGAGTGCATAGTCCCTTCATTAACGTCAATGGAGCTGTTTTAGACTTTGGCTCATGATGGAGTACTCACTGAAAGAAGTTCCTGATTTGAAGCTACCTGTGAAAGTGGTGCCTGGCACTGATAATTGTCAGTGGATAGTTGCTGGTTCCTTGAATGCCGAAGAAAAAATGTAATTTAGCTTCTGTAAGAAGCTTCTTTCCTTTCACATTTGCACTCCTGTGTCAAAAGCCACGCTTTTCTTTGGAGGATGAGCAGCATTGCTTTTCTTCCCAGAACTGCTGATACAGTAAGTGGTTTGGGGTTGGGAGGTCACTCTTGTCACTGAAGCAAGCCTAGGTGTGAAGAATGCATTCGAGCTTGTCGAAGAACTCAAAGCTTTAGCTGCTGAGCATTGTTCAGTGCTTTTTAAGAAGTCATTCATTTTTAACGTTGATGTGGGTTTTGGACTGTAGTGAAACTAGAACAAATTCTTGCTACTTCCCGCAAATTGGAATAGGTGATAAGTTCTTGAAAACAGGCAAATATGGGGCATAAGTTCAGATATGAGTTAAGATGCAGGGCTGTGCTCTCTAGTTGGATTGTTGCTTTCTGTCTTTATCAAGACTAAAGAGCCTGTGGTCCATTGCACTGCCCTGGGTGTATAAATTAGGTACAGAGAAGACAGGAAGCATTATGAATTATAGCATGAGTGGTCAGATCTCTGCAAAAGTGATGTGCTGCAAATGTGTTGTGTCCACAGATGTGAATGCAGCTTGTTTAAATGCCACTGGGAGAAGCAAGAGGGGGCTCTGCAGACATCTGATTGCATTATATATGTAAAACCATGTAGTGGGTATAAATGGCAAGGTGGTTGCTGCAGGTTGGCCTCTCTAGAATGAGAGCAGGGACTGCCTCATGCCACACTCAGCTGCCTCCAAAATGGACCCACCACAAGGCACAGCTGAGCCCATCAGCCAAGCCAACGGTGTCAGTGAAAGCATAGTCAAGAAAGGGCAGAAAAATGCCAAATAGAGGAGGGGGAGGGGAAAGGGACAACACAGCAGAGGGAACACCAAGGTGAGAGGAGGAGGAAGTGCTCCATGGCAGAGCAGATATTTTCCACTGCAGACAGTGGAAAACCCAGTTCCGGAGCAGATGGATATTTCTAACGGAAGTAGCCTGTCAAGAGCCCACACTGGAGTGGAGGAAAAGAAGAAGGAGCTGCAGAGAGAAACTGCTGTGCACTGACTAACTGGCCTTTCTAACCCTTGGACATTTGTTGCCACACTGAGGGGGCCAAATATAACTTCTGGTGATAGCAAGGGGAGAAGAGAGGAGCCTGCAATTGGGTGAAGTTGAGCCTTTGAAAGAAGGAGGAGAGGGGCTTTCCCTCTGATTTAATGTTTGTCTTTTTGCTTCCTGCTAACCAAATCAGTAAATAAATAAATATATATTAACTGGTAATAAATTTCTTTCCCCATCTGCATCTGTTCTGCCAGCAACAGTAATTGGTAAGTGATGTCCCTGTATCCATCTTGACCCATGAGCCTTCTTGCTCCTGTTCTCTTCAGCAGAAGGGATGACAGACTAGAAAACTGGGAGGGAGTCTGGCTGCCAAGCCAGGTCCAAGCCACCATCAAGCATTAGGAGTACACTTTTGTGTAAATGGGAGGATGAAACTCCTTTAGTTCTTCTGTTGGTAAACCTGAGCCTGTCCCATATGACATGGCTAAATTTGACACAGAAGAGTGCTTTCAATCTAAAAGTGTTTTATTATAAAATGAGGATGGAAATAGGTCAAGACAGCTAAAATTGTCAGCCTTAGACAGTAACTTTAGCCTTTAAAGGTTCATCACTGCATCTCATGCTGGCCAGGTTTGTACTACTTGTGAACTCTGTGTCCTGCCTCCCTTTTCATGTCAGAGCTGTTTGTTAATAGGGTCTGGATGAAGTACTTGGAAATGTGTGGTTATAAGGATCAACAGCAAACTGATTTTTGGATTTCAGGTGAATATAGGATAAAGCTACAGAATAGAACTATACTCATTTAGTGGTTTAAAACAATCTAAAAACCCTTTCAGGACCCAGAATTAATTTTCAAAGTGTGGAAGGACTACTATTTGAAGGTAAAAGTGTGCTTTATTGTACTAATATAAACAATTCTGTTGTCTGACTTTTCTGAAAGCGCTTTGATTATTCTTGAGAGAAACAGACAATTCTTTCGAGAATTTTCCCTAAGATCAATATTAGGTCTGAAGGTTTGTAATGATAACATCTCACTAACAACGTAGTTTTTGTTGTTGGGTTTCAGTCTTTCTTATGTCCTTTACGTTCGACTGACAAAATTACCTACGCATGCATAAGACCAGCATGAAGAAGCATACCATATAATTTTAGTCCATGCATCTGAACACAGTGTGGTCTTTCTAGAACTGTGTGTTCAAATATATTGTCAGGTTTTTGGCCTCATGTTTGGAGTGCTGGGGGATTACTTGAGGCCCTGGGAGCTCATTGACATGACCTATGGTGTCATTGAAGGGATTACCAAACTGAGGGAAACTATGAATTTTAATAGATGAAAGAATCCTAGTCTTCAACATATGGGTGTGAGGGGATAGCATGATCCGTTTGGAAGAAGGTTGAAATGGGCATTTCTCAAAGATCTGCCAAGGAAGTGCAACTTCTCTAGATTGCTGATGCAAAAAGGAACAGTGATTTTTCTGAAGTAGAAAGCTCAATAATGCCCATTTAATAGGGTCTTTTGATTAGCTAGGCTTAGATTTATTTTCTTTTAATGCCCCCAAGGAGGTGGGGGAGGGGTTGAGGGGGGAAGAATATGATGTCATTTTGCCAATTTGTGACAAATTATATACTGGTTTAATGGAAAATGGCTACTACAGTATGTGATATTATGTAGCAAACTTACGATCATTCAAGTCAGAAGCTAAATTTTGTCTATAAAGCTGCACAAATAAGATGAAAAGTATCTTGAAGTTCTGAAAAATGGCAACTGAAAGATACTATGCATCTAGCAGTAATAAAGAATGCTGGAGTAGGAAAAGACCAAGATAATCATCATTTCCTCTCAAGACAGATTCTGTATTGCATTTCCCAAGTATTTTTCCCTTACTCTGCAGTTAAAAAATGATGATGATTTTACCACTTTGTATAAGTGATGGTTTCATAACTGAGTAGGCTTTCATCTTTAATGTGGTAATAAAATCTTAATATAAATTGTTGAAAAAGCATGTTTCTATTAACATTTCTTAATTAAACATTTTTCTTCAATGATGGATTTATTTTGCAAGGGAAATAAATTTCTCTTATATGAGGACAATTAATAGGAGCTCTGCTTTCCTTTCCTGAAAATTTCCCTGCTAATATCCTGACACCTTTCAAAGTTGGCTATAATTATTTGAAAACACCTGTCTGTGGCAAATACTTGGCAGGTCTTTTATGTCATAGGATGCCTATATTGCTTTGATGGATACATTTGCTTTAAAATTTATCAGGTGTTGCTGTAACTTTTCTTTATAAAAATACAAACTATACATAAAACCCTTCTGTGCCTCATGGTCCAGTGCTTTGTTGCTAGCAAGACTGTGACTCAGATGCAAGACCAGAGCTGACTTCAGTGAAGTGGTCAGGAAGGTTTTGGCGGTGGGAAGTAGTTTCATCTTGTCTTGCATCACCTTGAATTTTTCGTTAGAAGTCTCCTGTCTAAAAATTTGTTAGATGTTTTCCTGCTTTGCTTGTGGGGTCTAATTATAAAGCCAGAGTAAGACAGTTGCAAACCTGTCACTGGCTTATAAACACTTCTGGATATGGGAAAAGAGAATAGTGGACCAACTGATTAATAATTGATAGCCTTCATTAATGGCTTCAGCCTTTGTAATTAACCTTCTGTTTCATGTGAAACATGTCTACATTTTCAGGTCAAGCACTCAGTGTAGGATAAACTGAACTGTCAGAATGAAATATGAAGTGATGTCCTGGGAACTCCAGAACAGGTTACACACAGTACTGGGAGACTGAGACAAGCTCTGTTTAAAATTCACTGCCAACCTCATTACATGTACTTATATTATATCAGCTTTTTGGATGAGTCCACCTGTAATGCCACAGCAGTTATGTAAATGATAAAAGGGAGACTATTTACTGATCCTGGAATCCTTTATGGAAAAGCCTTGTATGTGACATGAGAGGGGCTGGCGCGCTTACGCTGTGCACAAACCTTTCAGTGAAGATCCCCTGTCCAGCCTGAGCCAGAGTATTGCACAGTTACATTCTTCCTTACTTCGAAGTTTTATTCTTCTGGCAAGCATTCCTCAAAACTTATGACCAGCTTCCATGACATTTTCAAAATGTGAGATTTTAGAGAGAAGACCTGTATTCCTACCTAGTATATGCATATACAAAGAAGAGACAGAGGAGCACAAGATTACTGGCAACTTGTGTTATTCCTCATTTTGTGCCATTGAAAACAAGGACAAAAGAACTAGTAATTGCTGTGTCAGCTGTCATTTAGTCTTACTGGGCTGTTTCTGTATTTGTTTAAAAACAACCCTGTTGTTATTATATTGGTATAAATAAAATTTTGTTTATTTATAATAAATATTTAAATAAAATTAAAAAAAAAAACAAACAAAAGCTTATTTATACCAATAAAAAAGATAAAAACCCATGGAATGGAGATCAGAAATACCTACTTCAACAATAATCATCACTGTAGCAATAATAATAGGGAAATATAAGGAAACATACATGCGGGAAATACTAGCAAGAAATTGAAACAAATTCACCCCAGGAAGGTGATGTGAATTTACTGTAATTAGCACTCTCAACTTCTGTCTAAGCTGAGTGCAACCAAAGCAGACTGACCCAACTATAGTTTAATGGGAAGTAGTTGATGCTTCAGTAGCCTAAATGAAGAGCCGATTCAGGCTCCATTCAGAAGGAAAGGCTGGTTGGAACTATTGACATTTCAGCTTTTGTTTGTAATTATAAGAAATGTTATTGCCACATCTTAAGAAAATGGTTAAAATAATTGCCATCTTTTTGTTCTCCTCCTTCAACAGCAGTCATTAGGTGCCTGCTTCCTCCTGTGTCTTGATGTGTTATGCTTTGAATCTGTTTTGCCAGGAAAAAAGCTAGGCTCAGCATAATTGGGCCATTTCCCTGTCACAGTGGTTTCCTTTTGAATTTTGTTACTCTCCACGGGTTGTAGTGAGGTCAATCATATTCAGTCAAATGGCTGAGCAGATAAAAAGTGTACTAGAACAAAGTATCTGCTGTCCATGCAGGTTGGACTGAAAATGTGGAAGGACAGTCTTGGGTAAAGGGGTGCCTTTGATGGTTTTAGCAAAATTTTGCCTAGTTATGACTCATACTTACCTGAACTTGTAATGCAAAGAGAAAATTAAGTATCCTTGTGATATGAGTCACCACTCATCAACATTAATATCGTGCATGGTGATGCTGTGATGGTCATGTCAAAATTTAGCATCCCCTGTACTCATTTGCTGTCACAGGAAAGTATCTCTGTATATTCATGCAACATCATGGCATAGTACCACTGAACTGATGCAAGGTGACTTTGCAGGATTGTGCAAGTTGTTGCAACATCATAATGCAAAACTATAGTGGATTGATGCAGGGCATTGACCCAGCATAGTGATTATTGATTTGACATTAGGGTTCAGTCTCATACCTACTGTGCTGTTGCCATCTTTATTGACTTGGGAGCATAAGGCAAGGTCATTCTTTGAGACATCGCAGAACACTGTTGAGATCTGCTCTCTGCATATTGATGTAATGCTGCTATTTTTTTTTTACAGTCTAGTTTATCTCTTTATGAAGATTATAAAATATTTGGGGCAAAGTTTGGTCTTGCTTGTAAATTATTAATATGACATTATAGATTGAGTAATAGTCCTGGTTTCATCTGGGATAAAGTTAAGTTTCTTCCTGTGTTTTGGATTTAGCATGAGAATAATGAGAATGCATCAATGTTTTAGTGTTGCTAAGTACCAGTTACCTTAAGTCAAAGACTTTTCAGTTTCCCATGCTCTGCCAGTGACGAGGGTCACAGGAAGCTGGGACACCTGTCCTAAACTACCCAAAGGACATTCCATACCACAGAACGTCAGGCTCAGTATAGAAATTGGGAGGAATTGTCCAGGAGGGACTGATCACTGCTTGGGCACGGGCACAGTCAGCGAGTGGTGAGCAATTGTATTGTGCATCACTAGTCTTTCTTGGGTTCTCCCTCTCTCTCTTATCTCCCTTTTCATTACTATTATTAATTATTTTATTGTATTTTGTTTTACTTCAGTTATAGGACTGCTCTTATCTCAACCCATTGATTTTACCTTTTTCCAGGTCTCCTCCCCTCCCACTGGGAGAAGAGCAGGGGAGCATGGAATCAGTGAGCAGCTGTATGGTACCTAGTTGCCCGTGGGGTTAAGCCACAAAGCTAATGTTTTACTTTTATTGTGTACTGATATTCACAGGATTATAAATTCATCATTACTATAGTGGGGCAAGCCCCCATCTGTTGATAATGTCACCACCAAGACACACAGATATATCGGAATATCATTATTAGGGATCAGAAATTTTAAAGTCAAAAGTTTCCATGGATTGGGGACAACCACTGTCAGTGTTCAGTACTTTGTCAAATCATATCCTAGGACCTATAGCTGGCAAGTAAAAATGAATAGTAAAACAATTCTGTTTGCCTGTTTTGAGTATCTGACCATGCAAATACTCTTCTACAGTTTTGTGTGTAGGACTTCCTTGGCTGTGACAAAAATGAGCAAACAAACAAAAAAGCAGAGATTCTACCATGGAACATCTCCAGGTCATAACAGGACTACAATTTTAGCTGTAACTGCACTTTCTTATGCTACTTGAGCTAACAAACTAACTGATGGGAATAATATTTTTTTTTTGTTGTACCTGTGATGTCCTAAAGATCAAGGCAGGATTTGTAAGGCAATAATAACTTTTATTAGACATTTGAGCAAACAAATCCCTGTAAGCTTTTGGGAAATGGGGTTTTCTTCTTGGAAGTTGTAGTAAACTAACAGTTTTCCCCCATTTTGAGTGTGAAGAAAAGGGATATTATGTCCCTAAAACTTTATTTTCATAGCTCTACCTGTTTGGTCTAATAAAAGATATCATCACAGTCATTAACTTTTCCAAGGTTGTTAATGTTGGTTGGTAGAGCAATCATTTGAGTTGAGAGAATTAACGATATCAGTTGCTCACAAATATTTGTCTTAAGTATAGAAATGTTGTGGCTCAGGACATCTTGGGTGCTCTTCCTAACTCCAAAGAGGAACAGCATTAAAGGAGCAGATATTATTTTGGGGTTAAAACTTCATGAAGCAAATAAGATGTACATGTAGTATTGGAAACTTCATAGAATCATAGAATGGCTTGGATTGGAAGGGACCTTAAGCCTCATCTGGTTCCAGCACCTCTGGCATGGGCAGCAACACCTTCCACTAGACCAGGTTGTTCAAGGGCCAGTCCAACCTGGCCTTGAACACTGCTAGGGATGGGGCAGCCATGGCTTCTCTGGGCAGCCTGTGCCACTGCCTCATCACTCTCACAGTGAAGAATTTCTTCCTAATATCTAATCTAAATCTACCCTTTTTCACATTAAAGCCATTCCCCCTTGTCCTATCCCTACATACCTTTGTAAAATGTCACTTTCCAGCTTTCTTGTAGGCCTTCTTTAGGTTAATTTTCTAATTACAGTAGCTTGAAATAAGTTATTTTAATGGGAAAAGTCAAGCACCTTAATTTGGAAGAAGTTTCCTCTATAACAGTCTTTAATGTGGTAAAAGGATCTGTTGGTTATATTCAGCTTATCCCCTTATTCAGGCTTTGGGTGGTCCTCATTTATGTAGTCCTCATTCAGAGGTTGCTTGTTAATGTTGTTTTACAACATAGCATGATTTGTAGAAGCATATGTCAAACACTGGATGATGCCGTCCAATATATTAGGCAAATTGAACAATATGATGACAAAAAGGCAGGGGGATGTTTCTTCATAGTGCTAAGTAGCATGATTACAAGAAACAGAGAAATGGCAAGTAGTTAATGCTTTCCTACCGATGTCTCTGCAGATAGCCTGAAGTTAGTTGAATATTTTTGAAGCTAAACTGCTAGGTTATTCCTTCAGGTTACATAACTGTTATTTTCAATAACAATAATTTTAAATGCTAGAAATTGGTCGGTTTTGTTTTTTTCTTTTCTCTGCTCTTACAGTTTTAATTTACTCTGTTGGATTTTTATATTTCATGCACTTCATTTGTGCGCTCTTACTTTATGCAAATTTGTGCCCTTTGCTCTCAAGGGGACTACAGAATAAAATATCTGCATATCCCACTTCACATTGTTAATAAATAAAGCTATCTGGAAACATACCAGAAATCCCTGTTAGAAATACATAAACAGAATTAGTAAATATAATTACATATATTTAACGCTTGGCTTGGAAGCACACATGCACACAACATAGGTGCTTCAGAGATAGATGGCATATACAGGAGGACATAAAATGGGTCAGGTAAGGAATACCTAAAATGTATTTGAGAAAGCCATCCTATATTGTCAGTAGGCAGAATTGGAAAGTATGAAGTTTTTTTTTTTCTGGCAATATTTTTCCCCCATGTAGCACTATGAATATTGTAACATTATATACTGTAGCCATAAACAGATAATTTTATGTTGTGTATATTGCTTCTATTCAGTACTTTAGTTTTTCATCCAAAGAATCATCTGCTTGAACATAACTGCAAACTATTTGTGGGGGAAAAATATACTCGGGTGTCTATAAAATGATTAATGATAAACACACTCAAAGATACTGATTACCTAGGTTGTTGTATGGGAAGGTAGGTATGGTTTCTTACTGTGATCTTTTGGCAGCTCCAATATGTTTCCATTTTGCCTTTCTACTGTAGGGACAGCTGCATTAGACATTCAACTTCAGGAAACAATTTCTGTTGGTAACTTTGGATTTTTAGTGGTGCAGATGTTATCTGCAAGGAACAAAAAGGAAACTCTTCTGCTCAAAAATATTTCATAAAGGTTCAAATGCATCCATTCCCTAGTACATCATTCACCTGAGATGAATTTAGAATTAATCACTTTAGTAAGGAAGAATTGGTAAAACCTGCTTGAGGCTGTTAAGTGGAGGCTTTTGGGGAGTGAGAGTGCATATATATGGGGAGTGTGTATGTGTGTAAATGGTGACATCTGGGGAGAGAAGGCCTGCATATCTGAAGAAAATCATATTTTCAATAGAAGGAAAATATTTTAAAGTAAACTGCTCCAGATCCTTGTCTTTAATTTTTATACGTAGCTTCAAAATCCTGCTTGTGGATTTTATGAGGGGAGTTCATGTGAGATTGCCCCCCAGGCATTAAGGATGAGAGAAAAACGAGACAGTGAGGGGAAGTTTTCCTATATAGCAAAGACTAAAAGTAAAGTGAGAGAAGATAAGATGTATTTTGAAGAGAGAGGAAGTGGGGGGTGAGAGGTGGGGCAGGGGGAAGAAAAATATTGTCCGTTGTGCAATTATATATTTCTATGTGGAGCTGAAAAGAGAAAGTTGTAGTAATTGGTATAGCTTTTAATGAACAATACCTAAAATGCATACAGAATTATCACTGAAGGAGTGACAGATGCTGAACACCACACCTTTAAAATCATGGGATCATTATTAATAATTCTTTTGTTAATGCTACTAGCATATCCCAGCACATTTGTTTCCTGATTCAGCACTTTTTTGCTTTAAAAACCTTTCCCTAAAATAAATGAGCTGGTGGCTAGCATCCTGATGGTGTGCAGGCAGATTTGAGCTTGTGGTTGGTTGTAGCAACACACTGACCTGGGCTTGCTATCTTTTAGCTGGAGTTTACAGCAAAGATTTCTGGGAGCTAGCCCTCTCCTCCTCCAAAAAAAAAATAATAATAATCCAGAACAAACCATGTCTGATCTCTTTTGATAATAATTCTGCAGCATCTCTTCTTTCAGTGGTATGCCTCAATAAGTATATGGGTTAAAACTATTTGTTTTACTTCTATGTACTGCTTGATAAGGCTTGTTTGGGGTTTTTCTATATACACCCAGGAAGAGGTTCTTCCCTCTGACCTCAGTAGTCTTTCGTCAAGTATGCAGTTGGCAGCTAGTCTCACCATTTCTTCTTTCTTTGCAAGCAGTCACATGTTTTTTAGAAGGCACTATCCCATTGGAATAGGCTCTTTGGTGTGTAGGCATTGTTTAGGTTCTTTGGGGTAATGAACAGCTATTACTAGCTGACCCTAAGAACAACCTTGCGGGTACTGCCAGTAAAACAGTAATGCTTCTTCTGTTCAGCCTGGAGAAGAGAAGGCTATGTGGAGACCTCATAGCAGCCTTCCAGTATCTGAAGGGGGCCTATAAGGATGCTGGGGAGGGACTCTTCATTAGGGACTGTAGTGACAGGACAAGGGGTAACGGGTTAAAACTTAAACAGGGGAAGTTTAGATTGGATCTAAGGAGGAAATTCTTTACGGTGAGGGTGGTGAGGCACTGGAATAGGTTGCCCAGGGATGTTGTGAATGCTCCAACCCTGGTGGTGTTCAAGGCCAGGCTGGACAGAGCCTTGGGTGAGATGGTTTAGTGTGAGGTGTCCTGGCCCATGGCAGGGGTTTGGAACTTGATGATCTTAAGGTCCTTTCCAGCCCTCACTATTCTATGATTCTGTGATTCTACGAAAATAGGCAGAGAAATAAGTGACTTACCTTAGATTTCACAGCACATAACTGCCAAGGTAGAGTGCAGCAGTTCTAGCTTGTACAGGCACTTTCTCAAGACAAATATCCTTCACGACAAAAATGAAAGGGATGGTTTTTCGCTTTGGTGCCAGTGTCTTAGCCTATGAAATAAGGCAAGAATGTCTACCTGGAGAAAACAGTTTCACAAGTTAGTCCTTTTCACTGAGAGAGATGCTTCTACTGTATGAATTCAGGAGCTGGGTTGGGCACTAAAAATAAATCAATAATCTTCATAAAATGTCTTGACAGAAGTGATAGGAAAATAGCTAGCAGATTTTGCAGACATAGCAAACAACTCTCATATGCATTAGCATTCTAAAGCAAGACCACACAGGGAGCTGCTGTCAGAGCCAGATATGGAATCCAGGAGCCTCATTGTATCAGAGTAGCACTCTAACCACTGGACTGCAGTGCTTTGTCTGAACACACTCTGCTGCATGGCCTTAAAAGCAGTACTGGGAAAAGGAAAATAACATTTACATAACATGCGTCAGTCAGCAAAAGTAGCTAGTCTCCTGTTCTCTGCCAGCTTGGGAGAGGGCTTGAAAGCCTGAACTAAAACCCTTGATATTTACTTTCTTGTCAGCTAAGGATGGTGTTGTTTTTTCTTATGTACTTAGATTATGCAGTATGATAGATAAGTGGTGAGGAGTAATTAAATGTAGGCAATATCAGAGAGACTGTTTCCCTGCACATTTCTATGTTCCTGGCTGAGTCCCCAGCTGCTAAGGGCAGAAGCATTCAGTTTTAAGTAATCCAGCTAATCTTAAGGTGGTTTTATATATATATATATATATATATATATATATATATATATATATACATGTATATATATGTATATATTTAAAAAAATACAGCTGGATGCATGCTTCTCAAAGTGATTTGTTTCCAGGACAGAAGAAACTGTAAACCAGGAACCCTTTTCTCCAGAGTTCTAAAAATCCAAATGTAGAGGAAGGTATTTGTCCTTTTTGCCTGTCTTATAGTTCACCTCTTAAATGGAATTGGAAAAAACCCATGGGGATAAGTGGTGTAGAAATTATGGTGAACTGTTAGCACTTCAGAGCACACTCAAGGGAGACATTGTGCTAACAGCTGCAAGAACAGTTCATTGCTTGTGCAGCTCTTCTCTCTGGTAGGATGGCTGGCTACATGTTGCACACACTTGCAAAAGAGGAGGAGAAGGCTGGAGGGAAATCTTAGCTTGCAGAAAAGTGAGGTTTTGCAGATTTTAAGTGTTGAACAGGAACATCTGCGCTGTATGTGTCTGTTCACTTGTGAGGAGGTTGAATCTGCTCAACCTAGCTGGCTGTAGGGTCTGAGGAAGAGGGTTTAGTAGTTTGAAGTTATCCCTTATCACAGTTGGTGGGAAGGTCCGCTTAACGCAGAAAGAGCTGCCTAGTGCCTTTCTTTTCTGCTTTTTCTAGTGGTTTCTTGCTCAGTTTTTTGTGCTTATCACCTGTTAATTTACTCAGAAGAAAACATTGGAAATCTGGTTTGAAAGAAAATTATTAAAATAATCTGAGCTGCAGAACTCAGAATTTTAACTGGAAACTGAAGGAGAACAGTAGAGTACTTCATGTATATTTAATCGGGAGCTTTTCCCAGGTATGAAGAACAGGGCTGGCAAAAACATGCCTGTGTGTAATTTTGAGTGGTGGCTGACACATTAGATTGTTGGAGGATCAGAAGTGACCTCTTAATAGAGGAAAAAAGAGAAAGGTAGGCTGTGAAAATAAAGAAAAGCCATATATGTAGGGTAGAGAGGGGATATCTGTGGAGGAGTGCAGAGCTATGGTGACTGTGACATGTGACCATGTCACAGTGACAGATTAGGAAAATAATCTTTGTGGCACAATTATAGATGGCTGTGAAGTGCTAGCAGAGATGAGTGTTGTATCTGCAGCTGTCTGAAGACGGTAAAAGTTAGTGGCTTGTTAAAATTTTGCAATAAGAACTCAAAATTCAGATTAATTTCATCAGCTGATATCTTTTATTCTTACTCTGCATTTATCTTTTTGTTTACAGAGGTATATGAAATCCTGAAACAAAACATAAACTACTGCCAAGCAAGATCAAGGTCACAGAAAACAGCAGTTTGAGCTTAGTGAATTTATTCACCTATAAGTACCAAGTTAAGGAGATGCCTGTGAAAACTTTACAGTCAGCAGTCCCATAACTACCCATGTGTTGTATCTCTGCTGTGTGTCATGAGTGCCTACGATGACAATAGCATTATACAGTAAGGGTTAAGGCTGACCTCTGAAAAAGCTGGCCTTTACCATTTCGGGGAAAGAGGAATCTTAGCCAGATCTTAGTGGTATTATGTATGAATCATGCAGATATAAATAACTCTAATGCTTTGTGGCTCCAAAAAGTACCATTATGTATGCACTAAACATTATATAGTAGCATTATACAGAATATATGCATTATCCATAATGAGTGCTTCAGCTGTCCTTAACAATGGCTTGTTTTCTCTAGGACTGTTTCGAACTTCTTTCTTCTGTAGAGCAATGAAAGGCATCTCAGAAGCAAGGTTCATGACTCATTCCCATACCTGTCACACAAATGATCTTTGAGATTCTCATTAATCTAGTACACACATTTATATGTGTGTGTATTCATGAATGTGTGCGTAGTATACGTTTGCGCATGTGGAGGAAGAGAGAGAGAGAATGCAAATATGCGAATGTTCTCCATATTTAAGTGTAAATTCTGCTTACATTGTGGGTTGGAAAAAAGAGCTGAGGTAAAACTGTGGATCTCCAGAGCCAGGTTTCATGAAATACTCTTGGTTCAGGTCTTGTCCATCAACTGACGGCAGAAGCTGAAATTGCTGAAGACTGCCGAGATTTTTGCCTAGCATTAGAAAGGTTGTCGGCTCTAGAATTAAATGTAGGACTAGGGAGTGGTCTAGGGGAAAGTGAAGTTTTTTAATTACCACAAAGAAGTGATGCTTATGTTAGTTGGCTAGGGAAGTAAACCAGATTGGGTAAGTTGTTATCTGATGTAAGCTTCTGTGTGTTCAAAGCTCACTGTGAGAATCTGAAAGGTGATGCTTTGTTTTCAGCAAGTAAGGGGGCTCTCTAGCTCAGCTTTTCTGTAGCTCTCTGCATGGGATAGGGAAAGAAGAATAAATTGATTTAATGGCTGTGAGCACTGGTATTGAGGAGGGCTGAATCTCATGCTTATTGTAGAAATTGCAAGATGGGGGAAATTTCATGTTTTGTTTTATGCCTGCCTGCATTAACTTACTCAGCTTTCCAGTTATATTTTCTTGAGGAAAACATATTGCTGAGAATAGCTATATTTATTTCTGGTGAGTCATGCCACCAGCGTGCATCTTGATAATTAGTACATGTATATTTCTTCTGAGTGCTTACAGGTCTGGACAAAGGAACTTAATTATTTATGTGTTCTGCATCACCAAAAACTTGTCAAGAATGTTTCTGCCAGGGTTATTAGGACATGGAATCAGTGTCCTTAATCTTCCTCTCCTTTTCCCCCATTATCATTATTTGTTCACGTGGGAGCAAACTCTGCAACCTTATCTCCAGAACCTGTGGAGAGGTTAGAACCCCAATTGTAATCCCGCAGAGAACCCAGATGAAAAGCTACAAGACCTACCCTGATCCTAAAGGCACACCAGCTCCCATGGTTTCCCAAAGCTGAAACATCTTCCTAATGGAATCCTGTTGTTTCAGTTGTATAATGAAAATTCTTCTTGTGAGCATCTCTTTAAAGTCTCTGAGCCTTTACTGATGTCTAAAGTGCTTTTAAATGTCATTAGCAGTAATAATTTCTGCTGGCTGCCCATTTCTATGTTGATCGGCTGAGCACCTGCCAGAGAACCTGTATCAGTTCTATTTCTCTCAAATATGGGTAGTAATTTTATGTTCATAGCACGGTGAAGGCAGTCTGACTATCAACTGAATATGACTGTCTTTTCTGGTAGTGTACACAGATACCTGTTGGGAATGGGAAGACAGATGGTTTAACTTGTATCTTTCACCTGCAGACTAGCGTGTACTCCTAATAGAAGTTCTAAGAGGCATGCAACCTACTGTTGTTAAAGTACTCTACTGGTAGTACAAATATCAGTCTTCTGGAAATTAAATTGACTATTGCAGTCATTATGCTTGTAAGTGACGTGACTTGGCTGCTAGTCTGTGCACAGTGTCAAGAGCCATTAATGAAATGAACTGAATATGGTCTTCAACTCCGTGGCTAAGCATGCCCTAGCATTGGGCTGATACCTATTCAGAAATAGCACTGGTCAAAAATTAATATTGCTGAAAAACTTCAAAACAACCAGCTTTGATCCATTGCTCTAAGGGAATATTTCATGGCCTTAAACAGCTTTCAAAGATGCTCTGCAAGAAAAATGCATCTGTTGTGTAAGTCTGAGTCTCGCTTGTTGCATACTCTCAAGTTTTGTGAACTTTAAATACCTAAAGTGCCTTGCCTCTCAAACATAGTTATTTAAAGGTATAGGCCTGGAGTTTTGCCTAGTGTAAACCTCTATAATCAGAGGACTTAGCCTGGATTTACACCAGTGAAAATGAGAACAGAGTCTGGCTATGCTCTCTTCTTCTAGCAGCATTAGATGAGGCTCAAGGGAAGAGTGCTTGTTGCTTCTGTTACCGGTAGCTTACATCTTCCTGGTTTGCTCTCCCTTACAAAGCCTTAGAAGGGAAACCATCTGAAGTGAATGGAAAGAAGTATCCAGTTTATGTATTTAGGAGATAATGATCTGTCATGGTTTAAGCCCGGCTGGCAACTGAGAACCACCCAGCTGCTCACTCACTTCCACCCGCTTTCTCCCCCCCAGCTCCGGGAGGGATGGGGAGGAGAATCAAAAGAATGTAACTCCCACAGGTTGAGAAAAGAACAGTCCAGTAACTAAGGTATAACACAAATCACTGCTGCTACCGCCAATAATAATAATGATAAGAGAAATAACAAGGGAAGAGAATACAGCCACTCACCACCTGCCAACCAATACCCAGCATGACCTGAGCAGTGATCTAGCCCTTCCAGGTAACTGCCCCCAGTTCATATACTGGGCATGGACATTCCATACTGCTATGGTATGGAGTATCTCTTTGGCTAGTTTGGGTCAGGTATCCTGTCTCTGCTTCCTCCTGGCTTCCCCTCCTCCCCGGCAGAGCATGAGACTCAGAAAGTCCTTGGTCAGAATAAACATTACTGAGCAACAAGTAAAAACATCGGTGTTATCAGCGTTGTTCTCAGGCTGAGAGTCAAAACCACAGCACTGCACCAGCTACTAAGAAGGAGAAAAATGGCTGCTCCTGCTGAACCCAGGATATGATCGTAACAGAGTTCTTCTGTCCTGAAAATAGTTTCTATGGTATATTACAAATACTATGGGGTATTGTGCCCTGTGCCTTTTAGGTGCTGGTTCAAAGTTCAGTTACCTTACACATTTATTGCTGAATCTTAGTGAGGATCTTATGAGGGTGCCATGGGAAACAAACTGTAAATTACAGCTATCTCCATGAATAAGGTTTTGGTACTACTTATCCCAGAAAGCCCCTCTAGAAAAATGTTGGATGACACAATGAATGGCTACGTAAGTTTTTCAGTTTCAAAGATCTGGCTCAAAGAGGGCGTGACTGCAAGAAAATTAAATTAATGATCTGTAACATAAATACTAAGTGAGTTAAAACAAATAGTTGTATTTGTTTAGGAAAGCTTTTGACTAAGCTGTCTGTGTAAGCAGCAAACTAAGTTTGAGAGAAACTTGTAAACCTGTTTTGGCTCACTGCAGAGGGTGGTTAAAGGTGGCCAGAGCAGAACTAGTGGAAAGGCATAGAGAACAGGCTGAATTTGTGGCAGTGGCTGATACCAGATTGCATATGCCCTCTGTGATACACTCCGTGACTGCTTCTGTCATGCCAGAATCCAATTTTAACTGAAAAATGGCTTTGAGTTTGAAAGGCAAATTAAAAATGATAGATTATTTAAATAAAATAGCCTTTTGTGTCTGAATGACATTCAGCTAACAACAGAGCTTAAACTGCTTTTTGTATTTGTGCATTTCTTCTTCCAATCTTCCTTCAAGTCCTCTTGAAAACTGCTCTGGGGCAGTTAGCTAAGGAGCAAATTTCTCTCTGTAAAACGTTGTCTGCACAGGCAATGGTGCTTTTCCCCTCATCCTCATGCTGAGTTTTACAGGCTTTCCTGCAGTGGCTGCCGTTGTACAGAGCAGTGAGAAATGGGCTGTTGGCATTTCATCTTAGCAGTGAGAAAGAGAAGGAAACAGCAGTAAAACACAAAGACAAACTGCTTGTGAAAGGAGGAAGAATGAGGGACAGGAGTTATTCCCATTACTTTACAAATTCAGCAGTTTCCAATGTAATGTAAGTAATTCTTTATAAAGTATCCCTCTGGCAAGAAAGAAGGTGTTTTTTTTTTTAACAGGAATGATTAAGAGGCATGTTTGTTTTAATAACTTCTTTTTCTTGTTACCTCTAGTTTTGTAGAAGCATTGATTTCTACCCATCTAAAACAAAATTCACTTGTTTATACTCACATTACTATAAAATGGTGCGACGAGAGAAGAATAAGATTCATCATGTGGAGAAAAGAACAGTGAAAGTATCATTAACAGACTTCTGCTGCACTGGATAGCACAACAAACTCTTTGCCCATTTGAGAGCTGAAGAAGTAACTTGAAGGGAAACCATGATGCTCACTATTATTTACACCAAACAAAACCCCAAAATATGCAGTTAAAACGGAATTTTGGCTTACAGAAGTGACTTGTCATCCTGAGAGGCTGTCCCTATGGGACAGATACAAACTAACATTTTCTGAGGTCTGATGTGTCCATTAAAGCAATGTCATCTTTTAAAAATAAAGGCTCTGCTCCAGTGCTTGATGGCTCTGTCCCTTGAAATTTGACCATCAACAGTGTAGTGATATACTGATAAGTGACAATACCATAGAAAAATCTCTTAACTAAGTAAGCTGTTCTTGGTATGCAAGGGTGTCTTCTGTTTTTACAGTATTATGTGACTTTAGCATAGCTTTGGCTTTTATGGGTTTGGAGTGAGGATTCCCCGTGAGATCATTCTGGGCAAACTTCCAGATTTTTCTTCACCTTTTCTTGAATATTGGGTTCTCTGTGTAATGAGTTTGCCAAAGACACCCCCTTTTTTCAGGCTTTGTTGTTGTTGTTATTGCTTGTTTGTTTTCCTCCATTAGTGAAGCCAAAGGTTAGTTAACCAAAGTTGGTGTTGTTTTGTAGTTCATAATGCTTTCTTTTTAGGACAGGAGATAGAATAATACTCAATGGGGGAAGTGTAATTTCTGTAGCCAGAAAATGTAATTTCTGTTTCACAATAAATTTAGAGAGTGCAAATGAAATGCGATTGCTAGAGTCATGATTTGGACTGTAGAGAATATTTATCAGTCTGTCAGAATTACCAGTGTAATCACCAATCTGTAGGGTAGGATGGAGGTGACAGAGTCTCAGAACTTGGTGGAACCGCCGCCCTGGAGCAGTAGCAATCCCCCTGTGGAAACACAAGGCTGGAGCCAACTGAGGGTCTCCACCTGACCTAATAAGGCTTCTCCAGTTTAGGAAGTAGGTACCTGAGCAATGCAGGAAAGTTTTGGGCGGGGAGTATCTCGCCTTCTCCTATCCCATTTCTCCCAATCATGTGTCCTTCCCCCCCCCCCCCCCCTTCCCCGAGAAACACACACTTGCAGTTTAGCTGCTATATCCACATCAACTCAATAAATAAATACTTCGTTCCTTCACACGGTTTATTTTTTCTCTGCAAAGCTGTTACATCTGCAGAGCTGCAAAATTGATTCTAAAAGACCCCATGCTGTATGTGTGCTAGACCTACTCTTATGAAGTCTATCAATGTGTGTAGTTCTGCATGCACCTTATTTTTGGAAGCAAATTATTGTAGTATGGTCTTCAATTTGTGAGCATGTTTTTGTTGCAACAAACCATACTTGAGTCTGAGGTAAAGTCTGACCACGGGCTGAGAGCCTTATTGTTAAGCATAGCACAATTACCGAGTTGTCCTAATGCCTTTGTGATCTTTTATTTGAGGGGTCAGCTTTGTGCAATTAAGAGCTACAAGTAATACCAAAAGAAAAAGGTCACTCTACAGGAACATGTAGTAACTGTATAGGTTTTTCAAATGTCAGTGAACTTGTTTGTTCCAGTTGTGGTACAATCAAAATGCAGAGAATGCCAAATCAGAGGTCAGAGTGGAAAAATCATCTTTTTGCTGTAATTTCATGTCTTCACTCTTGTACTAATTTATGAATTTTCATCTTCCACCTCAGTCTTCTGTTATTTGTCTAACTATTCACAAACTTATATGGCCTTAACCATTGTGATACTGGATTTATGGAGGCAGAAGACTGACAACCACAGGGGACAGGTAAATAAGTTACCTCAGGGGCAGTATAAAAGCAAGGCAATCTAGCTGTGTTCTCTTCTCACAGTCCCAGTTCCTGGTTCCCCCTGTGTCAGTGGCATGAGAGTGTACAAGGTACTATATCTCTGTCAACACTCTTGTGCTAAGATTGTCCTTCCGAACCTACGAGCACTCCCCACCTCTCTCTGCTCCTTTAGAAAGCTGTCACACTGCTCATGAGTATCTGCTGAGTAATATTTTTAAGTGGTGTTTCCTTTATCTGTGGTCACAACTTCTCTAACCCTCACTCATATTTTACGAAGACCTAACAGCATAATGAAAGGGTGAGCAGGATAGGAATGAGTGTTTCATGGTATGGCTTCTTTGTGTGTGTCAAAGGCTGTGAAGAACTTCACTGTGTGTCAGCCACTCAGGGGACACTGAAATGAGTTCCTGGGTCTCCATTGCCTGAGACAACTGCAGGTATGTTTTAACTGTACAGAGTTACTAGCTGTATTCAAAATGAGTGGATGCAATGATCTTGTACCACTTTCAAATATTTTAGCTCTATGAAACCAGAAATGTGTACAGTGATGGTACATAGCCAAGAGAATCTTCCACTGTTACTAAATGTGCTGCACTTACTGCATGTATCTGGAAAGTCACCAGAGCACTTTTCGCTAGCACTAAGTAGATATAAATAAAAGGAAAGCTGTTAAATTTTAAACTGGCAAAGTAAATGTCATGAATATGCTTCAGTGTTGAGTGCAAGTAAATAACAGATGTGTTGTCAAATTTATTGGCCTATATTTGTAGCAGCAGAAATGAAATTAAACTTGCTCTACTGTGGTAATGTAGACAGTATTGATATTGCTGGAGGGATTTAATCTGTGGCATTATCTAGAAGAAACATTCTTCCCACAAGAAAAAATAATTTATATTCGCTATCTCAAATCAGCTTTTCTATCCTCAACAAGTCCACTGTGCTTCTTCCTTTGTCCCACGTCTACTCCTCCCCAAGCGCTTTTGAGATTGGGTTTCTTATCCCACAGGAGTGGGACCACAGTGTTGGGAGGGTAAGCTGTACATATTTTTTTGCAGTACCCAGGGGTGCTGGCTATGACTGGCTACATTTATGCCTTCTGCTTTTCATCCATTTGGTGATTATTTTGTCCTTGGGAGTCAATTCTGTTATTCTCTCACAGTCAGGTTGTGGTCTTTTCAGACACATGCAGCTTGAGAAGTCCATCCTTTTCATGCTGGTGTGTGGTCAAACACTTTCCAAGTGGCAACTGTGTCTGCTTTGCTAACGAGGGGCAAATAATAATGCTATACTCATCTACAGAATGAGTATATGTGCTATAACATTGTAAGCCTGAAGGTAATTGCATAGGCTTCTTTCATCTCTTGAAAATAGCTTTTTTTGTATTTTCACTTGTCCATGCCTGAGAAAAGATGAGTTGTCAAATGCTAATCCTACACCTGAGAGAGTTAAAGAGCCTAAAGAAGTGGAGGGGAAAAAATCATGGAAGTAAAACAAAGCAAATAAATTGAGTAAACAAATTAATTAATTGTCTGGAAGTGAAGTGTGTGTTTGTAATTTTGCCCTTGTTGAAGGGAAATTGAAGTTTATTATGTTCACTGACGGATTTAAAAGCTCTTTCCTGCACTACAGCACCTAGAGAGAGAATGAGAGCGAGGCCTATTTGGAGCTCCTGCATTGGCTACAGGTTCAATTAAAACAGGAATTCATTACTGGAAGCCACCAGAGAGAAGGCTGTTACTTCACTCTTCAGTACAGGGAGGAGGCTGCATTTTCTTTTGCTGATTCACTCTTATTTTAGTGTGAAGTCTTAGTTTTATACTAAAAGCACTGAATTTTGGCTCATGTTAGTAATAATCTTGAGATGCTGATGAAGTTAAGAGATGTGAGCCTATATTTGGAGGCAGGCTGTGCTATTTTTTGCTAATATTTACTGTGCTATTTATGCTAACAGATATAGCATAACACATGGAGGGAAGGGAAGGGATTTACAAAATTCAGTTTACCTCATGTTATTCTAGGACTGATGCTGAGTGGATCTCATCACAGAATACCAATTAAATATTTCTAATTAGGCGCATATATATTGTTTCAAAATCACCCAGTGTACTCATCAGCACCCTTACTTGCCAAATGCAAATGCCTTTACTGTATCTGACCGTTGGTGTCTGGCAGATGCCCATGCAATTCCATTTAAGACCATGGAAATGAGTAGGAAAAGCTAGGATTCCCTTTCCCTGAACTAGATAGAGCAAAACTGTTGGAAGGAACAGTAAATGTTTCAGGGAAAGCTTTTGATTTTAAACATTGTTTCAAAGGCTTTCCAGGTTATCTAGGCAGGACTGATTAACAAGTCTGCTCGTTAACTGAGAGATCTGAGCTCGGGATTTCAGCTTGTTGCATTCAGCTTGTTTAATCTCTTATCCTTTCTCTCTTCCTCTCTGTAATAGGAAGCCCACTGGGGTTTTATTTTTCTATAAAGCACCCACAGATGGTTGCCTTGTCCCTTCCTTTTGTTCATTGTAAATGCAAAGACACATCTAAACAAGAAGAGCACAGCCCCCTTCCTGGAATTTGCAGATATTAAGGCAAATGCTTTTTCTAAAAGAAAGATGTTTGGCAGTTCTCCAACCCTTTCAGCAGGTGCAGTATGCCTGAGGCTGTGCCACTTGTGCATCTCTGAAATATTGTAGCCTACTGTTTTGGACATCAAAGTGCTCCAGGGAAGGAAGTGCATGTCTGTATATGCACAGATGTATTAGTCCTCTGTGGTCAGTAATATACCTTGATTAATAAGCACTGGATCTGGGTCAAGAATTTTCTATTTGGAAATGTTAATTTCTTAAAAGAAAAGGAAAAAAAAAATCAAGATGAGATTTTGTTTTGGAGACGTCACTGAAAGAAACTAAGTGGATTTTGGATGGAAACCTGTCTAGCCTCCTGAAGGGTATCCATCAAGGTGCCTGCATCCCATCTCTTTTCCTTTTTTTTTTTTTTTTCTGGCATTATAATGAAACTGCCTGGAAAGGTCCCAGAGGTATGGGATAATTGATTAGTCCTTGACAGCTTGCCTGGCTGAGTACTTGGGATTTGGAGAACTACAAACCCCTAAGGTCCCGATTTCATTGTGGCTTAGGTTTTCAGTGCCATGATCATATAAATGTGGCTTAGGTTTTCAGTGCCAAAGGATCATATAAAGAGATGCTTAGGAAAAGCTTCTACAATTTTTTGGCATCTAGGAAATTACGAAGCATATTTCATTTAGGAAGTGAAAATACTTTTTGCGCCATTAAAGTTTTGGTGTTTCTAAAGCAAAATGCTTTATGATTTCTACTAAACCTCTTTTGTGAGTGATGGTGAGGTTGGGGGGTTTTGTCTTCCTTTTTCCCTTGACTTGATTTTTCCCCTACAAAGATGAAATTAACTTTTCTTCTGATTTCAGGGCACATCTCAGTGTAGGAATGCATATGTTTGAAATGAACACGTAAATATTTGATGCTGTTGGAATGCAAAGAGTCCTAAGGTGGTTTACATCATCTGAATCAGCTAGTCTTTGAGTGCAAGTCAGTGGAGTGCCGGGGAGGAAGAGTGCAGTAGACAGGACTCTGCAGCCAAACTCTTCTCCTCTGCTCTGAATACCTTTGTTTCCCACACCTGTTCTGTCCCCTAGCCAGCTCATAGAATGGTTTGCGTTGGAAGAGACCTTAAAGATCATGTAGTTCCAACCCCACTGCCATAGGCAGGCACACCTTCCCCTAGACCAGGTTACTCAAAACCCCACCAAACCAGTTCTGACTCTTGATCATTTCCGTGGCAGAATGCACTGAAGGCTGGGCTGGAGGGTGGAATTTAGGTCTGTGCAGACAGAGAGAACAGATAGACTTATGCTAGAAAGCCAGATTTATGGAGGAGATGACATGAGTGGGATTTTGAAGTTTTTCCCCTCAGTGGGGTGGTGAACTCAAGATTTAGGATGACAGGACACTAATCAGTTTCTTCTGTGGTGGAGGGAAAGATTGAGTTGATTAAAAGGGAGAGAACACAAGATTTTTTTCAGTACAGCCTCTTACCATACCCTTGTATTTGGTTCTTCCTTCTGTGTCTTTTATTTTCATCGTTGTTGTTGGGTGTTTTTGTTTTTTTTTTGTGGGGAGGGAAAGAGGGTTTGTTTAGGTTTTTTTTACTGTTACGTTCTTGTGCCTGGGCTATCCTCTGTAATATTTGCACAGCACAGTTGTGTCCTGACCCATGGTCTTTTCTGTGTATAGCAGTGTAAATATTTAACAAAGATAACAACAGAGGGTATGCTTACCCCTTGACGTTCTGTGATTCTGTGTTTCTATGATAACTGGGAAACGTAAAGCTGGAATTTTTTATTATTTCAGAAGAACTGTCAGTCCAAGAGGACTATCATATTGTCCATATTGTACATCCTGCCTTCTCGTTTGGCCACACGAAGGAAAAAAATCCCAACAAAACAACATGAAACAAACAAAAAAAAAAAAAAAGAGGAGAAAGTAAAGCCAATTTCCAAGATTCTCCTAGTTATCATTAATAAGGCAAAATTTCAGCTTCATTCTTGCTATGTCAGAACATATTTGCTTACTCCCTGCTGTCACCAGCATTTTCAGCCTATTAATGTTGTCATACTAACCCCCCCCGCCTTTGCCTGTCCATATGCTACAGAAATATTATTAGCTGGTTAACACTGGTTCAGATGTTTGTGATTTCTTCAAGGGTCTTTGTCCCATTGCCTCCTACCCCATGGTAGTATTCTGCAGCAAAACACCTTGGAGTGTGCTTCCTCCTAAGAGTACGTACTTCAGTGTGTTTCATTTTTTCCCTACCTGGTCCTGCTTCAGTCCAGGTCATAAAAAGTACCCAGATGTTTCTGCTTTTCAAATAGTTAAATAATTAGTGGCATAATTAGAAGAAGGTCAGGTGATGTGGTTTGATCATTAAAGATGGCCGGAATAGAAAAGGTCTGTAAAGAGCAGCAAGCATTAAGAGCAGCATATGGAAATGAGTGTTACAGGAACTGTTATATGAGGAGGCATGAAACAAACAGTTCTTGTGCAGGGGAATGAATTTTAGAAGATACAGAGATCAATAAAAATTATAGAAGATGATCATAGGAGGTGAGATTGTGTTCTCAAGATGATGAAAGCACAGACTACAACCTTGGGTTGGATGCAGTCTAGCAGAGAATGTGCAGCTATGGGTTTCTACACATTCAGAACAGTTATTAGACACTTGTAAATATTTCTTCCATGACAGTTTTTATGTTTCAGTGGAGGTGCCCTAATTTTATTTTTATTGGAAAATTTGTGATGAGGTAGCACTGAGCCACATGGATAATTTTATTCGTTTTTATCAATGGCACTGTAATGCAATGGAATCCTAATAATGAAATGAAGAGCTTATTGTCCACCTTGGAAAAAGATCACAAGATACGCTCTGCCTCAGTGAGCTGATGTTGTAACTATAAGGTAAGAGGCAGGAAATGAATAAAGCATGCGCTTCATGTGCATGATCGAGTGTGCATCAGGGTGCACAGAGACATGGAGGCAGTAACGGCCATTATGAAATAGGCAACAATTTTTGAAGATAATATGTTCTTTGCTACTTCTTCTGTTAAGTGACATTTTTGGCATCTTTGCATCCTCTTTTGCAGGATACTTGTTTGGGCATCCATTTGATCCAAGCTTGTGCAGCTGTGTCATATCAGCAGTAGGCCTTGGGTTGTGATATGCAATTAGATAAATCTCTTCGGGGGGGGGGGGGTATGTCAATAATTACAGGGGAAGAGGGTTACAGCATGCTGAAGAAAAAAGAAATATATGCACTTTTTTTAAATTTATATTTTTTTTATTGGGAAAGGGTGGTAAACTACTTGCCTAGTTTTTTTAAAGTTAGTCCATAACTGGGGAATTGTACATGTCAGAATAATTGTGGCAGGTTCCTGGTATGAAAAAATAAAGAACAGCCTTGTCTAGGTTAGCAAGTTAAGTGGCAGAATGGAAAAATATCTGTAAAGTGAAAGAGTTGTTTCTGAGGATGCAGTGTCCACATGAACTTCCTCTGGACTAGTTCTAACGTGGGGCTGAGGAGCAAATTGTTGTCCATCATAGGAGTATGTTAAGTGTGCTAGAGTTTGTCTTTCAGCTCTGTGGTGTGAAGCAAATGCCCAGAAGAAGGAACAATTGGTTTATTTACTTCAAGATGCACTCCTTGTCCTGCTTCCTTGGCTGAATGAAAAGTTTAATGGTGATGTATGTGATAACTTTTTGATAGGTTTTACTTTTTAGTTATGCCCTACTAGCCAACATGTGTTCCTGCAGTCAGTGCTCACAATCACATTATACTGTAGAACTATAATGGATGAAAATTCCACTTTGCAGGAGGGATTTGGGGCTTTCCTTCTTTAACCCGTGCTTTTATTCTAATTATTACGTTATGGTGTGTTCATCCATTTGCTACATTGTATGAATGAACATTCACTTCTGCAAAATTGTTTGCAGTCACAAAATTGGGTGACACCACGCAAACTTCCTTGTGTGACACCAGTTCTAATCACTAGTTTTAGATTAAATGGTAGAAGTACAGCAATAACAAATCCACTTTTATACTAGGCCATTATATGGCATGCATACATATACTTACCTCATGCTCATCTTTAATGCTTTGTAGAGTCAATGTGACTTGACTTCAGCTCATCTGGCCTGAAGAAGTCTTTATAGCAAATGCCTCAAGGATGGTTGACAAGAGAGAGCTAGCAAGATGTGAAAGAAAATACAATATATTTGCAGACTGTTAGTGAGTTACAGTAGCCTTAAGTGTCCATAAATCCCTGGATGTTGACCAATTCTGTTGTTTTCAGACGCCTGAAGTTAGGCTGCTCAGTTATTGCCACAAGTGCCTGCCATTGAAAGATGTGTTCGTAAGACTAATAAACAAGTAACTCAAGATGCCCCTATAGCAGGACTAAGGTTTTAAGATGTCAGGAGGTACTCCAAGATTCATCCTCCAATCCATAGAGTAATAAAACTTGCAGTGACTGAGTTGTGTTTGTGCAGACTTGAAGTGGAACCTGGTTTGGGGTTTCCACTGCATGATGTCAGTAGGCTTGGCTTTTTTCTGAATTCATTTTCATCTGCCCTTCTCTCTTATTTCAGCCAAAGGATGTAGGCTATGCACTTGGCACTCCCAATATGTAAGTGAAACTGGAGGTGAGGGAAGGGAAGAAAAACCAAACAAACTGTGAGGGATGGTGATCCAAGGTGAATTCTTTTTCTGTTTTAAAATGAAACATGCTCTTATATTATCTGTAGGGCCTGAGGGGTGATATAAGGGGTCATAGGAGAGCTCCAAGTTGCTCAGAATTAAGAAAATAAGTCCCGATTGCCAATTCAGGCTCTGCAGCTGTGACCAAGAATAACAGATAGATTTTCTTTTCCACTACATTTACTCTCTGATATTCGAGTTTATCACTCAAGCCAGGACTATTCATCAACCTTCCTGTCGATATCCAAGTCTAAGTTGGCAAGCTACACTTTTATGATTCACTCCTAAAAACCCCACGAGAGTATTCCTGCTGCTTTTGCCTCAGATTTAGCAGAAGAGGAAGGAACATAGGTATAAGGAACATTGAATAGTCTCCAAGAAGCATTGGAAATGATCTGTGTAATGATGCACACTCTCCAAAGGCTGCCAGCTAAGCCCTAGTGGGTAGCAAGCTGTAGTATTTCCCTCTCACTGCTGTCTGTTTAATGACCATCCATTAAAAAAAAAACTATGACGAATGAGTAAGTCCAGTTGCTGCTGGAGAAGGGTTGATGTTGCAAAAATGAATGCAGTGGTTGCCCCTTTAGAGAGTCTCAGTACTGTAGTAACTATGGTGACCAGGCTCCCTTTTTAGCCTTGGAGCAGGTATGTATGCCCCTTGCGTAACATAGGACCATAGGCACAGTATTTTCCAGTGATGGCTGCTGGTGACTCTGTCATAGCAGAAGTGGGGGGATCATATGCGGGTGTTAATGAATGGGGAGAAACCCCGTATTTGGAGCTTGATGCTAGAACTCCTGTGGCTAAGTCCCCACGTATCTCTGTCATCCTGGGTTAATCCTGACATAGCCTCTGCCCTTCGATTCATAGGGTAATAATAGGCACTTTTAGTCTCTGCTTCCTGAGCTTTAAGGGTCACAAACACTGGGATTTCTTATCAACAGCTGAGCACCCAGAGTTTGCATGCAGGTAGAATTTTAGTTGAGAGAAGTTGTGAGATGAGGAGAGAAAAACATGCCAGGATAAACATTCTGCGCCTAGCACAGGCAGCACTAGCTACAAATTCCCCTTCTTTGCCCAGGTCATCATCCTCTTTTCCTTCATCCAGATTTTGACATTATCTAAAGCTGCTCGGGATCTCGAAGCCCACATATATTCTATCTGCTTACAATGTGAATAAGCCTTTCTGAACTTGAGCTCATTGTTTGTTATTAGCAGCAGATGCCACTTGTTTTCCCTTTTCTACTGTCACTGACATACAAGAAATACTTATACTCCTTTCCCCATCCACAGACCTATAGGAAGTATTGAAGAGTCAGGCGTTCTCCAGAACACCTGCCTGCTTCCACTGATGCCTGGGTTGAACCCCCTGAGGGTGCAAGAGGCTTGTGTAGAGCTGTTTGATGCAGAGCGCCATGTGGCAAAACAGCTTTGTGAGCCATGAAAGATGGTTCCGCTGGGCTGCACTGCAGTCTCAGGACATCTTGTTTGCTGCCTCTGGCATGGTTTTGATAGGAGAAGGAGGGGCTTCAGATTTCTCAAACACTCTGAGGTAGAGATAGAAGAATAGAAATTAGACAGTTGAAGAAAGAATGTCTATATAAATAAAAAGGAAAAGGGAAAGCAAAAGAAACCAGTCCGGCAAAGAAAATGTAAACAGTTTGATCTGGGAGAATTTTTCTTTCAACCAATGTGCAAGAGGGGAGCCATTTAAAAATTACTTGCAATAAGCACTGTTTTACATTAATGAGACTACTGGAAGTACAGCATTAGCAAGATAATGAATATGGGGGTTTTGAGCTTTCTGGCACTCCGGGATTATATTAACATCTTGGAGAGTGATGGGAGAACCTGGAATGCTGCCGTAACTGTGATGCTCTCTCCTTCTCAGCATTAGTAAAGGAAATGGATTTGGTCTTGGCCCCAGGGAAAGGGAAGTGTTGAAGTATGAGCTGCTTGCTGTGATGCTGCAGACTTTCTGTGTGGGGGTTGAAATGGAGAGAAGTGGAATGGCTATGTTCATATGTCCTCAAGGAATACCTTAGTATGGCTGTTTGTAAACACGTGGTTGTTGTGTTTACGTTAAATGTAATGTAAATGTAATTAAATGATGGCATTTAATTCCAGCAGTGGGAGTAGCACAGCTTGGGCAAAGAAGCAACCCATTATCTCCTCTTACCCTGAGTACCAAGTAGTGACCTCAAAGACCTAATTTGTTAGTCAGCTGCCATTGAATCCCTCAGCTCCAGTTCTCAGAGGGTCCAAGAGAAGTAGCTTCCTGGTGGAAAGATCCTGTTCTCTTTTTTAAAAGTAATTCTCCTCGTGGTGAGGTCTGAACCAGTAATCTCCTTTGTTGGGAAGGCAGCATTCTCAGTTGCCTGCAATAGTGACACCAGGAACTCAAAGCATGTTCCCAGCTGTCACTGATTTACTGACTGTCTGCTTCAGTCTTTCAAAATCTACATCTCAAATGAGGAGACCAAGTAACTTCAGTGGTGTTGCTCCATTAGTTGCTCATTACTACATCTAAGGACTGCTGTACCTGGAGAGGTATCTTATGGCCATGACTGAATTTGCCCATCTTCACTAGGTTTCCTGATTTAATTGTATTCTGAAATTATTTCAGCTGATTAAAGGTGGTACTTTGTACCTGTGGATAGAATAGCTGCAAGTTGTTGAGGCAACTGTCAGCCTGTTTGTTTTCTATTACAGTTTGCTGTGCAGTTGAACTCACCAGCAGCAAGCCATTTTTGTCCAGCAGGACTGAAGTGTACTAAGTCTTGGTATACTTATCTTGTGAATCACAGTTTCCTGTCTGATGATGGCAATTCTTGTCCTCCTTGAATTAGAATCATAGAATCATAGAATAGTTAGGGTTGGAAAAGACCTTAAGATCATCTAGTTCCAACCCCCCTGCCATGGGCAGGGACACCTTATGCTAAATCATATCACCCAAGGTCTCCTCCAACCTGGTCTTGAACACTGCCAGGGATGGAGCATTCACAACTTCCCTGGGCAGCCTATTCCAGTGCCTCACCACCATAACAAGAAAGACTTTCCTTCTTATATCCAACCCAAACTTCCCCTGTTTAAGTTTTAACCCAGTATATACAAAATCATGTGTGTGTTTTACTCTGCACTTCTGTGATTCTGAATTATCATTTTTATATATATATGCTAGCCCTGCTTTCGCACCCTGCTTGTTCCTCTGAAAATATTCTGACTCTTCCACTGTACTGCTGTAGTCAGTGGAGTTATAAAGGCACAGACAAGTTGCTGGAACAAACTTGGGTTTGGTCCTTGTGTCTTTGCATCCTTGTCTTTCTATTGTGCCACTTTGCATACTGCTCCTCATGCTCTTGTTGCTGTCTTTCTCACCTGCCTTGTACCTTGAATTATTTTACTGTAACCATCCTTTGTGCCCATCCACCCAACAAAGGCTTCAGGTTGAGTAGTCTGGCTTCAGAATTTGTCTTTTAGTTATTTATTGGAATTCCTCTGAGATGTAGAGGCTGGTAATTGTCCCCATCATCTCTGTATCAATTGCTTTCAAAGCCACTGAGCTCTTATTACTGCAGCCCACTGGGGAGAGAAAGAGAAGAGTGAAAGACCCAGGTCAGCATGGTCTCAACAATATATGGGTCTCATGAAATCTCTCTTCTCCCAGCTGCTGAATAACAGCTTTCCTATTTTTAAATAAAACAAGAAAAATAAATCACAATGTGTTGAAGAGTAGGAGGAGAAAAAGAGACAATATCTTGCATATTTAGGGAAAATAAAGGTAAAGCATGGGTTCTGAGCTACCTGGGGCAGTGGAAAAAATGGACGATACCTAGCTGCAAGGTGTGACACAGCAGCACTATGACGAAAACTTCTTCTCCAGTACAGCTTTCATCGTAAAGGAAACACTAATGGAAGGAACCATTGTCATAGCACATGCAGGATGTGATACATGTGTTACAACCTGCCCACTTCTGAAATGTAATAAAAGGGCCTGAGAGGCTGAGCATTACAATCTCTGACCATTAGATCTAAACCAATTCCTCTTCATAGGTGCATGTGCCTCTATCAAATGTTGCTGAATATATGGGCTTATGTCCTTTAAAACAAGCGAACAAAACAAACAAACAAAAAGGAGTCTCAGTTGTAGATGCCTGTTGTGCAGCATTGCCTATGTTATTGAAATAAAAAGGTCACCTCTGCCATTGTTCTTGGTAGTGTTCACTGCAATAAGGGCTGAGACAGGTTGTCTTCTGTGGAGATCGGTGCTGTGTAGTGCAGGAAGGCTGACACAACTGTCTGAAAGCAAAGATTACAGTCCCAGCATAGTCATGTGCTAGCCATGACAGTCTCTCCTCCCTGGCTGATTGATGGCTGAAACCCATCTTCCTGTAACAATGACAACTGAGAAGGCTCTGGAGTACTAAGCTTGATATGAACCTCTTTTAAGAATTCTCATATAAGGAACTGTAAGAGATTGATGGGCTAGAAATCTCACTAGAATCTATTTCCTTAGGAAGTTCTCATCATAATCTAATTTGGATTTGATCTGTCTAATCCTTTTACACAGTCCTTTTTTGTCTTCTCTGTGGATATGCTAGCACATAAACTTGGGGTTATCTGGCTCTGACAAACCGTTCTCCAGACTCTTCTTCCTCCAGCATTGTCCCAGTCTGATTTCTGATAAGAAAAAGCAGACCTTTTTTTTTAAGCTTTGTTTGAAACTTCAGTTTTTTCCTTAGTTCATCAAATCGGGCAGTCATCTTTTCCCAAGTCTTGCATATCCACAGAGGCAGTCCAATGGCCTAAGCATTTATGTTTAATGCAGTTGCAGAAGCCAGCACAATTAGAGCACCATCACATTTACCCTTCAAGGAGAGGTAAATGAGGGGCACACTGACCTCTGGTTACCCCAGAATGTTTCCTTGAAGGACAACAGACATTAGAAACCAATGGATCTTGGGATGCTCGGCAGTTCAGTTCTATTTCTCAATAGCTGTCTGTGGGTTTTGTGTGGAAGAGAAGGTCTGGTTTTTTGGATGCTCCCTTTTGTTGGGTTAGGGATAACTTGTATAATGTGTATGTTTAACTTTTTGGGGGAATATGAGGTTATGTCTTAAATTAATCTGTGTATTTGTTATTTTCTTCAGAGCACAGAAGTAGAAACCTATTCTTGGTATTACAACAGTTGTCAATGCTATATTTTTCTACTTTCAAGAACCTAGAAAGCACCTTGTTCTTATGCAGGTTTTTTTTTGCAGCTGCTCTGTGCATGCTAGCATAATCATTTAATGATGCCTTTCTGCTCCCCTTTCTTTTTTTCTAACTGTAGAAAGGAGGGCAGACTGTAGTCATTTAGATCTATGTAGCTGAAGTCAAATCCACAAACAAACTGCATTACTTCAGTGTCTTTCTTTTCTGTCACTGGAAGAAAATGGCTTCAGGTTGTGACTGGTGTGCAGTAGCCATCCTCCAAAATAGCCCTATGGCATACTGACTGCATAACCTGGGGAAAGAAAATTGTCACCCAGATGGCATAATGCAGCATCCAGACAATAGCCAATTGCTTAAGTAGTGTGTTGTTTTTTTCTTGAATTGTGCAGTAGAAGGAGGGTGGGGGATTGTAAATGTTGCTGTGTTATGCTACCAGGGCAAGTGTCCAGTAAACACTCTTGGAGTTGAGAACACTGTGGGATTATGTACAGATCTAATTTTCTTGTTGAGTTCTTCTCTGCAGCTGGCTGAAGTTATATTTTCTTTTATAGTTGTGCAAGGGGTCTACATGCACATGCATACATATACACAACCCATCAGCATCTCTCAGCTATCAGGGGAAAGAAACCGGGGGGATAAGCATTGGCTTTTCTAAGGTTATCCTGATTTCTTTATTCTTCCTCAGAGTTTCATCCTGCAACTGCATACAAGCAGAAGCAAGCAGACAAAGATTCTGCTGGGATCAGAAAGTCACGTTGGTTGCTTTTCCATTTGCAGTTGTGATAAAGGCCTCATGTTTAAATGACACTTCTTTTCATAGACTGTAGTGCAAGGGAGACACATCTGTTCTGTACAGTTGTTGCTGCTTCAATGAGATATATGAAATGAGAACTGTTGTTCTATTCAGAAAAGGCAGCCTGTTTGGTTCAGAGGTATACAAAGGAGATGTCAGATGAAAAGTTGAATTATAAGCCTTCCATAATAAGGACTATTATTCTCAAGTTTTGGATGCAATTTAGTAACAAATCCTATAATGAATAATCCTTTGACAGTCTTAGGTTATTCTTGGATTCCACAAGTCATGGGATATGGAAGTATGTGCTGTTCTCAGGTTTGTTTATTTATTTATGATGAAAGCAAAGGTTTTACAAATTATTTTCTTTGGTGGTGCTGTCCTATTAGGCATAAATTAAGGTTAGCTTAAGGGTACATTCTGCACAGCACAGGGAGTGTCGTATTATGGTGGTCATGCATTGGCTTGGATAGACACTAAGGTGTAATTCTCCAACCAAAGCTGCTTCCTATACTACTCCTTTCCTGTGTTGTAGATAGCTGATGGAAGGATTCCTTCCCTGTGTTGTAGGCAACTGCTAGAAGTGAAACTGGCTCTGTGCTCCTTGTGAGTTAATGCACACTCCCTTGTGAATGGATGGAGTAAAAAGTGCCTTGCTACATGAAACACTAAATAAGAAAACCAAAGTGGTTTTGTCTTTCTTTGCACTATTTTGTTTGTGTACATGCCACAAATAATTTGCAGGAGTATAAGCATTTGCTGGTATAGAAAGATAGGCTTTTGTTCTAAGTGTTTAGCAGACACTTCCTGCTATAGTTTGGACAAAGTAGTATCTAGCCCAAACCAAAAATGAACTGAAAATTTTTAGGTGGGAAAAATTTAATAAACTTTAAGGTGGGTGCTCTGCATCTTCTGATTTATTTAATTATTTTTTTAATGAGACTTGTAACAGCAGGATGTGGTATAAACAGGTGAGAGGTTTCAAGGAAGCACAGTGTCAAGGGAGAGATACATTTTGTGTATATTTACTGTTTTTCCAGTGCCTTTGCGACCAGAAAAGAAAAAAATTTCAGAATCTTCTTCTTCTAGATGTTCACGTTCAAGCTGTCCTGCAACCTTGCTGGACCTGCTATGAAACTCACTCACATGAGCTGCACTCACATTGTACGTATGTATGCCCTCACGTACTATGTATGTATGTCCTCACTACTTTCCTTACACACAGTCTCAAATTTATTTAGTAGAGTTTGCTACATAAAGCAGATATCTGTGTGCCTGGGAGATGATTCTGTTCCAGGAAGGTAGTATATTACAGCTTGAAATGGTAATTTTTCCTAAATTAAACCAGAAACTTTGAAGCCCATCTCCCAGATATGCTGCATACAGCAGAGACTGAGGAAAATCACATGAAAAATGTGATATATTCTGCAGCCAGTTTTCAGTCTCATCAGAAAGCTCAGATTGCTCCTACTGTATCTAAGGGTGTTATTTAAACATAAGCATCGTATGTAATGTACAAGTGGAGTGATATTAACGGGGAAATGTTGGCTTGTAATGGCATTAACATGGGTGGGAGTGAGACAGAAAGGGTTTCTTACAGCAAGAGCTTGAGCTGCCACCATTAAAGACAGCTGAGTTCATAGGGCCTGCTATATAATAACATGAAAACAATTATTCTGACAGGGAATCAGTATTGTCAGACTGTTGTTACTTTGGGTTGTCTAGGAACATTATACCTTGCCTGGCCAGCTGGTGAGTTTTCATAGCAAACAGGTAGCACAGCACTGTATCTGTAAATCTTCCCATTTTCCAGTAAATTTTCCAAGCTAGTTCTCTGACTGTGTATGGCTCTACCTCACATGAACGAACCCTGGTACTATCACTGAATGTAGTCCTGTCCTGGCTTCAGGTGGGAACTCCTTGCCTGAGTGCTCACCAAGGTGACAGGAATGCATGCTAGCACTGCAGAAAGCACACTGCTTTTACTGTGGTCTAAATGTTGGTAGGCTAAGTGATTTCTCTTACTGACATAGCTTAACCTCCTTCCTCTAGAATATAGGCTTTGGGGCTGGAAAAGTCTGGTGGGTGAATGAGCCCAAGCCATTGCTGTTGCAAGCAGCTGTGTTATTTAATTCTTTTCAGCAGCAATGCAACTCTACCTCTGAATTAATTTATTTTTCTACTGCGTTATTGGAAAGCTGCTACAGAACCCATCCTGCAATGAGGAGACATAGTTTCTAATTTTTATCCCATGGTGTTGTTTTAGCCCATATAGAGCCATTTCTTCTTGGCCTGGTGTTATCCTTTAGCATTACTTTTTCTCTCTTTCTGCTCTTCTTCACTCCAGTTAAATCTGTGGATAGGAAAAGCACAGCTTTTTAGCCTTCAGTTTGCTAGCTAAATATTTAGGGTAACATAGCTGGAACATAAGACCCCCTGTTGTGCAATGGCTTCTGATTTTCACAACACCCACTCTTTCTTTTAGCATGGATAGAAACTGCTATGCCTTGAAAACCGAAAGACTTTTTCTGAGGGAAAATTAAATTGGCTTATTTTAGGTGCAGACTAATGTTAAATAACACTTTACAAATATGTACACAACCCCCCAGACACCATCTCTCTCTTTCTCATTTTAACTGTGTAGCAATGCTGCATATATGGGGGGGGGGGAGAGTAGGGAAGGAGTGTGTGTATTTAATTGCGTTGCTTTTCTTTTTTTTTCTTACTTTTAAGTGAAAATTTCTCTTCAGTAATATTAACATTTAAAGGGTCAATAATTGACAGTAATGGTACAGATGGATGCTGAATAACATCTTAGGTTGCTGTTGGCTGGCTGCAGAGAGTTTTCTGTAAAATTGAGTTAACAGGACATCATCACAAGACCTGGTTGTGTTTTGACAGCTATTTCTTTCCAAAGCAAAGAAATAAAAAAATGTTTCTTTTCTTCCATTTTAATGAAAGCTTAATGCTTGCGCCACAGTTTAGAATGAAAAACATCTCAGGGAGACCTTACAGCTACCATAAGAGCTGTGATACTGTCTGTGATTTTTGTTTTAGCTAGCCTTGGTGTTTTCAAAGTGTTAGGAGGGAAGAAAGAATTGTGCGATGAAATAAAACCTGTAACGTTTTCATTTTGGATTTACATTTGTGTATGTCTCAAGCTGAGCAGATGCTTAGTCTTTGCAGTGACTTGTATCCTCAGCCCAAGAGTTACAGTAAGACTGCTTTTTGTTGTTACCCTGTTTAAAAGAGAATAACTAGAAGGTTTTCATTAAAAAAAAGAATGAATTCAGATTTACACAGAAATCACTGACATCTTAGAGCTAATTCTCCTGCTTCTTAAACTAGTATAAATAAAGATTTGACATCACTGTAAGCACAATGAAGAACAAACACAATTTCCATTCTACCATGATCAGATCTAAAGCAAAAATGTTGCAGTTTGTGATGTACCTTTTCAAAAGGAACAGAAGTCTCAAAAGTTATAGCTGGTAGCAATCACCGTAGCTACATCCCCAAGGGGAAAAAAAAAAATCAAACCACAAACCATGAAAAAGTAGAATTGCAAAATCCAAAATGTGTCATACACATAGTTTATTTTTTTACATTGATTCAGTAATCCTGGCTTGCCTTACAGTAACTGAATGTGTGTATGGTTTATATTCCATAGTGCTTTTAAATCTTCACATATTTTCAGTCATTTATATTTGATTTAAATTTTACTTTCATCAGCTCCCTCTCCTAGTGTGGGAATATCATGGTCATGGGAACTTTCATGTGGGTGAAATTCCAGTGTTAGTAGGACCAAGAGTATTTTTCTTAAGGTTACAGATCTTTCTGCCTTTAGTGGGAAAAGCTTCCAATGCTGCAGTATTTAAATAAGCTGATGGATTGTCAGAGTGCGTATGACTGACTTCTGTGGAAATTGGTGAGTTTGGAATAGCAAAAAATTAAGAATACTAAATACAAAGATAGACAACCACATATAACGAGTCGATAAGAAAGTTTTCATTTTCATAAGAAAGCTGCTAAATGCTCTGTGTTTTCACCACAGCATTCAGTTGGAGATGCTTGAAGACCTGACACCTGACTCTAAATCTCTTGTTCTGTTGATAATAGAACCCAGGGCAGAAAGTCTTACAGTAGACATTACCACATGATGTCTTGTTTTCCTCACTGTTTCACACTGTAAAAGGGCTACAGAAGTACTACCTCTTTACAGTAAAAAAATCTCACAGAACTTTGTAAAAAGTTCTTTCTTATGGTAATCTGGTCTTGGAATGGAAAATTAAGAGACTGTTGTACATATGCACAAAATCACAGACGGTTTCCTTCAGCAGCTTCTTTAAAATACTGGCTTTGAGAGGGAAGAGTGAGGTCTAGGTTGTAAATGAGTGGCAGAGAGATAAAAGAGGACTGAAATACTGTATTTCTCCCTCTTTTGCTTCTAATAACTACTTGGCTCTAGCACTGCATTTTTCTTCTGCTCAGAGACCAGGAAATCAAAGTCAAACACAGCTATTCTAAACATAAGCAAAAAGTTTAAATCCAGGATCAGCTAGAATTCTGGATGACAAATTCTGGGTGATGCACGCTTTCCTTGTCTGCCTTTATCCAGTCATCCTGGATATAACAAAAATTATGGAACCTCTCTCTCTTTTTCTCCATTTGTACTGTTACAAATTCCTTGAGATGATTCCTTCAAAGAGTTTACGCATATTTCCTCTCAGCTCTACCAGTTTTGTGTAAATTGCTCTTCAGTACTGAAGTTGCTCAGGAAGGCACGTCCTCTGTGTCACAGCATGGGCAGGGGAAGTAGAAATGATTTTTGTATGACTGAACCCCATCTCTTGCACCATGGGCTCAGTGTGACACACTGGCATCCTTCCTGCTGCTTTTTGCTAATCGCTTTTTGAAGATCATAAAGAAGTTTCAGTGTTTTCATCTGCTGTTGTTGCTTCTGGGTCAGGCATGTGGGTTAAAGTCAGGCTAATCAGGTTGGCCTGGAGGCCTGCTATGAGCGCCCCCTAATTTGTAATCCTTTGTCGCTTCCTTACCAAACTGAATGCTTCTTCTGTGCAGGCAGTCCACTGTGGTATTTCTGTTGAACACTGCTGTGCCATCACTGTAGGTCATTCAGGTCCCCAGGACCAAAGTGGGACTCCACTTCCTTATAAAAGCAATTTGCAGCTGATCAGTGGTATCTGTCCCTGTTGTTTATCTACAGGTAATGTGGGTCCAATTAGTTCAAGGGTTGTTTTCACTCAGAAAATCAAGAGTCCAAAGATTGCTACCTTGGAATTTGGAGCAACATAACACGTTCATGTAGGGCAGGACTGTCACCTGTTCATAGTCTGGTACTTATCTAATAAAATAATCTCAAAGATGCCTGAACTCTCTAGATAGGTAGCAGCTCCCAGCTCCTGCAGAGTTCCTCAAGAAAACTTCGTTTTCCACTACTCTAAGCACTGCAGCCAAGTCCAGAGTTTCAGGTGATCTTATGCTAACAAACATGCTACCGAAACTCTTCACATGCTACCGAAACTCTTCTAACAGCATTATTCATAGGATCCTGTCATCCCGTTGAACATTAATATTTTGTATTTACATGACTCCCCCATCTGTACAAGTTGGTCACCTCTAAACCCAGATGTGATAGCAGATTAACAATGCACAGAGGCACTATACTGGGGTATAGAGCGATGAATTTAAGGTAGTGAGAGAGGATGTTCTTGAACAGATATGAAAAGATAATGTCAGCACTAGGTTGGAAGAAGGGAAATGACAGGTGCTGGTCTTTTCAGGACTTTGCATGTCTCTTTTCATTGTCTCGGAGAGCTGTTAATATCTTTGATCTTTTCTGGCCACAAAGCAACTCTGAGTCTCATCCCTAGCAGATATGTTCCTAGCTGCATAAAGGTTTGGATAAATATGCATTTGGAAAAAAATCCTGCTGCTTGACTGCTCAGAATGGGGGAAGACTGACTTCCCATTCGCAGTCACTAACAAATGTTTTCAGTCAATCACCCACTCAGTCCAAGTAGGACGACAGGATTCTGACACAATAGACTGTGTGCTGGGAAACCAATCAGTCAGTAAAGCTCCTTTTTTTCCTTCTTTTTTTTTTTTCTCAAGACTTACATTTCTCCCGGGGGGAGGGGGGGGGGGGGGAGGGGGGCAGGGAGAAGAGAAACAGAGCAGGAAATTGTACAAAAACAGTTTTATTCTTTTCAGGCCACTTTTACGGAAAAGAACAAAGGCATGTAGGATTGTTTCAGTTTGGGAATATTGGGAAAAAAAAACTTCATCCCACTCTGGCACTACCTTATCCCACTTGATCTGGACCAAAGAAGGAAAAGGAAGGAAAGAGAAAGGTAGTTAATTTAAAAACTCACTTTCCAAAGGGCTCCTGTGGAGTTGTTCAACAAGTTGATTTAAAAGCTCATGAACAGTAGTTACATGGGGAAAGGTAGTACTCGTATGGCTGCTGTAGACATATGGCCAGACTTTTTTCACAAATGGGGAGACACACAGAGAAAAATAGGCACCGATAAAGAGTTGAAAATATGCTGCAGAGTTAATGTATGTGAGTTTACTGACACAAAGTGAGACAATGTGTAGATATGAAAAGAGCTACCTGACAAAGGCTATGAAGATATTTGGAGGATGTATATTAATTTCCCATGTAGGCAGCCATTTATATCCTAATCTGTAGGCTTTATTGGGACCATGACCAGTCTCACTAAACACTTCTCACAATCCACTGAGGTCTTCTGATGTTGTGAGAAACAAACTCTTCCTTTATTTTATTCCTTTCCACAGTGAATATTCTCCGAAATGACAGGGACACAGGGTCTCAAGGCCACCAACACAACTAAATGAAGAAGAAAATCTTTTCCTCACCTTACCATACACCTGCCTTTTCTGATGAGGACATAGATCATACCAAATTATTGTCTAGTACATCCTCAGCCATAAAGCAATCAGAAAAGACCAATACACAGTCTGTCAAAAATCTGAAATAGTTTCTATAGAAGCATTTCATGCCCCAGTTGATCTATGATTTGACCTATGTTAGAGCTGCTCAGTTGAATAGTATGCTGTGTCATCTAGGTAATGAATGGGTCAGATTTTACTGTTTGTAGCTCTCAAGCGTTTTTGAACCAATGATTTGAAAAAGGTTTGTAACCATTCATGAACTAAACCTCACAGCTCTGTGCTTGGTAGATAAGCCTTTTTCCCATTTTACGCAGAAGACAGCTGATTTCAAAAGTATTGACCGTTTCTCTATTGTTCTTATTCATCAAAAATTCCTACCTTTATTAATCACATAAATTAACTTTCTGCTTCTAGGTAATTAAGCTGTGACTCTGTTCTCTTGGCATACATCCTGTATGCGATACAAAAAAAGATCATCTTACATTCAGAACTCACCAGTCCCCCTCCTATATCCCAGAACCTTGGGGTTCTTCAGTGTTAGCTTGTTGGTAGTGCACTGCATTGGCTCTATATAGCTACAGTTTCAGCTTAGATATTTGCACTTCCTCTTTTTTTGTGGCAAAGGTATTTAAAATAAGAGGAATACTCCAAATATATAGCACCTTTGCTTCCCCATAAAGTGGGAACATCTCTAAGCTTGCCTTTGGTAGATTGTTTACTCAGAGGAGAGTTTGGTTTAGTGATTCTATTTTTTGTTTGTTTCTTCTTGGCTTTGACAAAGTTGATTTGATTATTTGTGGGGGAAGGAGGGAACAAAGGAAAGAAGCAGTATTTTGCCTAATCCACCCTTACAGCTTTTTCTTATCTACTATAAATTGTGTGCTTAGGTCTGTGAAAAATAGATGCATCCATACATACCCAGCAGCAACCAACAGCTGCATCAGCATCACCTATTTGGGAAGCAGAACATGTAGTGGCCCCTGTACTGTGCATCTGTGGGAGGGCAAATGGGATCAGAGGAGTGTGAGTGATCCTTTTTTCTTTTTTTTTTCCTTTAATGTGACTAGGTTTTATGCTTATGAATTACAGTGAGAGATTTCTTGCACTTGGGAGATAGAGAAGCTGAGGAGGACCAGTAGCCTCAGAGCATGCAATGGACCTCACACCTTGGTAACAGCAGTCATTGCCTTAAAATGGGTGGATTATCACTGTGAACTTTCATAGGGTATTTAAACTTCAAAACTTTGAGTTGGAACTTACAAAGGTTTTGTATTGGAAGACATTGCACCTTGCTAGAAAAAAAGCATGTTAATGTAGTTAGTAGTGTTTTGAACAAAAATGGCGAAAGGCGAGTTATGTGTCCAGGGCTTGTGACTGAAGCAGCAAGGGAAGGTGCAAGGCTTAGGTAGCAGAAAGGTTTGCAACAGCAGAAATTGTTTGCCAGAACTGGGGTAGGAATGATCAAGTAAGTACTGGAATGGCAGGTCAGGACTCATGTGCATACAAAGCCTTGTAGCAGGCTCAAGTAGGGGTATTACAATGCAGGTGAAAAATATTCTGGAAGATAATATGGTACTTAGCGAAAACAATACTGCAACCTGGCTTCCTCACTTCAGCATCAGTCTCAAAATGTTGATTCCCCTGCACTTACTTTCCTTTGAACTTGATTTTGCCCGTAAACTCTTCTGGCAGTGGCTCTGTGTGTTGCATAGCTCTCCTGAAACTTACTGGCTGTTCATGTTTGCAGAGTGACTGCTGGTCTTTCAGGGCTGATGGCTGTAAAATGAAAGGATTAAGCTGGTTACATCTTTGTAGTGCTGTATACTGTAAGTACGTCATCCACAAGTCCCTAAAGGTGTCGTAAAGACGCAGTCAATTACCTGGAAAAATAGATGGCATGTCCAAATACTATTTGTGGTCATTAGAGAGTTGCTTTCTGCTTATACTCTAAGTTTTTAGGTGTGTAATTTTCCTTTGCTTGCTGTGGCATAATGCCACAGCAGTGGGCTAGATGGAGAAGGTTGGCTGCTCAGAAATTAATTCCTTATCATTCTAACCGCTTAGTATGCAAAAGTTAATTTGGAACCAATTTTAGGTAAAACCAAAACTTAATGCATCTCTGAAATCATAAAAGAAATGACTGCAACATCCTTAATTCTAGTTTCTGGAAAAAAACTCCACTGAAGATGTGAATTAATCTAGTCTCCTATCTCAAAAAACATTGAGTGTAACCAGCAAGAAAGGAAACAAATTTGTAGGGTGAGGAAAAGGTCATAAAAAGGAGGAAAGAATGGCAATTAAAGAAAAAGGAAACAGAGATACCTTTTAAAAGGAGAAACTTCCTGCTGTTGAGATTCAGTGAACAGGAAAATATAAAAGCTTAAATGCTACAGTAGTTTCCCTTGTGTTTGTGTTATAGATTTGGGATTTTTGGTACTTTTCTTTTTATTGCTAATGATTTAAATAGTGTAAAACAAAAAAGGAAGAATACAATAAATAATTAAAATGTTCTGGATTTCTGTCATCTCTTTCACGTGAATGAAGGTGCTTCATAAGCAAAGAACTTCATAAAGGCTGAGAAAGTTGGGGCTGTTCAGCCTGGAGAAGAGAAGGCTGCGTGGAGACCTCATAGCAGCCTTCCAGTATCTGAAGGGGGCCTATAGGGATGATGGGGAGGGACTCTTCATTAGGGGCTGTAGTGACAGGACAAGGGGTAACAGCTTAAAACTTACACAGGGGAATTTAGATTGGATATAAGGAGGAAATTCTTTCCTGTTAGGGTGGTGAGGCACTGGAATGGGCTGCCCAGGGAGGTTGTGAATGTTCCAGCCCTGGCAGTGGTCAAGACCAGGTTGGACAAAGCCTTGTGTGACATGGTTTAGTGTGAGGTTTCCCTGCCCATGGCAGGGGGGTTGGAACTAGATGATCTTAAGGTCCTTTCCAACCCTCACTATTCTATGATTCTAATATCATGTCTTCCTTAAGGAAATCATATCATGTCATAGTAACAGAGAAGCTAAGGTACTAGTAGAAGTTAGGCAATCTTTCACTGGGAGAGAGGTAGACAAAATCATAGATTCATAGAATAGTTATAAAATAAAATAATTATAAAATAGTTATAAAATAAAAACTTACAGTATTTTTCATACCTTGTTTGCAAGAATATACAAGTAAAATTTCAAGTAAAAATTGCTGCTGCACACATTACCTCTCTTCTGGTTTTCTTGTCACTGGATTTAGTCTGCTGTATAAGATGCAAACGTCTCTCTGCTGTCCCAGGTTCTTTTTCTCTGCGTCACATTGTTAAATACAGATGAGAGCACTGGCCTAAATCTGCTTCATAAAGGAATCAATAGGAGTTGCATGGGGTTTAGCCCATTAAACTGGGATTTTATGAGCCTATACATTGTCTAGTATTACGTGTTAGAACACTGTTACCCAGTTTTGCAGAGAAGAAAGGAAAATGCACATATAAATAGGCTAATTCTTTTTCTTCAACAAAAATAATGACCTCAAAAGCTGGTAAGCAAAGTCTTGAGAGTTGAACTGGCTTTGTAATGATAGAAATTGTTTTCAGACTTTCTTGTTTGCTGTTTCTGATACATAAAAATAAAATAAAGTCCCTCCTCTTCAGAAGAGAAATCTAAAACATGCCTTAACCTCTTGTAAGATTAGTGGCCTTCCCTAAATGAACATAACAGTGAAAAGTTGAGTGTTTCCTAGCGGAAACTGCACAGTTTCTGTGCTCTTTTCTTTGTCTCTGTGTCAGCACAAGTTTCTGATTGCATTGCATCAGATGAGACCAGGTCAATCAATTCACTGTCATATACAGTCTATGCCAAACCTACCCAGTTTGAGGAGATTGCATTTCACAGATTTGTTTATTTGGCACACAATTTAGGGAAAAGAGAGTATATTTTTGTTGTCTTCACTGCAAGGATCTGCCACAATGGGCCTTTCCATCATTTACTCACCTGTTCTTATAAACGAGTGATTCTGCGTGTATAGTAGATGGGCCAGAACACTTAGTTTAGCTTGTGATGCTGCACTTCCATCTTATAGCTGCATTTCTATCTGATTATTTACCACAGTAGCGAAGGAACTTTTTTTTTTCTTCTCTATTTTTCATTTTAGAGGAATGTGTGTGTCAATCAGCTGGTATGTCATAGCATCCTCGCAGTTCTACTTTTGCAAAGAGAAGCCACAATTAAGATAGTAAGTCATTTTTAGGATTTTATTTGTTAAACCATCCATAATGATATTTTAAATTACAAGTGGTCAAAGCCCTGAATGTAAATACCTGAATCAACAGTTATTTTAATAAATTAAAGCAATGGCTCCCATACACAGCAGTTCAGCTCTTTATGGAAGTAAAGCAGCAACCTCAACTCTTTTGTATTTGTTAATTTATGTTTTTTCCCCATGTTCCATTCTCACCCAAGATTCCCTTTGCTCCATTTATTTAAGGGAGGTACAATACTCAGCTGAGGTCAAGCCATGGTTCACAAGATGCCTAAAGAAGACCCTCTTCACTTACTCATGAAATCTCATTTATTTTGTAAAAATTATTTTTGAGCAACATGCAGTTACTAAATTAAATGCCACTCTTTTACTCCAAAAAAGCAATTTCCTGCTTGTGTTTAATGACAGGTTTTTGTCTTTCTTGTATGTGACATCTGTCAAGTAAAAACATGGGGGGAAAAGCCATTGAAAATCTTACTTAGGATATCTGCATCTGTGCTCCCTCTGGCTTTTGTTATTAAGGGTGCTATATGAACTTGTTGGGTGCAAACACCAGCATTTTGTATAAAAAGCATTTTAAGGTTCCAAATCAGTAACTTCTGTAAATTTGAAAGTAACAAACAAAAAGGAATAAAAATAATCAAAATTATTTAACCTTCAGTTTACTTGTAAGGCTTGATTTAATAGTTCAGCCTGTCATGCTTAACCTTTTCTTACGTTTACAGTACTTATTGCCTTTAAGTCCTGAAGACCATTCATTTGATGGTCACATTAACAATAACGAGAATTGATCTGGAGTCAGGATGCCAGCATTTGACCCAGCTGACATCCTGCTTATAGAATTATGGACTCATAGAATGGTTTGGGGTGATAGGGACCCTAAAAGTCATGTAGCTCCAACCTCCCTCCCATGGGCAGGGACACCATCCACTAGACCAGTTCAAAGCCCTATGCTGCCTGGCCTTGAACACTTCCAGGGATGGGGCATTCACAGCTTCTCTGGGCAACCTGTTCTAGTGCTTCATCAGTCTCATAGGGAAGAATTTCTTCCTAATATCTAACATATATTTCCCCTCTGTCACCTTAAAGCCATTCCTGCTTGTCCTGTCCTAGACGTGCACTTGTAAAAAGTCCCTCTCCAGGTTTCCTTAAAGCTCCCTTTAGATACTGGAAGGCTGGTCTAAGGTTTCTCCTGAGCCTTCTCTGGGTTGAAGAAGCCAGACTTCCCCAGCCTGTCTTCATGAGAGGTGCTCCAGCACTCTGATCATCTTCCTGGCTCTCCTCTGGACATGCTAGAGCAGGTCCACATTCTTCTTGCGTTGGGGGCCCCAGAGCTGAACACAGTATTGCAGGTGGGGTCTCATGAGAGCAGAGTAGGGGGGCAGGATCACCTCCCTTGATCTGCTGGTCATGCTCCTTTTGATGCAGCCCAGCATATGGCTGGCTTTCTGGGCTGCAAGCACACATTGCTGGCTCAAGTTGAGCTTCTCATCAACCAACACACTCAAGTCCTTCTCTTCAGGGCTCCTTCAGAACTTGTCTAATTTACAAGAGAAGTAAAATTTTGCTCATTTGTTTGCAGTTATGTTGTCTGTGATTTCAACACCAGCTTTTTCAGTAAATTCAGTAAATATGGGGGAAAAAAAAAGTTAGTAGACTTCTTTACTTTTCAACTCTGAAAGCTTCTTCCCACAGGCGTGTAACACGCCAACTGTACATTGTCAAGCAGGACTAGTTCTGCTGAATAAAATAAAAAAGGTTCTGGTATTTGGTCATACTTCCTGAGAAAGGAGAAGTATAACTCAGAATGGAGAAGTATAGAGTGAAAGGTAAGGTGGTAATTAGAATAATGCAACTTGGAGGTCTGCTGCCTTTCAGACTTCTGTGCCTGCAGATAGTGCCTGAAAGCTGATGGTATAAAGCATTTGTACCCCATTCCCAGTTGTCCACAGGTAGTTTTGAGTTGGCCATACAATCTCTGTAGCAGGCAAAAATAGGAACTGTTTATAAATAGTACCTTTTAAAGCTTCAGACACTTCAGTGACCAAGATTAAGACTTGTTCAGCAGCTGTTGGTTCTGTTCTTCTGTTGACTGTCAATTTGAACAAGCTAGATCATGGTAACAGTCTCTTGTTAGGGTGTAAATATAAAAAGACTGGAAAGACACTTAATTCCAAGTGTTCCTTGCAATTAAGCAGTCCTGAGGCATAGACAAACCAAGTAAAATTAAAATCTGGGGTTTTGGTGTGTGCTTCCCATGTAGTTCATTTGTGTCCGTCCGTCCCCCCCATAACTTTGCTTATAAATCCAAATCCTGCAAAAGAACAAAAGTGGATCTTTTCTAAAACTGTATGCACTGTGTTTGGAATGGAGTGAAACTGCAACACAAGGAAGATTATCAAATATTTAAAAGCTTTGCTTGAGAATAGGCCAAATGTCTTCCATATCAGAGTTTACACCATGATGAAGAAACTATATAAACCAAAAGTAAATCCCAGGAAATGAAAGCGTGAGAACCACAGAGAGGAAAAATGGATTGTATGCTGAAAGTGAAGTGTGAGCAATCTGGAATATATTTTATGAAAGATTGCTTTTTAAATGGTAGTTTCTCTTGCTACAGAAGACATTATTGAACAGAAAAAACCCAAGCCCAATGCAATTCGATTTGAATTTATCACTCTGTTATTTTAATATATTTACTCAGGGTTAACAACTCATTAAGCATCAAATTGCTCACTCTTAATGAGTCCCTGATGGTGAAAATGAGCTGCTTATAACTGTATGGTAAAATAAGAACAATGGCACGGCAAAAGTCTGTAATAAAAATCAAGTAAATGTTATTGAATATTTGGTGTGTGGATGCCGGACTGATTTTGAGAAGTAGTTCCATTAATGTAGTTAAGTTGGTACATTGGTTGTATGGCTGTAAGACTGCTTTTGTTTTCAGGAAAGGTATTTAATTTGATTTTGACTTTTAAATTTTTAGGCTGTTTTCCTTGTTAGGGCCAAAGGAAATTGGGGCAGGGGAGTAATACCAAGGAATCTGTTCTCTGATGTCCTTCCTTTTCTATATGGTCTTTTATGATCTCTTTGAAACACAGTAAGACTTAGTCCCTAGCTCTGATAGATTACTAATGCGAAGTCTTACAAATTAATTTAACAAGTAGAAGGAGGAAGGAGTATAAAAAAAATAAATAAAAAAGTGTGGTTATGTACTCAAAGATGTGTATAGTTCATAAGTTCTGAATGGTTAAACATTGAATTAATAGAGGATCATCATGATAAAAACACACCTACCAAAGCAGTTTAATGGCTTACACTAATGCTTGCTGTCCCATCAATTTGTTCCTACAGTTTTTTTTTTCTACAAGTATTTTTGCCCTTTTAATTATTATTTTTTACAACAACACTATCTATAAATTTCAGGAAGGCTACTGGCGTCTGCAGATGTCCTTTTTCTATCATGATGACAATTCCAGACTTACAGCAGATAGGTTGGATTTGCTTACCTTTCTGATGCTTCCTGCCAAGGTGACAAGGATGCCTTTCAGGGGGTGACACTCATCCATGGGTCAGATAGCTGGACAGTATGTTCTCATAGCCAGGAAGGCTATTGCCACTAGGGTATAGGCTAATGACAACCCTTTCCTCAAGGGATTCCCTTTTGCACTTCTTCCCAATCTGCCCTTCAACCTGTTTTGCCTACCTTTAGGCAGATGGATACAAGGCAAGTGCTGCTGAGGTTAGGCACTACAAGAGACCTGAAATCTGGGGCAAACTGGCTAATTATTGCTTGTTGCTTCTTGCTGGTATCAATTCTCATCTTATTTGCATGAAGGTGCCAATTTGACTTCAGCAGTGTGTTGATCATTTAACAGTGGTATAACTGGTTGAGGTAGACTCCTAAAAGCAGCAAAATTGTATCACTTTACCTAGCAGTAAAGCATAGAGGAAGACAAAACTGTAACTAACATCACCAAAATCTGCGAAATGCAAAGTAGGAGTGACTCTAGGCCTTTGCACATAGTATCCTCTGTATGTTATTTGTAGTAGCTGCAGATAACTGGACACCTTATTTTATGTATACCTAGTGCCTGTGCCCAACAGTGAAACGTTAATAAGAAGTCTGGCTTCTTCAGTATTTTTCTTAGAGTCCACAGTATAGTCACCGTCTCTTGTTCTTGCACAAAAACTGGTTTCCTAAATCTTGACTATGAAAACTTTGGCTCTGACTATTCATCTAGCAGAGACTTTGTTGCCTAGTGAACAAAAGCATAAACCTTATACTCTGCTTAGAAAGCACTGACAACAGCAGAAAGAAGAATGCGCAGCTGGCAAGCCACTGGATTTTTTTTTCATCCTTTCACAGCAGCCCATGGGTTTCTAGCTGTCATTTCAAAGGAAGATGGAGAGAATTGCTGTGTAATCTATACCTCCTTTATTTTTTTTTTTTAAATTCCTGACGGTGACTATTGTTTGGGGAATTTTATTTCTTGTATTCATGAAATGAGTCTGCATTCCGCAACATGTCTCTTTTCACTTCTCAAGAGGGCTCTCTTGGATCAGAGGGATCGTAAGCTGCTAATGTAACACTCACTTTGTATAGAAGGAATTATTGGGCTAATGGAAAATGAGTTTCCTGGCACATCATCAGTATAAACATCTTAAAGGAGGAAAGGGAAAAATGTGGCCTCATTTTTTAAGGTTGTCTTCTTAGTATATTGATTGTTTTGCAGCATTAGCATCCTCCACAGAGGGGAAGGTCAATACCATTATAACTCCCACTGCTCTCACCCACTCTGTAAAACAAAATTGAATCCAATGTATCATTCAAATAAGAAGAGCATGTGCATGCAATTTTTTTTTTTTTCACTTTTTAAGTTATATTGAACAATGGACACCTGGCATATCAGCCATCAAACAGAAAATTAACTGTACTAATAGCAGTGCAGATTCAATGGCGATTTAATTCTGACTTCAGGAGTTAATCATCTCCAACATGATGGATGATTATTTAATGAGAAGGATTCATGGGTTCTCAAAACCATGCTGTAAGCTAAAAAATCAAATCTGATGCCATCACCTCCTTACTGAATCACTGTTTCAGCACCAGAGAACAGCTGGACAGCTTCATTGCTCTCAATACAGTCATGAAGTGGAGGATTACAGTGGGAATCAAACTCTGAGCTGCTGGGCATGTGAATGTGCTAATCTGAACTAAATTTGCACACAGATAATTAATGTAGTAATAGACGAAGTAATAGCAAAAAACAAAGCCCTATGAAGCTTTCCCAGAAATAATTGCTAATTGGTAGTTTTCCATGTTTGCAGATCATTGTAAAATATCAGTAGGTTTTTTAGAGACAATATTAATTGAAAAGTTTTAAGGGATTTGGGGATTTTAGTTTGGATTAAGGGTTTCTTTGTGTGTTTTTGTGGTTTTGTTGTTAGATTTTCTTACATTTTTTTGTTTATTATTTTAACTGAATTTAATGTTAATGATGGCTGTGACAAGAATAATGATGGTTTCTCTTAATCTGATCAGCAACTATATCATAGGCAGGACCTGTGGACAAGTATTCTACTTTCTGTACTTGATTGGGTGGCTTCTTGGAGTTCTATGAGACAGTGTCTAAGGGCTTGGTTTTGTTTGGTTGTTTTGTTTTTTTTCTTTTCTTTGTGAAAGTGTCAAAAGCAAGGGAATGTGATTATTGTTTTCTTCGGTGGTTCTGTAAGATGGACATATCTGCCTACTGGCAACTGAACCAAATTCCACCTACTGGTTTCATGCAGGCCACTGAACACCTGATAGCAATGGCTTTCAGCCTCTTCACATAGATCAAATTGGAAGTAGTAAGCCAGAGGCTAGAATTTTCAGTACTTTTCCTTATATGTATCTAATATCTTGTTCCCTTCAGCAGTTTAGCTCCAATAAAATAGTTTGGTTTTCTTGGTTTGGTTTTTTTTTTTTTTTTTTTTTTGTTGGAGGATCTCAAGAGATGCATGTTTGGTCGGAGAAAAGAAGAGACCTAAGGAGTTAGCAGCAAAGTTAAAAGCCATGATTTTCATGTTTTCCAAAACTGATGGGAATATAAATATAACATCTTCATAAGTAATAAATATCCTTTGGTTTATCAGGCTCTGAGATGTATCATGGATGGGGGGAGAGGTGTACCAGTTCTAGGTGAAGTTGTGTCACCACCCCATTAAGGATTTGTTTTCAGGCGTGTATGCTTTCAGCAAATTTTAGCATCGGGGGAGAATTTTCAATGATGAATTATTTTGAAAAAGTCCAGTCAAAATAACTCAGACATTTTTGAGAGTGAAGCTGAGGGAAAATAGTTGTTTATTTTGGTTTATTCTGCAAGTGGAGGTCACCTTTGGTAGTTTTCTAGGAGTTAGTGTTTGAAAGAGATGTATATGAACTTTCAGCCCTCCTGTGCATGATGCTGTTGTTGAAAGCGTGCAATCTCCATTAAGGCAGTTAGTGATGCTGTTCAAGAATCCTATGGTAGAATTGGAAAATTAAAAATTTGGAGCTTGGAAAATAAATTGTAAATAGAAGTTACTAGGTAGAAATTGCTTGGCATTCAGTTTTTTGTGAAACAGATTCTTGGCATCAGCAGTAGGCTAAAAAAAAAAAGTGCAATTACAGTAACATGCACTGTATTTGATAATGGTCAGGGTCTGAGATGAAACATTAAGTTCTACTACTAGGAAATGTTTGAATGTTTCTTGTTTCTCCGGGGGGGGGGGGGGGGGGGGATTCCTGCCTAGTTCTAATGTGGAACATAGAAGAAAAGAAAATTGACTTCCTTCCCCTTTGGTGGAATGTTTTCTTCTCCTGGAATATTCTGCTTTTCCTTCTAGCTATAGAACAAGACAAGAGTATGATAGAAGAAAGATAATGTATGAAGGTTTTGGTTTTAAGCATGAGTGAGCAGTCATGGTGTCAACAGTTTAGGAAGATGATTATGAAACATAGAAGATACATGGACAGTTTGAAAAGCTCCTCAGTTGACTCCTCAATCAGGACTTTACAGTAGAGAGCAAAGAGAGACAGCACATTACTCTTGTCTTAATGCAAATTGAAGGCCAAATTATTAGGAAAAGGACTGTGTGTCATGAAACTATCTTCTGTCCAGGGATTCACCTATTCTGACTTTTAGCAGTCTTCCCTCTCTGCTGCACTACCAAGGGCAACAAGCTGAGAAATTCCTATGCTACAGTGGAAAAAACTGTAGGCAAACCAAGAACCCATACTGTGTAAAGTATACAGGAAAACTGGTAAGTAGATATAATATTGCTGATGCACATTAACAAAAAGACTAGGGAGGAAAGGAGGAGAGGAACGTGTACACCAATTACCCTACCTAGAACCTGCCAGTAAGGATGTTTTTACCCTCACCAAGGGATATTCTTGGGTGTCAGTAATTATTTAAATAAATATTTCTTGATTGCCAAAGCATCTGAGCTGCTTGCGGGCTGGCTACTGTAGCACATCCCTCAAACTCTGCGTCAGTCCTCATGGACAGAAGCAGAGCTTAAGTTCCCAGCATGCTCCCAGACCATCTTTCTGTGTCATATACAGGGTTTCACCATCTCAGCTAAAAGCTGTTCTGTCATTGCTCTTCCAAGGGCTACCACCACAATACCGCTCATCAGGGAAATGATTCATATCCAACTGCAGTCAGTAGGAAATATCCAACTGGTTTCCTGAACACCATGCATGATTTCAGTGAACTGAAGACAAGCAAATATAGAATAGACGTTCAGTGACATGTGTTTGAGCAGCACTGTCAGGGCCTGTGCTGCAGCTTCTTTGAATTCAGCATCATGGGTGCATGTGTGGAAGCATCTGTGGCCTGGAGGACAGTTCAGGGCATGGCTGGCTTGGTTGCTTTCTTCCACCTTGCTCTGAGAAATAGCAGTCCCATTCTGAACAACAGTGACCACACTGGCCCTGTTTATCAGGGTTTGTCTTGGTATGTTTGTGTCTGCAGCTTTGCACCACAGTAACCTTGTTCTATGGCAGGTGGACTGTGATGGTGGGGGAAGAATACCATGTGTGCACCATTTTTATTGCTGGCAGGCATGAAAGAGAAAGAGAGGTTTCCAGCTATTACATCAAACCTTGGAACAAGAGGTGTGCAGGAGAAATGTGCTCTGGAGTTCATGCTGGCAGATCATGCCAACTGATGGAAGAATTGCCTAATTTGGATAATAAAAATGCCCTGAACTATAAACTGAAGCTTTTTAACAGTTGTATGCTGTAGAAGTAGTTAACAAGACATTCTTTGTTTGAGCCTTGGAAGTTCTCCAAGACCCACTCAAGAGAGAAATTAGCAAATGTCTTTCTGTTACCTGAAGCAAAATTGTTTTGCTGAAGTGCAGAGACTTACTCTCTCCATCATCACCACCTAATCAAAACCAAAGTGGTTGTGGTGGGGGAACAAAAAGAGTGGGAGTATAGGGAAAAAAGACAGAGGTAGATTAAAACTAATTGAAGGGGGAGGAGGAGAATTGGTTTGAAAATTATCCAAGGTTTTTCTAAACAGTGTGTCCTCTGGCTGTGCACATCAGGCAAATCTCTATCCCAGTCCTTCTGGAAATCTATTTCTAATGTGAGAAGTGATTAGTGGAAAGCTCAGATGCTACCAGAATACAAGGAAAACTAAACAGGAGCCTTAACAAAGAAATGGTTTTGGCATTGATCCATCTTCTAGACCAGCTAGAAATAGGATATGTATTCATCACGAATTGGAGTTTTTACTGACAAGTCTCATTTTTAGTGTTTTATTTCAGTAACCTAGTATAGTATATAAGTTCTTTACCTTGAAGAATACACTGAGGTTTAATCGACTGAGGTTCAAGAACTGTAAATGAGCATTCTTGATCTGGCCCATCTTTGCCACTCTTTTTGCACTATGATGTTCTCACTATCTGTCACAGCTGTCTGCTTTCTGGCCTTAGTTTCCCCTTTGTAAATGTGAATAGTTCTTGAGAAGTGTGGTATGAGAAGTAAAGTTATCAGAAGCTGTAAGGTACAAAGCTGTGAAAAAGCAATGAACTGGGGAAAATAGTGTTTTAGAATAATGGACTAGCTACCTCTGCTCATTTCTGAGATTCTGATCTGACCCATAAGTGCAGGGCTGGTCCTCATTACAGCAGCAATAAATCAAGGTTGCAGATCTGTTTTGAGTCTTTAGTTATGTTTGATGTTTCTCAGCCTTCCTTGCTCTCACATGAAGCAGTCATGTTGAAGGCTAATAAAATGTGGGTGAGCATATTTGATCCTTCCCGTTGTGTCTTGTCACTCTGTCTGCTAAACATCATGGGTTACACCAGCTTGTCAAGCAGGAGGCCAAAAGGCAGAAAGACAGAAAGAGTCATTAGTAGATTATGTATGAATCAGTGGGAGCCAGGCAGAAGGGAAAGGTTAAGGCAGGGACATTATAATGCTTCAGTGCTGCTTGGTTGAATTACTGCAGTGCAACCTTTCCAAGAAGAGGTGACACAGAACCTAACCATTTGATGTGTCAGTGAACAATGGGCTGGTAATTAAACACAAGATTTAGGAATTACAAGATTTGTTTATAGTTTTGAACATATTGCCTGAGAGGTCTGTCTATTTTTTTTTTTTTTTAATTTTTTTTGTGTTACAGTTTCCCTCTCTGCAAAATAGACCTGATGCCTCCTTCAAAATACAATTAAAAGGCTCATGTCGTGAATATTCATAAAGTGCTTTGAGATATTTGGCAAAAGATTGTGGAATCATGGAATGGTTTGGGCTGGAAGGGACTTTAAAGACCCTCTAGTTGCAAGCCCCCTGCCATGAGCAGGGACACCATCCACTAGACCAGGCTGCTCAAAGCACTGTCCAATCTGGCCTTCAACACTTCCAGGAATGGGACATCTACTTCTGTGTGCAATCTATGCCAGTATCTCATGACCCTCACAGTGAAAAATTGCTTCCTAATGTCTAATCTAAATCTCTTCTCCTTCAGCTTAAAGCCATAACCCCTTGTCCTGTCACTACACACCCGTGTAAAAAGTCCCTCTCCAGGTTTCTAGAAAGCCCTGTTTAGGTACTGGAAACATCGAACTCAAAAGTTGCTTTCTTTCATCTTTGGCATCATAGAATCATAGAATCTTTAGGGTTGGAAAGGACCTTAAGATCATCTAGTTCCAACCCCTGTGCCGTGGGCAGGGACACCTTACGCTAAATCATATCACCCAAGGCCTTGTCCAACCTGGTCTTGAACCCTGCTCCAGGGATGGAGCATGGTCTAGTGTGAGGCATCCCTGCCCATGGAAGCTGGGTTGGAACTAGATAATCTTAAGGTCATTTCCAACCCTAATCACTCTATGATTCTATGATTCTTAGTGTGTGGGAACAGAGAATTCGGGAGCCACCTGCTGCTACGGTAAAGGCCAATAATTTTAAATTTCTGTAGGCCTTACAAAGCCTACCCAAAGAAGTACTAAACTAAACCAGAAATTACTAGAGTAAATCACATTTGAGAAAGTCACCTCTGAGGTCTCAGTGAGCTTCGTCCTTCTTTATTTTCCAATTCCAAGTGCTCATAATACCAGAAACAGACCCAGCTCCTGTATTTTTGAAGTTAATGTCAACTTTTCTACTAGCTACAGCAGGAATGATACAAAGCCCCGTTTAAGGATGAAAACTCTGTAGTGTTTAATGCATTTCTGATTTCCAGTTCCTGTTTCTAGCTTGCTTTATGCAGTTAATGACACTGAACTTCAGGGTCTGGCTGTGTTTGGTGCACGTTGGAAACCTCAATGGCTAAGGCCAACAACACAATGTATGCAGTATATTTAGAAAACTGTCAATGTTAGCATTTTTTGAACAGCTTTCTGTTATATCAGCCAAGGTCTGAGAAGACCATGAGAAAAAGAAACAACCTAAAATCTAGAGATCAGTTAGAAACTGGCATTCCCAAGGGGTGATTATCTGATGTCGTGGTTTCTTGCACCTTCCTAAGAACAGAATGGTCTACAAGTGATGAAATAGGAACTGTGACTGTAATTACCACAATGAATTGGTGTAGCCCCAGTGTTAAATTTTCACTAATGCTTGTGTGCAGCTTTCTTGGAAGCAGGATAGATAACTTTATAGTAACGTGCATCCAACACTGTCCATCAATAAAGACACTACAAGCAGTTATTTTTAGCTTTCATTTTGAAAAATCTTCCAGGAAAAGTCCTGGTGTTTTGGATATGGCAGTGGATATGAACAGATGATTATATATGCTTCTGCATCTGTGCCCTCCCATGCTTCATTGTCCCTTGGCTATATGAATGGTATTTATGAAATCACTCATTAGCTGCCCCATAACTAGCTTTAATGGCATTCCCATATGGTTTATAAGTCGGGTCTTGTGATCTGCTTGTCTTACATCATTGAATAAATCCTGTTTGAAACTTTCAGACTTTCACCTTTCAGATTTGCTCATATTTATTTCACATGGAAGAAATGCAGTGAAGCTGTTTGAAATAAATATTTCACTCCAACACAAGCCTCAGAGAAAAAGCGTGTATACAAGATCCGGCTGCGGAAGGACTGCTACTTATTTATTTATGAGTGTAAATAGAAAAAAACAGTTAATGCAGAGACCTTTAGGAAGGTTTGGAGCACAGGGTAACCACAGATAGTCTTTCACAGATTTTTTTTCTCAGCCTGGTTATGTTGCCTTCACTAGGCACCTGAATCCTTCCTACTTAGGTCATACAGCTATGTCCAAAGCTGCTACAAACAGCTTGGGTAAACCTTAAGCAAATTCTTCTTTCTGGTGTTTTCTAGTTTCTCTAGAAATAACTCTTTTTTGTCCTGCTCCTGAAAAATAAAACAGTCATTTAGAGTTAGGGTTTGGATTTTTTTTTAAATTGTATTTGTCTTTTGTTCACTTTAATTTTAAAATCCTTATGTGGAAACTTCACTGTCTGTACTACATATGCTATTCCTAAAATTTGAATAGTAAGATCCTTAATGATTTATGGGATGAATGCTTAGAATCTGGCATTAAGTCAAGCCATTGTGCTTGAAGGATGTTGAGCTTACATTCCATGTGCATACTGTGATCAGCTTCTCTTGTTACTGTTGGCACTTTTATTATTCAGGTCTTGTACATTTATTGATACGATACCTGGGTCAAGGCTTTTGGTTTGGTTTGACTTAATTGGGGCAATGTATAAAGGATGTATAATTTTGAACTAAAATATGCAAATATCTCAACTGTTTGTTTGTTTGTTTTTTTCATAGCCCTCTCAAATCTATATCATAACACATTCTCACACATTTTTTAATGCCCAGAATTCCTTTCCTGGGAGCTTTGCTGGGAATAATAATAGAATATGTTCTTTTTTTCAGTCTTGGAACATGTTACTATTAGAGCAATTGTGAATTAGAGCAATATTTTACAAAAGCTGGAACTGTTTTGTAGTAAGGAGTAAAGGACAGATGTATCTGGTCAGTTCTGAGGAACACTAGTTTGTTTCATTAAATAAGCCCCCAACGTTACACATCACATATCTCTTTCCTCCAAACTCTTTTCAGCTCTTTTCTGCTTTATTGCAGGGATTGCACACAAAATTAGTTATAGTTTCATTACATATTGCATTGCTGGTGATAGTCAGTATTGAATTATGAGGGATCTTTGCACAATTTTCAACAGTCTAATTGCTGCTTCTGTACCCAGTGAAACATTACATTAAATAGCAACAGTGACCAGGTTGTATTTAATTTCCATAATATATTGGTGGGATTTCATTACTCAAGTCTCCAGCATTTATTCACATGGCTCTATCTCCATCTATATGTTGTATCTGAATAATTTTGTTCAAGGCCAAGTCCTTATTTGGGACTATGTGATGCATGACGGGCTACAGGAGGAAACATTGATAGATAAGACTATCATGAGGGAAAGATGATACAGCAAGCGTGTATTATATAGACCACCTCTCAACTAATAAAGCAGGATTTGTCAGTAAGGGTCCTAGAATTGTAAATGAAGTGTGAAGCACTGCATCACCACCATGGTGTAAGGACAGGAAGAGGCGATAATAGGTTAGTAATGGCTGTGGGCTAAATTGGCAGATACTAGTTTGGACTAAAAAAAATGAGAAAACCTAGCTCTGCTTGGTCTGTTTGACATTACTATCACAAATATTGATAAGGATTTGTCTCAAGAGCTAACCAAACTGAAACTGGTTAGTATTCTTGTATTTTTCCTTTGGAAATTACCAAGGCACTGCAATGATTAGTTTAACTCCAGTGCATGATCTTCTTCCCTTCAGACTAAATATTGTACGTAACTTCCCTTTTTTTTTTTTGCACTATATCAGAATTAATTTTTTAAACAGTAAAAAGGAGTAGAGGTCTTTGCTACCTCAGTCTGTGAAAAGATGTTCTTAGCCATAGGCATGGAAGAACGTATTTGAGTAAGCAAAAAATTATCCATCCCTAAAAGTGTTAGTTCACTGCCATCTGAGGATGGATTCCTGCTATAAATCTGCTTGGTGATGTGATGTTTTGGGGTGGGATGCAGCAACTAGTCAGACAAAGAAGGCTAATTTGGTGTAGTAAACTGTTCCTGTGTGTTATGGTGTCGTGGTTTAAACCCAGTCAGGTAATTCGTTCACTCACTTCCCCCCCTTTCTTTCCCTCCCCCTGCTCCCGGAGGGACGGAGAGGAGAATCGAAAAGAATGCAACTCCCACGGGTTGAGATAAGAACAGTTTAGTAACTAAGGTATAACACAAATCACTACTGCTACCACCAATAATAACAATGATAGAGGAAATAACAAGGGAAGAGAGTACAACACCTCAGCACCAGCCGACCGATAACTTGCCCCCCTCAGCCCGACTAAGTTCTGACTGATACCTCCTCCAACCCTGCAGTCTCCCACCCTTCCGGCTAACTCCCGGTTACCTCCTGGGCATGACGTGCTGTGGTATGGAATACCTCTTTGGTCAGTTTGGGTCAGGTGTCCTGTCTCTGCTTCCTCCTGGCTTCCCCTCCTTCCTGGCAGAGCATGAGGCTCACAAAGTCCTTGGCCAAACCAAAACATCGCTATCAGCTCTGTTCCCAGGCCGAAAGTCAAAACACTGCACTGCACCAGCTACCAAGGAGGAGAAAAATGACTGCTACTGCTGAACTCAGGACATATGGTATCCTTTGAACTCAAAGGAGATAACGACATAGAGTGGTTGAAACTGGGTTGAAGGGACTGTGGAAGTCTCCAAGTCAAACATTCTATTCAGAGCAGGACTGTCACTGTCACTGAATCAGACTCAGACTTTATATAGCCAAGTCCTAGAAACCTCCAGGTGACATTTGTCTATGAGAACATTGGGCCCATCACCATACTGTGAAATGCCTGCTCCTCATTGGTTCCCATCCATCAAACATACTCCTACAAGCAGTATATACTGGGGACAAGATTAGAAGCAATGTTTACTGCTGCAAGAAGTTGATATTATGTACTGAGAAGTATATAATGGCAGTACATGCACGCTGCTGTAAATGCAGTGCAGTTCTGAATGTTATTAACTCTGGATGTTATTGCCAACTTGTTATTTCATAAATGTGCAAACTTGCAGCCATGAAATTGAATTTGTATGTTACTATAATGTGCAGAAAGATCCAGTCAAAAGTCACAGTAAAGATCATCTTAGTAGTATGCAGTCACCACCTTGTTACTATATTATTATGTAGTGTCACTCAGAATTTCTGTGTCTTTCACTCCAAGCATGTCAGACTCTGATCAAAAGGAGATTGTGCTTAGTTGTTTAGCTGTGCACCATGAGACAGGTGGACTGTTCTCACTAGAGCAAATAGAAGGAATTAAACCAAGCATATAAACATTTTATTGGAATTATCTTTTTATTCTAATGTGTTGTTTGTAAATAGGAAATTGATAATAAAATTCATTAATAAGTTGAAAGCAGGAAGGGAAATAAAAAAAAGCAAAACAGAAATCAAGTGTCACACAGATAAGAACTGAAGGTAGAAAAGAGAAGCTTGATGTCTGCTTCTTTGGGAAGAGATCTTTTATCTTGGAAGAAAAGGAGTTAACAGGTTGCATAGCATATTCTGCTCCCTGAATTTCCAATAAGCATCTCTTGAAACACTCAGGAGTTGTCAGCACTTGACCAGGAACTACAATTACTTGTATTCTGTCTGTTCTCCTGCACTCCTGAAGAGATTTCAAAAATCTGAAGAAAAACTAACAAATGTAACTCCTACCTAGCTGGCTTGTTCCATTTTTTCCGTGGACTAAGCAATTTATTTATGTAGTGTATATTTTGTTCAAAATACTATTGAAAGGCACATGTTCCTGAAGAGGAAGCGAGCCTTAGACAAGCTTTTAACAATGAATCAGCTTCTTTTGCAGCCTGAAGGCTTTTATGATGTAATATAGATATGGCAGTGATAAAAATGCAGATGTTGGCTGGAACTGTGACAACGTGAAAGACTCATAGGATCAGCCAGGTTGGAAAAGACCTTTAAGATCATGAAGTCCAACCATTACCGCATGACTGCCAAGTCCACTACTAAACCATGTCACCAAGGGCCTCATCTACATGGTTTTTCCAGGGACAGTGATTCCACACTCCCCTGGGCAGCCTGTTCTAATGCCTGACCACCCTCTCAGTGAAAAATTTTTTCCTAATATCCAATCTAGACCTCCCCTGGTGCAGCTTGAGGCCATTACCTCTTGTCCTGTCGCTTATTATCTGTGAGAAGAGACTGACCCCACCTGACTACAACCTCCTTTCAGGTAGTTTTAGAGAGACATAAGGTCTCTCTATGAGCCTTCTCTTCCCCAGAATAAACAGCCCCAGTGTCCTCGTAAGACTTGTTCTCCAGGCCCTTCACCAACTTTGTTGCCCTTCTCTGGACCCACTCCAGCAACTCAATATCTCATAATGAGGGGCCCAGAACTGAACTTGGTATTCAAGGTGCAGCCCACGCAAGAAGAGTTGCAAAGAGGGAAAAAGATGTGTGTGACGGAACCATAATGAGCTATTTCCTTAGGTTCTAGAGGAAAACTAGAGGCTGGTTATGTTGTGCTTGATGCACTCCAAGATGTGACTTGCCATCTTGACTCCCAGGGCACACTGCTGACTCCTGTTGAGCCTGCTGCTGACCAGCACACGTAGATCCCTTTCTGCAGGGCTGATCTCCAGCCACTCCCTTCGCAATTTATATTTGTGCCCAGTATTACTTCATCCTAGGTGTAAGATCCAGCATTTGGACCTTGTTCAGTTTCATGCCATTAAAGATTGTCCAATGATCTAATCTATCTAGATCCCTCTGCCAGGCCTTTTATTCTTCAAGAGTCAACAGCACCTCCAGTTTGGTATCATCTAACTTGCTAATGGTGCATTCAACTCCAGATAATCCATAAATATATTGAAAAGAACTGGCTTTAGGATTGAACCCTGAGGAAAGGGGCTGGTGACTGGTCACCAGCCAGATGTGGTCCCATTCACAACCCTCTGAGCCCTGCCATGCAGCCAGTTCTTCACCCAGCACACCATGCACCCACTCATCCCACAGCTGGACAATTTTTCCTGAAGGATGCTGTGAGGGACATTATCAAAAAGCTTACTAAAATCCAGAAAAACTACATCCACCGTCTCCCCTTCATCCACTAGGGGGGTGGTGTTATACCTCAAGAAATTAAGCATCAGGTTGAATGTCTCTGAGGCTTGATCTCAGAACTGTTCTGGTGATCACAGCTGGTAGTATCTTCATGCTGTGGATATTTCAGTGCTGGGACCTAAGCAGATGCTAATCAAGGTACTTTGAAGAGACTGTCAGCCATGCAGTTATGTGACTATTTGTGGTTTTCCTTTGTCTAGCCACTGCTAGCATCTTTACATCTCTGGTTCTTAGGGAGGCATCTTAAGATAATGTGATATTTTTCCTATTTTGCTCTGCATTTCCAGGCCTTTGAAAAGTATATCAGAAGAATTCTTTGCTGTTAGCAGAGGATGTGGACTGTTGCATCGATTTATTGTTTTCTTCACTTTTTTAATTGCAATAACGTGTACTGCATTTTTACTTGTACTGATGTCAGCTGGGAGGAATAGGGCAGTCATCATCCTGTGTTCTTTTAAGCAAAACATAGGGGGTGCAAATATAACACCCTAAAAAAAAACCTTTTAGACTACATAATTTTGGAAAGTGATAGATGAGAAAATGAGCATAGGTACTTCATCTTACCATGATACAAAACTAGGTAGCTTCAAGGTGAATTACAGATGTACAGAAGTCAAGAAATAAAACAATTAAATTTTTAATAGGTTCAGTCTAGTGTAATCAGTCAGAATAATCAAGGACAGAATATCCATGGCAGTGACTGATGACAAATCATTGTTCACCCATTGGAGGCAGATGTTAGCTTTTGTGGGGTTTTCGTGGTTTCCTTGATGACAAAGTTAATTGGAAAAATATTCTATTTTGCTGAAGTTTAATGAATTGCATCAAGAAAATTTGTGGGATTTTTCCGGGGGGGGGGGGGGAGGATTGTTTGTGTTGTTGTGTTTTGGTTTCTTTTTTCCCCACATTAGCATTAGAGAGGACAGAAAGATGGAGAGGAAGGTAGATGTAAGGAAAAGGAAATGTAGGCTACAGGCATTGTACAGCTGCTTCAGCTGACCTACTTGCCCACATGTTGTCATCCCAACTTGATTGTCAAGATAAAAGGGTATTACTTTTGGTATCCTAGTACGTCTATGTCTGGAAGTAATATCATCATCTCTATGAATTTAGTTAAAGGAATTTTCTTCACTTCCTGCCCTGAATCACTGCAAGTTATGTTTCAGTCTATTGAAAAACTGTCATATATTACCCATGAAATGCCTGCATTTCAATAATGGACTCTTGTATCTGTAGCATGCAAAAATCAGAGGGTTTGGGGAGTGAAAAGAGCTACAATGCTGCACATGCTAAGAGTGTTTAGGTACTGGATAGTGAAGTAGAAAACTAGTCAAATAGTTTCCTTTACGGAGCAGAATGGAAAAAATGAACTTGGCAGAAGAATCTTGGCTTTTTACTAGCATACAGTGTTCTGTACATTCAGGATTGAATACAGTTTTTCGCCATAGTGGAAGGGAGACTTACAAATGTTAAACAGGTCAAGTAATCAGCTTATGACCTGTTTCTAGTAGTGGAACTCCTGCCAATATTAATTAGTGTTCTTTGTTTTTCTGGGCTGTTGGAGGAGACAAAGTTATATGTAAGAGAAAAATAAACTAAACCAGTAGAAAGTTGCATTGAAAGTGGAGGAATGAAATAGAATTGTAGTAGTGTCCTGTATGGGATAAAATAAATGGGACTAGCTAAGGAACTCTGGTGGTGAAACATTTGCAGGGGTATAGGCTGTTTTGTTTGTTTAGAAAGAAAAAACTGGGCAGAGGAACTTCATGAGAGAATATGTTTAGGATAGGGCACACAAAGCAAACCTAATCTTGGGGAAAGTTTTTTGTATTGCATTGGGAGACCAGGCTGAAGGCATTACATTTTCACCAATACACAGCTTTTCTCTCCTTTAATATTCCAGCCAACAGCACCATTGATGCCTTAATGGAATGTCCTTTTCATACAGCATACAATTGATCTTTCTGCTCTCTAGTTTATTAATTATAAATATTTATGAATTATTTATTATTTAGTTAAAAAATATGCTTGTTTAGAGCAGCTGATGAGGTGCTGAGTTATTATAGTGCCATTAATGAACAAATCGTAAAACAGAAATTTTAATGTGCTGAGTACTGAGCAGTGAAATTTAACTATTAGAGTCACTTCAAATAGCTATTAGGCATTTACAAGAAAAGAATTTACATAATTCAACTGATAAGTTCTTCTGGTGTTCATAAAGGTATACGTTATAAACAGATACAGTGGCAAGAAAACCTTATGTCCATCAGATGCTTGTTAATCTCATGTCAGTCTAACGCCTAGCTAATGTCAGATTTACCTACAACTACACATTCTTTGTATTTGAGATGTGTTGTTTACTGTACCATAAGGAAGGGTGTTATCCTACGAAAAACCTGTAAATGTTGAATATTAACTTGCAGTTGACCTTGAAGAATGGGAACACTGAAGAAAAATTGCTTGGAGTAGATGAAGTAGGTTTAACCATGAGGAATGTATCAAGGGTGCAAGCACAGTATCATGCTTTCATTTTCATGAGGGGAATGTCCTCTCTGGTCATTGAATGCATTAAAGGTGGAATGTGGTGAACAGGTGTAATGCAGTGGTTAAAAGGTGGATGTGTTAAAAGGTCGAGTGTTGCTTTGATGTTTGAATACTCAATACCAAACAGTACCAAAGTAGGGGGTCCACTTGTAAGAAGGGAAGAAATGGACCATAAGTAACTACACAAGTCCTTTGTGCCTCTAGAACCTGTGCTGCTGTCAGTCAAACCATGCTTTGAGAAATAACAAGAAATAAATTAGAGTTATGTTACAGGACTGGATTTGTACTGTGTCTCTTAAAGACCTAGAAAATAGTAAAGGGCATGATACCTTGCTACAGGTGCTACCAGTCCTTTCTGATGGGGATGGTACTTCATTGAGTCACAGGCCCTTTGCTACTGATGGGAGTGATCTTTTAGCTCTGGTGGGAAGGGAGAGGAAAGTCTATTCGTGTTTCAACCCAGAAGGTTTAAATAACCAGTGTGCAAAGTGACAAGCATGACCATGTTACCATAAAAAGGAGGAGCAGGGTCAAAGCAAGATAAAAATGAACTAGTAACACCCCCCAGTGGAAACAATTAAGGGGAGATGAAAGCAATTTCACATGTTCTGAGCTATGGATTTTTGCCTGTATTTTGGTGGTGTTTACGATAAGACAGTGATTACAATAAGCCAGAAAGGGAGCAGTCTGTCATGGCCGCACTGATCAGGAAGACTATGTTTATCAAGTTTTTCATACCATGTGACAACACTACCAAGGGAAAAGCAACTCTAATTCCAAAGGGAAACCTGCTGTCCTAGACAGCTGAAAAGGAACACAAGCAGGTAGCTGCTGAGAAAAGGTAGTGAAGAAATAAATGCCTCACTGCTTCATCCATTCAATTACTGCATTTGGCTATGAATTTCTATTTATGTTGCCATGAATATTATAGTTATTACACATTCTCTTTGTTGCTTTTAGCAACCTCAAACAGAATCTAATACTATGGTAGCTTCCAAGTATTTCCTCTGAATTGTCTGTATTCCTATTTCATGTTGTGTCATTTTGAGTTTACTAATCTTTTTCCCACATGGAAAAACTTAAAAACATGGCCAATTTTGGATCTTGCTTCATATGTCCTGCCATCCAAAGCATGCACTGCATTCAGAATCTGCTCTGGTGTAACTAAGTTTGGGGTCTAACCAAGAGTATTCAAAGAATATTCAAAAGGAGAAAACTGAAAAAAAACCTTCACTCATCCTCTTCATATAGATGGTGGTGCATTCAGATAAAACTTGTGAAAATCATTCTTACAAAGTCCTTACATCTGCTACCTTAGCATTCTTTTAGGATACTCAGTCCTTGATTTCTTTCAGTCCTTTTGTTCAAGTAAGATGAAGGCCATGGAGGACAAGGTGAATAAGGGGATGAATTGTGTGTAAATTTTCTGTTGTGGTTCTTAACAACAAGGATTAGCTGTGAGGCAGGAATGTGGCAGCTTCCCATCTCTAGTAATAAATATTACTATAAGTGTAGGGTGGATGATGAGTGGAACTTTGACTGATAGATTTAATGATGAAATTCTGAAGTTTACAAGGAAATATTTTAAGTTCAGTCATCATTCCTCAGCTCTCTGACAAGGACCCACAAAAGAAGCAATGGTACGCTTTAAAAATCTGATTCGAACTGCTCAAAAAGAAGCTGCTTTTTATTTCCCCTTCAGCAACTGCAATGTTTATATGCAAAGATAAAGGCACCGTGTCACATAAGGATATTCATAGAAATGTACTTTAGCAGCATTTAATCACAAGCAGCACAGCTTTATCTGCATTTCACAGCTGATATATGAATGTCTGTGATTTGAGCACATAAAGCACATAGGCTACTCCCTCTGCTCTGCCAGTCTGCACTGCCTTTTAACCCTGCATCCTCCTTAGCTCTATCATGGATTGATCTTTGCCAGCTGCTCTACCAACCCAGTCAACTGTTTCTTGCAAGCTGTCTACAAGGTACTATTCCCTTGTTCTCCCTTTTTTGGCATTATTTTATGCCATTTCCACTTACTCAAGTAACCACTTTTCACCGTACACTAGGCTATAGATGACATGCCACTAACTGCTGACCTACCTATATTACAGCAATGATCTCCAGACTTTTTTGTTGTTACATAATCATCAGTAAAATCTTTTCAGTTTGCACCCCCTATATATATGTTTATTTATTCATAAGTCATATACATGTACTATGAGATCTAGAAGACAAACTATTTAAAAATATTTTAGTTTATTTATTTACAGAATAGTAAACTTTTTTGCACTCACACTTAAAATGTCACCTTTACTTTGAAGAGACAAATTAAGTATGTTTAATTTTTTGACCATATCTGCTAGGTAGCATACAACTGATAGAAGCTTGTAATCCCAGAAAAGGTCAGCAAATTCGGAACACTTGTCTTTTTGTATAAGAAAAATACATAGCCCATCCTTAAATTGGACAGCTCTTTTAAACACTTTGCCACAAGATAACCATCAAACCTATGTGTGGCACAAAAGGTTTTTATGGCCACTTCCCACCCCATCTCATTAGAAAGTGTTGTAAAGATTCTACTGTCTTAAGGTCTTGTTTTTGAAAAATGAACCATACCAATGACATCTTGTAGCACTTAGAGCACTTCTGGCTGCAATTTCTTTGCTGCAGTAGCTTGCCTATGAGTGATGCAGTGAAGGAATTTCATGTGTGGTGCTATTCCTACAACATTACCCTAGACTCCTTTCTTTTTACTCCAGTCAAAGCACCCACTCCATGGGTGATTACACTTGTAGAGTTTTTCCATAAAACATTAATTTTAATAAAGAAGTCTTTTACTGTTGAAAATACATATTATCTGTTATATCTTTCCTTTAGTGGCTCATAAAAAACTCCAGTTCTTCCTGTATTTCATTATTGAAACAGAATCTTGCAAATACCATAATCTGAGACATGTTAGACACAACTGTACTTTCATCCAACTGCAAACCTCCCACGCTGCACAATTTGTTTGAATATTTGTTTCTTCAAATCTTCAGCAGTGTTTCCTATGCATATTCCTAGAGCATTTGCTGACAAAGAAAGCATTTTACTTTGTCATCCTGTTGTTTTCTGTGTACTATTCCAGCCATTTTTACCATGGCAGGAGGAACAAGTGTTTCCTTTTGGGAAACACCTTGAGCATTGGGTTTTTTTTTGTTTTGGTTTGGTTTTTTTTCACTTTTAAATAAGAAACCTCTCACTGCTAGACAGTTAACATTAAGTCTTGTAAAGTGCTGGTTTGAATATTGCATGAGTTTAAACCACTGAAAAAAATGTAGAAGTTGGCCTTCATGTTCTGGATGCTTAGTTTTTATATGTCTTGCTAATTGTGATAGCTTCATACTGTCATGAGTTAATATCTCAAGGCACAGTATACATTTAGAGTAAGGTTGATTGAATCATAGAATACCAGGTTGGAAGGGACCTCAAGGATCATCTGGTACAACCATTGTTAACAGTACAGATGAAAATCCATATTTCAAATAATCTGCTTGATAATTTCAAAATCTTTTTGGACTAGCTCTTGTCAGATCTGATTAGATTGTTACTGGTTTTATCTTGTAATGTGGAGTAAGTAAGTATGCAAGATGAAGAGTTTGTACTAGGAGTAGACGGGCCAGTTCTGCCATTTTCTCGTTGTTCAGTTGTGCTTGCATTATCAGTTTTCTCAGAGTGTGGTTTCTCTGCAGGAATCTTTTTAAGGCACTTGTCCATTTTGTGAGGGTTTTTTTAAGTTAAAACTAGAAAATATGATCCATAAATCCACTTAATCAGGCATATTAAGATGCATAAGGTTGCATAAGATGCAATATTTCAAAATATGCTGAAAGCTAGTGAATGAGTAAGGGTCTTGCTTTGAAGCCTTCCACACTGTGGAGCAACCACTATTGCCCCAAGATAACTCACAGGCCATAGGTGACACCAGACCCTCTGACATACTGGCAGAAACTTGTCTATATATAGTTACAGATACTGCATAAGAGCCCTTGCCTGAACAACAACAGATGACAAATAACATAACTACGAAATAAAAGCCAATTGATGCTTCAAAGCTCTCAACTTCTATCAGTTATTGCAAAGGTTATTGATTAATGGTGTGTTTTCTCAGACCATAATTCTCAGTATTTGTCATGTCAATGAATGAAGTATTCCCTTATAACAAGGAACAAAAAGATCTTTTAAGGAATATTTGCTGACTTTGTGGATGAAGATAAAAGCACTCAGTGAAATGTGTGGTTTATTCCAGCAAGGTTTTGAGCCCCTTGGACTGGCTTAGAAAAAAAAGAAAGGGGGAGAAAGGGGGTCGGGTTGGAGAAGCAGGGCTCTTTCTGGATCTCTAGAGATCCAGATAAAATAGCCATTTCAATAAAGTAAAAAGTGATAATCTTGCAGTTAAATAGAACAAAAATATACATGAGATATTCTTGTGCACGGGTCTCCAGCCCAATTAGAAAGATAAACCAGCTTGTTAAGAGATCTCTAAAAAGTCAAGAGAGACACATTCATAGAATCATAGAATAGTTGGGTTGGAAGGGACCTTCAAAGGTCATCTAGTCAAACCCACCTGCAATGAGCAGGGACATCTTCAACTAGATCAGATTGCTTAGGACCAATTCATCCTGGCCTTGATTGTCTCAAGGGAAACAGTTTTAGGTAATTATATTGAAAAGAATGGAAAATTATGTTCTTCAGCTGACAAACAGTTTTCCAGAGCCTGAGAAGCAAAATATGACTTTCAAGAGCAACAGGTCACTGTTGGTGTTAAAAGTGTTGTTTCATGGCATAGCTCTTTGGACCGCACAAAAGGAACTCTGAGTAGCTGAGGGGGAAGAAAGTTCAAATTATTTTTCTCTGATTTTTCCTGTCTTGTGAATGAAACAGCTAGTTGTGTAAATAATTGTGGTTTGGTGGAATAATGGCCTTATTTATAAGGGGTGAGGGGTAAGGAGATTGTAAGATTTGCATTCATTTCAGCAAAGTAAATGGATGTTAATTTCAGCTAAAATCTAGTTATTGCTTTGATTAATTTTGTTCTCAACAAAGACTCTGAAAGGAATTATGTTTTAACAATCTGTACATAGATGGTAGGGGCCTGAGTAGTAAATGAGAGGATTTTTAATTGCTCATTTATCAGCATAATTTGACCTACTTGAAGTTATGGAAACCTAGGAGAAAGAGCTGAGGTTGGAATGTAAACTGAGTGGTTTCCAACCTATTGAGGAGTGTATGCATGGACTAAGGATTAAGGAGTGGCACTGTAAGTAAAAATATATATCACTCATGCCCACAATATATGCATATGTGTGTGTGTATATATATATATATATATATATATATATATATATACTTCTGAGTCACTGGCAAATAAGAAACATTATTTTTAATGTTTATGAACACGTGTTCTAATGAGAAAGTGCAGATTAATGTGGTTTTTGATGCCTTTAAAATCTGTAGGGAAAAAAGGCTGTGTTATCATTATAATCATCAACAGTTGTAGATGTGTTGCCAAGTTTTGAACATCCTTGTGGCTAAAGATTATAAATGGGCAATATTTAAGTTCTGAAAGGGTGTTGTACAGAAGGCAGTGTACGATTATCTTTATGAAATATTGGTTACAGAACTAAAACTTACAAGTTAGGTATCATGCTATTACATTTCTTGTATGTGCATTTGTTCTGTAAGTGGCAATTTCATAAAACTACAAATCATTATGTTTTGATGGCAATAAAAAAGGTAATGGGATGAAGCCATAACTTCACTTGATTCTGCATCCATTAACTTATCATTAACACTAAAGGTTAGAAGAGTTTACTCTTCTTCTGCCTTTAATATCTTTACACATGGTAGTATGGCCATGTTCATTTTGAGATCTAGGAAACTAGTTTTGATTTTTTAAATCCTAATTTCACTTTGACATAAAGATTTTCTAAGTGTTATGATCTCAAGTCTGAACAAAGAAGTGCAATTAGTAATGTGGGGTGGGAAGCCAACTGGGAAGCCAAGTTCCTTACGCAGTCTTTCTCCAAATATGGAAGTTATGAGGACAGCATTCAGAAACAAACACAAACTCATTATCTCTTGGCATTTTTGTGAGGAGGCCAAGGTTCCAGTGCACTTGTTACTGCTGAGTTCTCTTCGAATTTTCAGTCATATAGTTAGGGTGTTTTGGTTTTTGGGCTTGTTTTGGGTTTTTTTTCAGCACTGTGGAGAATAGTGAAAGAATGGCAAGCATGCTTTTCAACAGTTGTCCAAACAAGCGTTAGATCGGTTTGCAGGATTTTCTGGAGATCTCTCTAATCTGAGATGGTTTTGTCTCCCTCTGTAATTGCAGTGGCCATTTGATCACATAAGACAGGAGGGACATATCCCCAGGGAAGAACAGAAAAGAGTCTTGCATCCTGAAAATTTCATGCCCAGATGAAATGTGGCATAGGATACTCTAGCACGGCTTTAAAGGTGGAATTAATTGCATTATGTGGAGAGTTGTCAGGTTTTTGTTGTCTTTGTCTTGAAGGATAACAGAGCATTTGCCTAGGGGCTGTTTTGTGTGGATTTGTCTGTTCAGCAGCTTCATTGCTTCAGAAGAAAAAAAGGCTAACAGAATTGATATTACTGCCCCTCCAAATTGAAAAAAAGCAATGTGATACCAAAGGGATGTGGGAGAACAGGGCAAGGCTCTCTTGTGTCTTGCTGGTTAGTGCTGTGGACAAGCACATATGAATGCAGTTATATATTCAGATCTGTGGGTGCCACAGTTTAATTTAAGTAGGTATTCAATTTATTTCAAATAAATGCTGGCCATGTGAAATGCTATAGTAGTGGCTTTAGAGAAAGTAACAGAATGGGTACTTTGCAATTTATGGTAGAACAACTTTCTCCACCTCTGGCCAAAGATTTTAGCATTTTATGATAAATCTCAAATCTGTCACATAATTTTCTGGAGTGTTAGTGGAGTGGTAATATCCTGTGCAAGTGTTACAAGGGTTATGCTGCTTCCATCATAGTCTTGTATGCTCTCAGGATCACTTGTGAGAAAACTCTTACGGCTCCAAAGGGCAAAACTTCTGCTACTGCAAAGAAGCCTAAAACTGACCTAGATGTGTTATCTGAACTGCCTAAATCTGAGAGTATTTCAGGGAATCAGAAGCATGAAGGTGAGCCAAAACCTCCAACTCATGCAGATTTTCTCACGTTGTGTGTTCTCTAGTCCTTTGAATCCGGTTTTCTCTCTTCATGACCTCTGTCTTCTTTCCAGAATCCTTGTAGCTCTGAAATAGATGACTGGGTTAAAAGATCTTAAAAGGATTTTCAGAAAAAAATGAGCAAGTGCTAGGAATGCAGTGGATCTGTAGTGGGGAAAAGGCAGGGAGGATATCAAGGCTGTTAGAAGACACATTCAAAATACAATCCAAGAAGAATTGTGGCAAAGGATTTAGAGAGATTCTGGAGGATAGCTGCCCCATCTTGTAATGAGTGTTTAATCTGGGATAAAACAGAAAATAATCAAATTTTTCTGGCAAATCTAGCAAGTGAGATGAATGGGACTGGAGCCCTCCTGGTTTGGCTCTGCAAAACCAGGCCTCTTCTACTTCAGCTAGAAAAGGTGTCTCTTGCTATAATATTTAGGGATCACCAGTGTAGAGCTGCAATTCCATGCATCACTAGTCTTGATGTGATTTTTCAACTCTTCAATTTAGCAGAAAGAAAAATCCTGCTCTCTCAGGAGTCAGAGTGTGAGGGTACTTTGTTCTGAGTAAACTGGGGAAAAGAAGTGAAAGCTTTTTCTCCCATATTTTAAATTCCAAATATCAATAAACTATTTGTATCATAAAGAAACCAGATTAGCCAATTTATAATTGCTTCTGGGGGAAGCAGAGGGGTTGCCAAAGACAAAATAATCTGAGAAGGAATTTATGATAGCTGTCACCAGTCGGAGACAGAGAAATAGATGGGGGACAACAATGTGCTGGCCTTACACACCAGTCCTTACGCTATGCTGCTTCACTTGCCATTCCTAATAATAAAAAAGGCTCTAGTGGCAGTATATCTGCAGCTTCTGGATTTATTAGGCAAGACCCAAGTGTTAAAATCCAGAAGATATTAACCAGAGCTGAGAACCTGTCCTGAAAGAGTCTCCATAGAAAGAAAAAACAGTTGTTTGTGGCTATTTATGGAGCAGTCACCTCTACCTAGTGGAAATTTTGAAGAAGTTTGTCTAAGTCTTCCCCTGAAGTTGTCTCAGGTCTGGATCTAGGCAGTGAATAAATTTTGCTTAGAGCATGACAACATGCCAGCTTTGCTTTCAGACTTCTTGTGTGTCTTTTTATTTTATGCTGTGAGCAGCTGCAGTGTGCCCTTGCAAAGGGAGTACCTAACTTGAACTAGCTCAGCAGAGGCAGAGCCAAACCTTATCTTAAAAAAGTCACGATCTCATGATCAAATTATCTGGTGCTTACTTATTCATTAAAAAAAAAGAGAAAAAGAAAAAAAGAGTATCCCTGGGATAGGATTTCCAAACCAGCAACAAGAGAACAGTAAGCATGAGGTTGGGATACAGATTGAATTATTTTTGTTCCCTGTTACTTTTTTGTTTTAATTTTATCCCATGGAGAGTTTCTACCAATAGGAAAAATACTGTGTTCTGAAAGGCTTTTATGGCTATTGTCTATCCACCATTAGTTAAAGTCCTCAGAGGACCAAAGATGAAATTGATTCTGGGAAGGCTTGATGATGTCTTTGCTGCAAGCTTCAGTCTGAAAGAGAGGGAAAGATGTGATTCCACCCCAGCTGCAAGCACTGCACTCATCATCTGTGGGGTTGTAGTCTTTTGGTAAAACAAAGACTGAGGCTATGACTACTCAGGACTGTTAAATATACCGAAGAATATTTTGTAAGAGGTAGCAGTGTGAAAGCCTAGGTCACATCTCTCCTCATGAGTTTACACTCTTCTTCTAAACCTCCTCTCTGAGATTTCATTTAGCTGTAGGCTACTTTACAGTCCAGTATCAGGGTCTGAAATTATAGTTGCTGTGCTGCATTGCTAAGAACACACATAAAAGGATTAAAGATGCTTTGTAGAGGCAAAGTATTGCAATTAGAAAACACCTAAACAAACCAAAACAAACCAACCCCACACCAAAAGCTAAAGCACAAATGACAAAGGTCAAATGCTCATCCTTGTCTCCAATCAATTATAGCCTTCTCAGATCAATATTTAATACAACCTGTGAGAAGAAAGTTTGTTCTAGACTGGCAGCCATTTAGCTGAAGACAGAGTTGTGGCATCTCAAGCAGCCTGCTTGTGCATAGCACAAATTACATAATAATAATTGTGATTTTTTTTTCATGAACTCACACACATGAGAGCCAAACTGACTGCTTTGCTTATTTAGCAAAGCTCTAGAATCCTACCTTGAAATTCCTGATCTGCAGAGATGCTGAGCTGCTGGTTTCTTTCATTTGCAGCCTCAAATTGCAATCCCAAGGATTGTAGGAATCCACACTCCATGAAATTTATTAATACCTCAGCTTGTACCTGTCATAAATTGTCCCTGGATTGCCTAGAGGCCCCTGCATTCTGTTGCTTATATCCCACTTTTTCTCTAAATTTTTGTAGAAGAAGGGAATATCAGACCAATACTGCAAAGCAACATTCTGACGCATTTTTTTCTGTCTTTTTTTAAAAGTGTAGATCCCTAATTCATGAGACTGCATAATTATGTATTTATTTATGAATAATACACTGTGTGGGTTTTTGTTCCCAGTTCTCCACTTCCTTTTTTATTCTTGTTTGGATTCATACTGTAATTGAGCTGCCTCCCAGAGGGGCATCACAACACCCCACAACCAACTGTGAGAAATCCTCACGTCTTGCATACACCCTATTTCCCTCCCACAGCCCGGCTCAGAGAATTTAAAGAGCCCTCATTAATTAACACTGAACCTTGCAGGGTACACATGAATCACAGCAGCTGTGGTTAGGGACTGAAATTTAATTAGAAGCACATATTAGGAAGGTGATTTTTTGAAGTTTCAAACTGCAAAAGGTAGGAAGTTAGCTGTAAGTATCTTTCCATTTACCAGTGGGGGAGGACATAGCTAAGTGTGTGATGGTGCCAGTTTTCAAAGTCAGAAAAGACAAAGATAAAGCTAGCAAAAGTTACCTCACCTTTTCAAAGCCACTTCAAGGAAGGTTTTGCCAAAATGATTCATGGGGTTTACTATTGCTATTTAGAATTTGACACTGACTGCATCAAAACCTAGTGAGAATGCAGTACACTGAACACTAGAATTCAAAAAAACTCAAGGATATATTCCAGTAATAATACTACATAATGCTGTTATTTTTCTGTCCTAGTGTTTTGAATAGGAGTACACGGGCAAGTGCCATTGCCCATGTAATGTGTGCTCTAATGGCTGTTTAGGAGGATGGAGGTGGCACACAGTAGATTGGAAGATTTATTTGCTAGGAGGAACCAAGGCTGTGGTAGATTTGGTGTCAACACCTGTGTCTTAACCACCTTTCTTTTACTTAGAGTACTGTCATTTCACTAGGGTGCTTTCTAGCTCCAATTGTGTTTAGTATGTGGGTTTTCATTTTGGTGTTACTGGAATAATCTTCTATTTTTTAAAAGCTAAAAACTTCCATATTTGAGATGGTTACAAAATGTAGGGGCAAATATGGGGATTAAGATAATTACTTGAAAACATGTGGCTGGTAAAACTTGAATTCAATAAACGATATTATGTGATAGCAAAGGGTGGCAGTGGTAGGTATATTTTGAGATGGTACTTCTTCCTTTAAAAACAGTGGGCCTGCTGGATTTTAACACTTCCTTTGGTATGGAAGTGAGAGGATGAAAATAATGGGAAAAAGTTATGGAAAGAAAAGCAATTCTGTTGTAATGCGAGGTTCAGCTTACATATCCTTAGCTATCTGAGATCTTGCATTTTTAGCCCAGTGTTTTTTTCTGGGTTCTATTTATAGTCAATAAAGAGGGAAAGACACTTCCAGTGAGCAGATCTTGCTATTAAAATAAATGACTGAATCTCACAATGAGTCAGTACTGAGTATGAAAGGATTCTAGGCAACTAACTTTGAATAGAAATCTGACCTTTGTGGCTGAGGCTGAGAGAGAAACCTTATCTTTTAATAAAGAGAAGGCACTGAAGAACCCTTCCAGCCAGAGACAGCTGCTTGTTCAAAGTGATGTACCACTGGCATGCTCTGTTTTTGTGTACATCTCTTCCATATTTTGCTGAAGTATATGTGCAACTGTAGGCAATGCATGCCTGTCTATGATCTTAGTGGCTTTCAAAAACTGAAGAGAGTTTATATACCTTTGTGTTCATATATGTAACTCCTAAACCAGAAGCAAATACAACAAGTATCAGTGAGACTCAGGATGGAGCACTAGTTTGAATTGTTTGGAAGTCATGAAAATTGGAAAAAAAGGTACTGGCCTTACATGTGGGTCAGAGTATACTAAAATTAAGTTCTACATTGCTTGGGTAAGCATTTCCTGGCTTAAAGTGATGTTTGACGTTGCTGTGTGCTTTTAAGGATCTGTAGCATTCCATCTAATTTCAGTAGTGATGCAAATCATCTGTACAGATAGATCAATGAGTCATCCTTGCATACTGTGAGCATGATATTTACAATTCATGGTGTGAGGTTTTGGTACTCACCGTATCTCCCATACAGGATTTACTCCTACGCATAGCAAGAACTTCAGTTTTCTGTAACCGTTTAAGGAGATGGATGGCTTTACATCAATATTAACAGTTTCGATGAAAGTGTGTTGAATTTTCATTCGACAGCAACCTCCACAATTTAGTAATTTGGGCATCAGTCAGTTGTCATCTCCATACTTTCAGTATGTTCTCATTTCTCACAGCTACCCTTCTCAGGAAGATGAAGGGAAAAGTTTTAATTCTAAAATTTACACTTGGTTAAAACTGTGGAGAATTTAATCTGAGCTAAAATCAAGTGCCATAAGAAAGGTGCAGAATGACCACAGGCAAATCACAGGGTCAGTTGCTTGAAATCAGAGTTTTACAAAGGAACAGACACATTCTCAGAAGTATGACCATTAAAATTTTAGTCTGCTACCCACTGGTATGTAGTGATCCTGCCTCTGTGAATACAGTTAGTATAATGAGCTATTATAGTCTACTCAAGTTAAGCTTTTTGAAGGCTGAGTGAAGCAAGCATAACTGTCAACCATGCTAGCATTGTTTTCACCAGTATGTCTTCCATCATTACTATTTTGTGCAGGGATTTTTTTTTTCACTTTAACCTTGGTGTGAAATGCCAACTTTCACTTTTTTGTGGTAAGTCTTGAATAGTAAAACCAAACACACACACACAAAACAAACTAAAAAAGCCTCAACAGGTAAATGTGAATTTCATGCTAATTTCCATTATAAATACTGGTTGCTGTATTTGCTTTTGGCTGCAATCTAGTTTAATCCAAAAAGCTACAGCACGTTTGAAGGGAGCTAAAGTAAAGATCATTCTAGAGGCTGTAGGTAGATCCTAAAGTTCATTCAAATCCATTAAAGTCAGATACCTAAAAGCTTTGTCTTAGTCTCAGAGCTGACACAAAATTAGGGCTTCAAAATGGTTTTGGGTGGCACCATCTTTTTGAAGATGATCCACTTAAGACAGATGGTAGATCTGATGTTCCAACTGTGCTTACATTCTTTAAATTTCTGTGTTTTTCACAGCAGAAGGTGTGCTAGCCCGGGTTCCTTGGCCTGGTTCAGATGGGGCTGTAGTCACTTGGCACCTAGAATTTAACTTTCCCATTATGGCATTTTTCCTCAAGCTAATAGTTTTTTGAGTGGTCTGACTTCACTCTTGGCATATTAATACCCAGGACCAAAATTGCTTCAACATGTTTTATTGCAAGTTTCATTTGTGCCTTCATTTAGATACCATTGTGCCATGTCCTGCTTTTAAAAGTGCTTCAGAATGCTTTGTGGTACTCTTAGGGTCCTGTCTGTACAGAAAAGAAAGTTTTATTAAACAGTAACAATAGTAGTGACTGTACTGTGATATGGATTTTGCTGAAACCTCAGTGTGCTGTTCTAGAACTGTTTTCTTCAAAGAACTTACGTGGAGAATAAAAATTCTGAAAAGTCTGTTGATTCGTGATTTAATCCATATCTTTTCTGCTTCTTCCCTCCTTCTGAGACTTTGTTTCTGTTTCCTTGTCTCTTCCATCAGTATCTTTTCTCTGTCTGGTCTACTGCTAACAAAGTGCTTTTTGAAGAAAAAACAAGCATTATCTGTCCTGCATCCTGTTGTGTGTTGGTCACTTGTATGATATATCACTGCCTTTATGCTATAACTGCTGTCCTATCACAGAGTGTGGCGTCTTGCTCTGCTGCAGGATAAACTATTACTGTTAGCAGTATCAGTATTATTAGAGTTGATTTTGTTTATTACCTTTTCAAGGGAGCTGGAGAGAGACAGTCAAAAACTTCAATGCAACCTGAGAATATCTCACATTTTGAATCCCGAGTCTTCTTTCTTTTCCATGCTTTGTCTCCGTTTATTTGGTATGTTAGATATTATATCATTACAGAGAATGAGACAGGAGGCCCTTTTTAACTGCAGTGCTTTTCTCTGTGCATAATGCGTTGTCTGTAAAGCGTGCCCAGGAACAGAGGTTTTTTTTAAGAAGAGATTTAAATTCCTTTGTGGATTAGAAACTAAAAGAGAGAGGGGGGGTAAAAAAGAACCTGCTGTTAAAAAAGAAAAAAAAAAAGTTTTGTTGGAGTCTGTTCTCTTTTGTTTCCTGCTTTATATCCCTCTCTCTCTAAAAACCATTGCCAGTGAGGTACTCTATTTTCCTCCATCTGGGTGGGTGGGGAAATTGGATGCCTGTTTCTGTCCCGATGCTAATAGCTTTTTACTTCTGCACCCAAGTGACTACCCAGACTAGTGTGTGCGTATGACAGGAAATACCATTTGGCAAGCACTGCTGTCCTCCTTTACTCTGTTTCTTTCTGTTTTGCAGCATGTCAAAAAGGCCAGTTGTGTGATGCTGGCAAACACAATGGAAGTCTGTCTCTCTGTTTTACGACTGTGTGGTTTGCCAGAAGGGCAAACAAATCCCACTGGCTTTTTTTACCTATGCAGGCACAATTAGTCCAAAACCAGTGAATAGCAAAGGCAACATGAAAAATATTCCCCCCACCCTCCTAAAAAAATGAGAGGAAGGGGGCAGGAATTTCTCTTAGAGTAAGGCTGCACATATCCTGGTCCCTTAACTTTCATCAAGCTGATCTAATGGGACATGAAAGGTGTTAGCCTACAAGATACATGCCACAAATTCTCTGGTGTATTATTCTGTTTCTCAAATGTCCTTTCAGCTATTGATTGTGATACTAAATATACTTTCCTCAGGCTTCCAGGCTTTAGGTGATGTGGTGCAACCCAGAATAAGTTACATATATCTGCAAGGACTGGCTCAGGTCCTAGGTATTGATTTTATTACGGTATTCTTTGTAAGAGTTTTGGTTTTCAAAAGTATAATACTCAGCCCCTCAATGCCCTTTGCACTTGTGTCTTTCATTCTTGGACACCAATAGTTGCCTGTAAGAGATGAGCATCTTCCCCCAAACTGACTTCTTTTATCCCTTATTCAAGACTGTACTTCTGCTCTACTTTCTAAGGAAACAACTGAAATACGTGTTGACCCATAAATTTCTTCATCGGGCCAAAGTACTGGAATAGCACCAAGAAATGACCAATGTATCTTTGAGGCAGTCCCATTAGAGGTAAGAGATGGGAGACTGTTTTCCTAGCATGAGAACTTCTGTGATGAGATAGAGTTAATAGTTGTCTTTATACAATATCATACCCTATGATTTGCAAAGGGAGTGGGAAATAAAAGAGGTAGTACATCATTGCTTAGGGAGCAGACTAGGAGAAATGAACAGCAGGTAACCATGCTCCTAACAAGGAAAGTGAGAACGCTCTTTGGATTACTCATGCCATTGTGGGAAGAAGAGTACAGAAACAGCTGGTAAGCTGTCAGGTTGATTTTAAGGAGTAAATGTGAAATGTCTTCTCCTGGTACATTAATAACGAGTTTTCTGGATGAAGCTATGGAGGCAGGCGAAGAGGGACAAGGTGGTTGCACCTGCCATTAGACATTTTTCTCTTTTCAATATAGATATGTCAAATGTGCTATTTCTTTCTTATCCACTCCACTAAACTGATCCAGAGTCTTCAAAGTCTACTTCTTCATACTATCATTTTACCAGGTTCACCAGGTTGTTTTTGATTTAAACTGTGCAAATGGTTAGAATGGTGTATTCTGCTGGCTGGACATAGATCAGTAGAGGTCATCCAAACACATGGTCATTCCAAACAGGTCTGGGCTGTGCATAGAGCATATCAGTAGATACAGAGGTTAGGTTAGGGACATCCCCCATCTCCTAGATGTATTACTAAGAACCTGAAGATGTCTACTGCTGTGAAGAAAGGGTGTTTGAGGTTTTTTTTAATTTATTTATTCTTTCCTTTCTTTCTTTTCATTCTTTCTTTCTGATCACTGAACTTTACGTCTTCTCACAGGACAAGAACCAAGAGGGACATGTGTCACTCAGCACTGATTTCCTGTTAGTAATATTCCTTCCTTTTGCATACTGAGATCACCCTGCCTGTGACACATTGACTTTATTTTTATCCCAGCAGGAGCAGATAGAAATGTAATGATCCTGCTCTGGCAAGAAATGAATTTTTAAACTCAATACATTTGCACAAGTACAAATGTTTGTGACAAGGGTAAGGCAAGGAAAACCAGGAGCATTTTGTCTTTCTGTTTTCTGAGCAGCCCTATGTTGTCTTAAACTAGATCACATCCAAAGTGAGTTTGCTGCCCTCTGTGTGTGATTTGGTTTTCAGTTCAAGTATGTCAGTAGGGAGCTATCAGGGTTGGGGAAGGAGTAATTTTTTTGTAGCTTCCATTTCTTAAGTACTTTTTTTTGCTTCTTACATCTTGCATGTTTAACCCATGGGTATGCTGGCAAAACTTCAGAAGTTTTTTGTTCCTCCTACAAGCTCCATCCCTCTGATGGATCACTGACTCTGCTTCACAAGTTGTTACAGAACACTGACTGCATTGTGAATACTGCCTCTATTGTTTGCATCACCCACAAAGCCAAACAGGCTGTTCTTTTACCTTGCCTGGAATGAGATCCCCTGAGAAATAAAACACACTTGTGCCTTGAGTATCTTTCCAGCACAATGTAAGGCTGTGCATGGCTTTGGTTTTTTTGACATGAAATCATCCATTCATCAGAGAAGTGTCATAATCTGGAAAGTTTTAAGAGTTGAGTTCCAGATTTTTTTTGTTCCAGATTAACTTAGGTCCTGCTGCTGTTCAGTGCCTGCCAAATTTTAATGTCAAAACTTGCTTATATCAGAAGTAGGGAACAGTAGAGCGGGGGGGGGGGTTGTGTTTTGTTTTTTAATAAAAAGCTATGCACAATAAATCCAGAGTATTTCAAGTTTCCTGCCTGAGTGGTTTTGCTCCTCCCCTCGTTTAATATCTTTGTCACATGTTGTATCTCATGTTTAGGCCTTGACAGGTTGTAATGCACACTCGGGGACCTTTTTTCTTGGTATTTCCAGTTATTTTGGAACTCAGCAGCATATATGCAGTTATTAGCTATTTTCAGCATGCACTTCTTTGCATCTGTCAACAGTAAATTTAATTTGCCATTGTGTAGACAATTTTCATAGAGCTCCTAAAAAGAAATAACTTAAATAATTTTGTGCCAGCTGCAGATTTATTTCTTTGTTATTTGCCTCCTTTTCCACAGCACTGACAACTATGGGAAATGGGGCTCTTTAACCAGAACTTTTCCATTGTTTTCTTTGCCATATTGAAAAAAAAAAAAAACAAACCCACAAAAAAAAATTTAAAAAAAACAAAAAAAAACACAACAGAATTTAGTTCTTGCTTTTTGTTTACTGGCTTTTAAATCAGTTTCTAATTCTTTACAGCACTTTTTCTTCTATTATTATTTTTATAGTGTCTTTGGATAGAGTGCTTTTAAAAAAGGCCCTTTGAAATTCTGGCTGACACGTGTTTTCTTTTATCGGATGTTTCATTATATCTTTGTAGATCCAAAGAGTCCTAGTATATTTGATTACTTATAGAAAGAATATTGGGTTTATATTACTATATTTTAATAAACCTTGTTTCTTTTACATTACCTGACAATGTGAAACAATGAGTTAAGGTTTGCAGGCGCCTCATTCTGAAGAGCATCATGTATATCCTCAAAAAAAAAAAAAAAGAAGAAATAAAGGTGAGGGGGGAGGAAGTATATGTTACCTTCCAGTAATGTAGTGGCTGTACTGTAGGATTATGTATGAAAGTTTGCATAATTTTGCAAGCAAATCAACTTTGCTTTTAATAATTAAGTGCACAGCTGCTTTTAGGATCACCACAATTTTTATTTTATTCTGAGGATAATATATATCAACAATTTATGTATCTTCCAATAGATATCACAGCTCTTCACAACTGTTTACAGAGTAAGCTGCACAACACTCCTATGAAATGGTAGCATATGATTACTCTTGTTGTACAAATAGGGAAAATCCAGATCTGATAACATGCCTTTTCCAGCTTTTGTTTTCCAATGCAGTACCTTTGTGTGAACTATAGACTGAAGATTAAATTTTCTTTACAAGTTACCATTTTCAGGATCAAGTCTTAGGGAGGAAATCTTTATTATTAGGTTGTGGCTCTTGTTTAAAATCATCTGGAGAGTCATTTGAACCAAAGTTGATTGCATTCAGACAGCAGGGAGTGTGCACGCCCCTCATCAGCAGTGGCAGTGGGAGACTTGAATAGCTTCTCCAAAAATGAGTTAGGGCTCTTCTGCAGCAATCTGAAGCCCTCAGAGCTAAACCAGACCTTCCTTCCCACTTTCTCCTTGTGATGTGCAAATCCTTGCACTTCTTGAAGAGATAAGTTTGGAGACGCAGGTGTGGAGAGAAAATTCAGTGAGAACTTGAAGTTGTAGACCATGATGTGGAGTTGTTTATGCTCAGAATGGCACTGTGCAACTGACACAAATTGAACTGTGAGCAGTTCCCACTACTGATGCGAAAAAGGGTCTGGGGCATTCCATCAACAGAGGGAAAAGTTAAATCAGTGAAAGGTTCTGACTTCTTTCCTCAATTTTCATGTAAATGAGAGGTGAAACATCAGTAGTGTCAAACATTGTTTCTTCATGGCCACTGAAGCTGTTTAACCCTTAAATGTTCATCTGGCTAGGAGGCTAACTGAACCATAGCATCCACCTGGATCTAAAAACGCATGATGGATTAAAGCAGAAAGACCTCTTTAGTGCAAATTTCACCACACATGCCACACAAAATGCTTTAAAAGTAAGCTAGAAGTGTAAATTTTATGTCAAAGATGCTTTTGCTTAACTTGGAGATGAGAAGAACCAGAAGTTCCTGTGCTATGGTAGAAAGCTCTGAATAGGCAGAATGGACAAGAGTCCTATTTTTTATGTGCTTATTTTTCCGTCCTTTCCACCTGAAAAGACCTCATTTGTGAGACTTAACACTGTTTATCACAGGCAGCAACAGTAAATGGATAAGGACAGAAAGGATAATGATTGATCTCTGAAATGGCTCATTTTGTTAACTAAATCACAGGTTGTGCTGTGGACAGAGACAGCTGGCAGGCAGTGTTGTCCAAGCACCAGCCCTCACAAAAAGTGAAGTATGTACTTGCCTTTTATTAGTGCACAAGGTATCATTATCACCATTGCCATCGCGACAAATGTGATGATTATATATATGAGCCCAGAGAACAGCTGCAGACAGAATGGGTGGCCTGAGCAGTGAAATAAGCTACCCTGCTGTCAGGATCTTTTCAGCCTACAAACAAACCTGCAAATATTTTAGGAAGAGATCAGGCAATTCTCGGGGGAAGTTTGGAGTTGTCTGGACTTCTGTTCTGGGATCTCTTAGCAGCATGCAACCATTTAATAAAAATATTATTGTTCTCATTTTTGTTCTCATTTTAAAGGAAAGAAATTTGGGCAAAAGTGCTATTATGCTTCCTTCAAGTTACTTAGCAAGTCCCCTCCAGCATAAGGGGGTAGGATTGAGATCTTCTGACCTGCAGCTCTCCAATTGATTTATTAAATCATGATTCCCTTCACAAAAATAGATGACTTGCTGCTTCAGTCACTGGAGTAAATGCTCCACCAGCTGTCCTGCTTTACCTGGTGAACACTGATGTGCTACCTGTGTTTTCAGGAATGAATCCAACGAGAATCTTCCCTTAAACTGTAATAAATCCTGTGAGCAAGAGTGATGTGATGCTTGCAAAAATAGAGTATAAGGGAAGCCGTTTACTTGTCTTACTAAGTTAACACTTTATGACTGGTAAAGGACCTCTTTTTCACTGTATTTTGGTTGAGATAGGTGGGCCCAATTTCGAAAAATCAGGCTGAGCATTTACTGCATATAAAAATAATGCCCAAATCCATGATGAAATTTTGTGAGTGCCCCTATATTCAGAATGCTAATTTTGAATGCAGAAATATTATCAGCCATTATAATGCCCAGAAGGGCATTTCCTAGGCCAGTAACTTTTATCAAGCAAAGCCAACACAAGAAGAGGAAGCAGCTCCCTCTTCGGACTCTTGCAAAAGCTTTTTTCTAAGCTTTCTCAGTTCATTGTATACTTTTCTATTACAAAAGTCTCTGTATAGCTCTACTACTTTTAGTTTCTAATTCAAATTGAAGTTATTCCCTTGAAACTGTAGGATTATGTTACATGATAGCAGTGTTGTATCGTGTTGCAATTTGGTTAAACTTCAGTAAGCAATATTGATCACCGTGCTGACAAAGGTATCATTTGGCATAAGTAACTTTTTGCTTTATTGTTCTGGAAGAATATTCAATGTTATCGTGCCAGCAGCCAATAGAAAGGGAGCTTGCAGCCCTTCTGCTGCTAAAAAAAGAGGTTTACGTGTATGGATGCAGAAGCTTAACCTGTATTGTTTGGAGACCAGCTAGTGTGACTGTCAGACGGGGTGCACAGTGGTCAATCCTATAAGCTGTGTTTGAAACTGTGGGTGCTGAGCAATTCTGAGATCAGGGTTCTCGCGCACACAGTCTGCCTAGCATTAAAAACTGATGAGTCTGGACCCATGAGTACGTGGTAACAGTTCAGGCTAACTGAAAGGTCCCTTCTGTCATGATGCTTTGCTAATCTGCTTCTATATCTTATTTTCCATTTAACTATAAAATTAATGAAGGGAAAAACAGTACTCATCCTCAGAGCTTAGATATTATCTTGATTAAAAGGAAAATATTTAACATGGCATTGTTAAGGTCAGCATGGCCAAAAGTAACCAACTGTAACTTTGAAATGCCATTTAAAACATATTTAATTCAGCACTCAGTAAAGTTGCTGATCTAACAATCCAGGAAGCTCAGCTGTGATCACAAGCACTTTACCTTTAGTAACATGAGTCATTGCATCTGTTCTCTTTTTCAGCTCAGACACCAAGTAAAGGCACTGATCTGTGCTAGCAGTAGTATTTTAGTACATGGTGTTGCTGCTTTTGTGGGTCTGCCTCCTCCTTTATTTCCCCCATTTTTCCTTTTCATAGCTTTATGAGAGGCTCTTCAGGAAGGAGCAATTCAGATCATTGTTCCAACCCTAGTATACAAACAAAAGACTATTCTCTGCTATAAATTATGGGTGACATACACAAATGGAACTGCAGAATGTTTTTCTCAAAATTGATTGTCACAGCAATACAAGTACAAATAAGCCCATATTTAAAAGAGGGAAATGTTCTAAGATGTTAGTGGTCAGGACCTGGTATTGTGGCTTACATAATTTCTGGAAAGTGACTGATCTGGATGTACTAGGGCTGTTTGAGTTGGACAGAAAAAAGTTTATCTTTTTGACAATGAAGAGTGGAAATCTTTGATTTGTGTTCAGTTAGCAAATGTGGCAGGGTTAAGTGCAAGTTCCATTTGTGTGTCAATACAATGATAGAAAAGTGGCTTTTGCAAATAAACCACAGGTAAATCTCAGAAAATAATGTAGTGTACCCAACCTTCTACTGCCAGAAGGGTTAAGAAGACTCAGAGGATCAATTTAAGGCAATGGTTTTCAAGCCAAATATGCTTCTAGTTAAACATCACTGAAGTCAAAGGAATGGTGCCAGGATTAAACAATACCCTTCATTTCAAGTTAGCAGTTGAACTCAATCCAGTAGTAAATCCAATCAACTAATGAAAAAAGATCACAGTTCTTTTGTAGCTGTTTGGTAGTCTCTAGCAAATGAGTTAGTGTCTCAGCCCAGTTGCTAATGATTGGAAAATTCCATGTCCTCATAAACCACTCTGTTTGTAGTATGCACCAAGAATAATTGAGAAGTCCTTACTGACCATCTGTCCTGAAAGCCTGAAAAGAAAATGAGTTGTAGGGTTTGAGTCACACTCTTCCTCCTTTAAGCTCTCCCAGAAAGTTCATAAGCTAGTGAGGATGCACACAGGGAGTTTTCATTGCAGTTTGTTGTATGCAATTGGATGTGTGTGTTTTGGGAGCTTTTTTGTTGGCTGTTGGTTTTGGATTGGTTATCCAGAAAAATAGGGAGACACTTTGTGCTTCACAGGAGACACTTGGCACAAGTCCCTCTCTATCACTTTGATCCAGATAAAGACATAACTGCTGGTTTGTTGTGGTTTTTTTTTCTGTCATATTTTTTTCTTTTCTCTCTAAAATGCAGCTATTGCCATTAACCTTTCTCACAACAAACAGTGAAGCCTCTTTAATGCTTCCCTCCCATTTTGGATCATTCGTTGATGACGTGTTTTCTAGAAAAGAGGATAAGGCTTTCATGTTCCCATTTCTTTTTGAAACCACTACCTAATTTCACAAAGAAACAAATGTATCCTTGGAGGCTGGGGGAAGTGCATGCATCTAATGCCACCTTGAAGGCCACAGAACTATTAACCACTAACTGTGATATTGAACCCACTACGTTAGGGTGGCACTTTAACATGCAGTATTAAAAACAAAATAACCACCAAATAATCCAGACTAGGTCACTTGAAACACCAGAAGTGCATTATGGTAAAAGTGAACTGATAAGGTCATTTAAAAAACTACCTAAAGCACTTAACTAAAGGAGCCTTAAGATCCAAATAACTTAGCCAGAAGAAATTATATCCAAATATTTTTCTCCTATTCCATTGTCGTAGTTATGGTGATTGAAAATTTTGGGTTCTAGAAGAGAACTACCATATGAAACTGCTAAGCTAACTTAATCTATGAAGAATTAACATCACACTTAGAGTATGGGCAGGCTCTGTCTTTCAGGCACCCTTTACTTACACTACCAAGTTTGAAGGAACTCCAGAATAAAACACAATGAGCTAACTTTTCCTTGCCATCACGTAGCACATGCTTCAATGTCATGAAAAGTCCTTATTAGAAGGACAGCAATGTTATCTGCTGTGATAGTAATTCTTCTTATTAGTCTCTTGAGATAACGCTGCAAAATTTGGCAGGGAGATAAAGGAAGGCCAGCCTCTTTAGCAATAGCCATGACAGCACTGACTATATACTGTGTACTAAAAAAGATGATAACGATGTGGGGGGTTTAGGATAATAGTAGAGCCCGCTACTTTTTTACCAGTTCAAAGTGGTTATGCTCGGCATGTAATTTCAATTTGAGAAATCCACATATTTCATTGTGAGGGAGAAGTATGAATAAACATACATACTAATGCCATTTTTTTAACTGGGCATATTTTTAGAGTTTGAACATTTTCCACTGAAACTAACTTTTTTTGCACTGTTAGAAAATTGTGTCTTCAGATAAATATCTGAAGTTTAGGCTTATAAACTGTAAGAACATTTCTTCTTTATCTAATTTTGTCATCTTTTCCCCTTTCTTTTTTTTTTTTCAAAGGAAAAGGGAGTATGAAACTAAAGACCAAATGGAAGAATAAGTAATATATCTAGAAAGTAAAATGTTCTAACAAAATTTAGGTAATTAAGTAAAACCACTGTAATTTCTTTATTTTTCTACAGAAAGTCTGTGAAGTTTAAAAGCCAGTAAAGTGCATTTTCTTTTAAATCCTTGACATTTTTTTCTTTCAGAAGAAAGCTCCAAAGTCAAACAGATGTTGTGCTGCCTGCATTATTCTGGCTATTCATTGATGGTCTCCTTTCACACACTGGGTCAGTTCTCAGTTAGGGTATTGGGCTCAGTGGTGAGAAGCTGTGAAAGCCCTTCTGAAACATTCAGACTCCTGATGGAAGAATTTGCTGTGTATTCAGGATGTCATTTGTACCTATCTATTTAGGGAGACTGTAATTAGGTTAACTTGTGTTCCAGTATGAAAAAAGACCCTCATGATACAGAACCAAAATCTACTTGTTTTATCCAGCCTTAAAGCTACAGTATAGATTATTGCTATATACAGGCTGGTGTTACTTGAATTTTCTGGAGCTTCTTTCACTTACGTCATGTACTGCATTCTCCTTTGGTACAAGAGCATGAGTGATGTTTTGTGGATCAGCATAAACTTCCTCATGTTACTCATTCCCCAAAAAACTGTATCCATTTTCTGAAGGAGAATCTTCAATTATTAATAATGAGTTAGAAAGCAATTTGAGGATAATTGTATTTATTCAGAGGAGCAGTGAAATTCCATGGAGATGAACAGGAACCTTGTAAATAACAGATGTACTACTTCATTGTATTTTCTCCTTTTTCTGGTCTTTTTCCTTCTGTAATAGCATAGAATCATAGAATCATAGAATAGTTAGGGTTGGAAAGGACCTTAAGATCATCTAGTTCCAATCGACCTGCCATGGGCAGGGACACCTCACACTAAACCATGTCACCCAAGGCTCTGTCCAGCCCAGCCTTGGACACTGCCAGGGGTGGAGCATTCACAGCTTCCCTGGGCAACCCATTCCTGTGCCTCACCACCATTACAGTAAAGAATTTCCTCCTTATATCCAATCTAAACATGTCCTGTTTAAGTTTTAACCCATTGCCCCTTGTCCTATCACTACAGTCCCTAATGAAGAGTCCCTCCCCAGCATCCTTATAGGCCCCCTAAATATGAGAAAACCTAGAACACAAGACAGTTACAAATATGGGGAACCCATGCCAGAATTCCTTATTTTCTTTTTCTGAAGTGCTCCCATATCTATACACATACTGCCTACTTTGTTGTGTTGTATAATTTTCTTTATAATGTAGCCTGACAAGACTGTGTCACTAGCCTTATACACCAATTGGCAGGATAGTCTTTTGGTTCCTGAAGATATGTATTGTCCTCAGGTGCATTTCATTGTGGAAGCCACTGCTCTAAGAGTTAAATGAATCTGTTTTCACTAATTTCTGATGTATTTATTTTTAAACTGGCAGCATTAGATTTTCTACTGAGCTGGCTGGTAGTTGCACTTTAGAAAGTTCTTGAAGGCCATAGCATAGAATAGCAGAGACATTGAAAGGATGTGGCTACTACCTCTTTACACTATCATGCATAGACATAAGCAGGCCCATCTGTAAGGTTGAGAAAGCAGGCAATTTTTAATGATCTATTTAGTATTTGCTCAATGATCAAGAGGGTCAGCTAAACCCAGCTTCTTCTTTGATTGTTTTGATGTAAACATTCAGAAAATATATCACAGTGTCTGGTGAAAATATTCTGAGATTTTACCAAACTCCAGGGAAGCCCCTTCCTTTTACAATGTAGTTTGGTTCATCTTAAAGGAAGAGGATGAAAGATGCCAAGAGGAATGAAAGAGGGAAAGTACAAGAGAAGAAACTAGTCTAAACTCTGATATGACAAGGAGACCCATGTGAGTAGAAAGGTTAACTAGACTTGGTGTTAAAACTGTTCATAAGAAGAATAAATGACAATAAACTTTTAACCTTAAAGGAACCTAGATCGCAGCTACTGCAAGAAAATAAGACATTGGCTTTGATTGTGGCAGTGGCCAGGTGGCTCTGTGATGTACAGGGTATCCTGTTATTCTTTTAAGGCCTGGGGTATCATACTCCTGTGTGCCTTACCACTGAAGCTGTAGTGAGATCCTCACTGTAGGGACAGCTGCTGATCTCCATCACCTTATATGCGTCTGTGTATTCCATCAACCAAATACCCAAATGACTGTTTTCTAAAGCCTTTAGTTATCCAGGCCATGGTAAGGTTTTCAAGGAACAAGCAGTATTCATAATGTTTTATGAGACTTTCACCGAGGCCAGCCTCACCGAGTGGCTGCTGCCTGGATGCACCTGCTGGAATGGCTATTGGCTTTAGTCACTTTCCAGCTAAGGTTTCTTTGCTCCCTCTTTGCAGGCAAAGAGGTGGGATCCTTGAAATCTGGGTAAGACATAGAAATGCAGAAACCAGCATGGTGGTCAGATGTTAAATTTGTTAGACTGGCTTGATAGCCGCCATGCTGCTTTTGGTTTTACTTCCTTTTATTGCTCTGCTGTGTCTGCCTTCCAAGCCCAGACTCCCATGCCATATGTTGCCAATACTGTCTTCCATCTGCATGAAGAAGAGCCACAGACAACAGCTGCAATAGCTGGACACAGACATCCATCACCCTTATTTATCCTTCAGTTTGTATTTGGCACAATCAACCCTACAATTTAATTGACACTCCCAGTCAGCTAGCCAGGCAGGTAGATTGTGTAGGGAGCTAGGGAGTTTGGGCTGTAGTCATATCATTGCAAAAAAGATGAGATAAGGCACATCTGACTCTTACTTCCCTAAAGAAAATGGCAGGTTTTTTAAATTTGATTTCTAAAGGCTATGCTATTTTGTGCTGAACATACAGTATCAAGCTAAATCCTTTTGCAGATCTGGGTCCTCTGTAGGGCTTTCTCCTGAATATAAATGCCAGGGTTTGACCTATTAATTTCAACAGCATGTTAACAAAATAATGAATGAGGAGAGGAACTCTGTCCTTGTACTTTGGTAATATTTACTGAGTATTGCCAAATCACAGAGTGCTGGACAAAGGCAAGAAAATGTTTCCTTCCAGTGTGAAGCACAAACAGTATAGTCTAAATCACAACAGTCCTGTAGCTCTAAATTCCATTGGCTATTTCAATTTATTCATAAAAACTCTGCCTTGATCAAGGAATAGTCATCTTAGGACTGTTCCTGTACCAGTCTTATCTCCCATGCCCTGAGCTGCCTTTACCCCAGTGCCTTCTAATGGAAGCTACAACAATTTGTGAATAGAGGGCTGTCTATAAAGGTGGTCCTTTGTCTCTTCCTAAAGGCCTGATGAAACATAGCTTGTTTGTACAGAAGCTGATGTGAGTGAGTGGCGGTACAGAGAGGGAGGACAGGTGAAGGAGTGCATCCTCATGATTAATTCACTTGTGTTTCTCTCCACTGATTTAAAAGTGTTAGAGAAAAATAGAGGACCCTCATCATCTAAGGGCAGTTGGGATTGCAGTAGAATTAGGCTCTCAGTACAGTCCTAAGAAAGCAGTTTCCTTTGATATATCGATTGTCCTTTCACATCTCCATTTTTCCCCTAGAAGGCACAGAGGACAAGATACCAGAAAGATGTACAGAAGCTGAAATTGTGATATTAATCTTCTCCTTACTCTCTACTCCTTCTCTATTATGCTAAAAAATTAATCCTGGAAGTACTTCAGCTTTCTGTATGGCATCCATGCCCAATAATTAAGTTTCAATTTGACATCAGAAGTTCTGATCTAACTAACATAATACAAACTTGGCAAGGGTCTCTGGCTGATACCACTTTGCCAAGCAGCTTTACAGTAAGCAAATTCCACAATGCAAAATAAACAGGCGAATAGCCAAGTTGTAACTTTCTCCCAATGGCCCATATCGATTTAGTAAAATTGTCACCTTTTCTCTGTAGGAAAACTCAGCCTTGTTGTAAGGTGCTGTCTCCAACAAGGTTCAGATGCAGCATTTTGACTTTATGTTCATCTTTGTTGAAGATGAACATAAAAATGCCTTTGGGGATGGAGGGGCCAAGTGCCACTCTGGGGGTAGAGGTGCTGAGGTTGAAGGACCTAGGAATGAGCACCACAAAATACTAGATCCCCTAACAATGGAAAAACATGCATTGAGCTAGATAGAAAGGCTGTCAAGGAAAATGGGAAGATTCTACATGGATTTGTTTAGTAGTTAGTGCATGTAAAACATGAATGTTTGAAATGTTCTTTGGCAGCAAAGTCAAGGTAATGTAAATGAGAAGGTACTGACCTAAGAATTAAAAGTATTTTTTTTAATTATTTGATTTGTTCCTGTAGCTTCTCCTGCTTCCTGCAAAAATTTGGCAAGTCATTTCTCTTTTGTCTCTGCTTTCCAACATGCAAATGGTATGGGTGGCCTCCTTTGTGAGCTGTGTTCAAAGGCATTACCTGCTTCTCCTCTCTTTTCCATCACTTTCTAATATTCCACTGGTCCTTACCAAGTACCGCTCTCTCATAGAAGGCTATTAAAATCCATGGGAAAGTAAATTATTTTAGGTAATTAGGGTAATTTCTTTAGAAATACAGCTTTTTATACTGCAGTGTTCACATGCTGTTCATGTATGTTATAACCTGTATTTTCTACTCCCATTCAAAATCTTGAGAAACATCTTTGATTCAGAATTGGAAAAGCTTTCCGCTGGAAGGCTTTTTTGCTCATCTGAAAAGCCACATTTTATTTGCTTTAAAAAATATTTATAATCTGCTGTTTAAAAAATAAACAAGCTTTGAAAAGCTGGAAACAAGCTGTTATTGAATCCAGGCACTGTTTGTGTTTACATATACTCCTAGTTTCCTCATTATCTTGTCTGATTTGAGAGGCCTATCAAGCCTTAGCTCAAACCTCTCGCTTGTCTGATAAAGAAGTCTAACTACTTTGTTTACAATATGCTGTTGATACTACATACAGTTCATGAAATCTGTTTTGTAGATTTCGAAAGGAACATAGACCCTAGGTGCATTAGATTCTATTTGAATTCCATAAGAAAATATACCCACAGTGAAAAGGAAAATATAGTAATATACAGTGTTTAATACCTTTCAGCATATATTTTTTTTTGAGCACTCTGAAACCCTACAACACTGTGATTAAGGGTAGAAGAGAGTTTACAAACAAATATACTCTAGGCAAAACCAAGTTTAAGTAGATTCATTTTGTCAGAAGACTCTTCAGCCCTTGCAATTCTCTGTCTACTGTGCTTGGGTTAATTGGGTGGTGGCAAGTTGTTATTTGTGATCACCTTTCCTGTCAGCAGTGTCCTCTTTTAATGTCATCTTCTTGACAAGTGCTCACTTTTCTGCAAGTTATGGGTTGAGGCAGACAGCCCTGATTACTATTACAGAGTGATATATGCTGTGCCTTCAGCCCACAGACATCTCACAACTGTACCTATGCTCCTGATAAGGAAACCCAGTTAAGATACATAGTTTATTCCATGCTGCCTGCAATTATCAGATCATTGATACCATATTTTCTATATGTATTGTGTTTGTGTTTGTGTGACAAGGTTTTGGTAGCAGGGGGCTACAGAGGTGACTTCTGTGAGAAGCTAATGGAAGCTTCCCCCATGTATGATAGAGCCAATGCCAGCCAGCTCCAAAACAGACCTGCTGCTGGCCAAGACTGAGCCCATCAGCAATTGGGGTAGTGCCTCTCGGGTAACATGTTTATTTAAGGAGAGGGAAGAAAAACCCTGTGCAACTGTAGTGGGAGAAAGAAGTAAGAATATGTGAGAGAACCAGCTCTGCTTACACTGAAGTCAGTGGAGGGAAGGAGGTGCTCCTGGTGCCAGAGCAGAGATTCCCCTGAAGCCCATGGTGAAGAACTGCCTTCATGAGGCAGGCTGTCCCCCTGCAGTCCATGGAGGTCCATGGTGGAGCAGATCTCCAACTGCACCCCATGGAGGACCCCATGACAGAGCAGGTAGATGTGCCCAAAAGAGGTTGTGACCCTGTGGAAAGCCTGTGATGGAACAAGCTCCTGGCAGGACCTGTGGACCCATGGGGAAAGGAGCCCACATGGAGGTGGTTTGCTGACAGGACTTGTGACACCATGGGGGACCCATGCTGGAGCAGTCTGTTCCTGAAGGACTGCACCCTGTGGAAGGGACCAGTTCTGGAGCAATTCATGAAGAACTGTAGCCCATGGAAAGAACTCAGGTTGGAGAAGCTTGTGGAGAACTGTCTCTTGTGGGAGGAACCCCACTGTGGAGCAGGAGAAGAGTGTGAGGGGTCCCCCCTGAAGGAGGAAGGAGCAGCAGAGACAGCGTGTGATGAATTGAGTGCAACATCCATTCCCTGTCCCGCTGTGCTGCTGGGGGGAGGACACAGAGAAAATCAGGAGTAAAGTTAAGTGCAGGAAGAAGGGAGGGATGGGGAGAAGGTGTTTTAAAATTTGGGGTTCTATCTCATTTTCCTACTCAGATTTGATTGGTAATAAATTGAACTAATTTCCCCTGAGTCAAATCTGGTTGGCCTGCAACAGTAATGGATGAGTGATCTCTCCCTGTCGTTATCTCAACCCAAAAGTCTTTTGTTATATTTTCTCTCCCCTGTCCAGTTGAGGAAGAGGGGTGATACAGTGTTTTTGGTGGACACCTGGAGTCCAGCCAAGGACAATCACCACAGTGTAACTGCCACTTTAGCTCTGTCAGTGCGCATTGTTGGCAATGTTATCCAGTGGATTAAAATTCCAAAGAAGACATTGCGAGATTAATGGAGATATTTTCCCCTGGAAGATCTCAGCTTTTGAGCAAGTTGCTTGTTCTTGTGCCCTACTAAAATCTTAGTACTGTAGTCATTTCTTCATTGAATGGATGTGACATTTTAGCAGCTGGTCATGTTTTTGTCTGAAGAGCGAGTTACATGGCAGCATTTAGAAACAGAAATGTAAAAGCCTGAATTTAATCAGCCAACTTCTGTAGTGCAGGAGGACTGCAGCAGCTTGTGGATGCTTTGAATGTAAAATGCAGCGCGCAGTATTCATTGGTTCAGTCCTGTCGGAAAACAGAAGTGAATGTCAACATTCAGAATCGTTCCTGTTTCTGCCTTAGTTCCATAATAATATATAAAAGGTATCATTTCACAAACTTTCCAAGGTATACTATTAATATTCTCAAAAGCCATCTTTAGAATGTTTATTCCTAATTATAATTGAGTTCACACCATCAGATAGGGCAAGTTTTCATGATGCATATTGTGAGCTGGGGGAACAAATAAGGCATCTGAATAAAATATTTACTAGTGAACCAATGAGCAGGTATCGCTTTCTTAATTCGTTTTGCATTCTGTTTCCCTAGGAAATGTCCCTTTCAGCATTCTGCTAATTTCTGTTTCTTTGCTCGCATTACAAGATCCCTTCATGAGAGGGATTAACACCGTTATGGCTGGAGCTTCACCAGCTGTGTAATAACAATTGTTTTCCACAAATTGTGTGGCCTAAATGCACCTGCATGTATTTCTTGTAACATTTTACCACCTGGTAATTGACTGCCAGTGTACTGGTGCTTTCCTAGGTCATGGGAACAAAACATTTAATTGGGCACACAGTCTTAGGCGCTGAATAGCACAGAAGCAAGCCTCCCTTTTAAGACTGCTGAGTATCACTGATTACTAGGCTTTGCTCAACGGGTGTCAGATTTAAGTAATAGCAACTACATGTACCACAGTGTTCCTCAGAGTTTGAGGAAATGGGTTTAGGATGTCCTTAGTACAAGGCTGGACATGGTAATGATGATACTGTAAATCAAGATACTCTGCCTGATATTAATTATTTGTACTGCAACAACATCTGGAGGCCCCACTGAATATCAGGACTCCACTGTGGTAGATAATATACAAGTATACTTTGATAAGCCTGTGGTTTCAGAGTATTAAAAGACAGAATGGAGAGAGAAACAGAAGTTGCTTATTCAAGGTACAGTGGAGCAGCAGCAAAAGCAGAAAATAAGTCTTTCAACCATGTACTCTAACTAGGCTCGCTGTATGAGTGAGTTAAAATTTGAAAGGCCTCAACATGTACTGATGGTATCACCTTACATGAAATATGGAAACTTCTGGTGCCAAGTTAATTCCTAGGTGTAATTCTGATGATATTGTGTATTAATGTTACCTAAAAACCTGCAGTGATACATAAAGCTCTTATCAGGTCCAGGGTATCTGGGCTGAAGAAAACCCAAGTAGCTTCTTTATCTTGTACATGCTTTTATTTGGCTAAATATCTTATCTTGTGTGTGATGTAGTACTTAATGAATCACTTCTGATCCTGCTAGAGGAGTTGTCAGAGGATTGAGTTCTTGTCTTTTTTTTTTTTTTGGCTTGTTTTCAGAATAGTTTTGTTTGAGAAAGAAACCTTATTATTAGACAAGAGGCAAAGATGGAAAGAGGGAAAGGTGAAGGGAGAGAAAGACATAAGGTAAAAGTAAAGCAAGAGAACTGCAATTTCACAACCCACTGGTAACTCAGCATTTTTGTGATATTGCAAGGGTGTTTTGGAAAAAAAAAAAAAAATCCAGAAGAGGAAAGAATAAGGCATACTTTAGTATATGTTGCAGTATGAGCCATTAAAAGGTATTATCTAATAGTCTGTGTCCCACATAAAGTCAACTGGCAAAAAATGAAGGGCAGTTTGAAAAGTTTGATGAGCTCATAACAAGGTTATTGCTATACATTTTACTTAAGCTAAATAATGTGGTGTGTCCCAAAACAAAGAGTAGAGGTCATCTTTTGACACAGGGGACACTCCCAGAGAGCACTCCAGAATAAGACTGTTAGTCACAGTGAATAAGCCTTAAATGTGCGGCCCCATGGTAAGAGAGTGGCCAAAAGATATTATGTAGTCTTTGAACATAAAAGCCAAAGTGGTTGTGTAATTTGTGTAAACTAAAGTTAAAATTTTCTGGTGTCTACATTTGAAGAAAAGTATTAGTAAACTGAAGGAGTTTTGGAGCCGTAGGGAAGATTAAATGAAAGATTGAAAAGCCTGCTTTCAAGTGAGAAACCCAGAGAGCTGAGTCTTTTTCTCTTATGCAGTATAATGCTCTTATGCAGTATAGAGCTGGAAGAGTCTGCAGTCACAGAAGGAAGAAGCTGGAGCCATAAGTCATCTGCTCTAGCATTTTCTTGCTTTGAGGCAGGACTAAATACAGCAGCCTGGATGTGGCAGATGTTTATCTAAACTACTCTTTCTAAATCTTCAATGAAAAAGATTTGATTCTCATTAATTTTTGTCAGATTCAGTGTTTCACTACTTTATAAAATAAACCAGGAATGGTAAGAACCTTCAAGAAAATTTTTACTTGATCACCATCTTACAAGTTATTTATAGAACTATGGCGCTAGATGGTTCTTCAGCATAGGAAGTAAAAGTTACATGAAACGGTAGTTATCTGCTTTTAAGAAACTGCTGAGCAAGAGGTTATATGCACATTGTTGTATTCAGTGGCTCTTGATTGACTTTCCTCCCATGAATTTGTCTGCTATTGAATGTATCCTAAACTTCTGAAACATCCTGTGACAGTGAGTTGCACAACTCATTTATGTACTGTCTCAAAAGGTACTTTCCTTGCTTAAACTGTATTACCAAATAATTATATTTGTATTTCTTTAAGTTATAAAAAAAAAAAAAAAATAATGCTGAATATTGCTATTTTTATGGGGGTTTCTATATATAACTTTGAGTGTGGTACTTTTTTGAACCTTTTATATCTCTTTTTCTTTTTGAGACAGCCACACACAGATCTGTGTACTGTGTTTAAGAATTAAAGTCAAATGTGCTCCATTAGCTTACAACCGAGATTTTCCTTTTGTACAGTGGTCCTTTTCATTATAATTCTTGACATTCCATTTGCTTTTTGACCATGCTCAGTACTGAGCCAATCTCATCAAAGAAGCAACTGCAATAACTCCAAGGCTTCTTTCCTCAGCTGTAGATGTTCAAATCACAAATAAGTGTTTTTTCTAAAATGCATCCTATAGTTAACAAAGGATCAGTTTGAACAAGGATATATGGCCTCACGTAAAATTTTAGAGACTAGATTATAACAGTTGTCCTTTTTAGCCTTATAAATTATGTATCTGAAAGAATTGCTTCTTTTAAAAACCATGCCCCTGAGGGGTAATAATTTCTATTTATTTTGTCCTCTGTGTGTATCATTTTCTCTGATAAAGAGGTTTGCAACTTGCATTTGGTAGATCTGGTTCAGCACCTTAAAGAATCATTAACAGGCAGTACATAAAAAAAACCTTTTCACTGCTTCTTATAATAGCCCTCAAAAATCAGCCAAAATTGGCTAGTCTGTGTACTTCTTTTCACCCTAAAAACTTTTTTGTTGTTGTTTCAAGAAACAAGTATTGTAGCAGTAAAGAAGCACTGTAAAGCATTGGAACTGATTAAAAGCTCCCAAGTCAAGTGTGCTTCAGTGCCTGTCATTTCTTTAACAACATTTGCTGCTTTGTTGATTATTATATTTGCCAGGGTGGCTGTACTGATGCTTGAGATGCCTTCCCTACCACCATTATTTGGAGAAAGAAAGACCATCCAGTAAGCCATCCCTTTAATAAGATACAGAATTTTGTATGCATTGAATTCTGATTTTAGACTTAGCTCCCAGTGGTATTAAAAGTGGCATTAAATATGACCAGAGAGAGAGGAACAGAAGTATGTGCATAGCACTCTCTACTGAATACAGGTTCTAATATTTCCATTCTTAAATCCATTTATATATATATTGGAAAGGGCTGTCCAGCCATACCTCTTACACCTTCAGTTCTCCTGGATACCTTGCTGCATTTAGCACTGTTGTGCAAAGTCCCCCTATCCACAGAAAGTGAGCAACCTAACAGCTGGACTAACATCCAGAATCAGGTTTAAGGCAAAACAAAAATAAGAAAACAACCAGGCAAGCAAACAAGCAAACAAAACCCCAAAGGAGATCAAGCAAAAGAGACATGAAGTGGAAAAAAAAAATCATAGAGGGGTTTTCTAAAACATAGACTGCAAATCTGAGAAGCCTAAATGGAGGGAAGCTGTTCCAGGAAGAGCAGTGCTTGGGGTTATAAAGAAATGCATAATTTTTCCTGAATTTAGGGGGTACCAGAGTTGGAGTATATGCATGTGGAACTTGGGAAAGAAGGGGGCGGGGGTGGGAGAGAAAAAAAAAAAAAAGTAGTTTACAAAACCTTCCTACAGTGTGAAATGGCTTGTTATATTACTTAAAAAGCATGTGTCACTTTCAAATGAGAGCAGCAAAATCAGCAGTCATCTCCAAGAAGCAGTAACTAGGAGTATTGTCTGCAAGGTAATGTCTAGTCATGTTGGAACCAGCCAGGGTGGGAGGAGGAGGCAGTCTGCACAAAATGACTATTAAAAATTTATGAAGTAAAATGAGTGTAAGAAAACACAGTTATCCTGGGATTCTAGTTGGATTTGAGTTATATTTTACAAATTTTTTTTTTTTTTCTACATTTAGTTTCAGAAAAAGCAGCAAAGATATTGGGATAAATGCTGCTTCCACTTGCATCAGTAGGAATTGAGTTTCTTCAACAGAATTGATATCGATTCATACCGATGCAGCTTAAAGTAGGATTTGTCATATTTCCTGGGGTTCTCTCTCTTGGTTTTTGAAATTAAGTGCTTTCTGCACATAGGGAACAGCCATATACTTTCAGTGTGGACTATTTGAATTTTGAATTGAGAAAAAGAAGACCCAAAGGTGAACCCCCTTTCGGAGCAAACAGTACATGTGGCTGTTTGTGTATGTTTCCTCTCTAACAGATTCTAACCCTCAGCATTCTATGATTCTGTGTTTCAAACAGCTCATCTTACAGAATCACTGCCATTCCCATTTGACTTTCTTTGCACCTGGTCTGCTAGGTGCAAAGACAGATGTCTTCATGATTTAGAAGCACAGCATATAGAAAAAAAAGGCCTGACAATTTGCATGCAGACAGGCTCTAGTTCTCCTTGGGTGGAGGGAAACAAAACAAAAAACATACCTGCAAAAAGTGTCAGACCTCAGAAATGTTCCCATGATCCTTTCAGATGAAAGGAATGGGTTTTGGAGTAGTTGAAAGTAGAAGCTGAGAAAACATTAGGACCTGCTTCTCTTAGATTGTAGTTACTGTCAGGGCTGAAGGGATTGGGATTGTCAGAATATCATAAATGTTTAAGTAAAATATAGGTGGATTTATGGGGCTTGAGAGCTTGGAAAGATAGGTGACTATCATCCCTTTGTCACAGATGAAGAATCTGTTTCACGGAAAGAGAAAAAGTTGCCTGAAGTGAAATAATGTTAGTTGCAGATCTCCTGATCCAGGCTGTAGATTAGCCCCTTTATCATTTAATAATGTTAAAAAAGTTTTGGTAACAGTGCATATAACAAAAAACTGTTGCCAGGATTCAGTGGAAGGACATGATGTAGAATAAAAGAGGTTAGGGTGAGGCCTTGTACATTCTTTTTAGTACTTTGCTTTTTTGTTCTTACAATTTTCTACAACCATTCCATTATATGATCATAATTATTTGTCTGAAGTCTCAGAGACATCATGGCAGAATTTTGTCTCCAGAAGGACTGTAAGTGAAGAAACGGTAATGTGGCTTTTGGGAGTAGCAATTTTATGGGACAAATTAGCAAAAGATAAATTCTAGATGAACTTTAAAAATCCTTTTTGGCACAGCAGCCTTAAATAGAGAAGGGGGGAAGTAAAATACAGATTGAATGCCGAGTTCACTTCATTATTTATAAATAAAATGGCCCTCAGTTTTCCAAGGTTTAGTGCCAGCGCTTGATGTCACTTGAGGGTTTCAAAAACATTAATTAATGGTCACCTTTTTATGGACAGTGTTTGGGGCAGCCCAGTGAATAATGATGCAGTATGTTAAATACTGCATCATACATGCTGTCTGTTAGAATTCTCTTGAGCTCTTCTGGAACACTGATGTGGCTGTGGCTCTGTATATTCAGCTTTTCCCTTTTTGTAAGGTTAGGATTCATTTTTTTTCCTCTAACTACAAAATAAACATTACAGATAGTGGCTCAAAGGTAAACCTTTCTTTGTCACATACTTTGTGGTCTTGTTAAGACTTGTGTTTTGTAATGTGGAAAGAAAATCTACTAGCTGACTGAATGGGGAAAGGAATGAAAGGTCACATCCATCATGAAGTGTTAAAGCTTAACGGTAAAGCTTATCTTTCAGATTTAGAAGAATGGCAGGTCTTGGTAAATGCTGCTTTTAATGAGGTGGTGTAGCGTGGGAAAGCGGAAATGTAGAGATTTTTGAAAATCCTGGATTTGTCCCATGTCCATGGTCACTGTTACTTGCTCTAAGATTTTCATTATGTTTTGCTTTAACTTCTCATTTTTGTTTTTTTTTTCTGCTGAGAATGCACAAACTAATTGTTGCCTATTTTCATAGTGTCTGTTGCCCTGGAAATATTGATTTCATGAATAAACTATATCTGTGTGTGCAGTTTGGTTTCAATAGGTGTACTGTGTAATATTTTGTTTTATCCTGGTAACTGGAACAGAACCATTTTCATTACAAGCTCCTACTCAGTCCAGAGAAGTGTATCAACATCTGGCATGAAGTCGTACTTTTGCAAAACTTGTTGAAGTGTCATAGGCAGCTCAGCCCAAAGTGGGACTGAAGAGAGCTGGAACAGGCTTTTGGTCAGACTTGTGATAGTTTGGGGTTTTTTTAGACACATTTTTAAATTTCTCAGTTGCAACAAAATGTCACACTACTTTTAGAAGGGCTGGTGGTCCCTTGGCTGTGGGAGTGGGGAGCAATCTTCTTGAAAGGGTAGGGCATCAGTTTGACTCATTTCCATCCTCTCTCCGGCAGCCTGAAGGCCACTGGTACTTTGGAGTCCTCTGTTTCCAGAATCTTATCTCTTTTCCAATTTGCCCTCTTATCCATGGATTATCACTAGCCCTTTAAATAGGGTTTTTCCTTCAAGCACCAGGAAAGGGAATGACAAAAGGCGCTATCTCCTTTTCCTCAAAGGAGAGATCAAAAACGTTTTCTCCTTCTACAGAGGAGATTAGCTAAACTTCCTCCTGTCCCTTTCTGCACTTGCAAGTTTTTATCTCTGCCTTGTTAAGCCTGTAGGGCTTGAAGGTACAAAGCTTTCTCTTTACTGAATATCTCTTAATCCCTTCCTCTTCTATGGTGGTGGTGATCTGTTCTGTTAGAGAAGGCACAGCTCTTCATTTTACCTGCTCACATTATGCCTTCACCATGGTGAACTGTCCTCAGAACAGCCACAGTTTGCAAAAGAAGGCTGATGTATTGATGGCAATTGAAAAGTTATCGGAGAGATTGTCCAGGAGCACCTTGCAAAGCCACATGGAGTCAGTAGTCAGGTTTCCTGGTCAGTAGACTTTCTTTGAGTCTTTGAGCAAAAATAGATTGCTTGTTCTTTGCTAATTGCTATGCAGATAAAGATAATGTTATGGTTGCCATCAAAAGATTCACTAAAGCAGTACTGGGATACTATATACTTTGTACGTCAAAGAAGTGGTAAAGCTGTGCTAGCAATGGCTTTACCTGAGATAAATCTTGCTGAAAACTCCCTTGTTTTTAGGATAGCATGGGAGAAGAAAGGTTGATTGTTTTTAAATAGTATCTGAGTTCATGTGTCTGCTGGGAGCAACAATACATTTACCCCATGTTCTAGTGAAAAAAGATTATTGATATCTTGAAGGGGAATCTATTCAAAGCATAGCATTCAAAACATAGCATTGTGAATATACATGTGTGCTGCTATTCAGCGTACAATTAGCAGTCTAAAATCTACCGTTATAATGGAAGGAAAATCAGGGTGCTTACTGTTACTGTGCTAAACTTCAAGTAGTTGAAGCACAGTCAAAAGGTTTTGAACTACCTCTTCAGCTACAGGACTGGTTTCCTTTCCTGGTATAAATGTTGTAGTCTGAGGACTAGGGGCAGGGGTGTTAGGAAGAAAGTCCAAAAAAAGAAGAGCATTTAGGATATAAGGAACTTGAGATGAGTGTTTTGGTATGACTAAACTTTGAAATGTAAGGTAAAGCAGGAATCAGAAAAGGCCTCTGTAAGGAATTATAAGACCTGGGGGTTTTAAGGACAAGTTCTGTTAATACCAGGAGAAGGGAATAAATCTATGAGAGGAAAATGAGGTGGCCCTCTAAGTACAGGAGGAGAGGTTTCTTTCTTTGCTAAAATTTGCTAACATGAATGTACTGAAGTCAGTCAGGGTAACAGTCTTGAAGGATGCAGTTGTCTTTTCACCAAGCAGATATGTAAGGTACTAACAGATATGCAAGACAATAACAGCAACAGAATTGTCTCTTGCCCCCTTAGAGTACCTTTTGAGGAGGCTATATTTGCATACAAGACCACTTACACTCTGTTGTTTTTTCCTTGAGTTTTCTATTGAGACGGTTAATGAAGTTATTGCTAATTTTATAGTGTGGATGGCTAGCAAACATAACTCTTGCCATATGATACATTTTAGTTCTGCCTGTCTGCACCAGAGTTGAATCCCTGCATTCCTTTTAATTGTATATTGTACAGTGACAGGAATTTCTGTCATTGTTTAAGTTAGTAGTATTAAATGTTTTAGGAAAACACTATGGAAGACTGCCTTATTGGTAAGGCACTACTTGGGGTGTGATGTAGGAAAGATGGTGGCCACTACTGTTTTTTGAGAATATGGGAGGTTTTTCTTTTGATTTAAGACCAGTCAGCTTCTCTCAGGTGGTCATTGGCTAGTTACATTTTTGCTTCCTTCAAAATCCATTCCTCTTGCAACTGCACTCTTCCTGCTAGATCTCAGTTATTTGTTTTGGGCTAGGGGCTGCTTGTTTCCCAAGCAGAATAACAGAATGAAAGTTGTTGGGTTATACAGCCTACCAGTGGCTGCATTTCAGATGACAATTGGACAAATGACTGCTAATAATCAGTAGATATGTTGCTCAAATTAATATTTATCCCCATCTCCTGTTTTTTGTGGCCTGATCTACAACCTGTCTTTGATGTTTTAAGAGAACAAATGAGTCAGTACATTCAGGTGAATGCTGTAAAGGAGAGTTCAAAAGACAATGTATTGAAGCAGAGTCAATGAAATGCGTCCTGACAAAGCTCAAAATGATGCTTCTGTGTATTCTTCAGTGCTATCTACCAGCACAATTACCCATTAGGTATTTGTATCAGGGCAAGAACATACTCCTAATAGGCATCAATTTACAAGTGTTTATTTATTTTTTCTTTTATTTTAGGAGCAAGGCAAGATTGGTGTAGTCTTCAATATTGGCACGGTGGACATCTCTATTAAAGAGGAAAGCACACCTGTAAATGATGGCAAATACCACGTGGTACGCTTTACCAGGAATGGTGGCAATGCCACACTTCAGGTTGACAGTTGGCCAGTAAATGAACACTACCCAACAGGTATATAATTTTTTCTTATTTTTCTCTTTCAGTGTATCTATACCTATAAACTAATGTTTAGTAACAACTTATGGCTATATAAATCTTTCTTGCTTCATCTCAACAATAAATTTACCAGCCTGGTGGTGCATATACTGTCTCTTGGAAAACAAAATAATGGTCCTTTACATTGGAAGACTAAGCATGCCAATTGTGTGGTATGCACACAGACCTGCTATTACGGAGGGCTCTAAGTGAATCCTGGTTCTGCAGAGATTTACAAACTTATTTAACAACAAACTTGGTTTTGCTACTTGTGATATTTTCTAGCAATTTAAGAGAGAAAAGTTTTGAACAGAACTTATAAAAGGAGAGGTGACTCTAACCACACCCAAGGTACTGTCTGTGTCTATATATAGATCAGAGTTGAAGTGTAAGGGATATGGAAGATTAAGTTGCAAGTATTTGGGCAGGCATTATGATTGCCTCATTATTTTTCAACATCTGAATTTTACTCTCGTCTTTAGGTTGACAGATATACAGGTTGACACATAATCTAGCAAAAACTGACAAATTTTGACTTTAGATCAAATTGCAGTGGAACAATTCAGTATCTCTTTGGCAATAATCACCCTAAGTCCACCAGAAATAATGAACTAGAGGCTTTTGAGTCACTGTCCCAGGTTTTATCCCACCACTGGCAAATCAGTACTTCTTAATACTGTATGTCACCGTGCTTAAAGGCCAAACTCACTTTAAGGGAAGAACAGATTGCTGTATGTAATGCTGACAGTGCACAAGATAGCTGAGGCTTAGTGGTGTGCCTGGTTACAAAAGGCAGGAGGACCACAAGGAAAGAACTGCATTGATAACCACATTCTTCTTATTCACATGTTGTTGTCTAAGATCAAGCTGTGATCTTCTTGTTGGTTTCCAGAATTAAGTCTAAACAATATCCAGTTCTTCCTTTCTAGGTTGTACATAAACTGACTTGGGACAGAAGGAAGAATTCTATGACAAACATGAGGGAATTTGCTATCTGTGTAGGAGTTACCCACAAGCGCAACCCAAAGTTACAAGAAATATCCTAATTGTTCATACAATGTTACAGTAATAAATTACTCCAAGGCGATAATTTCATCTCTTCCACTCACTCAGAAAGTGCACAAGAAAGTTTTGAATGTGAGTGGTTTATGCTGTACCACATATTCAACATGACACTTTGACAGTGTTTTGGTGATGTACATGCAGAAGAGTACATTTTAATAATTATCCATATTTCTATGAAATAATTGCTTTCAAAGAACAACATGACAGACATGCTGAGTTAGATTCTAGCCATGCTAGCCATTGCTTAGAGAGGGAAGTACAGCTAGGAGTGGCTCAAACTGAGCATCTTTCTGTTTCTTCCATCAATTATTTTGTGGTAAAATACCTCTGATCCAGTTGGTAGCCAATTAAAGTCAGTAAACCCCCATGAATAAATTTTATTATTATATTACTTGCCGTACTAAGCCCCTGGTGCAAAGAAACAAAATGTTCAGCACATTTCTTTAGAGATTTTATTTAGATTTTTTTAGAGATTTTTTTTAATAGAAAATAAATCACTATCTCACTATCTCAATATCCTCTGCTTCTGTCTTGAATAAAGATGTTCCTAAGCTTTCATTAGATGTGTATGGTTTTATAGAATTAGCATTAATCTTTTGGTCTGGGCTAGTGTTGAGTATATGCAGTTGTACCCCAAGGGAAAAGGACACCTTTGTATTCCAGACACCTTTTCCCTTCTGTTCATATATTTAAATTTCTGGCTGTTTCCAGATGGTGAAGTTTTCAGACTGTCTCCATGAAAAACAGGCTTGTGGGATCATACTGTATGTGTGTGCATGTGTCTCCCTTATTTTTGCAGTTTCTTTCAAACTGATTTTTTAGCCAAATTTAAAAAGGGGTGAAAGTTGAAAAAAAAAACCCAAGCTAAACCAAAGCAACAAAGATCCTACATGGCATGGGAAAATAATCAAAGGAGAAGAGGGAAGTGCTCCATCCCTCCCAGAGGAAAGGACTGTGGCTTGATGTCAGTTTCTGTTGAATGCCAGAATATCCATATAATGAAGAGGCATTATGAATGCCTCAGATTCAGGAAAAGCTTCCATGAGCCAATAACTACAGGAAACCAGTCCTTATTAGTTCCATTTTCTGGGCAATTAACAGCTTAAAAGAAGAGCAAACATGAGCTTTTGAAATTCATAATTTGTTGTCTTTCACAGACCAAAATTGCACTAGCGTTCCTCAAGACCAGAGCTCCGGTGAACACCTGTAAAAATCTTTGTGTTTAGGTTGCCCCATGCTAATCCAACGTTTCAGCTGCAGGCTGCTGAAACTTCAATTCCTATCAAACTTATATAATAATAGCTAAGAAATCTGGTCGTTTATGCATATGATCACTTAAATTCTGGAAACACAGTTATTTTCAGTTTTTTAAAAAATCATGTTTGTAGCACATGCATATTTGTGTATCCTGTGTTGTCTGTAATATGAACCATTTCACCTGCACTTGATTTTCTTCACAGTGCTACAGGCTAATGATTGCAAATTTTATAAAATGGGTAAATTATCTTCCACATCATCACACATAGGGCAATCTTCGGGCTCCAGGGCTGCATTCTGAATGGCATTTCCATGCTCCTCTCTGAATTTTATTACCTATAGAAGGATTATACATTACGCTCATAATTACTTGCTCAATGAAAAATACAAATAAAAGCGGGGTATCCATTAAAGGAGCAAAGAGGGAGAATATTGGCTTTCCTTAAAACACAGTCCTCAGTTAAATTGAAATCAAGTGAAACTAGCCCAATGGGACTGAAAGACTCCAAAGCTGTATTTTTGCAACTTCAAATAAAAGGTAAGGAAGTGGAAGGAAAATTGAAAAGCAACAAACTTTCAATTCAGGCACTGACATTTTGGTTTTTTATAGCATCCAACTGTATCTCAGCTGCAGTATGAGACTTGTTCTTTCTTGTGAGGAAAAGGGTTAGAGAGAAATAGTAAAGGAGTGAATTAACTTGGAGCTAAGGTTGGCTAAACTTTGAGACAAATAATTCCAATCATTAGGAATGATCTCTCACCATTCGTACAATTCAAATCCTGCCAGTAAGACTGAACAGTGGCCCAGTATATGTATCTGAGACAAAGCTCCTGAGAACTGGGTGATGGCAAATAGCAGCATTAGCACTGGGGCTGTTAGCTGCAAATTCAGATGTCATGGTCTAGTTCAGCCAAAACCATTGAGTTATTAATGATTTATTAGCATTAGTTTTGCCCTTTTTCTTCTCCCTCAAGTACACAGTAAGGAGATGGGCTTTTCCATAGGCTGTACTGATCCCTGATGCTTGTTTCATGAAGCTGGTCTCCATAGTGTATTTCTTAGTCAGGGGATCCACCTTTTGCTACGCCCTAAAGTACAGTTTTCCATTACTGCTTCCCATATGTTGTCTCACGTGCCTTCACCCTTTGGTGTATATACCATATAACAGGTTGTGCTTTGTCACTGTCATTTGCTTGCTTTTTTTTTTTTGGCTGAGACACTTTTCTATATCTAAATAAATCTTCTTAATGATGAAGTAGGAGAACCTACTACATCATTTTGGTAGGATCATTTTGGACCAAGAGTTCAGTAAGAGGAAGTATTTGACGTACTTTTGTTTCAGGTTACAGAAAAATCCATCAAATTTGAGGCACTTTACAGTGGGATCAAGTCAGCAATTATCAGAAGAGCTAAAAATAAACCTCTGTTTTGATACAGAGCTGGGATACCTCAGTCCCTAAATTTTCATTAATTCTTAGGAGATTTTTTTTTTCCTCTGTCTACTGTCTTTCTTGCAAAGAAATACTTCACTTATTGCAGATTATTTGCAATTTATTATTGCAGATTATTTAATCTGCAACAAATTATTATTGCAGATTATTGCAGATTATTTGCAAACAAGCCTGATATTCCTGCTCATTCATCTATGCGCTTGACTACATTTTCTGCAGTAGAAAAAGAAGCAAAACTAGGGGAAGATCAGCTGTAAAGCAAGAGTATCAGTGACATCAAAGTCTTAATTGGAGGAATGTTTTAAAGGAGAAGATTAAAGGAAGGAAAGAAAAAGGAAGGAGGAGGTTATAATTTAAAGATATACATCATTTAGCAAGAAAACTGTAGCCTGGATTTTATGACTGCATTTAAAGAATAAGATATAGGACAACATTAAACAATCCTTATCAGGATTCATTAGTTCATCCACCTGATACAGATTTTATATTTTTCCCCTTTATTATTCTCCTGATTGATCTCTCAGCCTTCTTGTAGGGGTCTCTGCCCTTTCAAACAGCATTAATTTGCAGTTCTGTTGGTACTGAATGAAAGGAAATTCATTTTCTCTCTCAAGTCCATGTCTTAAAAGAAGTTGAATTTTAGGAAAAGCTGGACCGTTAGCTCTAGACAGCAAAACTCCAGAGACTCTTTGACTGCTATGGCAAGTACTGTGGTCTGATAAGTGCATACCTGTAAAACAAAAGGTTGGTTCTTAGACCCTGATATATGTACTGGCGTTTTCATTCATGACAGTTTCAGTCCCAAGGACTGAACGCCCCAAACCGTTGGGGCATATCTTGTTTAAATTCATTTGAAAGGAATCTAGTTTATATCCCCTGAGAGCATTTCAGTATGTGAACCAAGGTGTAGCAAGTGGAGAGAGCTGGGAGGTACACCTTGGAGGCACAATCTTGAGTCAAATGAAAATGCTGGTGTAAATGGATCTTACTGTAGTATACAGCTGGAGCTGGACAGAGGAACTCATTCTTTCATTACTCCTTCCCATACTCATGTTGCTTAAATGGTGAAATTTTGTTTTATACCGCCTCTCATATTCTGCTCAGTGGGATCACTACCAGTAATGGCTTATGAAAAGTGGACACACAGGAGTGGAAACGATCAGTCAGGAGACAGGGGAAGATCACAGTATCACACAATATCACAGTATGCTAGAGATTGGAAGGGACCTCGAAAGATCATCCAGTCCAATCCCCCTGCCAGAGCAGGAAAACCTAGATAATGTTACACACGAATGTGTCCAGGTGGGTTTTGAATGTCTCCAGGGAAGGAGACTCCACAACCTCCCTGGGCAGCCTGCTCCAGTGTTCCGTCACCCTCACTGAGAAGAAGTTTCTTCTCAAGTTTAAGTGGAACCTCTTGTGTTCCAGTTTGTACCCGTTACCCCTTGTCCTATCATTGTTTGCCACTGAGTAGAGCCTGGCTCCATCCTCGTGACACTCCCCGTTTATATATTTATAAACACTAATAAGGTCACCCCTCAGTCTCCTCTTCTCTAAACTATAGAGACCCAGCTCCCTCAGTCTTTCCTCATAAGGGAGATGCTCCACTCCCTTAATCATCTTTGTTGCCCTGCGCTGGACTCTCTCCAGCAGCTCCCTGTCCTTCTTGAACTGAGGGGCCCAGAACTGGGCACAATATTCCAGATGGGGTCTCACCAGGGCAGAGTAGAGGGGAAGGAGGACCTCTCTCGACCTACTAACCACCGCCCTTCTAATACACCCCAGGATGCCATTGGCCTTCTTGGCCACAAGGGCACAGTGTTGGCTCATGGTCATCCTGTCGTCCACTAGGACCCCCAGGTCCCTCTCCCCTACACTGCTCTCTAACAGGTCATTTCCCAACCTATACTGGAACCTGGGGTTGTTCCTGCCCAGATGCAGGACTCTACGCTTTCCCTTGTTATATTTCATCAAGTTATTCCCTGCCCAACTCTCCAGCCTGTCCAGGTCTCGCTGGATGGCAGCACAGCCTTCTGGCGTGTCAGCCACTCCTCCCAGCTTAGTGTCATCAGCAAACTTGCTGATAGTACACTCAATTCCCTCATCTAAATCATTGATGAATATATTAAATAATACCGGTCCCAGTACTGACCCTTGAGGCACTGCACTAGTTACAGGCCTCCAACTAGACTCCGCCCCATAGACCACAACTCTCTGGCTTCTCTCCTTCAGCCAGTTCGCAGTCCACCTCACTACCTGATCATCCAGTCCACACTTCCTCAATTTAGCTGTGAGGATGCTGTGGGAGACTGTGTCAAATGCTTTGCTGAAGTCAAGGTAGACCACATCCACCGCTCTGCCATCATCCATCCACAGTGTTATTTCCTCATAAAAGGCTAAGAGATTGGTCAAGCATGATTTCCCCCTGGTGAAGCCATGTTGAGTGCCCCTCATAACCCTCTTATCCTTGATATGCCTTAAGATGGCACCAAGGATAAGGTGTTCCATCACTTTCCCAGGGATGGGGGTGAGGCTGACCGGTCTATAGTTACCCGGGTCCTCCTTCTTGCCCTTTTTGAAGACTGGAGTGACATTTGCTTTCCTCCAGTCCTCAGGCACCTCTCCCGTTTCCCAAGACTTGGTAAAGATGATGGAGAGTGGTCTAGCAATGACTTCTGCCAGTTCCCTCAGCACCCGCGGGTGCATCCCATCTGGACCCATGGCTTTATGGATGTCCAGATTGCTCAACTGGTCTCTAACCCATTCCTCATCGACTAAGGCAAACCGCTTCGTTGACCTGACTTCATCTGAGGTCTCAGGGGTACAGGGCTCTTCAGGACTGCCTGCAGCAGAGTAGACAGAGACAAAGAAGGCATTCAGTAACTCTGCCATCTCTGTATCTTCTGTCACCAGGGCACCCATCCTGTTCATCAGTGGGCCTACATTGCCTCTGGTGTTAGTTTTGTCTGCCATGTACTTGAAAAAGCTCTTTTTGCTGTCCTTGACCCTTCTTGCCAGGTTCAATTCTAAGGAGGCCTTAGTCATCCTAGCTGCCTTCCTACATCCTCTAGCAGCAGCCTTATATTCCTCCCAAGTGGCCAGCCCCTCCTTCCATGACCTGTAAACTCTCCTCTTCCACTTGAGCATACCCAGCAATTCCCTATTTAGCCACGCAGGTCTCCTGGCCCTCTTCCTTGACTTCCTTTATCGGCAGGAGTGGTTTATGCTAGTTTAAAGTCTACACTGATCTGTATCTTTAGTAGTCTATGTGAGATGGAGTAATTCTTTCTCACCTGCTGTTGCCTGAAGTAAAACATTTTCCAGAAGTATAGGTGGTCTAGGTTGTCCTATCTATCTAAAATGTGAAAGACATGAAGTCTCTCTTCTTACGATATAATTTTCATTTACTTGGTGGAAAGATCCGAAATTGCCTGGTTAGTACCAGGCGTGTTATGTAAGACAAGGAAGAAACTGGCTGAGTTCCTACTTGCTTGCAAAGGAGTAGTGAAGAAGCTAGCGGATGTTATGGTAGGACCTCTCTCAATCATCTGCCAAAGGTCTTGGGACTCTGAAGAGGTCCCTGCTGACTGGAAACTAGCCAATATTGTTCCATTTTTAAAAATGGTGTGAGGAAAGAGCTTTGGAAATACAGACCTAGGTTATTCTAACCTCAATTCCTGGAAAAGTTGTGGAGTGTACTATACCGGATGTTATTGAAAGGTATTTAAAGAATAATGCAAACATCATGCACAGTCAACATGGGTTCACAAAGGGAAAGTCCTGTTTAACTACTTTGATATCCTTCTATGATAAGGTTGTCCAGCTAGGACGTGAAGGGAAGGTGGTGGGTATAATTTTTCTGGATTTAGTAAAGCTTTTGATACTGTCCCTCACAGCATCCTTCTGGACAAGTTGTGAGATGAGTGGGTGTGCAGTGTGCTGGGTGAAGAACTGGCTGAAGGGTTGTGGTGAATGGGGATACATCTGGCTGTTCCTCAGACTTCAGTTCTAGAGCCAATTCTGTTCAACATATTTGTCAATGATATGGATGCAGGAATTGAATGATGATACCAAACTCGAAGTGCTGTTGACTCTCTTGAAGCATAAAAGGCCTGGCAGAGGCATCTAAATAGATTGGAGCATTAGATAATCATTAATGGCATGAAACTGAACAAGTCGAAATGCTGAATCCTACAGGTAGGGCAGTCACACTTGGAACAAATATAAACTGGGAGAAGAGTGGCTGGAGATCAGCCCTACATTAAGGATCTGGGTGTGCTGGTCAGCAGCAGGCTCAGCAGGAGTCAGCAGTGTGCCCTGGGAGCCAAAAGGGCAAACCATATCCTTGGATGCATCAAGCACAACATAACCAGTCAAAAGAGGTGATTACCCTGATGTATTCAGTGTTGCTGTGGCCAAGCCTCAAGTACTGTGTGCAGTTCAGGGCCCCACAATTTCAGGATGTGAAGGTCCTTGAATGTGTCCAGAAGAGGGCAACAGGGCTGGAAGGCATGTCCTATGGGGAGTGGCTGGTGACTCTGGGGTTGTCTAGTTTGGAGAAATGGAGGCTGAGAGGCAATCTCATTACTGTCTACAGCTTCCTAAGGAGGATAACTGGAAGGAGGTGATCTCTTCTCCCTGGTATCCAGTGATAGGACATCTGGGAATGGTTCAAAACTGCATCAAGGGAGGTTCAGAGTGGGCATTAGGAAGCATTTCTTTATTGAGAGGGTGGTCAAACATTGGAACAAGGTTCCTAGAGAGGTGGTCAACAGACTTCACGTCTGTCAGCATTTAACATGTCTCACCTGTCGGTATCTCTAAAAATGGTTATACCCATCTCTACAAATCAAATTCCCTGAATTTTACACATTTGCGGCTACTGAACTAGAGTTCCCAGTCTGCTTTGAAACAGGTCATTTCTTGTTCTACTCAAGCCATTCCTCACCTTTCCCTTGATACTTTCAATCTCCTTCCACAAGTGGCATAATATTTTTGTTCAATAAAGTCCATTTCCCACCATATCCCTCTACTGGAGGGACATTTCTTTTCTTCATTCTTTTGGTTTTATTTAGTTTTTATCAGCAACATTTTCCTTCTCTCCCTCTGTGATTTCCCAGCCATGAGATAAATATCCTTGTATCTTACAAGCTAAATACAATTACTGCTATCAAAACTGGAGTTTTTCTCTCCCTGTAAAGGTCTTTTGGAAGCTGATAAACTGTTCAAGGCAAACTGCAGGCTTCTGCCTAATCCTGCGATTAAATATAACCACCCAGAAGACAGTAAGAGATAACTGGGGAGGGTGGGGGGTGTGGGGGTGAGGCAGGCAGGAGAGGAAGAGAAGAGGAAAAAGTGAGATCCTCTCCTGAGATATTAAGAGGACATACACAAGGCTCAAGGTTACTTGTGAAGGAATTACATAAAACACACAAGAGCTTGTTATGATGAGGAATTTCCTCAGATAATGCAGAGGTTCTTGTAGTCATTAAAGGCAAAATTTAGTAGAGATTTTTTTGATGTAAAACATAAAGGGGAGCTGTAGGAAACAGCTCCCAGACGTGACTGCTGATTTTTATATATTAGTCTCCATCTTGTCTTTTTAAAACAGCAGGTCTCACAAGGTTGCATCCAGATTCTTTGTGCATGATGGCTTGGGTTCATCTTGCTGGCTTTATGCTGAGTATGGGGTGACAGTAGATTTCCCAAGTGTAAAGGAGTGGACTGAGCCAGATATTCTGTGCTCTGTGTTTTCCTACATGCTGACCATATGAATAAGGGTAATTTAACCCTTCTGTTTGTGAAACAGAGTTAACACAAATCTTCTAGGAAATAGAGTACCTTAATTACAGAAGAATAGTGTTATACATGTAGTAAACTTTAATTATAACCAAGGCAGGATTACTGAAGAGAGATAGTCTTTATGAGTCAGTCCAATAAAGTTGAAGAAAGTAGCCTAATTTCTTGATACGTAAATTGATTTTTTTTTTTTTTAAACACTGACATTTTAATTTTCTCCCTCTGTATTTTTTTTAAACCTTTTGCATTTCTGAAAGCTTGTCTGTATTTTTTAACAGTTATCAAATGGCCTAATGGGATATTACCTCTCCCAACTTCGCTTTATTTAATTTATACTGCATTAGCCAGGGAGAAAATAAGTTTGGATGACCTAATAGCATCACTGGAGGATTTAAGAAAAGACTATATATCCTTTCTTCAGCTGACATGAGCTCTGATATTGTAAATAATATGCAATGTAGTGATTATGAGTTCTCATGACCTTTGTAATACAGAGTCTAATGCTGATTGGGACATTAGCGGGAAAACTCAAAAGCAGAACTAACTGGAATGTCTGAGTCATTGCAACAAGTTCTTCCTTTCTAAGTTTGTACTTACCCTTGCTCATCACTTCAGTGATTCAGAATTCACTTCAGTGATTTCCAAATGTTTGGTATCTGAGTCTCTTTAGAGGAAATAACTGTTCCTTTGTGATTTGCAAAGCCTGGCTTCTCCAGCCCAAAATTCCCTGTCTCTTTGAGAGTGGTTTTGGCATCTCCTCATTCCCTTTTCTTTCCACTCACCCCACACTTATGACCCAAATTTGATTTCTACCTTCTTGTGCCCCTTTAACAATCCCTTACCTCCTTCAGACTCAAGGCTATTCCAATCTCCTCCTCACTTCTGATACCAAGGTAATAGTAAGAAGCTTGGCTGAATCCAGTTGCCTCAGTGAAAAAGCCTGTGGATCTTGTGCTTGACTACCTAAATTAATAATTTAGGTATTATTAATCCATTAATAATCCCTGTTGATGTGAAAACTAAAAGAATTTCTTTGTGGTACTGTCAAATCCCACTGTGGTCTTAATATTTTCCTATCCAAATGCCTTTGTGATTTGGTAATGATTTAGGAACAAGAACACTAAATTTTGATTAGCCCTGTGGGCTGAATGTGATCCCCAGGGTTGTTGTCATTCCTTTGTTTGTGGGTTTTGATTTTTCATATTGTACTCATTTTGTGGGACTTAAATGAGCTCTCAGATGTTTTCTATCACCATGAATTGGAGATGGCATGTAAAGTGTCTTTGACAGATTTACTGCATTTCATAATGAGCCTAAAACATATAAAAAGTGAGGGTTAATAAAACAGCATTGGAGAAGCACATTTTGAAGGAAGTACTGTGACATATGCTGAAAGATCTGCCAAGAGGGATGATTAAAGCATGACAAGTTGATGAAATCAAGAGTTGATTGTAGCTTGTCACTGCAGGGCCATAACATCTATAATATATTTATAAGGTTGGAAAACAGATAAATATGGCTACATGATATGAACACTCAATTTTCACCCTCTGTATCCACTGAGATACAAACCTACACACATTAAGTCACTAACAGGCAAACACACTTTGGAATCTGTACTAAAACACCCATCTTAATGCATGTGCATCCATATTGGATGATGGGCCGATGATCCGACATGATAAAAAGTTATGTAAATGTTGTCACTATGCTCATGGTTTGAATTCTATCTACTTAGTCTTTTGCTTTCCCATAGGATGTATGATGCTGTGGTTCCTTTCTACTTTTTTGCTATCCCCAAACAGTTGCATGGAAATTCTGTAGGTCTTGTCTGTCTTCCAAATTTTGTCTTTGAGGAGAGAGGAGAGGAAAGACAGACAGAAAAAAAGAAGTGGCCATATTGTGACTCCCAATACACATCCTTCCTCTTGAAGTTTCATTTCAAAAAAATGAATTCAATCCAGGCTCTTATGGCACACTTCATTTAAACAGTCTGCATGAGTTGCAGTCTCACCTTCACCAAATACCTCAAGCCCATGTCAGTAGTGGTCTATCAAGCACTGGCAGTTTTGTCAGCTTGGCAGTAAGAAACAGGAAAATGCATGGGTTTTTAATGAAGATATTTAAGGTAACCAGGCAGAACAAACAGTACACTATTAGAATCACAGAATCATAGAATAGTTAGGGTTGGAAAGGACCTTAAGGTCATCTAGTTCTAAGCCCCCTGCCATGGGCAGGGACACCTCACACTAAACTATGTCACCCAAAGCTCTGTCCAACCTGGCTTTGAACACTGCCAGGGATGCAGCGTTCACAACTTCCCTGGGCAACCTTTTCCTGTGCCTCACCACCCGAACAGTAAAGAACTTCCTCCTTATATCCAATCTAAACTTCCCCTGTTTCAGTCTGAAACCATTACCCCTTCTCCTATCACTAATGAAGAGTCCCTCCCCAGCATCCTTATAGCCCCCCTTCAGATACTGGAAGGCTGCTATGAGGTCTCCACGCAGCCTTCTCTTCTCCACGCTGAACAGCCCCAACTTTCTCAGCCTATCTTCACACAGGAGGTGCTCCAGTCCCCTGATCATCCTCATGGCCCTTCTCTGGACTTGTTCCAACAGTTCCATGTCCTTTTTATGTTGAGGACACCAGAACTGCACACAATACTCCAAGTGAGGTCTCACTAAAGCAGAGTAGAGGGGCAGGATCACCTCCTTCGACCTGCTGGTCACGCTCCTTTTGATGCAGCCCAGGATACGGTTGGCTTTTGGGGCTGCGAGCGCACACTGAAGCTGGCTCACGTTAAGTTTCTCATCGACCAACACCCTCAAGTCCTTCTCCACAGGGCTGCTCTGAATCTCTTCTCTGCCCAACCTGTAGCTGTGCCTGGGATTGCTCTGACCCAGGTATTATTTAACAGCAATAGGACTGAAAGGAGTTTACCTAAGGAGAGATACAGAGAATAGTATCTTCATGCAAGTAGCCATAACTGTCTAATTCCCACTTAGGATCCCACAGATAGTCCTTGAGCTGTGGGAAAGAGGGGAGGAGGAATAAGAAGCTGTCCCTATTACTTACATAGCAGTCTCAATTACTGCTACATAATAGTCACATAAAAGTTTCTAACATGCAAATATATACCACAGAGGCAATACTAGTTTTAGTTTAGCCAAAATACTTTATCTTGTTTCTAGCCAGGATAAAGCAAATACTATCAGAAAGTACTGACAATTTCAGGAAAAGATTTTTTTCAATGCTCTCCGACATAACAGGTATGCATTAAATTGCTGCATTCTGTTATTTGAATTATTGTAGCATCATTATTGCATCTTCCTGAATCAGACTAGATGTCCAGTATGTCAAATCTACAGGCAAATACCAAATACATCAGAAGAAAATTTGCTTTAATGGTCAAAATGACACTTCTGTCTGATGGTCCTGCAATTCAGATGGTTTCTGTTCTGTCCTCTCAGAGGCTGTTTTTCCTCTAATAGGCTTCTTGAGCTGGAGAACGGCCAAGTGTCTTATGCTTTGGAGAATTACAGTAACCCACTATGGCAATAACAAAAATGTGCCACAAAAGATGTCCTTATCATCCTACTATTATACTTAGTTTGTGACCTGAAATATGAGGTTGTATAAGCTTTACATATTTTTATCATATCTACAGTCATTACATTTGTATTACTCTGTTGGAAAGCAAATGCTTTCTTTTTACTTCTCATTCATTTATTCAGGGAGACATGACCACGTGGAAATACTCCCAGTTCCTCTCTAGCTGGAATTTGATAGAAATTACTCTGCTGTATTGTTAACACATTGCTCAGCCAAATTTAAACCAAACCAAAACAAATGTAGGTAGTTTTGTGACATCTATATTTTTTTTTTTTCATTTCTCTTACTTTTTTCCATTGCTGATCTTGATTCTCAGTATCAGCACCTTCCTCTTATCTTTGTCCTATGGACTAGGATTCTTTGTAAGCGGAATTCTTTCAACACAGAATGAATACTTAGGAAAAGTTATATTAACTTTTGACAGGAGTATTATGGCATGTAGTATAACTCATGAAGAGATGAGTTTTACAATTCCCCAATCCTGAGCATGCTGTATGTCAGAATGATGATTTAAAGTATGCCAAGACGTAGTATCCATATGGCACTGATCACCTTTCTACCCTTATTATTCTAACAAGAAGGGTTATTCTCACCCTTCTTGTTTATAATATAAGAACCCTGTGCTGGGGAGGTTCCCTAAATACTGGGATTGTGTTCTTATGCTCTCTACAGGCCTTTGAATCCCTGTCCTAGAGATACTTCAGTGCAAAACAGGTGTATACACATAGGATACAAGCCATGGGTTTTTATCTTTTGTCTCTTTGACTTCCAGCATACTTCTTGATAAAATCATAACTATGCCATTTTCCATGAATAATAATTACATATTGACGTAGGTATATCCTAATAGCTTAGTCTTGCTAACGTTTTCTAGGCTAAAGTATACATCTGCTCACATAAGCATGCTTACCCTAACTGTCTGAATCCTGAAATGTTATGATCTGTTTTTATCTGGTCTTGTCCACTGGTCCGTGATTGCATGAATGTCCAGGTACCGAGTATAAGCAGTATCACCAAAAATCTCTGATAAATTTCTCCTTTGCTGAAGTAAGATGAATCACTATTGGTTCAGTCATGTGATGATACACAAAATGTAGCTATATAATGTAGTGCAGAGAAAGATATGAAAATATTTCTCAGATGGAGAATCAGTCCAAATGAGATTTCTGAAAAGTAAAACTCCTGCTAAACAGCACAGTGCAGTGAACTCCCAAGTATTAATATAGTTATGTTTCTCTCCTGGGTTAGTCCTGTTTCAGTTTTCCTGGTCAAATGGAGCTGTTATATTCTCTTTCTTCTCTCCCTTTCTGGCTCTCCCTTTGTCCATCTCGTACTCTTCCTCCCCTTGTCTCACCCCTCTGCTCTCTACATGCACACAAAGAGTAAGAGTGAGCTAACAAACATCTGGCCTGAGGGTTCAAACACTTGAACGATGACTTTGTGCTTTTCTGATCTCATTGCCTGCAGAAAGAACAGTGCCAGCTGTAATCCCAGGTTAACACAGCTGTCATGCAGTGAGACAGAAGGGGCTCCTGTGTCTGCATCAGCCTTGTCCCTGCTCAATAAATGGCACTGAAAAGCACAGTCACTGAAATCCAGTGCTGTGGACTGAAACAGAGCAATTGTGTGAAAGGAAGGTCAGAAATTAAAGCAGCCAGTCGTCAAACTGAAAGCCAGAAGATTCTAATTCCCAGCCCTGTCTTTATATATGCCATTCCCCATGGTCTTGAGCAATGTTTTTACCACTCTCGGGCTCAGTTTCTGAATCAGTAAAGTGGGAGTAAAGCCCCAATTTACATTATCTGAAGGGACTTAAATAGAAAATATTATACAATTTGCTGAATAAGAAAACATTTCTGGGTCAGTGAACTTGCATCTTTGCTGTTTACTGTGTACCCAGAGCACCATGGAGACCCAAAACTCCAGTGCTGGACTTGTAAATTTTTTTTTGTATTTTTTTCCTAAGCTCCAGAAATTCACCATCAATGAGATCCACTCTAACAGTGTGCCATGTGCAGACTGAGTGATATTTTACCACTTCACTATTTAGCATTTCCATAGCATTTTCCAAAACTCAGGTCACTTCCAAGAAATAAGTTTATTTAAAATGTTGGAGTAGGAAAAATATAACTACAGAAACTATGAGTCTATCTTCTCATGTAGTGTTATTGAGTAATGTTTTTTTTCACTGTATGGATGTTTTCTGTGCCTTTAGTTCATGGCTTTGCTCTGTGAATGGCACATGTCTTTGAGAAGGCTTACTGGGTCACTACAGCATCCTGGAATTCTCTTTTTCTAAACTCATGCAAATAGAAATGATTTGAAGAGGAGGCAAACATCACAGATTTGTAGCAATTAAGAGATGGGAAAGGCCTGTTCGGTCTCATTTATTCCATTTCATAATCAGCTGATGTCCCCCCCCCCCACTTTATCAAGTAAAATTTTAAATAGTTCCAGAATTTCCCTGAGGAGACTGTAGCACTGCCTAATATATAATCGTGATTCTTTCATCAGTTTCTTATTTGCTTTTAGTTATTTCTTAGCACCCACCCTAGAGAACTTGCCCCTTTCCTTAGGGTTTTTGCATTTCTGTTATTTCTGACTGGTCGGCTTTCCAATGTCACTGGTGACATTTGACTAAATGCTTGACAGGCATTACTCTCATTAATGTTACTGGCTGAGCAGCCTCCCTATAACTCAGCACTGTATTCACTGGAAAGGACTGTACATGCTTTCACTATTTGAGTGTATTCAGCTCTCCATATCATCTCCCTGATAATATGTGCACAAGGGAGATGAGATCCATAAACATCTGAAAGTTTTCTGGTGGACCAGCCCACCCAGTTCCACCACTGCCAGCAGCAAGACTGCAAATCCAGCTGCAAGCGAGCCTATTCCTGCATAGATACCTGAGTGCCTCCCAACACCTCCCAACAAGGAGTCTTGGTTTTGATGTAATGTCTAGTAAACATACAGAAGGTCTTGAAGGGGGAGCACAGTTCACTGGGCCCCAAGTGTTTCTGCAAGAATCGGTGCTCTTCCCCGCCCTGCCTCCATGCTGGCTGTGCCAGACCTAGGCTACTGTCAAGGTGAGTGCTCTTGTTTGCAGGGGTGTGACAGTGAGCTGCTGACTCTTTATGAAACAAGGTGTAAGGCTACAAGGTGTCTAACCTCAGACCCTGCAAAGGCATTTTTTCTGTTTTCAGTTTCACATTGGTCTTGGAGGCAAAATAGCTGCACTGATGTAGCTCCAATGCCTAACCCAGCACAGGTAAGCTAGATCCAGTGTTTCTGTGCCCTGACTTTGCATAATCCACAAAACAGATAAGCAACCCCTAGATAAATAGGAGTTAATAGAATTTAAAGTGTCAATACAAATAAAGTGCTTTGGGCATTTGGTTATTGCTGCTTGTTCCCATTGGGCTGTATAAATCAGAACCTAACCTTTCCCAAAGGAACCAAAAAGTGGGATGTGGGAACAGTAGCAGTGGATTTTATTCTGAACTGTTTTTTATCTCTTCCTGAAAAATTAAATTTGTTCTTGTTTAAAATGGAAAGATCAATATGTAGTTTCAGTTATTCTTTAATAGTCACTTTAGCCTTGGCTGCCTGATACAGGCCTTAATTTGGACTTGGCCAGTGAAAAAAACACATTACTTACAAAACATCTCAAAGACATGGTAATGTGGACACCCAAATAATTTCATATCAGTGAAAAGGTTGAACTAATAACTTCTTTCTTTATACCATACACCAATTCACTTTTCCAACATAAATCAAGAGATCTAAAGCAAGCTGCTTTTATCACATGCCCATGGCCTCAGCTTCTATATGGCTGAACTGATTCAGTATAATCTGCTCATATAAAATAAAACCTGGATTACATTTTTCGAAAGCCTTTTTTTTTTCTTCTACACGCTTGAAAAACTTTGATTAACCTTCTTCCACCTTTGCTAGTCTGAGTTTTCTTTTAGTTTTGCTCCTGTTGTGCTTCTGTGTTAGATTATGAAGGGCAAGTGACTCATTTTCTCAGTCATCTAAAACAGAACTGAAAGATTAATATTAGGGACGCTGAAAAGTTACTGATCTTGTCCTGGGGCAGAGGGGTGAATTAGATGACTTCTCATAGTCTTCCTTGGTCTTATTAATGTCTCAGTGGCACACATTAGCTGTACCTTCTGGGCAGACATTTAAACTTTAATATCCTAGTTTACCTCTGAATTTCCCAAATGATTTTGGCCTGAATGCTGCTTTTCTTTGAATTAGGCCTCTATGTTTTATAGGCAAAAAAAAATAAAATAGAGAGTGGCAGCAGTGTAAGGATTTTGGTTGAGGCAGTAGAACCTTAGAAACAACTCCAGTTGCCTGAGTAATTTTTTCTGTTCTAGTCTTGCTTGATAATTCTCTCTGCTATTTTTAGTACTTATGTTACCAAGTCCTCATTGCTTTTTGCCATGAGGGCAGTGAGCTGAAGGAAGCTGCAGTGTGAAGGTAGCTTTTAACTCCAGTTCACAGTGAGATGAACAGAAGGAAAGGTGTGGCTCCCAGCAAACAGTGTGGTCAGAGGGAATTGAAGATAAAGGGCACTCAGGACTAAGGGGAAAATGAGGACAAGAAATAAAATGAGAATCCAATAGTAAAAGGCACAACTTTATTGAACAGAAAAAGTAGACAGAAAAATTGTAATATCCAAGAGCTAAAGCAAAGACAAGCAATGCCAAGATTTGGCTATTCTTCAGTGCCCTTAAGTGAAATAACCCCCCAGATTTTAATTAATCTTCCATAGCACCCCTTGTTACACAAAGCGAAACTGAAGCTTTGCAAGAATTTGTAGAGGGACAGTTTGTTGTAGTTAGATTCCAGATCACCTGCCTTGCAATTATTTTGTTTAGTTGCATGGCCATCTTGTTTCATTTCTGTATAAGCCACGTTTGTGGTTTCAGGTTTGAACTTTCTTCAGGTGCTTTGTAAAAGCCACTGCAAGTTGAGGTTTTTTACATGTTTTGATTTTAATTCAAACGGTCTCTGTGTTACATAACATAAACCACAATAAGCAGCTGGATGACTGCACACAGAGTTGTGGTCAATGGCTCAATGTCCAGCTGGAGACCAGTAACGAGTGGTGTCCCTCAGGGATCGGTGTTGGGACCGGTCTTGTTCAACACCTTTGTCGCTGACATGGACAGTGGGATTGAGTGCGCCCTCAGCAAGTTTGCCAATGACACCAAGCTGTGTGGTTCGGTTGATACCCTGGAGGGAAGGAATGCCATCCACAGGGCCCTCGACATGCTTGTGAGGTGGGCTGATGTCAACCCCATGAAGTTTAACCATGACAATTGCAAGGTCCTACACCTGGGTCAGAGCAATCCCAGGCACAGCTACAGGTTGGGCAGAGAAGAGATTCAGAGCAGCCCTGGGGAGAAGGACTTGGGGGTGTTGGTCAATGAGAAAATGAACATGAGCCAGCTTCAGTGTGCGCTCGCAGCCCCGAAAGCCAACCGTATCCTGGGCTGCATCAAAAGGAGCGTGACCAGCAGGTCGAAGGAGGTGATCCTGCCCCTCTGCTCTGCTCTTGTGAGACCTCACCTGGAGTATTGTGCGCAGTTCTGGTGTCCTCAACATAAAAAGGACATGGAACTGTTGGAACAAGTCCAGAGGAGGGCCACGAGGATGATCAGGGGACTGGAGCACCTCCTGTGTGAAGACAGGCTGAGAAAGTTGGGGCTGTTCAGCGTGGAGAAGAGAAGGCTGCGTGGAGACCTCATAGCAGCCTTCCAGTATCTGAAGGGGGCCTACAAGGATGCTGGGGAGGGACTCTTCATTAGGGACTGTAGTGATAGGACAAGGGGTAACAGGTTAAAACTTAAACAGGGGAAATTTAGGTTGGATATAAGGAGGAAGTTCTTTACTGTTCGGGTGGTGAGGCATTGGAATTGGTTGCCCAAGGAAGCTGTGAATGCTCCATCCCTGGCAGTGTTCAAGGCCAGGCTGGACAGAGCCTTGGGTGAGATGGTTTAGTGTGAAGTGTCCCTGCCCATGGCAGGGGGCTTAGAACTAGATGACCTTAAGGTCCTTTCCAACCCTCACTATTCTATGATTCAGTAACGCAACAACATAAGCAACTATACATACACAGGACGGATGCTAAAACTGATTGCAGACTTGTTATTTCTTCCTGATTTGTGGAAGAAGGTGTTTCTAGTCCGAAATATAAACTTTACTAGTAGGCTTGTCTTACTTTCCTAGCTGAATACAAAATGGGAAAAAAATATGTTTGTACTGCATAGTATTTAAAACAAAATATTCACTTAAAGAAATGTGAAAATGGGACAGTTCAGTATACTGTAAGTTTTTCAGAGCAGCTGCCTGAAACCAGAATTGGTTAAAGAGTCTGAGTGAGTGCCAGTCACGCCTGAAACTTTTGTGCCCTATACTGGATATTAGATAAAATGGTAGTTTCTCTGTGATGTATGCAATTCTCCTTTTCTGGAGTACACAGAATCGGCCCTAAAAGAGTTTTGGAGTTGAATTGCAGTGAGTCCGTTCATGTTAGTACAGGATTTAGTCCTCAAAAGTAAACTTTGCAGACTCTAGCAGGCTACCATGCCCCTCTCTGATACTGATGTGAGTGTATATAAATCTTAGTGAGATGATGGGCATCCATAAAAACTCAGAGGAAGTTGGCATTAAAAGCCACTGTATGAACTGAACTATCAGATACTAACTGCTTACTACCCCTTCTAGTGAAATTCTATCTTCACTAAGAGAGAGGTGGAATCAGTTTAAACCTTGAGACCTGATATCAATATGGTTTCCTAAATCATTGTGTCGCCATATCACCTTTCATTTAATAATTGCTCATTAGATAAAATGCCTCATTCTTTTTAGACACTTATAAGCAATGAAGGGAATGCTGCTGTAGTGTCTTATCATAAAATAGCTTTTGGCATTAATTTAAGACAGATGACTGTTTTCTTATGGTTTTCCTTTTAGCATCTTCACAGACTTGACAACACATCAGGTTGGATTAATATTCCACCTGGAAGCAAGTACTTACTTTCTGCCCACTGCTATTTCATGGGACCTTTCAGGTTTTCTCTTTCACACCAAAGAGGCAGTAAATTGTCATGATTGGTATCTAGGCCAAGAAACAACATTTTTCAGAGCTTCAGTTGCTCTTTTACTTTCTTTGGCTTAAAAATCCGTTTTGGTTTAGAAAGAAGCTTAATGCAATAAAGGTTGTTTGTTTACTTAAAGGAACCATGAGCAGAAAAGCAAAACATCATCTCAATTGAACAGTTATGGAAAAAAAATCCTGCTTTGCCAATGAGCAAATTTAAACTTTCTCCCCCTGGACTGTTGCACTGTATCAAAAGCATTTCCTGTGAATAGCACAAGAAAATTCTTTTAATTTTTTTTCCATTTTAGCTTGATCTTAATGAAAGTTTATCAGAAGCTGAAGCTACAAGTGATTCTGATCTACTGATCTGTACAGACCATGGAGCAGGGATACAGAGGGCTCCATAAAAAAAAACAAAGGCTGGCATCCAATCTTATTTAACCATCAGACTCTGATGTTTATGACTGAGGTGCCAGGTTCTGTTGGGGGAAAGAGGGATAAAAAAAAGTAGAGGTCTTCTTCCAGATACATCTCCAAAATATTTAGTCCTCAGGAATGTCTGTGGTGTTTGAAATATTTTGAATATTCAGGTTAAACAAGATTCAGGGATCCAGAAGACTTGAAATGTTACCATTAAAATCCTTCAGGTAGTAGGAGCCTGGATTCTTGTTGGAAAACTTAGGAGATGCAGCAGGATTTCTCTTAATTGTATGTATGAGTACTAAATGGAATAAAAGACTTGTTTTATTCAAGTCTTCACAGAGCTGGATTTGGCTGTGCTTTAGAATTTTGCATGATAAGGGAGAAAAAAATAGGCATTTCAGAGGTGCACTTTGTTAGAGAAGCTAAATCGTGAAGGAGATCATGTATTGATGTACAGGAACTTACTATACAGAAGAAGGAAAAAGGAGGAAGGTTGTTTTAAATGAGCAGTTACTATTGGTACTTGTGTCATTTAAGCATCTAGAACCTATGGGAGGAAAAATATTTAGTAAATCACAAGTAGCAAAACTTATCCACACAATTTTATTGTAACACATTATATCCTGCAGACCTTTCAGACCCCCACTGATTCTGAATGCAAAAGAACTATTGGATTAAGCATATTTTCTAAAATAAATTTAAATGTCTGTCTTTATCCCATGTATTTTTTTCTGAAGTACAGCCTTGAATCAGAGCTGAAGTCAAAGAGAAAAAAATGGGGGGGGGGGGAATCTAGATTAATTGTGTGAAGGGGTTGTTTGAACATGTATACCATTCAGCTCTAGAAAGGCATTGCACTGAGGTCACAAAGGGACTGTTACTGAAAATTTCTGTATGAAGATGAACAAAAATCCACCTTAATCACATCATGGCTCAGCTGTCAGAGGTCTGATGAGGTTACTTCATACTGAACTTTTTGTTACTTCAGATTGCAAACCATGATGTTTCCTTTTGAACTCTCATATCAAATGCTGTTTATTTTTTTAAAGCACAACTCAAAGTCAATATTAATTTAATAATTGTATGGTTTTATTGGTATTTAATGACTATTCAATTGCTTAATAATGGAAAACTTGTTCTTTAACTCAGTGTTGTAATTGAGTGGGCATATCAGTGAATACATTCTCATGCACGTGTTTTTATAAATCATTCTTACTAATGTCTGAAATAAAATTCAAAAACAGAACAATAATGAATAGTTCAGGTACTAATGTTGCAGTTTAAACTTCTTTGAATTTTCTAATGTCCTTCATTTTTTTATTGCCTTTAAAGGTATGATTTTTTTATACATATTTTAACCTTGATGAATATATCTGCCTAATAATAACAATACTAATAAAATTAAATTAAACTGAATTAAAACAAAAAAAAAAGTCTTTAAATATGTGGTGGGGAATAGTTGTCATTTCTGGATTTCTTGAAGGTCTAGGACTGTATTATAAGAAACCCATTTTTCCCTGTCATGTCTTCTTTTATTGTCCCATTTCCTTTGTACCTTAGTCTTGCTGGCCTGTTCTTTTCACATGTCCTCCTTATGAGAAATTTCAATCCACTTAATTTTTATCTTTTTACAGTCAGAACTCCACACAGATGAAGAAGCATTCTATGCCAGCCATTGGCTGACTCTTGTATTTCTATGAACTGTGGGTCATTCTTTAGTCTGAAAAAGATCTTGTTGCCAGCAGTAAAAGGTTGATTATGTAATATCAAATGAAGCCAGTGCAGTTTCTTGTTCCGAGTAAAGTATGTTATAGAATTCCCTTGGTGTTACAGAACATGTTCTTACCCATCAACATCAAGATTTCAATGCACTCATTGCAAGAAGTGTTTACTCAGAATATCCTCTATAAAGTGGGGAATAACCTCAGTTTCTACTAAAATCACGCTCAACACAGATATAGTAGTAGACTGTAAGTGTACCAGTCTGGGTTGCAGAAAAATTTAGGAGTTCCTAGAGAAATTTAGGTCCTTAAGTAGTCCAATGGAAACACCTCCTGAGTGTCTTTCAGGACCTACACTCCTTTCTTACACAGAGCAAAATAGGCCCACTGCAAGAGACCAAAAATATCCTAATGGAGATATATAATTTTTATGATTACATTTACAAGATTTATCTGGTTTGGTGAAGGAGAGTGTGTATTTAGTGTGTTGAGGAAAGGTCTAATGCTAACTGATCTTAAAAAAAAAATTATATTTGTAGTGAGCTTGACTTGATTACTTTTGTTTTTCTTCTCCCCAGACTAGCAGGTCTGCTTCCCTCTCCTGTGAATGTAAACTTTCCCTAGGCTTAAACCAGTGTGAGATCTTACAGGAAAGGGACCTGTCCTTTAGGTTGAGAAGCTGGGAAAACAGCTGACCCGCATGACCTCAGCCTGTATTAGTCATCAGCTTGTTATTTATAAATAGATTTTTAAAAAATCAATGTTCTATGAATATTTCTGTCTCTTTAGCTTTAGGTGATTTTTTTATATATATAATTTTGATGTTTATATTATCCCAGATGCTCTTTATTAGTTTTTTTATTTTTTTCAGATCCCACACTGAACATGATTCAAATTTTATATTTAAGAATCTGTATTCATAGAAGTACAGAACTGACTCTTGGTACTTTTTGTTGGTGCTGATATGAATTATGAAAGTAGAAAATATCCTTAGAGGTAACAAAATGTCTGTGACTGACTCCAAGCTACTACAGTACATTGTTTAATATTGTGTGATAAATGACTGACCGTGTTTGTCTCTAGTATTTTATCTTTTCCTGCTAGTTTATCCAAGTAACTAATTGTAGATGTCAGGCATCTGATGTGGGACAGAGAAACTGGTACATCAGTGTGGATCCACAGTATGGATTATCAAACACATGAGCTTTACCAGTCTTATTGCTTGCAGCATCCAAGTGTCTGCAGTTGACCGGGTAGAACATCTTGCCAGTTATTAGTCATATTTTTTTTCCTTGATGTATCTGTACATTACAAAAAGATTCCATTATCTGTTTCAGAAAGTCAAATAAAAATGAAGCCGTGCTAGGTTATTTATATGTGGGATTTTTAGGAGTAATACTGCTAATTGTGGAAACCCGTTGCTGACTCCTGGTCTGCCATTATTCAAAATATTGGAGCGCTACTCATCTACTGAACTTCTGCTTATGGTAGCGTAACTTCAGTAAGCTGGAGGCTTACTCTAGTTTTCTACAATATTATAATGAAGTTTGTAAAAGTTGCGCTCTTTTTATGCTTATGACTGAAGAGTTTTTTATAAAAAAAATACTTGAAGCAAAAGCTAGAATGAGTCAGAAAGTGCCTGTAGCTGATCAAAATGAGAAAGCAGAATGATGGCATTTCTTTACTCTTACTACAAACTGAGCTGCTCCTTTCTACTGGAATTTAGCCCAACGCATCTGACCAGTAAAATTTTTCAGTACCCAGGGAATCTGGTCTAAGGGTTTGTGTGAATCCTGTTCTTTTCTGCACTGTGCAAGTTATATGAGCTTTGCTCCAAAACACACTTTATTGAATAATTCTGTTATCCATCAACACAAACAATAGAACTGCACTTGCCTGAATTTATATCTTGAGTAATCATTTCAACTTTCATTTAAGTTAGTTTCTAAGCATCTGTTTTTTATTGTGGCAACAGGCCCAAATCTTTGGTAACTGGACACAAGCCTTCATGTGTCCTTAACATTCTTCTTCCTTTTAAATTTTACTTCCCTTTTTTTCCTATCTTCCTACTCTTAGGTTTTTTAAATCTACTTCTGTTACATCCTTTCAGCATTGATTTCTTATTTCTTCCTTTCCTTTTTTTGTTTACTGGGTTTCTAGTCCTTATACGTGTCTTTTACTACTGCGAGAAAGTTGGTCAAAATACTACTAATTGTGGTTTTGTGTGCCTAACAAACTGTGCCATGTCTTGTGCAGTCACATCTATAGTCTGATCAAAATGTTTTAACATATGGCACTGAGTTCACTCAAGGTGTCATATCCCAGACAAATTATACACACCTTCTAAGCAATTTGGATAATCTAATATTCTGAAGACAGGCTGAGATATCTTTTTCATAGAATTTAACTTCTTCGACCTTCCAGAACCTCAGGCAATTGGATGTATAACTATTCTCCACTTTACTAAAGATAAATCTCTCTCTTTTCAAATACTTATGTACACACACGTGAACTTATGTATTTATAGCTAAATAAGGTCATTAAAAACCCAAAAGATCTAGGATGTTTTAACTATTTCATTGACTTTTCAGATTGTTTTTAAGCTGTTTTTTAAACTTTAAAGGCAACACTGATAGTGAACGGTTCCAAATGGTAAAACAGAAAATTCCCTTCAAATATAACCGGCCCGTAGAGGAGTGGCTGCAGGAAAAAGGTAATAGTCATTAAAGCTTTCATTTTAAACCCATTTGATTCTAAATCCTCATTTTTAAAGCTTGCAAATAAATGTTTCTTAAATGATAATCGCCTGCTGCATAAATGACTGTTTTAATTTTCATTATAATTTGTGTCAGCTTCCACCTGCCATATGTTGATAAATCATGCTATAATACATTGCTATTAAAATGCAGTTAAAGGGACAAAATTCTAAGCTTGCTATAATAGTAATGACAAACAAACAAGCAAAAATTTTCTAAAAAATAAAAAAAACACCAAACCACCAAAACAGGGTGAAGAGCAACAAAACATGTATTATGGCAATTTAACCACTGCATGGTTTTCCTATTTTTATTTGTTTTTAAACTACATTTATATCTTTATTATCAAAGTTTTCTTAAACATATTCAAACCTACTCATTAAACCACTTCCTGTAAGGTTGTTGTTTTTTCTCAATTTTTAGTCTGATTAGCCACTATGGCTATGTATTTCCTAATTGTATTAAGATAACTAATTGATTTTAAAAAATGTTGTAAAGAAAACATTTTTTAATATTTTTATTTAAACTACAGTGAGGGAGGCAGAGAAAGATGATTGTTCTGTCGCTTTTATGCTATGTTTGGAGTACAGTTTCAACTCTCATGATATATTTGTTTTAAATCATGGGTCAAATTATTCCCTAATTTGATCTCAGGCAGTGCTATTTAATTTTGTGGGTTTGCCTGGAATAATTAGCCTCAGATCAGTAAAAAGACTTGTTAACATGCACAAGTCCAGCTGGTTTGAGTGAGAGTTCAGCATACACTCCTGACCTGTTAAAATGGGACTTGTGTCAGAACAGTAATATTTTTTTATCAGTAATTTGTAAGGGGAAAAAAAAATTCTTGGCTGTGGAGCCCATTCCAGCAGCTGTCGAAGGTAACTAAATACAATGGTGCTTAAGCCAGAAAGATCTTCTTGCTCTATAATAACTTTGGTATTAAAAAAAAAACAACAAAAAAACCTCCCTGTAACTCCTTGCCTTGAAGTCTAGAAAAAGCAGAACAGTCTTCTCTTGTTTCCTCTTAAGAAAGTACTGCTGATAAAAAGGGGTGACCTTTGAACTCAGATCTTGCATTTTCTGTGCTTATTTTGATTGTTGACAAATTTTCCAAGAGGGAAAACCAATGTTTTGTAGAATTAGAAAAATCTAATTCATGTTCTGTTTCAAACTTGTCATCAGCTGAATTAACAGATTGATTTAGCCAGGACAAATTAGATCACAAAGGATGTGGCTAAGTATAGTCAAAGTATATTTATATGAAGTCTCTGATCCTGCAAAGTCTTGTGCACACTCAGTTCCCATTGACTTCTGTGAGAGCTGACAGTGTTGCCCACTTTTCAGGTTTGCAGCTATAGCTAAAATATTTCTGAAAGCAAGACAAAAGTATTTGTGTAACTGAAATATTTATTTTTTTTTACCACCAAGGTTTTACGGAATAGTTAATTCAGCTAAATTGTAGGTAAATTTTAGGATGAAGGTATACAGAAAATGCTTGTTGAGTCTCAGTGGGTTGCCTTGTTAATTTACAACATCAAACTAAAATAAATAAATAAAGCTTAACACTAAAAAGAGGATAATTTTGGTGAGTTTGAATTGCTAAAGTCCCTTTAACACTAAAGACAGTGATTGCCTCAGCTTTGTTAAAACAGGTGCATGTCTAATTCTTTGATGCAGCTCATGTGCTCGAGAAACTCACCTTTGTTTTCTTGTATTTTGTTTCAGTTATGGGGTTGGTTGGTTGTTTTTTTTCCTTTTTGTTTTTCCACCAAATCTTTTGGTTTATGTCATTGCTTTTTCAAGTCTGAGCTTATGAGCATGCTAAGGCACTTTCATTTGTAAGCCAACCTGAATTTTTGAACTGAAGTCTACCTTTTGTGGTTATTGATGCTTTGTTAAAAGACAATCACACATGCAGTAGGGTCTAAAAAAGACAATATTTGAGTGTTCAGACATTCTCAAAGCATTACTTGTTTTTAGGCTCGAAGAGTAGAGGTATGTTTTTTGCAAAAGTAAAAGGAAATTCAGTTTTCACGCTTTGTGCTAGGGAATGACATCATGTAGTGTAACAGCTGAGACAGTATCACTTTATACATTCATTCCAAAGTAGATAGACATTTTGAGCAACTTAGGTACCACTCAAATTAAAAAATAATAAGAATGAGTAATTTACCTAGCTGTTCACCAGCCTGCTCATCCATCTGGTCATCAGTCCAACAATTAATGTAACATGGAAACCTTCTGTCAGCAGACTTTATACAGACGATGAGTAAAAGGGTAGCTTGCTATAAAAATGGAACAGGATGAACTGATGGATGAAGGAATAGACAGATTCATCAAAGAGACAGCATATAGAACAGCTTTCTTGCCCATATGAGTTCTTGGCTTGAGCAAGGTAAAATGAAACACTTTTTGATTGACATTTTTGAATTCCATAGATTGGGTCTTCCTTTGGTACCACTGTTACGCTATTTATAATAATGAAATAGTTCATTCTTGGGGAAAAAAAATCATCTTTCTGAAGTGGCATCATTGCTGTTTTTTTATTTTGGTTCTTGTAATTTTTTTTATTTTTGTAAAATGGTTTAAAATACTTTTAAGAGGAGCCCAGGTAATAAGCAGAACATGAAACAGTTTTAACTTTACTGAGATTATGTATGTGAGTAAAACAAACAAACAAAAAAAGAAGTATTAGTCCTAAATTGTTCAATAAAGTAGTCATACTTAAATTATGATAAGTCACAGATGTTACCAATTCTGCAATTGGATGAGCTAATAAAGACCTAGAAGCATCTGATTGAAAGGACTGATCCTGGAAGTCCTTAATTCTTCAAATCTCTCTTACTTACATGTGAAGTCTTGTTGATGTAAGTGACTGTACTTTTGAAGCAAGAACTGTTAGTATGAATTAGGATTTGCAAAATGAGCCAAAAAATCACTCTTAGAGTTATGGAAAACTTACACTTTTACTAAGATTTCTCTGTGATATTTTTAATTGTTATACAGTTTTCCAAATGAAGAAGTCAATGAGAGAGCAAGCAAAAAGCCTGAGAGGTTGAATTGTTCAGAGTACTTGCAAAACACCTCAAAAACACCTCAAAAACTTAAAATATTTTTCTCTCATATGACACTAAAGTAGCAGTAGGAAGAGTTCTCTGTGGAAAAGGACTGTAATTCCGCAACCCTTACACACCTAGTAGAATTTACTAATGGAAACAGTAGCACAATAAAATTCAGTGGCCAAATAAATTTTACTTAGGTGAAGCAAGGGCTTCAGAACCATACCATCAGAAGAATGATTAGAAGAGACCTATGGTGGCAGAATTAAGTGTTTGTTCTCTTAACAGTCTTCTCTCATTTCACATTCATTTCCCTGTTGTCTTTACTCATGTGCCTGTATACTATCATAGACTGAAGAATGAGAAATATCAGGTTTTAAGTGGCTCCAACAAGTGATTGTTCTTTTAGCAAACACAATTCTGGTACCAGGGCTGTCTCCAGTATTAACCATATGGTGCAGTGCATGAATCCTGGTCTGGAAGACCACTTCACAAACAAGGGTCCAAAAGACACAAAGTTCTTTTCTTTACTGGAGTGGGGCTCATCCTTCATGTACACTTCCTTTCAGCATTAGAAGATGCAGATGAAGACCCAGAAATGTAGACATGATCTTTTTTTTCAGCCTCAGTATATACCTTATTCTTGAATGTAAAGCAAGAGATATGACAGATATGTCTAAAGCTGTACTATGAGCTTGGGTTAGAACAGATGACATCCTTAGGAGAGTTGTAATTCTCCAGTAAAAGTGAGGGAACCCCTTTTCTGTCATGACTTGGAGCTCTCCTAGCTGGAACTGCTAAAATTCCTTCGTTATCATCACCCACCCCTTTTCCCTTTGATAGAAGATTAAAAAAAATGCAGCACTGATTCAAGGGGAAAAAGGAATGGAAACGGAAAACTTTGAATGGTCAATACTTTCCCTTAATTTTCAGGGGTAATACTGAAATAGCAACTTGTTCTTTACTCATCTCACCTCTACCATTTGCCACTCTTATCATGAGTGAGGTGGGAAGGGGGAAGGAGGGAACAGTATTAAGTGAAATGTCTGGGTATGTAGGGGCAGGAGCAGTATGGAAACACATAGCATGCTAGAAGGAAGTAATATGTGAGAAGGGAAAAATGTGTAGTAAAGAACTGACAGCATATCCATTTAAAAAATCCAAAACACAAGACAGAGAAGAAAAGCAAACTGAGGATATGGTATATGAGTTTGTATACACACTTCTACAGTGTGTAGTGCAATGTCCTCTAGGTCAGACAGGAGCTGGGCTGAGAGGGCTGAATATTTTGACAGATATTGGCAGATCCTATTTTTCTCATAGACAAGAGGAAAGGCTCTGTTTACATGCTGAGGATGTGTGGCTTCAGTGCATGTTTGTTGATGTTTTAATAGATATATGTTGCCTCTGGTAAGTTTAAAACCTCCTGAGATGCAGAATATCGCATCAGGTGTTTCAACACTTTCCAGGGGAAGGATACCCTCCATTTTTATTTCTCATTTCTTCATCAATGCAGTTACTCCACCCTGATCAAGTCTTCATATTTTATTTACAAATCTGTAGGTGAGGAGCACAAGGGATGTGCAGCCCACCTCCACTTGTCCGTATGTTACACCTCTCCATACACTTTTGCTTAGTTAGCTAGGGCCCTCTTTGGGGACAGGAATTCCTTTCAGATACATTTCTTCTCTTGTCCCCATTCTCTTCCCCATGGTCCATCCTGTCACCATAAGATGATGCAACACCGCATCACCACTTGACTTCAAGACCCGTCACGACGACCACCAAAATTGGTGAGCTCCCCCTCATATTTTGCTGTAACCACTGGCTGTGAAAGAATGAGCAGTGGGTTATAGGTTGTGCTTTGTTACATGGTGGCATTTTGCACCTCTCATCAGGGTAGACTAGAGAGAGGAAGTGGTGAGTGAGAACTGGGGAGCGGGAATGGGATGGGAACATGTGATGCAAACTTCATAAAAATGGGAAATCAGAGTAGATATTTGAATGATGATTGACTTGATGCTGCATTGATAACCCTTCTGAGCTCTGCCCAGTCTGGCTGTTAATTCAGCAGATTCCAGGTGGCATGTCCCTAATTTTCTGAAGAACAATGAAATTATAGGCACTGCCTTTGCACTGCATGAAGCAATTTATTTCTAGACATAGTCAACCTAGTGCAGCCTGGGACATACACAGTATTCATAGAGCAGTCCAGGCTGAATATGATTTAAGTATCCTACAAAATCAGGTGAATTGGCAATTGTTACTAGATTTATTTTTAATAAATATATTTTTCATTACATATGATGTTAGACCATTCCTAACACTCAAAATATGATCTTGAGTAAACCACTTAACCTGTCTACATTTGAATTTCACTGTCTTTAAGAGGGTAATCAAGTGTAAGGCATTATGAGGCTTAAGTATCTGAAGCACTGTATTATCCTCACTATTTCAAAAACTTTGCTCTTTCAGAGACACCACAAAAGTTTGCATTTGGTGTTTCTTGGGTTCAGATTCATCAGCCTTCACAACACAAAATTTACAGGTGGAAGATCATGATGGATCCTGTCTTTAGATTCCTACACAATTCTTACATCAATATTTTTCTGATGTGGTCCTCAAGCCACCCCTTAAAACCTTTGTACTATTAAAAGTGGCTTTATGAGTGAATCCCATCCTTTGACCAGTCAAAATAGAAGGTTTATTTATGGGCTAAAGTTTGACAGGTACTGCAATTGAATTAATAGTGGAAAATGGCCACATAATGGAGCCTTATTTGTAGTTTAAAATAGGTCCAACTCTAAAAGAGTGGGTACAAATTTCTGACTGACTCAAAGCTCCTCCAGTGTTTTGATGTGTGAGTAGATGCTGAGGTATGAGGTTCAATTTTAGCTGTTCTTGCTTTCAGGCTAATCTTCCTTATTAATGAGTTTTAGGCAGTACATTTCCATTCTGTTTCTACAGTCATCATAAACACTACCAAGAATGAATCTACTTCTTTGTTGTCCGTCATTTCTGGCCAGGACTCAATGTAAGATGCAAAGTGAAGGAAATGTCTGGCAATAATGTTATTCACCCCCCTTCACTAGGACGACAGTTAACGATCTTCAACACCCAGGCGCAAATAGCCATAGGAGGGAAGGACAGAGGGCGTCTCTTCCAAGGCCAGCTCTCCGGTCTCTATTACAATGGCTTGAAAGTGCTGAACATGGCAGCAGAGAACAACCCCAACATTAAAATCAATGGAAGTGTCCGACTTGTTGGGGAGGTCCCTTCCATCTTGGGAACAACACCCACAACCTCCGTGCCACCAGAAATGTCTACTACAGTCATGGAAACCACAACTACAATGGCCACTACTACAACCCGAAAAAATCGTTCGCCACCCAGCATCCAGGTGAGTCAGTCTTTTGCATTTTCTTGGCTTCTTAATTAGTCTTTTGTTTTGCTCCTCACTTCTAAGCTCATGGGAGCCATGTTCTCTGAATCATGCTCCATGTAACTATTTTATTAACATTATATAAGGTAAATCATCACAATATATTGTCCTGTGTTGGTGAACAAACAGCTGGACGAACTATTATGGCACATGTACGTGTAATGGGGACGTATTTTGCTCCTGTTGTACTGCAACCCCATTTGTGTAATTAGTATTGCCCCATTGTGAATGAAAACATGATTGTAACTGTTTTTACAGTTGCATATCTGGGGAAATGTATTCCTAGGAGAATTACAATGCTTAATGGAGGGTGGGTGTATGTTTATTATTACGACCGTATGTGCTGCTGCAACAGTGAAATTCATAATGGGGAGAAGAGCAATGGAACATTACTTCCAGGTAGAGCCATTTTTCATTTCCCTTTTATAGCCTTCCTGTAGAAAATTTTAAAAGAACACTGTCAAGATCAGTTTCTTGCAAAATGTAGGAGCTCCAACATAGAGTGGTTCCAATGTCTTTGGTAAAAAACATTCCAACAAAAATTACATTTCAGATGTTCTGGCTTAATTGTGTTTATGTAGTGTTTAATGGCCCAAAAATGCAGTGATTTTTGAACCACTTGTGTGGCAAACTGAATATGGTACTGATTAGAAATAAATACATTAAATTGGCTCCCCTTATCTGTGCAAATAAAAGAATCATGTAAACAACCAATCTAAGCAATGGATCAGATTTTTAAAAATGCTTATTTCAGTGGCATACTATCATGTTATCAACTAGGATGAAACATTTGCTTTAAAATCTTTATTTACATCAGAACCTCAACCTGTAGAAATTGACATACTTTCATTGACACCAGCATACACCAGCTGAGACGCTGGCAAATAATTATTGATCAGTGTGCCTTTATTAAACCCCCAGAGAAAGGTATATTGTTGTCTAGTTGGAGAAAAAATAAAACAAACAGTTATTACATCTGCTTCCTTGAAACAATTTCTGCTGCCTGGGACAGAATATCTTAATGAAATCAAGGATTTTGAAACCTGTAATCATACAAGTTGCATGCTTGCTTTCTAACTGCTTCAGAAAGTTGAATCAGTTATTGATTGTACTTTTATATATATGACCATTTGCTTCATTTTTTATCTAGTGCTGGTCACTTAGGATAAGAAAACACAAAAATTGTCCTCTTAATCTTGTAGGAGGTCAGGCCATACGTGGAATATTTTGTCCAGCTCTGGGCTCCTCAGTGCAAAAGAGAGTGAGCTACTAGAGAGAGTCTAGCAGAGGGCTTCTGAGATGGTTAAGGGACCGGAGCATCTCTCCTATCAGAAAAGGCTGAGAGAGCTGGAACTGTTCAGCTTGGAGAAAAGAAGGCTCAGGGAGTATTTTATTAATGTTTATAAATACTTAAGGGAGGATGTAAAAATTGACTGTAGTACTCAGTGACAGAATCAGAGGCAATAGACACAAACTGAAACACAGAAGTTTCCCTCTAAATGTCAGGAAACAGTTTTTTACGGTGAGGGTGACGAAGTACTGGCATAGGTTGCCCACAGAGGTTGTGGAGTGTCTATGCTTGTAAATATTCAAAAGCCATCTGCACATGGTCTTGGGCAACCATCTCTGATGACCCTGCTTGGACAGGGAGAGGGCTTAGACCAGCCGACCTCCAAAGGTCCCTTCCAACCACAACCATTCTGTGAAGTACCTCTGGGTGCAGTAGAATTTACAACTATTGGGGTAATTAATTCCAAGCCAAGGTTTAACATTGCCCTCTTTGATACTCTGTAAATCCATTTGGCAGAAGGACTGGGATTAACTAAACCTCAAATACCAAACAGGTGATTTATAAAGTCTCAGCTAAGTGAAGGGAAATTACCCGAGGTTTGGCCATTGTTATAAACTTTGAAAGAACTACAGTTCCTTTTCCTCAGTGGCTAGCTCTAATTTTAGAGAAAATCTTTGTAAGATTACATCTCCATAAGAATAAAGTCTGTGGTCTTGATCCTGCTGTTAGGTTATCAGAGATTTTCTGTAATTTATAAAGGCACCAGAGCTGTGTTTAGCTATAGCAGTGTAACAGAGAGTAGCACTGGATCTTTGTGAGCTGGGTCAAACTGGAAATGACCTTGACTTACTTGAAGAGGAACTACTCCAGAAAGCTTCCTGTCTAGCCTACATGGCAGTTCACTCAGCCTGTAGAGACCACTGTGTGCTGAAAGAGCATCAAGAAGATTTAATAAAGTGTCAAAGTGCTTCTAAAAACATGGTTAAGAGCAGTGATTTCCTGGATACACATGCACCACAACAAATGGCCTCATCTCAGCTGATATTAAAGCAATAACTCTTTGACACTTCATGCTACCCACTGAAAGAAAGATAAAGGTCAATATGTACCTCCATTACAACTTTCTGCATTTCAATATCAGGCCATTTTATTGCTGTCACAGCACAGATGGCTTGCCTTTCTTTACTCTTGGTAGAATCTGATTCTGTCAGCTTTAGTTGTGTTATTTGTACAGAGAAAGTGAGAAGAAATTGTCTTTTTCTGTTTGGGCAGTATCTCCAGCTGTGGTTTTCTGATGCCTAATGGTTATTTTATCTCACTTGTGTTCAACATCACCATTGTCAAGACTGCTTATGACTTTAGATCTAAGTGGTGGAAAAATCTAATAGAACAAGTTTGTTCTTTGGGGAATGTAAAATATAGCTACCTAAGGCTATGAGCAGTACAAATACAGTTAGTTATTACCTTGTTCCAGCTTTCTCTTTTTCTGCTCAGAAATAAACAATTTTTCTTCACTTTCAAGACTATTCACAGTTTAGCCTCTTCCCATTCTGATCAGCACGATTCAAGAACTTTTTTGCTTGCTTCTTAGATTTGATCATAAGAATCTTTCTGCTGCCTGGTACTATCCACAAGGCAACAGCAGGTTATTTTTCCAGTCCCATTGAAACAGAAACATTTCTTTTATCATGACTCATGTCAGGAAGTTGTCAGAGGTAAGGCTGATGATGGTCTAAGACAGCTGTTTATCAAGCCGCTCAGTATTGGCACATTTTTTGTTTAATTATCCATTTTTTTCTGTAGCTATGTGTGAGATCTTGGATACCACACATGGATACAGAAAAATGTTTATGCTTGGATTGAAGACTCCTTGAATTCAAAATGTATTTTCTATTCTTCATGTCTACTCTACTTACCACAGAAGGATTCTGGCCCATTGTAGAAATACCAATCATGATACAAATAAAAGTAAAGTATCTAATACAAAATAGCAAGAATTGGGATAAAGAAGCATTGTTCTTACTGTATTAGAAGTATTTATTCTGTTTGTATTACTCATTGTCATATGTAAATAACAAAAACTTCTCTTTTTTGAAATGCATATAAAGCTTTTGCAGAATATCAAGTCTGTAATCCCAAAGTGATACAAAATCCAGGGGAATTTCAGTAGGATTTAGATTTACACATTGCTTGTTAAGGAAGTACAGAAGAGCATGATAAATGCAAAGACTTCTGTTTGTAACCTCTTGCAGTTAGGTAGTATGAGTACTGCAGCTGGGGAAATTCAGTGCTTTAAAAATACACAGTATATTCACAGACCAATGATATGCTTTTCAATTTGTGAAGATCCCAAACATATAGTCTCAGACAGAAAAATAAGACAACGGGAACTGACAGAAAAATGTTACTGGAAATACCCAGTGGCAATGATATTAGCATTTAAAATGTCTGTAACTTCGTTTTGTTTTAAAATTCAAAATAACGTTTCTTCAAGACAGTGAAACTTAGATCAGTAGAGGACAGGCAGGATTTGAGTGAGAAACTGTTGAGATGTATGACTGTATGTTATACTGGTAGGACATTTCTGTGAATCAAGTATAATTCAGAGAGGTCTTGAAGGAGGATAACAAAATGTCTTTTGATTCTCCTTTCCATCCCACCCAGAGACAGGGAGGAAAATGTGTGAGCAAATGGCTGCATGGTTCTGAGTTACTGTCGGGGCTTAAACCTCAACACAGGAGCTGACCTTTTTCTGTTAACTGAAAATAAGGGAGAAAAAGGAGGTTTGATTCGTGTTTGTTTCAGTAAGTTTCAAATGCTGCTTGTGCTCTGCTGCCCCCAAGTAGAAACACTGATCTAACTTTCTCACACATGGTTTTGCTCTGAATTTTACAGTCTGTTTAGAAGTTACATGCATTGTACTAAATTCGTGGTGCTTGTCTCAGGGCCCTGACACACCAGACTGTCCTGCAATAATAATGTATTCTCTAGGAATTCTGCTTTGCCACGTTACTCTACAAAGGCCTCAAAGACAAGTTGTTAGCTTTTGTATGTGGTGCAGAAACATGCTGTGCAGGCAGCTATTAGGTGAAAGTAGCTGTACTGTGCCACATCACATTCTTGCAAGGCTGCCATGTTTCTTGCAGGGTTACTTCATTAGCAGTTGTTAAAAGTCCTGGAATCCCATGTGTCCCTATGCTTAATTTAAAGCACAGCTTCAGTTATTAGTGAATTATTCAGGGATTTCTGGGTTTGGGAGCCTTTTGTGAAAATGAGTTTAAGTGACATTCTCTTGGTTTCTGCTTCCATGTCAGCTGCTTATATGCTCAGAATTTATTTAGTGAGCTGCTGCTCAGAGACTTTTAGGAGACTCTCCATATGCTCTCATGTGGTGTTTTCCATCCAGTTCACAGCTGGGTCACTCAGTGTTCAAGTGATTTGTGTAAAGTTTCTTTGAAGTTAATTACTAAGTAAAGCTAGTCTAGAAAAGCATGCATGGTGATACACAAAGTCTTCATTTCAAAGCATGTTCAGGTCAGCAAATCCAAGATATGATTTCAGCTGGTGCATGGGTCTTTAAGGAAAACTGCTCCAGTTCAGCCTGGAGAAGAGAAGGCTGCGTGGAGACCTCATAGCAGCCTTCCAGTATCTGAAGGGGGCCTATGGGGATGCCGGGGAGGGACTCTTCATTAGGGACTGCAGTGACAAGACAAGGGGTAACGGGTTAAAAACTTAAACAGGGGAAGTTTAGGTTGAATATACGGAGGAAATTCTTTCCTGTTAGGGTGTTGAGGCACTGGAATGGGTTACCCAGGGAGGCTGTGAATGCTCCATCCCTGGCAGTGTTCAAGGCAGGTTGGACGAGGCCTTGGGTGAGATGGTTTAGTGTGAGGTGTCCCTGCCCATGGCAGGGGGATTGGAACTTGATGATCTTAAGGTCCTTTCCAACCTTCACTATTGTATGAGTCTATGATAAGCTTCTGAAAACCTTAGGGCCTACTGACCTAGGGCAGGTCCCTACTATGTCTGCCTCATGACATGGATAGCTAGAGTCCCAAGACAAAAATCATACTTTTCTATACAGGTTTTCTTTCTCTTGGAGGACAGATAGACTTCTGATTATGCTCTCCATGAGGAACCAGAAACTGTGTGCTCTGTTATGTATCCAGAGCATGCCCTGGCTTCCTGAGGTGAAGATAATGATACTTACAGAACTGTTCGAACTGTAGCTTGGAGGTGGTGAGAATAAATTATTTGTGGATGTTTTCAGCAATGATCTTAGAGCCATAGAATGATAGTATATGATATATAATATGCAGAATGTTCTTTCTAAAAAAATAGAAGAGGGGGTCTGCCCATTATCCGTACGGAGAGTCCAGTCTGTTGGCATGGCTCAGAATAAGGTTCTCAACCTTTTACTTTAACCATTAGGCTTTCCAGCCTTCTAACTGTGTTTTCTATTGAGGGTCCAATAATCTTGATTAATGTCTTTCCATTACATGCAGCTCCAGGCTAGATCCTTTCTTATAGTGTATATCACAAAGGAAAATAGCACAGAAGATTTGTCAGTCTAATTAGACTTTCACTGTCAGCTAAGGCAAATAAAATTGTCTCCCCCTTAGTCTTGCCTAGGTAGTTTCTTTTACGCTCATAGATAATAATTTGGGGGAGAAAGAAATAGCCCTTAATTTAGGTTTTGGTTCTTATAAGTCACTAGTGACATTTTCATCCCAAGACTGCAAAGTTCTAATGAAAAAAGAGCTTTTGATGAGTCTCTGCTTTAAAGACTGACTTCACCGGCCCATTGGTACCTCTGAGAATCACACAGTCTGGCTCTCATCCTTCCTTTTCTGTTTCTTCATCAACTATTTTTTCTTAAAAAGACCAAAGCCCCCAACCTGTACTATCTTTCAGAGTAGAATCCTTTCTCCTGTGCTACAGTCCTGTTGAGTGAGATGGTAAAGTTGCATTGCTGCAGTGAAGTTCACAAAATGGCATTTACTTCTTCACAGTCACATCTCTTCTGTGATAATTAAATGCTAACATGGTTTGGGCAAAGAAATAAAGCAGAGTTTGGAAGAAGGAATCCAAATGTAGGATAGAAAATTTTTGTGCAAACTACAGTAGGCTACAGACTGATTAATTCAGTAATACCAAATGACCTCTAAATGCTACACAAGCATGTAGTATGGAAATGGATTTAGTGCACACTGAAATACACAATGTTTGGTGTGTATTGGAGTAGCTGCCTAGGCAGAAACATGTATATGATATGAAAATGTTCTGTATAGGAAAGGATGAAAATGTTCTGTATAGTAAAGGATTAAAATGTTCTCCAAGTTTTAACTGGGTATTAGATGGGAGAGTGTTGTGGTGTGTTAAAATTATATTTTTTGGTATAGCGTTTAGGATACTCAGATTACTTGTAAAGCTCATATAATCTAAAATATAATCCTATACTTTCATTATTTCATTTATTTTCTGAAGAAGACAGATATGCTGCACTTCTGGAAGTGCCATAGTGAAGCCAGAGTTCAGTACCTTTCCAAAAAGAGAATGTGATTTTACTGTAATATTATTTTTACACCCTGTGCTCCCAAGTGCTGACAAGTACTGATGATAGAAATAAGATCAGCCTTGTATTTCTGCTAAGCACAATTACAGTAATAAAGAACACTGTATTTGTAAAACAGTTCATGCATATGCTAGCATATGCTGTCATTTGTTAACATTATCACTGGTGATATTTGAACATTTAACTTCGCAACCATTGTCGACTCCAACTGGAGACTGCTCTTTTGTTGCTCTTAGGGGGATTTGATTGCATGTGTGTGGCAAACTTTAGTCCCACAAGTTGACAGGTAGTATGATTTCTCAAAATATAGCTTACACTCATTCTTTGGATAACCTGCTTTTGTATAGTAGCATTGTCAAGGAGTCACTTCAGCCACTCCTGTGTGTGTGTTCTGCTGGCACACATGCTTTTATTTCTTCCATCTAACAGTTTACAAGAAGCTGGAGTTAGCTGATTCAGTTATGCAACTGTTGAGTTTACATTGCCTTTAATCTGCAGATCTGAACCATCATTTGGGACTTGCAGCAAAGTCTCAGCTGGTGTTTTTGACATATATACCCATTACTGTTTTACTGTTAATTTTGGAAATGAAGATTGGGCCCAGCGTATGGGGGGTTGGGGAAGTAGGGTTGGTCTAGCACTTTTCTAGAATTTCAGCACTTTTCTAGATTTTCTCTGATTTTTTTTTTTTAAATGTTGATCAAGAACTTAATGAAATATTTGCTTCCTTTTAGGTGACCAAAAAGCATGGCCTTTTCTGTAATTAAAGGATAAGAAGCTGTAATAATAGCTATAGTAAACTGATACCTACCTTCTTCAAACAGCCAGGCAGGCATACATTTCTCGGAAAGTACCCTTAATAACATCAGTATGTACTTTTCTTCTCAGGGCACGGTATCCATTTGTGTATTTAGACATGCCATTTGCCCTGCCAAAAAGGATTCTTGAAAGTCACGTGGAAGATTATTTTCAAAATCTGATTAATACAGTACTCATGAACTAAAGCTACTATAGTTGACCATACCTTTCACCGCAAACCAAACAAAAGAATAGGACAAACATGTTGTTCTAGGACAGTTGTGCAGTGGCAGTATATGAAAAAGAGGTTCAATTCTGCAAAAGGAAGTGCTTAGAAATAAATGGAGTAAAATCAATGGTTATAGTTCAAATATAGTTGGAGGCTTGGCTCACATGTTGTTATAGTATATCTGTTCTGCTTGCTATTTATATACTTCAGGGAAATGCCTAGAAGCTGCAGACATTACCAGAATACTTCCAGAGCATATACTTCCGTTATGTTTGAATGGCTTTTTTTACAAGACTGGCTGAGAGGTAGGAATGTACCTCTTACCTTTCCTAGCTCATATTCGTATGAATGCACAGAAATTAGAAACACACCCATGCTGTTGTGACAGACCCACTTTCTGAAACCATCTAATTAATGCTTCAAGGTTTCTATGGAATGATGGTGGTGTTAACTAGCAGGAACAGAAGAATTTCTGCTAGTTTCTTTTTCATCTGTGGGATGAGTTGTCACTGATTTGCAAGATGTGTCTGTCACAGTATAGCTCGTAAAAGTAGTGATTAGCAAGACAGGCTATACAACCACCAATCCTTTCTCTCTTCCCTTAGACAGCATAAAAGTAGGTGGGATGTTGTTAATTTTGATTGCAAAAATTACTTCTATTATATTCTAAAAGATGAGAATTTGTTTCAATTTCAACAAAATTTCAGCAGAAAAATAAAGCTGAAGAGGTGAGGGACTGTATCTCTGTTCTCTTGGAATTGTATGGGATGCTGTTGCTCCCCTTCTTTCTTATAGTGTGTTTTTGGAGAAATTTTTTTCCGTTGGCTTTTCACCCTTATAATGACTCATGAAGGGACCATGTTCCCTCATAATTACTCTGAGAGTTTTCCACTGGTGCTGTATTGCCTATTTTGCTGTGTCTTAGATTGGGTATGCTAAGGAAATTGATTTGTGGGTAAGGACATTTCCAGGGATCACCAGTAGTTTATTAGGAGGCATGAACCAAAGAGTTGGAAATGTTAGAAATGCTCTAATGGCTAAATGTATGAAAGTGAATAAAGGAAGGAAGAATTCTGAAGTGCAGACAAGTAACTAAATTCCAGAGGAAAAGATGCATCTGTCTTGTAGAGATAAGGGAAGGGAACAGCAAGATTTAAAGATTCACATGGATTTAAGATTCACATGGAGAGTGACAAGGCAGAGGTGGTAGGCTGATGGTTCAATGGATAGACAAAGGTTTGAAGAAGAGAGAAACTTGTACCCATATGGCTCAGTAACAGCTCTTCTACTTTTTAATCTGTTGTTATTTTCCATGCTCCATCTTCCCTGGGATTAAGACTAAGTCTTTTTTTTTGCCAAGCTGGCAAGTATTTAGTTCAGTAGAACTGCTGGCAGTGGGCTCTGAGGACCCATGGCTTCTTCCACAGCAGTCAAAGTCAGGCAGAACTGGACCTTCACACACTTTTAGTAAGATCATCTAAAAAACACCTCTTTCACTTGCAACAGCTCTTTTCCAGTAGCTGTTTCAGTGCAGGAAAACTCATTCTTAGTGTAAAAACAGTGAGGTCAAGTAAGGAGAAAAATTACTGTATTTTGTGTTCTAACGTCCTGGCAGTCGCCTCAGCAGCCAAGACATACACAGAGATTTGCACAAATAACTTGAATTTAACTTGGTCATAATGTCCTTTTTGTTCCTGGAAGATGACCTCCATTGAAAGTGTAAGGACATGAATGATTTTAATATGTGGTAACAATAGAGAACCATTCCTAACTGACTCCAACAGCATAAATATACAAAATGACAGATTATCCTGTGGCCTCCCTCCCTGCTGCCTAAGCACACATACACACTCAGTACTACACAGCAAAATTCAAATTGGTCTTCATGTTTTATCTGTTGCTTCAGTGATTAATGCTGCTCTTGCTGAGAGACTAATCGAAGAAGGGGAAATATGGAGAAAGGAACATATATTTCTTAGACTATCATTATTATTATTATTCCTTTAATATATTCTCCTCCTGTTAGAAGAACTTAACGTACTGATACAGCAGAAAGTGAGAGGTGAGAGCAGATTTGATGGCAAGAAGATGAATGGGGTAGGCCAAAGCAAGTGGAGCACAAGCATTTTGCAGGAGGTAAGCTGTCGAGCTGCTTTTGGGGTTGCTGCATTTTAGCTAGAAAACCAACAGGCTGTAACAGGCTGAGTACAGGTCCTGAACCAGGAGCTACTGTTTTTTAAGCCCTACTCAATTCACTCAGCAGCTGTCAACAAACCTCCTTCCTAAATGGCTCTTTTCCTCCCCTGAATAGTAAAATAAGGATGCACTGGTCCTTGGTCTGTCTCACAGCCAAGTTCACAGGCACTATTGTGGTAGTATGGATAATATTTTGTAAAGTGTTGTATTCCTTTCCGTCCTGCCTGTTCCTTGGATTAGGTCTTTCACAGTGGTACTATGACCTTGTAGTTCCAGTTTGATCCTAGAGATGGGTGCAGCATAAAGCAGAAAATTTAGTCTGTGCTGTGTCAAAAACAGAAATAGATGCTTTGAATGAATATGACTTAGATTTAAGTAGGAGACTGTTTTATGAGTGAGTAGGAATGAATTCCATTTACATGTTTCCTCAGAAGCTTAAAAAAAAAAAAGATACAGTAATTAAGAAGTCACACCTTATTTTGTTTTCCTTTTGAGAAGAGGAATACAGAAAGGAGTACCTCTAATAAATGAATATTGTTTGGTATTAAGGGCCATGTTGTCACTCTCCTTATTTCAGCATTTGGCTGTTTTAACAAGTGTGACTACTCATTTCCCTAAATATACTCTTGTTTTGATGAGATAGTGATGGACATCAAAAAATAAATTAGAAATAAAGAGGAGTGATGATACGTACCCTACAGAAGTGTTTGTTTTTTTTTTTTTTCCTAGGATCAGTATTCCCTGGACTTTCTGTTTTACTGCTCTTTGCTGTGGATATATCAGCATAATGTCCTCTTCCTTCACAGAGTAGGCTCAACACTTGAAAGCATCTTTAGAGTCCAAATCTTAAGCATAATTATTTTAGCTCCCAATTACAGTATCACACAGTATCACAGTATGCTAGAGATTGGAAGGGACCTCGAAAGATCATCTAGTCCAATCCCCCTGCCGGAGCAGGAACACCTAGATAATGTTACACAGGAATGTGTCCAGGCGGGTTTTGAATGTCTCCAGGGAAGGAGACTCCACAACCTCCCTGGGCAGCCTGTTCCAGTGTTCCGTCACCCTCACTGAGAAGAAGTTTCTTCTCAAGTTTAAGTGGAACCTCTTGTGTTCCAGTTTGAACCCATTACCCCTTGTCCTGTCATTGTTTGCCACCGAGTAGAGCCTGGCTCCATCCTCGTGACACTCCCCCTTTATATATTTATAGACACTAATAAGGGCACCCCTCAGTCTCCTCTTCTCTAAACTATAGAGACCCAGCTCCCTCAGTCTTTCCTCATAAGGGAGATGCTCCACTCCCTTAATCATCTTTGTTGCCCTGCGCTGGACTCTCTCCAGCAGGTCCCTGTCCTTCTTGAACTGAGGGGCCCAGAACTGGACACAGTATTCCAGATGCGGTCTCACCAGGGCAGAGTAGAGGGGAAGGAGGACCTCTCTCGACCTACTAACCACCGCCCTTCTAATACACCCCAGGATGCCATTGGCCTTCTTGATTATATTTAGGCAGCAGTTAATCCTGTTCTCCACTAGAGCAATGTTTAACACTTGTATCAGCATGTGGGTCTCAAGTGCCCTGGTTTGTTTCATTCTTTTAACCTCATTCGAGATATTGATAGAAAAGCAAGCTAGAACTGATTCTGTACCCCTGATACGTTCAACTCCTCCACTCACGTTAGTCCCATATATGTCTCCCAGTTTACATACACTACTTAAGTAGCCCTCTCACTGTGTTGCCATTTACACTGGGACACTTCAAACTTGTGTAATGAATTGATCTTGCACTTGTGAGCGATAGTTGTTCAGGTGACTGCTGCTGTCATCTGCTTGTCTCATCTTGAGTTTTAGCAATTTGTGAGAATGAAATTTAGAAATGTAGATATGCCAGGCAGGTCAGAATATACATCCTGCTCCTCTGGAGTCCCTGAAGGCATTCAGCTTTAACAGTGCCAGAAGAGTATCTGTGCAGCAAAACTTACAGGCTTGCTCCAGAGCCAGGAGGGCAGCTGGTCCTGCTCTGTCAGAGCTGTGTGCAGGGGCTGTGGATCAGCCACCCGGTAGGATTTCAGCTGCTAGATGTATGGACTCCAACAAATAAGAGTACCAGGGCGGAAAGGATAGATAAATGGGAGGAAGAGTGAGGGTTGTATGTCATGTGAATGCCTCAGAAAGAACTACTGCAGTGGGACCCTCTCCTGTAGAGGACTTCCTCCACCCCCACATCTGACCAATTGTGAGGTATCGTTGCTTGTCTGAAGATGAATAATTCTTTGGTGCTCAGATGGCTGATTACGCATTGTCCTTCTGTTTATGAACTCAAGCACAGCAGAGGAATTTCTGCTTGCTTGGCTGTAGCATTTGTTGCCCTGGCAAGAAGCAACGACCACTTAAAATCTACTGTGAAAATGCTTTGTGTCTCTCTGGCTGCCTCTCAGATAATATTTGAGGCTTACAAGTTGTTTGCTTTGCCTTTTCTCAACTGAAGCCTTGGGACTGGTGTAAGCTTCAGCTTCATGTGATTCCCAGAGGAAAGGGTGCAAGAAGGTTGACAAAAACTGGAAAGGAAGGCTGTGGATTGCTAAGGACCAGGATCTGCAATGTTTACTTTGGCCTCAGGAAATGCTGTAGCAACTGGAGTGAGTTGCAGCCCTGCAGTCTGTGCCTTGCTCTTTTTATGATGGTTTAATGCACAGCACAGCTCCAGCTAGATCCCTAGATCAGATTCTGAGTCTGAATTGCTCTGTCACTTCCACAAGGGCAGGTTTTCTTCAGTGGGGCTTGGGAAGCTCTTCTGCTTGCAGCTCTTGGCAGGGATTTATGCTCTCCTCCTTACTATTTTAGTGATGGATGCTAGGTGTCAAAGGCAGCCAGAGAAACAGAAAGTTAAATGGCATTAAGGCTTCTGCTGGGAGGGGAGAAATAGGGTGAAAGGAGGGCAATATCATCACCTTTCCCAAGAGAGCTGCAGATTGAGCAGGGCAGAGGATGTAAGTAGCAGACTAGAAGAGCAAAGATCGTTCTAGAGGCAGAAAGAGGTAATGGCACAAGCTGGCTGTCCCTTTTCTGTCTTGTTTGGTCACTTTGAATTTACTGACAGTTTTTCTTCCATTCAGTGATTTAATGGAAGAAAAAGCTAAAGGTCAGTATGATTTTGGGATTTGGGCTTTTGTAGCTTTTTTTCTGTTAGCTGTTCCTCCCTTGCCTTTTTGTCCTTCTAAAGCTGACAGGCAACTTCTATGGTGGCAATGAAAAATGACAGTGGTTAGGCAATGATGTACCCCATTTTTTCCAATAGGACATTACAGAGGAGACAAGAGGAGTGATTACTATTATCCATAGGTACAGCTAGGCTCCATCTGGCAAGTTACATTTGCGGTACCTATTCTGTATATTTCCTTGGCATCTGAGAGCTTTTCAGGTCAGGAGCCCATCTACTGCCATGGTCCATAAATTTAGACTAAGAATGTGAGGAGAAACAGTGAATTATTAACTTAAAACCTAGAAATCAGAAATCCACTTGTTAATTACATTTCTTTGCGACAAAAATCCTCTCCTTGTATGAGTATATTTTATTTATATGACTGATAACTTTCACTCTATAACTGCATGGAGTTTAAAATTATGGCTAAATCATAACTTTATCATATTGCAAGTCAAGGCATTATTTGGCAGTCTTGTGCAAACTCATATATAGAAGACAAAGACTTTTTATAAAAAATAGTCCAGACTGCTGTCATTTTTCTTCTGTTTTGCTGTCCAGAAAGACCTGTTAAAAGGAAAAAAAAAAAAAGTACTTTCTGAAAAAGGGGAGGCCTGGTTTTCTTTTTGTAAAAGTAAAACTGAATTAATAACTTATTTTGTTTATTTTTTATCACACATGGATTAGTTTTTCAATTTTACTTGCATGAAAATATGTGGTCTGGAAAATAAAGTTTTCTTTTTTTGACATGCATAAAAAATGACGGTAAAACCCATGAGTTTTGTCTTCAAAATTGTCAAAAATATCAGTGACCATGAATGGCCACACTCACTGTTCCTAGAAGCAATTTTTCTTAATTGAAAACCTTCACATAAGAAAATCTGGAATAATAGAAGGGAGGCTGTGTTTGTGAAAATGGCTGTTCCTTCTGAAAACACCAACCAATGCTTTAACAAAAAATTCATATCACTGGAACACGTGCTACTGGAATTTGAACATAGATCCTGGAAGAGATACAGAGAAGTTAATTGTGAACTGTCCTGTAACTCTGGTATGGTGTCTATAGTGGGACTGTTTTTTCTGGTCACTGCTTGTAGTGATTGCTCATTTAACTAGATCATGTTGTTCCAGGTGCCATTTCTGCTCTATTTTAATGCATCTGGCTTGATTTTCATTTGCACAGAGCAGTAAAGTTTGGGCTGTAACCCACATGGCAGCATCAGAAAGCCAATTTTAACTTGATTGACCTTCTTTGGCGTCAGACTATATGCAGTGGTTCAACCATTCCTAGTCCTAGAAGCAGAATTTGCTTTCCTACATGTGTGTAATTTGGGGAAACTTGTAATTCAGTTGGTGCCTTTGACATAATTCCAAGTAGAGGGAGTTGTGTAAAGCAATCTTTTCAGCCAAATCTTGCTGTATAGAGCTGTGATTCTTTGTTCTGTAGCAAGGTAAATGGGTGGATTTCAAATCCCTCAACTGAAGGCTTCAGACTCAGGGATGGACCATGTGGCACCTGCTGGAGCGCTGTGGGCATGCTGACAGTAATGAAAACAGGCATTAACAAAATTTCTTTCTGAAGCACCTTGCAAACTGTATCTAAGGATTGTATTTTTCTTCATCACAGAAATACAGCTAATTGTAGGTTAGCACCTAATTGTTGTTTAATAATGTATGGCTAAATCAGCAGTAGTTTGGGACAGCAACTAAAGATGCTTTCAATATGGCTGTGAAGCAAGAAGCAAAAACATGCAGGAGCAGGATATAATTAACAAAGTTTTCATTGCATCAGGACACCCCTAAATCAAATATTTAAGAAATGGTTGTTAAATGATCTTAAACGATCTTAAGAAGAGTATTACCTCAACAATAGTCCCTTCTGACATGCAAAATTATGTGCACCCGTTTGCATTCCTTGGCTGTACTTTGTGTCATTTGTTAACAAGTGCAAGCTATTCTCATTGGCAGGGACAGTAAGTGGCTTGGGTTTTTTCTGTCAAGGAAAGACAGGTAGATGTGAACAACAGTGAAGCAATGTCCAAACTAGGTCTGAAAGGCAGTGGAAAACATTCTCCATATTAACTTGTCATATTGCTTATTGAGAAGGAGAGAATACTATCTCAGATGAACTGGTTCACACATGACCCCATATTAGCATAGTTGTTATGAGGTTATACTGCGGCTGTCTTCAGAGGTAGCTGGGGTTCAGATTGGCACAAGTAAGCAGACAATGCAAGTGGTCAACTTCAGTGGCAGGATCAGAGACAACAAAGCTTCAATGTTGAGGACTTGAAGGCTTTCCTTACCAAATTTTGTCATTTAGTAGGTCATCGTTCACATGTCTCTGATCACCCTTTTAAGCTGCCTCTTGGCAGAGATGGCAGACAAGAACACACACTTGTGACTGAGTTGCTTCAAGTCACAGCCTGTGCTGCAGGGTCATCCCCTTTAGATGAGCAGGTTACACTGCACACTGGTTCCTTAAACGGAGCTGGAGAGGAATGGACACACGGTCTTCTTCATTGCCCTTGCTGCAGGGACAATAACCTCTGGCTGGTGCATGAGGAGGACAGCTGGGGATGCTAACATCTTCAACCATTGCCGCAAGTGTAAAAAATCGTGACGGTCAAAGCTTTTCATTATAAATGAGGCTATTTCTTAATATGTCAAGGCTTTTCAATGTCCTTGGAATGCTTTACTGAAGTTTCTCTACATAACATTACATTCTGTAGTAACAAATGGAGACATGTATCCAAAGCTTTCAGTGGGATACAGTACTTGCTTCAGCACAATATCCTTTTTCCCTAGATGTATTCACCTAATAACTTATTTCTGGATCCGCTATTCCTTCTGTGACAGTTCTGCTACTTTGAAGTCCTTCTTGAACCGGTGAAAGATTTTCATTAGCTGTCAGGAGTTTTCATTAAAATGATCTTTGGCTTTGACCTCTTACGCTGAGATCTCACATTCTATGTTGGCATCCCATGAGAATGGTTTGTTCATTGCTCCTTCTGTACCAGGCTAAAATCTTACAGCTTCTGAGGAATTTCTTTCTCTTTAAAAAAGATAAAGTCAGGTGAGCCTAATTATTTCCCTACCCAGGAGTGCAGTGTTTCTTATTAAAATACACCTTGAGTGGCACACCTGCATGGTCCTCTTGGTAAGGCTGAGATGCTTGCTGTGGTGTTCAAGCTTCTGTGAAAAAGATGAGTTCACACATGCTTTCCAGGCTTTCCTGTGTTGTCTTTATCTTCAGACCTGGAAAATAAATCAAAGAAGAACCATTCATGTCAAACTGTTTTGTTGTTTTTTTTTTCTTGTATATTAAAAAAGGCTTTCTGAGATATGGAGCACTTCTGAATGACCTCTGCTGTTCTTTCTGAAGCCGCTCTGCTGTTGAGCCTGTATGTGCTGTCACTGGCAGATGTCTCCCTGCAAAGAGTTTGCAGTAACGTTGTTAGACTGCCAAGGCTCTGGCTTAACCTTTTCTGTCTCAGCTTGTATCTTTTGTTTTTGTTTTTTTTCTCCCCTCTCTTGCCATGACATCACATCACACCACAGTGTCTTTCTCCTTTGTAATGCAAGTCTCTTAACTTTCCACAACTCCTGACTGCTTCTTCAGTGCTTCCACCACTTGTTTATCGTAATGTCAGCTGAATACAAATCTTATCCACTGTTATAAACTCAACCAAATGGAATTGCTTTTCGAAGTCCCACAAATGCTAGGGACCCTGAAAACAACCCTGCCCCTTTGAACAGGGTGCACCCTTCCCATATCCAGCAGATTTGTGAAGTGCAAAGAGGATGAAGCTCTTGCCTGGGAGAATGGGAGGCATTAATTTGATTGACAGGCCTAGCAGACAGTAGCCAAGACTGTGAAATGGGCAAGAGATTTCAAAGGACATGATTCTATGACACTTTTACCTGCCCAGTGCATCTGCTCATGGATTTTGCATGTGTGTGCTATATTTCTCTTGGGTTCTGTCCCTGGATGTTGATTCCCAGAGCATGAGAATTGACTGCCTTACAATATTATCCTGGCTAAAGTCCCTGCAAGCACTGTTTGTAAGAACACCTAATCCTTCCAAAGATGTTTACTATTCAATTAGCCATGGTAATACAGCAGTAGTTTTCACAAAATATAAAATATTGCTGTTTATTTGTTTAAAATCAGTTGCTTTTTTATTTGGTTAGCCTTAGCTTTTTCTATTATAGAATAGGACAAATGGGACCCTCTGGTCAACTATAGTTGTTATTTGATTTTTTTCTGTGATCCAGTCTTTCTCTTTTTCCAAAGTAATCCATCCTCATCCATGAGAACCTGCAGCCTAAAATTTAGTGTATACCAGAGAATCAGGTTAAGTCAGCCTTCATGCCTCTGTCTAGAATGCTGTCACTCACCTGTAAAAGCTAACTTCAAAGCTAAGCCTCATGTAACTTCACTGTAGTCACAGTACCTCTATAAAGAGGTGAAAACTTAAGCTACCTATAAACGAGAATAACCTGATTCTCTTCTTTCAAACCGAAATGAAACAAAACTGATGTGAATTAGAAATAACTGTGTACAAGAGAAGTAATGAGAATGAATGGGGAAACAAGCTTCTACTCTAGTTGTTACTTTATACTAGCCTTTTTTTTTTTTTTTATGCTTTCTCTTGGAGGCGCAATGACAAACTCAAGATCCATCTTGTAACTATCTTATGCCACCTCATGATGGTTTAAGAAATGCATTGTGTGGGCTACCCAGTGCAGCCCAAAGACTGTTTCTTTTCCATAAGTAAAGTAGGACTTCATTTAACCATTCATATAAAGTCTATCCATCAAGGATTCTTTGACTGCTGCAGAAATGGTTAGCTATAATAATCTGGGATTCTGAGGATTGTTGATTTTTCCTTTTGCTTCCTGCCACTTGCTAGTGAGGACTTCCTTTCTCCTGAGGAAAGTGCCTGTTAGGCAGGAAAGCTGTGGTCTGAGCACTTTTATGTTGAATGGGGAAACCCCACATTTGTTCTGGATTGCTTATACTCAGAGGGCTCTTTTGCAATAGCTTTATTTGGATTGCTTATTTCCAGCGCAAAACCATTATTCTGCTCCCAGAAGTGCTTGAGATCACTCTTGCTGTCCAAGAAATATGTGTAATACATGGACTTCAAAATGCACAAGTTTACTTCACTGAGTTCCTTCTCAAGATCACATAATACTAGAAGTATACCAAGCTTAGTGCTTCCTCATTTATTCCTTGTGCCATTTGTCAGCTTTGAGCAACATGCTGTCATATGTGTCTCTGCTGGTATGGTTTTACATTATAGATAGATGTCTACAGACATGCAAAGTGTGACTGTCATAATGCTGAACTTCAGCAACAGAGAAGTTAGCTGGATAGTCATAGCTAGTACTTAAAATCCTCTTTATAGCTGAGAGAAAGAGATAGGTATTTCTAGAGAGAGATCATCCTAAAATAGATGCCTAACTGAGGAGGAATTAACTGCCCCCTGTACATCCCTATGACTGTAAAAGGAACCAGGAAAGCTAAGGGAGGGCAAAACTAAACAGACAACTTCTGCAGTCTTCTTCTCTATTATAGACCTGTAGATAGGACACCAGAATCAACTCTCTAGGCCTGAACAATATGAATATAGGAAACCATTATAGGAAAACCTTACATGAGTTACTGGGTCAAGTCCCTCAGCTATTACAGATACTGTTTTTCTATGGTGTCTTCAATAATTTTTTGTTCCCAGACTTTGCCTGACATTTCAGCATAATATTGCCCAAAGTGTTTTAATCTTGCTATGCATATCTTTCTTCCTTATGAAATGTGGGGTTGTTATTTCCTTTTCTTTTTCTTCTTTTTTAAAGTATTTTCAGATGTATGGCTGAAAAAATGCTAATTAATTGTTTGTATTGGTACTATTGCATTATATCTAACAGATCTTCCTCGCCACAGGCCTAAAGAAACCACCTCTCAGCTGATGCATCTTCATGGAGAACAGTGCAGAACCCTGGCCATAACAAATGCCCTTCTTTGGGATGATTTTTCTTTATTTAATGCACCAGAAACCCCGCAGGCAGAGTCAGGAGTAATGAGCTGCTTTTTGGACCCTGTGTGAATTAATACTGCCTTTGACAGGACTTAGTGTGCAAACTTGCAAATTGAAAGTACATTTGTCTTCACTCAGAAGCATGGTCATGTGGTAAAATGGGTGCTGTCTGCCCTCAGCCTGGAGCTGCAGAGATATATGAAAATGTGTGTACAGCTCAGTACTTGTCAGTGCTGGGATTGAAGGTAACCGCAGCAGAAGACGAGCTGTACATGCCCTGCTGCTATTCTGAGCTGTGTAAAAATAACTTCCATCTTCTTTTGAGTGCTGTCTTGTCCTGCCCAGCAGTGTTCTTCCTTATGCAAGCCAGCAAAAACTCGGTAGCATTTCTGGGACAAGGCTGTGCTTTTGACTACAGAGGTGCAGGCTATGCCATAGGTGCTTGAGAAAACTGGGTGCATCTCCAGCAAATGGGTATTGCCTGACGCAATTATTCCAGTGCAGAGAACTTGTATGGCTCTTCTCAGTGGCCAGAGTCACCGAAAGAGCATTGGTTGTAAATTACAATGGCCACTCAGACTTGTACTTTTTTATTCTCATTCAAAAGCCACCTGTGTCCCTCCATCTTGCAATGTCACAGATTAGGGTAAAAGGAAGACTAGCTTCTTTGGGTTGTTACATTTGTTTAATTAAAAAGACATTAAAGAAAAGGAAAAAGGCTGGCCTGAGCTCTAGATCAGAGATAAGAACAAATTAATAGGGATTATGAGCACTTGGGCTTTCAAACAGAATGTGGTATCAGTTTTGTTAGGCCCGTTTTTTATACACAGGCAGGTTACATTGCTGAACTCACACTTACTCTTTTTAATAAAGAATTTACTGAAAGCTTTGTTACAGACAGGTGTACCGCATAATTATAACAGTTGTACCACGGTAAAGCTGTGGCCAGCTGATCCTTTGTAGGTTTTGTTCCGTTTGTTCCACTTGCGTAATTAAGTTATTTATTTGAGCTATGTAAAAGTATACTTGCAGATACCAGTACCATGCCAGCATGAGATTGTGTAGTATCTCAGGGTTACCAACAGCTACCAAATGCTGTTAGTAGCTGTTTGAACTGTCAAAACTGAATGTAAATGTTGGACTATTATTTGAGGGGATGTTGAAAAATAAAATGAGGTGTATTACTAAATAATACCAGTTTGGATTAAAATATTCAAACTTTTAATGAGAAGGGAGAGAATTTTCAGTCAATGTAATTTCTTCACTTCAGTGTTTTATTCCTGTATGACAATGACTTTCTGTCACTCTATAACGAGTTCCAGTTACCTCTTATCAGCCTCTGCCTTCTCTTACGTCTGGTATCTGCGCCACACAGGAAGAGGATTATTGTTATTCTTAAATTAATTCTGGCAGTAATTTTTAATGCCTGGATAATTTGTTTGTTTCTTAGCTTCTGTAAAAGCTTCCCTCTATAGAGCCTTCGTTTTATTTAGAGGCCGAAAGAAAATTCTCCTTTAACATTCTCCTTTTGCAAACCTAAAACTCCCAACTAGTTTTGTCATCTCCTCACAGCACTGCTCTCAAGATAATTTTACCTCTTGCTTTCTTAATTTTTGCTGAATATATAAGAAACCCTGAGGCTGGAATGTTGTGTTTCCCCTCTCTATTGAGGCGAGTGTCTCAGAAACTGACTGTCCCCAGCTGGAAGGACCTTAAAGGTGGTTCAGACTTTGAGCGTCACAACTTCTAATACTTCCTTGGTTATTAGGTGACAAGCTTCTGCATTGCTGGCATGTGTAAGCATCAGTGATACTGTACTCACTGAGGTGGAAGGAGTGTTTTAAAATAAAAGATGATTCATTTTTGTTAGTATATAGGTTTTCCTTAACCCCTTGAAGGCTTCACCTGCTTTTGAAAGACAGCTGTAAATAAGTCGTGAATAAGAAAGAGACTGTATTTCCTGCCTCTAGATTTCCAGAACTAATCCAGTGTTAGTGACTAGTGGTTGAGAGTCAATATAATTTGTAAGATTTCTGTGGCTTGTGTGAAATGAGTGGGTAGGTATTATATTATGCCATAATCCATAGCTGATTTAGTGCACTTGGCTGTGCATTTAAGCTGCTGGAGCCTTTAGTAAACCTACCACTGTTGAGGTGTGAAGCAGAAATGGAGCTCCTAGTAGTAAAACTAACCTGTGGTTTAGTAGAATTGATTCTTCATTTGTCAAATGTGGCACTGTAGTAGCCATCTGCTGCACAGGAGCATATCTGCCATTTCCTTCCTCAGTTCATCACCTCTCCATTTTAGATTCATTTTTTCCCATGCTGAACTTGTAACTATTTCTGTAGCACAACTTCCTGTAGTCAAGACACTAGAATACTTAAAGCATCTTCTGGCACCATTTTCTCTTCACCAATGCTTTCCTCAGAAAAAGACTCAGTAACCCATCTTCAAAGGCTAAAGAGTGACTGGCAGCCTGCATAGCTCTCACAGGGCTTAAGCAAAATTGAGAATATAACCCTGAAATTCCTAGCAACAATCTAGATAATTCAGGTAGCTCACATGCCTATGCAGCCAATAAGAAATGGGGTAAACACAAAAGTTGGTCCATTGTCAACATCTGCTATGTCAGCCGGGATGCCATCTTTGACTAGACATCTGAGCCACTGCCACAGGAGATTTTACAGTCTTATGGAATGAATTGGAAAACTCCAGTATCCTGAACTTTCCTTAATAACTAGACAAGTTATTCTTTTCAAGAAGAGTCACAAGCCTGGAAATTCAAGTGGAAGTGCAGCTGAAAGTAGATCACCCAGGAAGCTTCTAGTTACCTAATTGTTTGATTTGTGGTCTTTTTTTATATTGTTGCTGTTGTGAATATCCCAGAGCACACCTGAAGTACCCTGCCAAAGGACTAACTGCAGAGAATACTTCTGTATGAATAGGCAAGGTCCTCAGTGAAGCAGCTCTGCATAACCCCTTGCTGCACTCTCCTGCCTAGGGAGGATGTTTGCCAATGCACAAAACCAACGGAAGACAGTCCAGTAGCAATGAACTGAAGGTTGGAGAGCCCTATTTGACGGTGGCGTGCCACTGTCTGTTGTCTAGCATTTTCAGCCAATGGATAATGACTTCCCAGAGCTAGTTGTGCTGCACTAGTACTTGAGGAGATGATCACATTAGCTTAGGAATGACATAAATATATGGAAGCACTGCCACAGTGACTTGTTTGTTTCAGGTCAAGGCACTCCGAATGCCCCTAGGTAATTGTATCCAGTGAAAACACTGTCTGCCCTGACCATTAAAGCTAAGAAATTGTGTTGCAACCAGTTACACACTTTTTTTTGTGTGTGCTTTTTCTTTCCCTCTAATTTATGCACATCATTGGTAATGCAAAGCCTTTAATTTTACAGCTAAGATTAGGCAATTTTTCCCTAGTAATTGTTATTTTGTTCTACTAACAGATAGATATAACATCAAAGGGAGATTTTTGTATGGTCTTCTATTTAATGGTTAGTGAATTGAATGTTAGTGAAAAGCACTATACTTTGGGTACTGATCTTGTATTTTTAGCCAAATGATGTGAGCATCATTGACAGTAGTAGGGTTTTATAGTTTATTTGGTTTAGTTTATTGAAGAGTACCATGACTGATCCAGTTTTAAAACCTCTGCCAAAATGTCAGTGATTTATTAATTCGTTCCTTGTGGTACACTGAGGTTTTTACAAAAACACTTTTCATAGCTTCAGAGTATATTACATTAGCAATCACACTTCTGCACACTCATATTTTGAAAGCCTAACTTTTCTGAAAGGGCTTTTCTGCCCTTTTCTGAAATATCCCAATATCGTAAATATTAAGGGATATAGCCTATAACCTAAGAAGCCTCCTAACATGAGAAGGAGAGTTAAAGCCTCTAAATCTGAAATGACCAACTGAAATCTTGTTCACAGCGACGAAATGAGGAGCTTGATTGCTGAAATGCTCTCACTGTACTTTCCTGTATGTGTACAGATTGAGAACGTAGCCAGAGTGGGCATTGGACTGTTCCCTCAGCACTTTTATGCTGAGGCCAGTGATATATGTCTTTAGGGAATAAAGTTATCTTAACAAAGGATATTATTCCTGAAGAATAGGATTATGACCTACTGATATAAGGGAGTATGTAATGAGAAATCTAGGTTTTAGCACTATTGAAATTCACAATTGCCAGACTTTTTCAAATAAACATGCTATAAATACACAAAAGGTTCTTTTGTTCGTTTTTTTTTTAAGAATATTTTCAGTGCTGGATTTGATGCTATTGATAGCTGAGTTGAAAAAATGTGCTATCAGCTCGGCAACACATACAGGTTTTTCATATACTTCTCTTGTGCAGCTGTCAATGTGGTCATACACAGAAGAGCAGAGATGGTGATTCTCCATCAAATGGCCATCCTGCTGTTTTTTGTAATATTGCCAGTAAGAAGCCTATGAAGTATGGCTTCTGCTGCACCATAGAATGATTAATCACTGGCTGGGAAAGAAGAGCTGCTTACCTCCCTGTTCCTTGTAGAAATAGCAGAGCTTTGACATGTAGGTTAATGTCAGCATAACAGGCACTCCCAAACTCTCTGATAACTGGGGGATACTCAGCAATGTTTCAGGAGCAGAAAGCCATATTTAATTTGCATATGAATTCACATACATATTTTAGCCGTAATGTATTCCTGAAGCAATACTGCTTTGTGCTCTGCTGTTCTGTAAGAAACCACCAGCTACTGAATCAACACCATTTACACCAGAATATCTTTATCTTCAGTGAATCCTGACTCTGCAGAGTGTGTCCTCTGATCTTAGCTTCCTGACCTATTTGCTCCCTCATTCTTGTGAATGACTCAAAACTGCAAGAAGGAAGAATATTTCCATCTCCCACCTCTTCTAATAGCTAGTGGTCACTTTGTCTCCTGAAACCAATATTTCTTCTCTCTAGCTAACTCTCACCCAGGATCATTGTTTCTATGAGAGAACAGCCGAGGACAAAGGGAATGATCTTCCTCCTTCCTCTCTACTAAAGGAAAATATGTTTTCCAGGTGAATAGGTTGGGCTGATGAAGTGAGAGAAAACAATTGTTTCAGCTGTATAGTCATTGCCTTTAAAATACTGCTGTAATGCACTCAAATTTTGCAATAGTGTGGTACAAGAGTTCTCTCATATAGAACATCTTCTCTACCCTGGTCTGAATATAAGACAATAACTATAAACAGAGTAATAATGTAGGTTTCTGTGGTCATTGCTAGATGTGAGTGCAGGACGCTGATTCTGAACAAGATTATCTGATCTGCTACAGTAGGAGACTGAATAAGAGATGAGAGAAACCAGTGTTCTCTCCAGATACATAATGGGACAGGCTATTATAACTGGAGGAACTGATTGATGCTCTGATGTACCTAAGCAAATGCTGTGCTACCTAGTGATTGGTTTGAATACTTAGTAGAAAATTGGAAGACATGGCTTAACAAGGTGGCAGGAATGTCAGTTATCAATTGGAGTCTTTCAAAAAGACAATTTTCTTGTTGTTTTTTATATAGTGGCTTCTACACTGTGCCCTGTCACAGATTCTGGTTTGGTGGTTTTGTTTTTTTTTTCTATCTGGCAATGTAGCGTTTTCCCTAAATAAAGAAATCCAAGAGCGGAGGACTAGTGTTCTCCTACAATACATGTCCTCAGTTGCCACTAAATATTGAAGTCTGGCTTGGACTGAGGCCAGAATAGATGCCTCCAGACTGCACAGCTTTGAAGCACATGGAAACTAGATAAGTCACGTATGAAAATCAAAGTTTATTGGTTTTGTAGTCAACAAAGAAAGAAGCAATCAAAATTAGAAAATCAGAAATAGGAAGTTCAGACTTGGCTTTCTCAGAAATCAAAATACTTTTAACCAATATGTATAATTTCTACCCTTTTTCCTCTAAAGACACCATCCTTAAGAAGTGTTCAGTATTCCTTGAAACATGTAATTTAAAACATTGCTTTGAAATTATATTAGCTAAGTAAAGGGAAACTGGAATAAAATGCTTCTATTTGTCTTCATGGCTAAACAACTTTTACACATACACAAATATATATGGATATATAGGAAACATATATAGGTTATCACAGCACAAAATTTACAGGTTCAAACTTAAACAGGGGAAGTTTAGATTAGATATAAAGAAGAAGTTCTTTACTGTGAGGGTGATGAATCATAGAATCATAGAATCATAGAATAGTTAGGGTTGGAAAAGACCTTAAGATCATCAAGTTCCAAGCCCCCTGCCATGGGCAGGGACACCTCACACTAAACCATATCACCTAAGGCCTCATCCAACCTGGCCTTGAACACTGCCACGGATGGAGCATTCACAACCTCCCTGGGCAACCCATTCCAGTGCCTCACCACCCTAACAGGAAAGAATTCCCTCCTTTTATCCAATCTAAACTTCCCCTGATTAGGTTTTAACCAGTTACCCCTTGTCCTGTCACTACAGTCCCTAATGAAGAGTCCCTCCCCAGCATCCTTATAGCCCCCCTTCAAATACTGGCACTGGAATGGGTTGCCCAAGGAAGTTGTGAATGCTCCATCCCTGACGGTGTTCAAGACCAGGTTGGACAGAGCCTTGCGTGACATAGTTTAGTGCTTGGTGTTGCTGCCCATGGCAGGAGGGTTGGAACTAGATGATCTTAAGGTCCTTTCCAACTCTAACTATTCTATGATTCAAAATTATTTTTAGATGAGCCACTGCCCTGCTTTGTTATGTTGGATTCATCACTGGAACTCTAACTTTCTTGTTGTAAAGTTCTTAAAATGTTGAAGAAGAATTCAGTTTATTATTTTTGAGGATAGGTCTTCTTTTCCCATTGGATTTGTCTGCAGAAAACCTCTGTCCCTGCATCTCAAAACCAGCCTGATACTGGCCTTCACGCTTTCATTACAGCTAAATCACTTTGCAGTCGATCATTTCCAATGGTAAAAAAGTGTAAAGACATGTATTAAGAAAATTCCATCAGGCCAGTTCTGCTGCTACTCCTGTCCGCAGGACTTAAAAAGTCTGAAACTTGTTTTCTCTGCAAATAGGTTAATGGTTGGACTCAATGATCTTAAAGGTCTTTTCCAACCTAAATGATTTTGTGATTCTGTGATCTCTCCTAGGATAATGCTCCATTAAATTGATGGTCATGAAATGCTTTGAGACTGGATGAAAATTAAGTGCATAGGAGAATGGGCAGGGTTCTTATCTCTGTTCTTCCAGGATAGTGCAATATCAGGTAGGAGGCATAGGAGCAAGAAGCACCCAGGCACTCAGAGGAGAAAGTTTTATAGAACAACCTTAAACTGAAACTGTTCCACTGAGAGACGTTATAAAATGCTTTCAGTATAGTATGCTAGGAGCGTGGATCATTCTGCTCAAAAAGGGGAACAAAGTCAGGGAAATAGGTTGAAAGTGTATGTGGTGATCATCTGCTGAAATCGTTCAGTGTATTTGTTGGGAACTATTTCAGCAGTTCTGACAGCCTGCCTGAAAGCATCAAAACACTCTGAACCACACAGGTATCAGCAATGGTAGCAGAGAACAATGCTCTTAGACTCTTAAGTTATCTGAAACTCTATTCCAGGAAGCATGCTTTTTCTCAGTTTCCTTGATAACAACCCCTTTCAATCTGGGCTTCTACCACAATACACTTCTGACATGCTTTTGAGGTAGATATGTACTCTTCTTTCAGAGACAGGAAAGCTCAAGTGTTTTGCTGAAGGCTGGATGGTGAATCAGTGCCAAGCCAGAGGATGAATCCAGAGTAGCTGACTCAATTCACTTAACTCTGATGAGATGGTGCTCTCTCTAATGGATGCAGTCTTATCAGCTGCTGCTTACAGCTTAAAATAGGCAGCGAAGGAAGTATTTTACATAGCGTAGTGCCACCTTATTTCCTCAGTGTCATGACCTATTCCTGTTTGCCTAAGAGCACTTCTGTTACCTTCAGCATTTTTCTTGAAGCTGATTTATTTTCCTTTTTTTCTTTTTTTCTTTGAAACTAAGATTGCAGGCAATGACAATGAAAAGAAGCTCATAAAACCATCTGCTCAATCTAGACAAATGTTTGATCAGTTATCTTTTCAAAAAAGCTTCTAAAAATGAAGATTCCACAACTTCCTTATAAAAACCTTTTCAATGTTGATTCACCTTTATCTTTAGAAATTTTTTTCTGAAATCTCCATTTCTTCTAATTAAGCTCATAATTCTTGTCATGCCTATCTTGCAATTCATGTCCTTTGCCACACACTTTTATATATTTTAATACTGCTGCCATGTTCAGGCCAAAGCTTCTAGGCTAAGGAGCAGATCATTTCATCTTTCTTCTGGTCTCTGTTTCCTAGCTCTCTGATTGCTCCTGTTGCTGTCTCCTTGACAGTCGCCAGCTGTTTGCCCTGTAACTTCAGAGGCTCTGCAGCACAGTGCTTCAAAGAAAGATTTACCAACACTGAATACATTGCATAGGAGACTATACTACACCTCTGGTTTGTATTTGTGTGGTAAACTATAGCTGTATTTATACACCTTCATTAGTTGTTCCCCATTTTAACATGAGCGTGAGTTTTCTGACTGGTGTATATCCTGTGCTGTCCTTTTATTTCTAGGTCCTCAACTTCACAGCTACTGCCTGCCTGATCACTCCCTGCTCTGCATTCAGGCAGGTTTACTCTAACCTACTGTAGAAACGTTTATCCTTATTGGATTGCACCTCCTGTATTTTGAATTATTTATCCTAATTTCCAATATAAAAATAAATTTTATTTGGCTTTTGGGTTTATTGCAAGCTCCCAATTTGATGTTTCCTGAAGATGTAATCAGTCCCCCTTTTTACTGAATCATCCAGGTCCTAAAGAAATTAATTATTAATACCAAAAGCAGGGTAAACATACTTAACATAGTCTTCTGTTTTCATTGTGAACTATTGCTTATTATTCTCAGTATATGGTTTTCCATTTTTTTTGTGCCATTATGTAGTATGCATTTCCCTGTGGCATGCTGAAGGTATAATATATTCTGTTTCTACCCTTATCAACAATTAATGGAGAAAACAGGCTGGTTTGACACAGTGTGGTTTTGACAAATCCAGTTGTTTTGTTACTCACCCTCTCGTTGTCTTCCAAGCACTTACAGTTTGAATATTCTTCCTTTCTTTTCCACCACTTGAATACTGAAGCTGATAATGACACATAAAAGTAGCAAGAAGAATCATGATCCTAGGCTTCCCTCTCTGTTCACCAAGTCACTGACTTGGACACGTAATTTCTTTTGGCAATTCTCAGTTAACTGTCTGCAGTACCAGGACAGTTATTATCACAGGGGGAATATCAGAGTCAGGAAGTTCAATAAGGAACCCTTGGACTGGCTTGATAATGAAGGAGTAAAGGGAGAAATTCTACTTCCTAGAAAGCATTATGGAGCCACCAAGTAGTTTCTTGGAATCTGTTATAGCTACAAAGCTGTGTTAGAGGGTACATGCCTCGGACCTGCTCTTTTATTAAAAGGGATAGGTGCTTAGATTAATAAGAAAAGGCTTCTGATAGAATGGAGGAACAAGTGCTTGAACAACTACAAACAAACAAACAAAAAAAGGACTCATTAAAATAAATGCTGTAGAACAGAACCAGAAAGTAAGTAGATTTTTTGATACATAGTTATATAGTATGATTAAATGAATTTACTGTATAAAACAGCATCTGAGTTAATGCAATATGAGAGCAGAAATCTGGAATTGACTCTGTGTTTCTTCTATGTTTCTCTAATCTGCTAGAATTAATTCTGTGCACCAGTACACTGAGTATAGTGAAACAAATAAATGGGACTTATTTAGTCTTTCATAAATTCCTTGTAAGAGCTGATAAGGAAACAAAGCTGTCAGATAGTAAGTGTTTAACATCTGTCATTTATTTGAAACTGGCTAAGGACAGAAGACTGAAAATAAATAAATGCATCATTTTCAGATTAATAGAAAAATGGCAAAAGTTTAATAGAAGGGTGCCTCAAACTTCTGTTTGAGAACCACTGTTATTTAATCAATGATGTGGAAAAGGGACTAGGCAGTGAAGTTGCAAGATTTACAGATAATAAGAAATTATTTATGGGAGTCAGTGTTAGAGAAGACCATGGGAATTTCAGGGGCACCTAATAAAGGAGGCTGTATTGACAGCAGAACATCATATGAAAGCCTTTGTTGACAAATACAAAGTAATGCCCATTGCAGGGAATAATTTGAATTGTTCATACACATTACTGGATTCTAAATTAACTGTAACCAGAGAAAAAAACAAAAACAAAACCAAAACAAACCTAGGGGACATTGCCAGCAGCTCAATAAAAACATCTGCTCATTGCACAGCAGAAGTCAAAAAGTAAATACTACACTGTGATACAAAAATAATGGGCTAGAAAATTCTACTGATCATGGCATTATATAAAACAGTAGTACATCCTTACCAAGGATGTGGCATTCATTTCTGCTTGTAGAATCATGAAATAGTGTAACTAAAGAAAGTTCAAAAAAAAAGCTGCTGATGTTGACAAGAGACACAAGAGTAAATTGCAGCAGGAAATACTTAGGAGGCTCTGGTTGTTGCAGACAAAGACAGGCAGGCATGGGGAAATTTCCTGAATGATTTGGGGGGAAAATACTGAATGTTCTTACTTGTTCTTTCCAAAACTGCAAGAAAAGGAGGATTTCAGTGGATTTGAAAGGTGATCATTTGAAGATGATAGAAGAAAATATGTTGTATTCAAAAGATAATTAACCTGTAAAACTAATTACAAAAAGAGCCCAAACCAAAGAATTTATCAGTGCTCAAAAGAGGGTTAAACAAGTGTATGCCAATGAGAAAATCCTCAGTAATATTTTGTAGGATTCCTAAAAGAGATTTTAATTTGTTTTAAGGCACTAACAGAAACACTGTGAAATTATAGAGAATCAATAGCTGCGGTTCATGGTGCTGCATGAAATGGTGGGTATAGGCTGCTGCTTCTGGAGACAGTTGCTTGCGTTCACTCTGGGGAGTACAGAGTATTGGTTAGATAGATGGATCACTTGTCTCATCTGGTTGGGCAATTGCTGTCTCCTTAAGGATAACATGAAATGTGGTGAATAAAAATTTCTAAAGAGAATTGCAAGTTCAGATTAAAAGATTCATTTTGGCTTGCCTTTTCAGATGGAAGTACCTGTTGCTTAGAATCTGAACTCATCAAGTCAGAGGACCTTTCTTATCACTGGAAGGATGTTAATGTAGCATATATCAGTAATATGGTAGTATACCAGAGTATAATTACCATTTTAGGGAGAGGATAGAATCCATCCCATTGTCCCTTAGAATACAAGAATTTATTGTATAATAGATAACAAATCATTGTGTAATTCATCACCACCTATTTGGGAAAAAAAAAACCACCACAAAATCCAACAAAAAACCCACAACATTTTAAGGTTTTGAGCCTGGAAACACTGATCAACATGTGCACATAGCTGAAAAAAAAGAAGTCCACTAATCAGTAAGATCAGTTCTACAGTGTATGCCAAAGAAAACGATTAGCTGGTACAACTATTTTTGCTGTTTATTAGATCACTAATCCAATCAAACAGTGAAATACACAGCAGATGAATAATTAAATCCAGATGTCATTTCCATTGTTGACAAGTATGAAAGAAAAGACCTCAAACTCATTAAAAGATCTCTTACTAAGCAGGCTTCATTTTTTCCCTTCAAAGTGTGCTGCAAAAACCCTTCCATGGAATAATCCAGCATACAGATACATAAAAAATCAAATCAGCTTGCTGTTTAAAACTCAGTAGTACAAAATCTCGTTGTGTTAAGCACACTGGACATAACTAGCTTCACAATTTAGTTCTCTTAAGAAGAAATAATGTAGTTATCATTAAACTCCTTGGGAAACTAGCTTTAATAATGTTTTTTGGTTATCAAGGATATCGTTTTTCCTTCAGGCAGAGCTGAAGAAATATGAAGTTAAAACCATCATTGAGTGTGATAATGAAGTCAGTCCATTCCTGTTCAACACCACAGCAATTCTTTATCACTCCAAATGGGCTGTGGGGCTGAAATCTCTGTTTCTAGTTGTCAGAGTTGCTGAGTTCACAGATAGATATCATTTTTGGAACATACTTTGCTGCATGTGGAAAAGCAAGAATATAGAAAGTACCCCAAATGTCTTCAAAATTGGTTTGCAAAAGAATTTCTGCAGACTTGCGTTGCCTTTCTAAGCTTCTGCCCACCTAAGATTTTCATTCAGGTGGGGAACTGACTATTTAAATTTATTTTTGAACTTATATGCCTGTCCTTCATTTCAATTTATACCTTACACGCATGCATCCCACATTCCTGCTCCGTTATTCTTGCTCACATAAATGTGTAAACTCTTCATTCACTGATGCCATAAGAGTTTATCCGTACACATACTCAAAATACATGTTTTTTCATGCTCCTTCACTATTCACGCATATATACACACAGGCAGACAAAATTATATTAGATACACAGTATGTAAATACAAAGTCTAATATCCTCTCAAAAAGAATGTAAAAAAGTAAGCGTCACATAGAAGTAGATGTAATTACAAAGTCATCAACAAAGCTAAAGCTTCACTGGGTTCTTCTCTAAATCATTTATTTAATATTCATTGACTTGCAGTCTGTTACAGCAGGGCTTCAGCATATCAAACGTCTACAGCCTTGAATGCTTTAAAATCAATTCCCACTTTCTAATAATCCCTCTGTGAGTTACTGGGCTGATACTTTAATATATAATGCACACACACACTGGTACCAATAGGCAGCTGTTTCTGATGGTATGAAAATGAAATTTGTAGCCATGTTGTTTCATGTTACACCTGTTGAAGCAAATTCTTTTCTTCTCCTGGGACAGATAATAAGCTTGCAGTAACTGTTGAGAGCTCAGAAGTTATGGTGTCCTGAACTTGCAGGTCACACACCTTGAAGTGATGTTCTGCTGTACCACTAAGGACGATGGTCTTGCCAGTTCTGATAAAACTAGGTAGTGGTCATTTGGGGCACCTTATGTATTGGAAACTCTGAAGCAATTTTTTATTAAGAAATATCCAGCAAAGTGCCTCTATAACTGTCAAAGGAACAGAGAATTTAACTTTCCAAAGTGTCCGTTACAGAGACCACACAGAACTGCCTGAATCTTAAAGCATGAAGTACTTTCAAAAAGCCACAAGCCGCTAAAGGGAACAGTGATGTTCCAGAGGTGTTCCAGTGTGAGCCATATGAATAGCACTGACAAAAAATGAAAAACTAAGTAGCCATAGGAATAATTATATCTACTCCTAAATCTAGTGGAAATGACAATGCTTTAAGACAGCTGATTATGCTGAAGATGATTTTCAGAACACAAGGCTTTGCCTAGCCTGTTTGTACTATGATACCATATTGCTATGTAAGTAACAAATGATCCTGCAAGTGGGCTATCTGCAGAGCTTGCCAGGACTAAAGAAAGAGTTTCAAAACAATTCTGAACAGAATTGCCTCTCTTGTGATTCTGCTGGATGCCACTTCAGATGCCTAAATAGAAAAAAAAGAGGTAAAAATTAAAACACAAGCCAAGCTGATGAGAAATGACACAAATTATTAACATGCATTGTTAGCTAAATGGTACTGAAGCAAGAATGCAGACATTAAACCTTTAAGGAGTATAAATTATATAGATTGTTGTATTGAGGACATATAACTAGGAGTATTGAGCAAACTTAAATCTGGACTGTACAGGGTACTACTGAAAGTATTGTGTGGGACTGTGCTGTATTGGCTGTAATGCAGGCAAGAGTGGGTTAGGTAATAGGATAAATATCTTGAAATAAGTACCTTCCATTTCTAGTGTCTACGATCAAGTTTATATATAAAACAGTCTTGAGGGGGCTTAGTCCCCAAGACACTTAGGGTATTTCTTTCTAAAGAAAACAGTTAGTTAAGAAACTGAACTCACTGGAAATTTTCAAATGGTGATATTTTTATAAAGCTATTGTGGAAACTGATGATCTGTGCCAGCTAAACCACTACAGCAACGCTAGTAGCTAGCCAGTTACTTGTGCCAGTGGCAATATCTGTCCCCAGCGTGATCAAACAAACAGTAAAAGCTGCTTCTATTTTTGTCATGATTTACATGGCCACAAGGAAAGACAGCTTGATTTTATTTCAGCTGTGTCCTAACCGTAGTCCATCTCTGTGTCTCTTCTGTATCTGTGGTCCTAAACCCCACACAGATTTTCCATACTGAATAGAAACGGACATTTCAAGTGTGCCAGGGCTTGTGAAATGTTAGTTAAAGATTCATGTTACAGATGTAGTGCAGAGATTATCTTTCATTCTTCTTCTCTGCAAATGACTTCTTGGCATTTTTGCTGGTATCTGCTCTATACCACTTTCATCCTTAGCTTTTGTGAAGAAGCGTGTCCTAACTGGGACTGACTCCAAGAAGTATTGTGGCTGGTCTGTCTTTTGCTTCTGTGACTTTATTTTCTGTTACTTACTCATGTGGTTCAGAGCTGCAGCAAAACCAGATGCTGCATACTGGAGTCAGCAGAGTACAAAGACGACTCTCTTTCTTCACATCCTCCTTCAAACCCAGCCTGTTTGTCATATTACAAAGCACTAACTCTCAGTTATTACTGATTGTTATTAATACCAAGTCTAATAAACAGTACATAAGTTAACTTCACCTTTTTGGCTCCTAAGCTAACTTCTCTTGATGCACTCATTGTAAATACCTGCACAGAATGCTGTAGTCCTGTACCGAGGAAGGCAAGTTAGCTTTGAACACACCTGCACGGATATTAGGAGGAGTTTAACGATGGCAACACAGAGCAATATGCAGATAATTTTACATGGTTGAGAAACAGGGAAAATTAGCTAAGGTAATATGCAGCACAACATGGCTTTATTGCTTTTAGTATCCCAATTTACCCATTTAGAATTTAAGTATTTGCATTGGATTGTACAATTTAGGTACATTGCATATATAAGGCTGCGCATCTGAATGATACAAAAGCTCCTACTAACAGCTAGGAAATCTATGACCTCTTTCTCATTAATGAAAGAAATGAAAAAATAGGTTTGTCTTTCAAATCCACACTGTTTTTAAAACTTCCTTATAACACTTTTTGCAGTTTATAAAAGAAATATTGTTTATCTATGTGTATTTGCTTTTACAAAAGCTGTCTGTATGAATAGGTACCTTTGTCATTCAAATATGAATATTGTTCCAAAGCACAATTTACTTTGCATGTACACTACTGTTATTTCAAGTTTTACAGTAATTTAATTCTCATATACACAAATATGTAAAACCGATATGGAATTCTTCTTATGTTAGTTTGAAATAGTAAACTGTGGACATTAAAATTAGCTAGACTATTTCTGCTACTGAATAGCATTAATAAAAATTGCTCAGAATTTTACAAGAAATTTTGCTTCTGTTGCTAATTGAACCAAGATGTGTTTGCCCTATGATTACCTCTAGCCATGCTTGGCATAATTTACTGTAATTATGATTAACTCCACATATTTAATTGGGCAACATGTCTGAGAATTGATCATGTATTTTCCCCTCTATTCAAGCTGTAACGTACATAGTTACGCTCGCCATAACATGGTTATAGGATGGAATACTAGAATCTTTCTGCCTAGGTAGTGAAGTACAATGTTAAGGTTCTTCTTGTCAGAGTAGTTTGGTTTTCTTCTTGCTGGGCAAGGAACGCACTCAGATTTTGGAGTGGGAAGAGTTTTCAGAAGTAGATGAGATTCTGGCATCTTTAAATCCGTGAAAAGACTGCAGAAATAATTCTAAGTAGAAGCTGCCTCTCTTTGCAGTTCTGTGGTGAAACCAAGTCCTTTGGGTAAATTGAAACACTGCAGCTCATCTGCACCAATTTTTTATGACCTAGAGAAAAAAAGAAATTACGTATGTTTGTAAAAATATGTCTTAAACTGCAACAGTCACTGAGAAATATTTATCAAAAAAGTTGGTCAGTATGTGAATGTTAGTCTGTCCCCTCAAGGGTGTACAGTTAAAAGCTACATTTCCCCCAAATGTCTTTGCGTTTCTAGGTTGCTTTTTTATAACTTTTTACCGTCCTTGGGAATGAACAGAGCACTAAATGTAAATTTGTAATATTAGTGTAAAATGCCGATTGTACAAAAATAATTTCAGATTAGTAGCAATAAAATCTCATATTTACTTAGCATTTTCACATCCCTAACAAGTTAAATATCTGTCTTTCTAGTCTGTTCAGGCTTCATTTCTCTCAATTCTCACATGCTGCTATCTTTTGCAGAGTGCAATAGCTTTGTAATAAGTAATGTACAGAAATAACACACAACAGTTTAAAACAGGCTGGTGGTTCAGATTTAAGTAGATGCAAATCAACTTAATTCCTAAAGTTGCATTTGTTAATCTCCATTTTCACACAGCCCAAGGGAAAAAAAAAAAAAAAAAAAAGGAAAAAAAAAAGAATAGGCAACAAAAGAAGGAATGATATACCTGGTTCAGACTTTTGTAGGTACTGGGTCAATAAAGAAGTTAGACAGACCTCTCTAGAAATGCTGTAAGATTCTTTGTTGTCCAAGAAAGTGATGAATTCCTTGAATAATACTTGTGAAGTGTAATACTTCTTCAGTTACCTTATGGGATGAATTATTGTATCTATATGATTTTACCTTTACGTAGCAAATTTTTGTATAGGCAAGTTTGTACATAGATGATCAGATCTCTGTCAAAATCTCTGCAGAAAGAGGGCAGATCATATAAGATGCTGAAGATGATTATGCAAAATGATTGTGCAAAATACTAGAAATTAACAACCCTGGTTGAGATGATACAGTAATTGGCTACATCAGTGCTCCTAGTGCAGTACAAAATGCACTAATCAAAGCCATCAATGAAGGCAATTAAGTGAACTGCTTTTATTTTGAATTGAAACTCTGGGAAGTATGAGTACTACATCAGGAGAAGCTATTTTCAATATCTGGGAGCTAAAGGAAAAATAAAAATTGCATTTTAATGCAATTGCAAAGCACATTCATTTCCACTCTCAGAGGTTAGAATTAGCCAAACAAATGTACATTTCCAAATGTAATTACACATTAGCAAGGAAGTGGTCTAGCCATCAATGTGCTGAGAAAAGCATCTTTCCTAAGCATTACCCATCAGTTATGAACAGCAGATTGTTGTATTATAAAGGGTGCAGATTAACAAGATTAGATTTTTTTAATTCTTTACAAAGTGAATGGTTCACTTTTGCACCATTTAGTTTATGAAGTTAGGAGTCCAATGAATTGTTTTATCGCTATCTGGTATCTGAAAGATGCTGTTTTCAGTAAAGTGTAAAAAGCAGTAAAGTTGTGAGGAATAAAGAAATGTAACATCCAACTTCAAAAGAGTTCTTTGAAGATAAAATGTGGGACTTACTTGCATGTCATTAAACATTTCACAGCATTCTCTGAATGCTTGCAGCCAAGTAGTTTTGCCATTTGTGTTTCCATTTTTCTGGCCTGCAAACCCAAGATGCAGCATGCAGCACACCTGTCTGAGTAATGACCCATAAAACATTTTTATATTACCTTAAAAAATGAAGTGAATAAAGCTTAACTGCAGAGTGAATGAATGATTTAATTATATGAAGATATCATTCACCCTGATTGAGAGGACAAATCACTGCTTCAGCACCCTGGCCTTTTCCCTAAAGCTAAGCTGCACATTTATACATTTCTGGGCATGGTAGAGTATTGAAGAAAGAAGCTCAAAGCTGGAGACTGATAACATCTGTAGCAGCACCATGACAAAGAGAAGGGCTAGTGTAAAAACTGGTTTTACTTTACATCTAATTTGTGTTTTGACAATAAGCCAGCCAAAAAATAATGCAAATTTTTGTATTAATGTAATTTGAGCCTTTACTACTGCTACTCCATTTTTGGTGTTTTTGAAAATCACATACCTAAGAATCACCAGTTGCCAGGCTTCGGGTCATAGATGAGTTTTTTGCTTAGTATTATGATATAGAAAGAGGGAAGTTACTTTTTAGGATATAGAAAGAAGGAAGTGTTTTTCAGAGCATGTTAGTACAATATAAGAAAGAGATAGTTATTGTGCTATCCAGTTGTTTTATTGAACTAGTGACAAAAAGAGTATGTAGACGGGAAGGAAAATGGGCAAGGAGGAGAAAACTGAGAGGAAGACATCAGGATAGGGAGAGAGAGTGAAAGGTAGGTAGCTCAGTAAAAGTAAAGAAAAGTTGACAATCTTGGTGGATTGTCAGCTATTTTACTTGTTTGTGATACGGCACTCGTTGCTTCAGCCAGAGCTCTGATACACCATTCTTTATGCATAAGAAAAATGTTTTATCCGTATCTCAGAAAAAAAGTTTTATTCAGGTCCAAGTTCAGTTTCATTTGAAAGCTTTGGGTTTTATGATATTTGATCCTAATCAACTTACCTATCTTGAGTTGGTAATATGCTCCTTGTGTCTAGTAGCAGGTCAGGGAGAATTTCACTACTGAGATCATCCATCATTGCAAATTGCTGTATTTTCTTTTTCAGGCCAGGGTCTGCAATGAGGCTGCCTATAAGGAAGTCTGGTCTAGGATGTGCAGTAGTCTTGAAGCAGTTTCTGTGTGAATTGTAGTATATCAAATGGCACACTGGAGAAACAAAGGATAGAAAAGATCTTAAAGTTTCTCATTTCAGAATCAATTCTTATTAGTTATCTTGGGGACAGCATGTTCTGATGGTGTGATGAAGGCATAGCAGTGGTTGTTAGATGCTTTAAGTTACATATTGCTGTTACTTAAAGCTTTTAGTAGCAATATTTGTTACCAGGAAAGACAGCAAAGGCATTTTAGCAGGGTAAATGTTTTTAAAGTCTGGCTGGTACTTACTTCAAAGTACTAATGCATAGATATACAGAATAAAACATCCCCCACTCAGCATTTGTTACCAGTCTTCCATTTCTAATCTGAACTTTCCTAAGATGCCCTCCAATATAAACTTGTGTGTTTCCAGAGCTAACCTGCACACACTGATACTTCTTACCCTGCCAAGTCTGGGATACTGTGGAAATAGGTAGCCAGAGACATGTGTGGAAACCAGTGTACAACCAAAAAAAAAATAGGTTTATTGCTCTAGGAGGTGCTACAGTGATGTCATATCTCGGGGGTTAGGACATTCTACTCATTTTTAGAGGATTGGTACTGGGATAAGATGGAGTGTTACAGAGCACGATGGAGTGTGCAGCTGACCCTAGACATAGAAAATTGAAGAGAAACATGGGTGAAGATCACAGTACTTTGTCAGAACTGTAAGAGGAGAGGAAAAGGTAGGAAGTTACACATCAGCAAAGAGGACAATTACCAGTGGTTTTTGTGGGGCCCTCAGGTCTGGAATAGCTGAGGACATAAGGATATGAGTCAGATCACGGGTTTCAGATGGGTGATGTGACCCATCTTTAGTAAAGAGGGTGCCACAATTATGGGTGGAGATAAGCTTGGCAGAGCTCTGTGTTTGCGGCCTTTCCTTTCTAGTGAACACAATCAATCTGTCACATTCTATGAGCAGTAAAAACTCACCCAAATTATTAAGAGAAAAATAATAATAAAAGCTTAATAATTTTCCTGTTTCTGATAAGTAACAAGTGTGAAAAAGTGCTGTCAGAGAGAGCTTTCTGGCTCTTGCCAGCACCACCCAAATGCTCACTTTTAATCCTTTTGGTCATTTTTTTCCAAGACATTGTATTTATTTCTGCCTCTGACAACTGTTTGAAAAGTTGTATGCCTTCTGCACAGCACTGTACTATGGATGATGTATTAGGAGTCATATATCCAGCATGCCTTCTTTGTGGGTACCTAATAACTGTGCCTCCACTCCATAAAGAAAAAGCCTATGACAGGTTTATTCATCTTTTTATTTCTGTGTTGTGCTCTGCTCCCTGCTGAAAAAGGTTCCTTTTCACTTCAACCTCTTTTTCTTTTGTCTGGTTCGTAAACGCCGGGTGAATTTCATTTGCACAGACACTAGTGGGAATTGCTTTCCTGCCCCACAGAATGCCAGTCACAGGAAGGAGACATTACACAGGCTTCTCTTTGCAAGGATCAAGCAGAAATTTTGGAGTAGAGGAAAGAGCAAGCAAAGTATGAGTGACAGTCATCTTTCCTTTCAAGATCAGAAAGGACACAGTATTAAAACCATTTAAATCATACGTCAGCTCATGCCTATGCCTTTGAAGGCTTTATTTTGACCTGATTCGAAATAGGTAGAGGCATGTGGTCTAGCTCGTAACAGCTTCCTGTCTGCTTCTTGTGGAGAAAAAAGCTTTGGCAATGGTGGAAAGGTGTCCCATGACTCACCATCCCAAAGAACTATGTGCTTCATGCATGTTCCAGGTGTATGATGGGAGTTAAACCAAGTGAAAAGAGAGATGGGAGTGAAAAGACCAAGGTGGGAAGACAAGGTTGGTCTATTTAGTTGCATAGCAAAAAGTTGTCGTATTATGCATTGATCCCTACCATACTGGCCAGCACTGGGGAAAGGGCAGAAGTTAATGCTTAGAGATCCTCAATAAATTCATGGAAGTGTATATAGCTATGTATGTTGCCTTACAGTACACTTCAAATGACCATATACATGCTGTTTGCCCATGAGCATACATTTATGTACTCCAAAAAGTGATAGAAAAATTCTCAGTCCTGTCATTCTGTCTTCTGTATACAGCAGTGCTCTCAGGTACAGCAAACTCCTTGCCACAAGCAGTGATCTTGTTCAGGAAGTTGTAGACACCAAGGAACACACACGTGAGCCCGTGCTTGCCATTAACATACATTGTAGCTTCCCATGCACACATGCAAGTGTAGTCAGGTCCTTAAAAAGCTTTCTGTGATCTGGAAGTGAAGGCAGAGGGATCACCTCCAGAAAGCCTCAAATTGTCTTTTATAGGAAGGTGCAGGAATGTTATAAACCTTATAGAGGTGGCTTTATAAAACAGGCAATGCGAGTTCATTAATTATCTAACAGCAAGTACTTGAATATGATTTAGAACTCCTGTGCAACTTTTATTTCATATCAGTGCTTTCCCCTTTCACACAATTTCCTTTTCAGCTCTGATGTGGATAGGAAGAGCTCATAAATTGCAGGCAGAGGGTGATGATTGCTTTAATGGAAATAGCTCTTAATAAGAGTATTCATTCTTCTGGGCTGCCATGTGCTAGCTCCTCATAACTGTTTAAAAAGCTGGTAGCAGCAGTCTTCTATTATTGTAAAAGTGCAGCTCAGGCATTAGCACTGCTCCTGCTAGCTTAGTCTGAGGGTTGTTGTTTTTTTCTCCTAGTTCACTTGAGAAGACCACTGTCACAGAAAAGCAGAGTATCTCAGGCTCAGTGTTGAACTCTACACCAGCTGTCCTGTTACAGGCAGCAAGAAAACTGTGAGGCCACAGTTAGGCTGTTGGTTTTTACCTGCTGCTATGCCTTACACTGCTTTCTCATCATTTTGATCAGTGTGCACTGATGTGCTTGTTTAGGGATTGATCATGTTGCTTTGTAATGCTGATGTATAACTTCCAATAGGATATCCCCCACTTTTTATCTTCAGCCTATTTGGCACAGTAGGAGTGAAGACAATCAGTATGTTGTAGCAATAAATTTTGAGATCAGGTTTATTGCCACTGTTCGCTGTCTGGCTACAGGTACCCTCCTAGAGCTTCGATGGCAAGGTGCTACAGAATAGTTCTTAACTATGTCATGGAACTTGGAGAGTAAACAGGACAGCCTGAGTGTTATGGGGTTGAGCACTGCAGAAATACAAATATAGCAGAAGTAATAAGAGCCTTTTATCTAACGAATAATATACTGCAGTGATGTTATTTCATTTTACAACTGCAAGTTATGAAGCCAATGATTATTATAGTACACTGAACATTTTATAGTGCCTTTCATCCTAGCAACTCAGAAGGCTTTAAAATTCATTCTTCTTACCCATCTTAGTAAAAATACAATTATATCCAGAGTTAAGTGAGGTTATGGCCATTTGAGTGGATTTGAGCAAAGAAGAAAATTCAAAACCTGAGTCTTGGGAGAACTGTATCGGTTCATTCCCGATATGAATTTCCCATATCATCTTAGGGAAGATAATTATCCTCTTGGTGTCTTTGGTCCCCTAACGAAAGTGAGGTAAATAGTGTTTGCTATCAGTTATGAGGATAAAACACAAAAAAGTGCTCAGATGCTATGATAGTGGTGGCCCAACAAGTTACAGTCTATTACTGAGCTAGCAGAAGAAACAGGAAGTCTGGGCTTCTGTCTCTAACTAAAATAAATGAATTATACTTGATCTATAGCTTGTCTTTGGCAGAGCTTAATAACAGAAGACTCTATGCTTTTGTTCCGTAAGGTCTGCAATAACAGATTTTTATCACTGCTAAAGTGTCATGGTTTCTCATCTGATGTTGTATGTGCAGTCATTACACGCTACATGGAAATTCTCTCAGCTCCTCAGCCCAGAGCTGCATCTCTCTACCTTCAGTAGTATCTGACGTCATACCCTGGGCCTTGCTTTTGTTTTGATCACTGCTGTTATGATTCACCTTGGATCGGTGACTCCTTTTGCTTGCCTGCAACAGCTGCTAAAGACAATAGCCTGTTGAATACTTCTACAGGTACTTTGGGTAAAGGAGTGAAATAAGACTGTGAGTTTATTGTAGTCATCACTGTGCTTACTTTTTATATCTGAGGAAGGCAAGGTCATCACCAGAAAGAGAAACACACACATCTTGTGCAGAATCATAAAAAGCCTGTCTACTCCGAGGTTCAGAAGTTCAGACTTCTTAAAGATCTGTGCAGGTATCTTTCTGCCCTGCTACTAGAATTCCCCAAGTGCCTGCCGAAGTGCTTGCATCTTTAAGTATGTGTCCTTTTCCTCATCCCTCCTTTGCAAGATAATAGCAAGTTCTTGAAGCCATTGAAGAGTTAGCAAGGAAGAAAGAAGGAGGTGATCCTGCCCCTGTACTCTACTCTTGTGAGACCTCACCTGGAGTATTGTGTGCAGTTCTGGTGTCCTCAACATAAAAAGGACATGGAACTGTTGGAACAGGTCCAGAGAAGGGCCACGAGGATGATCAGGGGACTGGAGCACCTCCTGTATGAAGATAGGCTGAGAAAGTTGGGGCTGTTCAGCGTGGAGAAGAGAAGGCTGCGTGGAGACCTCATAGCAGCCTTCCAGTATCTGAAGGGGGCCTATAGGGATGCTGGGGAGGGACTCTTCATTAGGGACTGTAGTGACAGGACAAGGGGTAACGGTTTCAAACTTAAACAGGGGAAGTTTAGATTGGATATAAGAAGGAAATTCTTTCCTGTTAGGGTGGTGAGGCATTGGAATGGGTTGCCCAGGGAGGTTGTGAATGCTCCATCCGTGGCAGTGTTCAAGGCCAGGTTGGAGGAGGCCTTGGGTGATATGGTTTAGCGTAAGGTGTCCCTGCCCATGGCAGGGGGGTTGGAACTTGATGATCTTAAGGTCCTTTCCAACCCTAACGATTTTATGATTCTAAGAAAGAAGTAGAAAACTGATGATAATTATCTGATGTAAATTTGCTGGAGGGACCTTGATAGGTTTTAACTCCTCAGGCCACCTGCTCTTACTCCCTAGGTGAAGCACTTCCCCTTACTCAAGGCACTGATGCAGGATTGTGATCCTTTATGCAGGAAAGGAAAATGGAAAGTAAAATGAAATCTTCTTCCCATGGTTGCAGGAAGCTCATACAGTTAGGACTTTGCTTCTGTGTTGCCTTTTGTTTCTCAATCAAGTCATGAAAATTAATTCTTGCCATTTTCAGATCAACATTAAGCAGAGTCTTGTGATTTTGGTATGTCACACACAAGTCTTTTTTGGCACTGTCATCTGTAATATAATGGCACATGTGGGAGGACCTTTGACTCATAATAGCTATGGTATTTGCACAATCGCTGTTCTCTTACATTTAAGACTCACTTTTGCAGTAATACCTAAAGGGTATTAGTCATCTTCTAGTGATGATGTAGAAGGGCATATGTGTATTAAAAAGTTCAGGTTTCAAATATAACCCTCTTTGCAGATTTCACCTGTTGTTTGTCTTAAATGACAAGGTTTTTAAAGTGAATGCTAAACCTCTTCCTGGTAATCCTTGGGTGCACCTCATGCAAATAGTGAATAACGTGATAAATAACCATCTTACAAACAATTGTGTGCCCTGAGCGTGACGGGTGGCATGGCATGAATTTTTTCTCTCATTTCAGATGGCACCTGCTTTCACAATGTGCACTTGAATCAGCACATCATCTTTCACTAATGCTGCAGATCAGTCCCCAACATTTGCCAGGAGCCATCCTGTGCAATCTTGATGCTTGAAAACATTACACTTCTCTCTGTGCACCCCAACTTCTCTTTCTTTTAGAATATTAACTTCTTGTTGCATTCAGATGGAAAACAGTAGAAACAGCTAAGACTGCTGGATTCTTCTCAGGATGCTTTGTTGTGAACAGCAGCTGCCATCTGGCTGATCTTTTTTGCTGTCATACCAGGAAACTTTTGAGGATCAGGCAGTATAAGGAAGACAGCCAGGAACAGGACTAGATACTAAACTCAGTTGTGCAGTTAGGAAGGTTCAGTTAATTATTTGTTTTTGTGTTTTTTCCCTGCCAGTCGTTATTAAACTTCACAAGTAATGGTGCAAGCCCCAGGAGGCTTCCAGGTGGAAATCATTCAAACTTCTTCCAAGCAGGCCTGATGTGGGGAGAGCCAGCATGTGTGTGAGCTCAAATTCCCAGGGCTGTGCAATTTGGCTTTAACCTCTGTAGGAATGCAGAGGTGTGTGGCAGCAGCACAGCCATCTGTTTCAGCAGGGCACTCACCTCTGGTGCGATCTTTTCTGCAGTCTGATTAATTGCAGCTGTATACAAATTAGTTTTTTCAAAAAGCTATTTATCATCCTCAAATTAACTGCATGGGCATTAAACCTCAAACAAACAAACCGGCAAAATATGAGCATAACATAAATACCAAGTTTGCAGACCTGGTTTTATTTTGGGCTTGTGGCAGTGGTACATGGTGAGTGATCTCAGGTTTTCCTGATGGGTGAGTAGCTGCTGTTCTCTCTGCTGCAAGAGCTGATGACAGAGACACAGCAGTGGCACCTGTACTTCTGGAGTTTGGGATAAATGGCGTGCTTCTGTAGTGGCAGAAAACTTTACAGGCAGTGCTGCACAGTCAGGTGTGGACAGCTGTGCACATTCTCTGAGCTAACTGCAGTAGCAAGGCCATCTGGCTGCCTTAACACAGGACAGTGCCCACAGATAAATTCCAGCTGTGAGGCAAGATTTCTTTGCAGAGGCACAGGCATGAGGTAATATGTGTAATCATCTCTGGGACCAGAGCTGGCTCAAAATACAGGCTTGATTGCACCCTGTGTGCTGCCAAGTGCTGTTTAGACTGAGGGTTTCACTGATGTCCTGTCCATTTGTGTATTCATATGAGGTTCACACTTGTGATGTGTGGAACCTTCAGGACAGTACAGGAAGACTCTTTCAAGTGTGCTAAATCAAGGAGCTATACCAACCGCCTTTTCAAAGCAGGTCTAGTCATATCAGGTTTCTCAGGGCCACATCCATCAGCTCTTGAACACCTCCAAGTACAAAAGTCATATCTTTTACTGTGGTCTAATGTTCCTGTACAATGTAAACTATCTGTTTTGTTTCATGTGAAAATATTTTATTCATTTGAAAATGCGGTTTCATGGTCTAATGTGATATAAATGTGACCTAAGACGTATCTTGCAGCTGGAAGGTTTTATTATACTTTATTCTAACTTGTTATCTTTTTAAAACAAGTAATGCTCTGTGCTTCACTAAGAACTTCTGTTACCCATCTTAAAGTGCTTAACAAACAATAACTTATGACGACAATGTTCTCTGCCCCTAAGATGAATTTAGTTTTCTTCACTTTAAAGGGAGTGAAACTGAGGCAGAGAAGAGCCTTGTGCTGTGCTCCTTGTCTGACAGCAAATGCAATGGAAGAGACAAGCATAAAGAAACAAGCATATTTGATTCCAAGTTCTTCTAGGCCTACAGTTTTCTTTCACAACAGCAGTAAAAAAAATCAGGATATGCTGAGTGTGAACATAAGCGTCACACACACAATGCATTTCAGTAAATTGTGGTTTTTTCTGAAGTTTGAAACTTAAAAAGATACTCGGCATGCAAACTCTTTTTCCATTCTTTTTCTAAAGTGAGCATACACTAGAGATAGTTTGATAGTTTCCCATGATTATTATAGTTGAATATTCATTCTGTACAAAAGACTGCAGAATTAACAATACATTACAATTACATGTGCCCTCAAATGGGAACACAGACTTATTACTTGTTTCAAGTAAAATAATTACTTACAGGAGTGACACATTGATTACTAATTCTTCAAGAAGTTATTATGCCTTACTATTTGAAAAAGAAAGACTTGAAGTCAGGAATATAATTCTTGCTAAGAGTTGCTCCATTTGATAAATGATTTTGACTCAAGTAATTGCTTCGTTAAAGCTAAAATGTACTGAAGAAGCTTGGGTTTACTTTCCTAGTGCTACATAATAAAGCAACTAGTATTAATAATAATTATAAAACTAATAGCCTGCTGAGCATGAACTCCTGTTTTTTATTGGCTGTCAAAAAAAAAAAACCACAAAAACACAAAAAACCAACAAAACATTTAAAAGTTTTGATCAGTTTGAACCACTCCATAAACTGGTCTAATCCAGAGGCACAGGAATACAAACAGAGCCATTTTTCATTATTTTATGTTTTTTATTCTTAGATGCTGGTAAATGGATGAAAACTCCAATAATTTGGGGGTTATATGCACCATTGCATCCTTGCAAACTTTGTAGCTCTCTAGGGCTTGTGTCTCTGGTGGATTCATTATCCCCTTGTGAGTTTTGACCATTAAAACATAAATGTGAAAATGATTAGCTCCAAAAGCAGAAATGTGACAGAGGTGGATTAGGTCTGCCCTGCCTGTATGGTGCAGAATCTTCTCATGGGCTCCAAGAAAGAAGCAGTGGGCCTTATGATAGGTGTTCATGATTCCAAGTTTTGTAGTTAGTCCACAAATTAGGTCATGCTCTATGATATTTCAGTAGTAGGAAGCAGAGTAACTGCTATGGAGACCTCCCAGTGTACTGTCTGGACTCGTACCAAATCCATCTTTTAGCTTTCCAAGATATCATTCTTATTATAGTTATTGTTTGCTTAGGTAGTCTGATAGTGTGATTAATGGAACTAAGAGATACTAATATCAAGACCAGTACCAGTTCATCCTCTTGATTAGTTGGTAGGACATTATTCTTGTCATATTCATTTAATTAGAGAGTGTCCAGGGTTTAAAAAAAGAAAAAGAAAAGAAAATTTATTCAGTGGTTACAAAGCTAGCAGGGTGCCATGGTAGAAAATCAGGATCTGCCTCTTCTGGTCTTCAATGTTTTGCATGCTTGAGGGCAAGACCGTATAGCATCTTTATACTCACGGAAATATTTAATTCTGATTATGAAGTGGATGACCAACTTGCATCTACGAAATCTAAAGATCTCTCTTCTTGGGTTTTATCAGATATAACCTAAGGTACTGCCAAGTATCTGCTGATATGGTGAGACTCAGTTGTTTCATTCGTCAGGTTGACTTTTGCCTGAAATAAGATTAAGGCAATGCTTCCCTACCCCACCAGTAGCATTGAAATAAAGTTCTCTAATAAACCTCCCTTTTTTGCTCTGTTCCACCACTTTCTCTTGCCCATGCAGGGGGAAGCAAGACAAAGATGCCTTAGCATACAGGCAGAGACCTGAACTGCCACTAGGGATATCTTCTGCTACACTAGCATGGGTTTCACACGCATCCTGCCATATTAATTGAAAGATCTTTAATTTGCATGTGGGAATTATCTGATTGACTCTCTTCCATGAACCCTCTCTATAATTATGCAAATGGTCCAGCACAAGGGAGAAACAAGTCATTTTATTAACTTCAGAAGCAGTATGTTTAAAATAAAGAAGATAAGAATGACAAAACCTGCTGATGGTATACCAAGCACTAACAGCAGATCCAAGAAGTGTATGCTTAGCCCCTTTGGCAGATGAAGACCTTTATTTTATTTCAGATTCTACTTAGAAAGCTACTTAGCGGATACAAGGGCATTGAATGTCCATCCATTGTACAACCCAAACCTGATGCTTTGTTTCACTTCTGATCAAGGTTTCTTCTCATCTCCCGTTATAGCATCTCCCTCAGGACAGTCAGTATGTCTTACTGTCAAGAAGAAACACTTCATATTCTGAAATAAGTCAATGACTTCATTCAGAGCTGGCTATGCTCCAGCTTGTTTGTGTGAAATATACTCTGGCTTCAGTAGCTGCTTCAGTGGCTATTGGAGAGTTTAGCTGTTGGTGACAGTCAGTATGTCATGTTCTAACAACTCCCACCTTTTCTTTTTTTTTTTTCTTTTTTTTTTTTTTTGTTTTTTTTTTTTTTCCCCTGGAAACAACCATTGATGAGTTTGGAGTTTGGGGGTTTATGAGAAAAAGGAAATGTCTTTGGCATACGGCATTTTGTCCACTCTTACTGAAGAGAGCTTTGAAGTATTACTTTCCACAGTCAGCCTTATATAGAGAAGGGAATATGGAAAAAGAATGGTGCACACATTATGTTTTCCATTCTGCAAGAGCAGAATGAAGAATGCAGTAATGATCTACACTGCAGCAGTATGCTTACAAATTACATGATGACATTGTATATAATAACAACCAAGTAAATTTGCATCGCATACACCAATTACAGGATTTTGGAGGAATGAATTGGTGGTAAGTGCATTCCTATGCTTTGATTCTCAGAGACAGTGTAGAACCAAATCCACAGTATCTCGTTATATCACTTCAATGAGAGAAGTCTGGGGAGTAAGAAATCACATAGGTCTATGTTTTGTGGTATATCCCATAGTAAATTAATTCTTATTTACTTTGCCTTTTATTATGGAGGATACTATAGAAAAAGCATGAGTCTGTTATAATAACAGCTAAGCTTCCATAATTTAATCTTTTTACTTTAGTAAAGCATACAACCATCTAGGTTCGTCCACCTCCCTTTGTCATTGCAGTGTGAATTTCTTTCCTTCCAGGGCAGATTAACTTGGTCATACCACTCAGATTCTAGAAGGTGCATTTAAGCACACTTTGGTGAGTTAATCCAGCTGCTATGATTCTGAAAAAAAAAATAAATTATATTTCATGTGGTGCAATGAAGACACCAAGTGCTAATAGGCCTGCCCTAATGATGCAGAACTCATTTTAACCTCCCCCCCACTGGATTGCAACACATGGTGTCTACCCTACATGATGAACTCACCATTCTTCACTTCTTCCTCTTTGTGAATTCATAAAGACATTCCTCAAATAAAAAAACCAAAGGCCCATCTTTCCTTGCTCACTCTTCCTATTCCCCCTTTTTTCTTTTACTGTCATTCTATTCTAATTTTTCTAATCCCCTTTACTTGCTAGGCCAGAAGGAAAAAAAAAAAAAAATCTGTTGAGAAATGGATTTTCCCTTCAGGGTGATGCAGACTTCAAAAGAAAAATCAGTCATTTCAAGAGGAGAAAAAATAATTAATCATCAAGAGCAATAATTACTTTCTAAATATTAGCATGGCAGATAAGGAAAGCATAATTGAAATGGAAAATAAGGCTTTCTCAGATATTCATTATATTTGATTTGTAAGTTTGGAATTTCTAAGGACTTTCTCTGTATTGCATCTCCCTAATGTAGTTATCATAACTGATAATGTATCAAGACAGTTATCAGTTCCAGTTCTTGTGTTTCTTCAGAGATAAAAGATGGCAGCTTGTAAAGTAACTGACTTTTTTTCTCAGCTTGATCTCTTGGCTTCCTTCTGTGTTCAGGCAAGGCACACATTTCTGTTTCCAGCCATTTTGTGGATGCTCTGCTTTGGATTCATTCAAAAGTATGTGGGACTGATCCTTAAACCTTATGGCATTTAAGCTAATAGAAATCTCTATTTTGAGAACAGGCTTTAACTCTTTTGTTACTATCTGAAAACCAACATCATTAAATCTGATAGCAAACCTGATTTTCTATCTAACAGAACATAATCGGCTACATTCCTTTACTTGTGGAAGTAGACCTTTTAAACCTCTTCACACAAATCTACCCATCATTTTACTACAGCAGGATTGTTCTTTAAAGTATTTTATAAAAAAATTTCTTCCTCTGAGTTTGCTCAGTTCTATTTCAAAATGTATCTCTTCCTGTTCCAGAATGACTGGTAGGACTTGGCAGAGGTACAGAGGTTTTGAAGAACAAAGTACTGAATGGGGAGTCAGGAGATTTGTTACAACTTAGCTTCTTCAGCTTCCATACTAGAGGAATAAAGGAGGTATGGTTGACCTCTGAAACTGCATTATGTTTACAAAGAGGAGGCTGCAAAAATATTTATTTAACCTAAAGCATTGCATGGCCCAAAATGGCCAGTACCTAGCTGTGAATAAGCTATGGCTGGAAGTTAGAAGTGGGTTCCTACCCAAAAGGGGAGTCCTCTGGAAGAAGAAGTCCAACAGAATATTCTTGGCTTTATGTGATGTGGAACAGAAGTAGCTGAGTATTAGCTCTTACACCCTCAGTGGTTCCTTCTTGTTTTTCTGTGATTTGTGTACATTATGAGTCTGCACCTACTGCCGTTTTACCATGAGAGTACTGTATTACTGACAATATCATGGAGATACGAAAACACTGCTGTCTCACAGCTCTGCTGAGCTTCAGTGTAATGAGTTGTCAGCTCTAAGGTGGCACAACTGAGCAAGAGGCTCATGCAAAAAGATGCAGAGCTTCATGTGGCAGACAGTAGCAGACAACTTATTGAGAAACAAGGTGACACATATTGCTCATTTGGCTATTCACATCATATGAGGTCAGATTACCACAATGATCAGGCAAAGAGTCAGCCATTCCACTTAGAGTGAAATTTTTCTTTCTGAGCCACAGATGTAATAAACTGTCAGGAAGAGAGGAGACTTCTAAATTCAACTCTCCAGAAATCCGATATGCTGGCTGCTGTTTGGGTTAAAGTACAGGCATTCCTATTTTTACTAAATAAGGAAGAATTTTATATTCAGGTTTCAATAAGTTTATAGCTTAGGTTCTGAAGGATAGAAAAAAAAAAACAGAATAAGAATCCTGAGCTCTTCAAAGTTAGCTCTTGAGGCAAAACTCTCAAGACCGACACTGGCTGTTACAGAAATGCGTTAAAAATTATTAGCTGGATTTTCTGCTATAGCTGGATGCCTTTTTCAGTGGTATCTGGAGGTGAAACCTTGGAGGAGCATTTTGGAGCAATTAGGAGTTGTCAGTGTTGGTCTTCTGTGTTGGTCTTCACATCTCCTTTCCAGCTGTGGTGGATGGGAGAAGAAAGTACTTGAAGTTTTGTCTTTTGGAAAGTAAGTATGATGTTAGAGCTAGTCAGAGCACAAATAAGAAATTTGAAGCTTGGCTAGTCACATTATATGAGGAAATATTATCCCAATCATTAGGTAAAGATTAGGCAACACACCTAAATTGAGAAAAATAAAAATGAACTTAATGTACACATAAATAGGAAAAGCCCCTCAAAAGGAGAAAAAAATAAGGTATCTCTAGTAACATGACATGTAAACTCATCATGCTGGTGCTGTGCCCCTCAGCTGCACACCTTGTGGTTTGAAGTAGAGAGTAAGAAATGATAGGCAAGGTAACTGGGCAAAACATGGCCCATTAAATTATTCCTACTCAGACTCAGAAATGAGTCACAGAATGTAATATGAAATTAAGCACTTTATTAGTATGGGTCAGGTTTCAGTATAAGGTACTGACCCATCAGTTTAATCTGATCACTTTAGTCCTCAAAGAAATCACAACAATCAGTTTCAGGACTTCTCTTTTTTTTTCTTTTTTTGAGAATTTTCCTAGTAACAGGGAGCCTTCTACTTACTTCAGCCTGAGGAGGCTCACTGCAGGTCAGAAATGCAGGAAGAAATGAAGGGGAAGACAGTGGAGAGAATCCGTAAGACATTTCCTCTCCCAAAGCTGCGTGAAGCCGGCAAATTTCCAAACGCTGCATGAAGTGCAGATACAAGAGAAAAAATTTGCCACCATCTCCCCACATCTAGAATAAACCCCTGGATACCCAGGAGGATAACACTACCCCACTCCATAGCTGCTGTATAATTTCTTATGTTTTCATGTGTGGCATCCAGCTGTGCAAACTTAGATGACTGTAGAATTAGATGACTGTAGAATTAGATGACTGTAATGTATTGTACAGCGCTTAAGGACATAAAAACAGCATTCACAAACAGAAGCAAAAAAGAAGGAAGTTGCTTTCTCTGCAATGTAGAATAGTGAAACAGCCATTATTTTGCGCTCACTCTACCAGTGACATTTTAATTTATGACTTAAGAATGCACTGATTGCTGGCTGCAAAAATTGATTTGGTGTTCATCTGATTCAACCCATGTCAGAGTTTGAATGTAATTATGATAGTGGAGCTGATAGGCAGGCAATTACATTTTTATTCACTCTCTTTCTCTCTTTCTTTTTTTTTTTCCTGAAGTTGTTCTTGTCAGAGAGTCATGCAAGCATAAGAGTATAATCTTTGGCAGTGTTATTTTGCAGATTATTATGGTATAGACTCAGTTAGTGCTACCCCTGCACTGCTTTCCTAAACTCAGCCCTTGTTAGCTTCTTTGAAAATCACCCAGGCTAACCAGATTTAAAAAAAAAAACATGTTCAGGGAGTCTTGTTTTGCCTATATTTCCTCCACAACCTTCAGTAATCTTGGCTATAGGTGGTATTTCCTAAAGCTGTCTTCCTGCCATTATTCACATTACCCTCTGCTCGTGTCATTCCCTCCACAAGGTATCTGTATGGGAGTGGAGGGGGTGTAAAGGATAGTGTATGTTCTGCAGTGTGGAGAAAGTGAGATGCTCAATCACCATGGCAGGTTGCAGTCAAGACCCTGGTCCTGGTTGCTGTAGGTTCTTGTTCTTATGCTCCTGATACAGCAAGATCCATGAGGAAATCCCATTCTTTTAATTGCTTGAAGCATGGGTGTCAACCCTGGATCCTTTCCGCAGGGTTAACTCTTTCTGGGGGTACACCCTTTAAGGTGTCTATGGGTGCTTTGCTGTCATGCAGATATGAATGGTAAGTCTGAAACCTAGGTGCAAATAAAAAAAAAAAATTTGAAAACTGGCACTGATCTAATTGTTTTTCTGAGATGTTTTATAAAGGATATTTGGGGTTGTTCTAACATAGAACAAAAGCTAATGCTTTAGCATCATTTATCATAAAATGGTGCTGTTATTCCCTTGTCTGCTGTACTAAATATGTTGCTTGTTTGCCTAAACAGCAGTGCTTGCAGCAGGGTCTTTTTCATCCCATTGCTACTGTGTTATCTAAATAACAGGAGCCTGACCTGGTTAGAAGCTGTGGGTAATATCATTATTGTTAAAATTCACATAATAGCTGTTGTATCTTCACATATAAGCTCTGTATTCGCCGATTATGTGGATTTTAAAGAAATCTTTCCCCTGCAAGTTTAAAATAGTGTTTGAGTCAAGATCAGTATCTTTGCTGGTATTAAAGACTCACTTAGATTTCCTCAGAGTCTAAAAGAAGGGGTGGGTTTTGGATTAGTGTACGTTCTCTTTGCCCTCACTAACTTTAAACCAGCGCAGTTTCCTTAAAACTGCTTTCATCACTGATCCACAGTAGAGCCACTCCAGAGTGAAATGCCATGATCACCCAAAATGATACAAACGGCTTGAGGAAAATCTATACCATAGTTTTTCCCTTTTTGACTCTAGGGCTATAAAGTACAGCTGTGGTTTTTGTACAGTTCAGAGCTATTCTCATCTTCTAATTTGATTCAGCATTTTGACATTATATTTAAACATGATTTACTTTATGACATATACAGTATAATGAACATTTGCCAGCAAAAACTTATAAGGAGACACGTTGAAGCAGATTCTACAGTTTGGCCCCACTTCTGAAATGTATAGGTATGCATTCCACATTCTAATTTAAATATTGAGTCTTCACTCTGTAACTTATCTTGTGTGCATCAGTAGGATTCCTGCAGTCTATTTTGAATGATGCCATACTGCAGTGCATTGCCTCCTGACACCGTGAACCTCTCAGGCATCCCTTGGACTTATCCAGGCGCCCTCTGCAGTGTCAGAAAGGTATCAGCTTGTTGGACCTAACCAGCATCTTCCCAGATGCTTTATCACTTACTTGCAGATCCCACTGTCATACACAATTCAGTGAATGGTGTTCTGAAGCATCTCAAGAATCAATAAATTCCTCCTGTTATAGGGCCTTTAATTAAAAAATGTTGGAAACCGTGGTTGTAACAGAAGAAATGCATTACTGAGTACTGGTTTATGTATGTGCTTAACCACATTGAACACTGAAAATAAGTTTATATACTGACAAATACCCAGATTTGGTTACTTTTGTACATGTATTCACATTCAAGAAAGCAAAGCAAGTTTAGAAACTATTAGGGAAAACCAAACAAACTAACTTAAAATATCGTTGTGCCACTGCATAAATCTGTATTGTGCTTTGTCTTCTGCACTGCAGTCAGTTTTGGCCGTCAGCTCTCAAAAGAAATGATCTGTGACAACCAAACAAGCTGCAGAAGAGATTAGCAGGGATGGTCAAGGATATGCAATGGTTTCCACATGCGAAGAGGTTAAATAGGCTGGCATTCTTCAGGCTGAAAATTTGGTAACCAAATGGTGATAACAGAGGTCTCTCAAATGAAAATTGTGCAGAGAAATTGCAACTAGGGAAAGACTGCTCACCGTGTCTCATACAACAACGACTGAGCGGTGAAATAAAATAGCATCAGGCTGAGCTCAAACAGAAGGAAGCACTTTTATGCATAATGTGGAACTCACTGATGTACAGTATTGTAGAAAAATATAGATTTTAAAAGCTAATATGCCAGTTTGTGGTAGAAAATCCATTAAGACCTATGAAATACAAAATCTATGCGGCATAAAGATGTAGGTATAACCACTTCCTAACTGATGCTTGCTACTTCAATTAGCGTATGTGCAAGAAAAGTAGCTCTGCATGTTTCTCTTACGTTTGCCTTTCCTATCAACAAACATAAATTGTGGGCTAATGCGAGAGGCAGGAATCGAGACTTAGATGGAGTTTGAGCTAGCATGACTACACTTATGCTCTGTTTTCACATGTCCTTAATACACTTATGCTCTGTTTTCACATGTCCTTAATACACAGTCATTGCAAGTATATGTTTGCATTTGGAACACTTGCATCTATGACTTTGTATGGGTGGATACGAGACATCCCTTCAGGTGTCTTAAAGACGCTGAAAAGGGAAAAAATGAAATATGAGAAACATCACTAGATAAATCAAGACAGAGGTAGTAAACCTCCAATTCTTTCCATAAAATTCACATTGCAGGAATTCCCTTCTAAATGGAAAGGCCTTTGTCTGTAAATTGCATCAATATTTCATGAATTAAATTCATTTTTCTTTGTCTTTCATTTGTTTTTTTTTTTAATTAGGATATAGTTATTTGCAGCCAAACCTCTGTTCAGCTGCTATAAAATATTCATTTCCAGTTGCAGCTTGATCATGAAACATTATCCTGCAACCCATTCAAACTGTTGCAAAGCAAGGCAAATCACCAAAGGGAAGGGAATAAATGCCTTTAAAAAAAAAAGAAAAAAAAAAAAGGAAAGAAAAAAAGAAAGAAAAACAACTAATGGACTTAAACATGCTCAGTGCAAACTGGTTTCAGGCAAAGGGAAAGGCTGCCAGCTAAAAAGCAATTTATGTAATACGCTGGCAAAGAGGTGAGAAGCCAGTGAATAGAACTTAATGAGTTGACAGCTGTTGAGAGCTCCATGGTGTCAGATTGTAGCATTTGTTTCGATCATTTGCACATTGTGGGTAAGTGGGAGACTAGGTACAAGGGATGTCCTGGGACCAGCCAGGCAATTTGTTCCACCACCTACGAGGTGCTGAGGTTCAAAGATGCCTGAGAGGTTACAGAGCATTACTCTGCACCTGTTGAAAAAGCTGTGCTTTGTCTGAAAGCAGGGTTTGCTTTCTGATGGGATGGGTATTGGTAGTCCGCTGTGGCAGGCCTCTTTTTCAGAGAGTTGTTTGCCTTTGGTGATGAATGGTGTTATGCTCTGCTGCCATTTATTTCTGTAGATGTGAACTGCAGGTCTACTCCACTGATTAAGAGAATTTGCAGGAAGTTCCTTTCCTTCTTACACACGAGTCCCAGTTTGTAGGGTGGTGCAGTCATTTCCAGCACTTTATTTCATTCCTCCCTTCTACCTCAGCTCCACATAAGACTTTGTTACAGTCCATATGGACATTCGATTTTGACTGTGTGAGTCTTTCTGCTCACAAAATATAAAAAAAAACTGAATACAGTCATGGTATCTTCCTTCTGATGCTTTGCACAGCACTCTCCTCCAAGTATTCTCACAGCAGCATATAAACAGTTGCTCCGAAGAGGTGTGCATCTTCTTTATCTTAAAATGAATCTTAAAAATGAAATCATGATGTGGTGACAGTTTAACTGCCCTGTCAAGGATCATTGCAAATCAGTGGCAGAGGTTTCCTGGCACTTGGCTGTCTGTGTAATTCCAGAGTTGTGTTGATCAGGAGACCAGACTATGTGAAAATGATGGACCTTTCTGACCCTGAGATCTCTGAATCAAAAAAAAACCAAACACCCCATTGACTGCTATCTTCCTGCAAATTCCTGACTTAAGCTATGGAAGCTAAATACCTACTAACAACTGTGGGGTCAATTACAGGATTCTTTAAAAGCTATTTAGTTTTCTCTGAGGCATTTCAGAGTAACACGGTGCTGTTCTCCAAAGCTCTGTCAATATTGCTGCAGTGCCCCAGAGTGCAAAAATGCACATGCTTTGATTTTACATGCTGCTGCCTGTCAGAAGTCTGATATGGATATGACAGCTTTTGTCAGCTTACCTTGCAATGCTCAGAGCTGGTGTAACTTCCAGCAAACCCCCTTCTTCTGTCAGCATTGCTGAATCTAAAGGTAACAGCTCTGCCAGCTTGGACATGCTGGCATGGCCAGTAAGCTCTCTAGTGTAAGTATGTCCAAAGTCTGAATTAAGTGGTAAAATTAAGTGGTAAAAATGCCAGAAGGTACCACCTTTTAATGCCAGTGGCTTCTATGATTTGTTTCTGGATAATACAAGTGAAGCTATAATAATCATACCATGGAGATAGGAATTTTAAGGGAAAGTGATCTTGTTTCCTCTCAGGAGAGACTAGACACATACCATCATCCCAAAGCTGTTGCAATAGCTATTACAGCAAAGGAGGAACGTCAAATTTTAGAACAGGGATGGCTGGATTCTTTCTGCTTTCAAAAATTCTTGTTAAAAGGACAAAACTAATGTAGAAAGAAATCTATGCACACACATTTATCTATGTATTTGGTGACTGGAGTACTTCAGATATGGGTACAAATACCTTTTGCTACATTTTGTTTCTGTCATGGTCAAGCTGTCCCTTTTTATGCATTGCTAAGGCTAAGGCTAAATTCTTTGTAGGTTAATACTTGGCTTCCATGGTCTGAGTATGTCTATATCTTACTAAAGGCTTTTAATGGGTATTGCATAAAATCAAGCATCGTTTCTTTTGTGATTTCCACTGTTGTCAATGCTATAATTACAATATATGAGAGAAAGAGTTTCTCAGGGTGCTACCTTGCAAGGATAAGCGTCTCACTCAAATTCATTATGCAGAAACCTCTTCATTTCATACTTGGTCATGAATTTCATGCTATCTTACAATCCTTATGTGAGGTTATTGATGTCAAAAACGTTACAACAAATCTGAGTTTAGAGGCAAGTTTACTGACAGTGGAGGAAGTATTCTCATGGATTTAAAACTTCATTATCTTCTCCTTCTGACAATGTTCCTCTGAATACTTGTTTCCTAGCATCTCCCAGCTCTGGCCATGGAAATATGAAGGATGCAAAAGAAAACCGTTGTAGTACTAGAAGCCTTTATATATGGAATTACAGAGTAACAGAAAGCATCTTCACTGGGTGTCGGGTGGATTTGTTTTTTTCCTTTAAACAGGTAGAGGTACATATGATCTCAGCATGTTCCCAGTGGTGTTTAAAGCTGCCTGAATTCCTTTGTCTAGCTCGCTTGCTCGGTAAGTGCATTCCAGCTGAGCATATATTGGGCCATTAAAGCTAACTTTGTTCCGTTTTTTTCATTTTACAAGAACACAAAAGATTGATTTGCTTTTACTACAGTTAATCAAACACAATAGACAGCTAAATAAATAAACAAGGAAAATGGCCTTCTTATCCAGCATGGAGAGCAAATGTTCTGATTAGGCAGGGGCTGCAGAGAAACCCAGCAGGGATAAGTGTTCACCATGTTTGTTGTGCATGGGAGTCTGCCTACTCAATGGCAGAATTTTCTTGCATGACAACCGTTTGCAGCTTGGACCACTTGATGTGGCATTGAAGTGAAGTTCAGTTCAAATTTAATGGGATCCCAGGAGGCATTTTTTAGGTTTGTCAGCTCAGGAGGTTGAAGTTTACCTGGCTTCATCAATACTTGTTGGACCAAGTATGGTTTTTTGACCTAATGGGTATATGTTTGATGGGAGTATTTTGTTGAGATCTCTCCTTGTTTAAGTTAGGATTGGAGGAGAATGGACAAACTTCTCTCTCTACCTTTCCTAAGTTTTCCTCTGTGACTTCTGGTGGTGTTAGGACTGATTTGGGTGGCTGCTCTACTTTTTGGTTAAGTGTTTTTTGCTAGCACGTGCTGTGAAGTTAGTTCCCTATCCCCTTAGTAAAGTTCTTAGTCTATTCACATTTCAGAAGGAATGAAAAAAAAGTTAATGATAGAAAAGCACGATTTTTAAGCATCAAATATTTGACAAAGGTATTCCTGGATGAAAGAATGTCTAGAACTGAATAGCTTCATTTTTATTAGAATCAACCATATTTATATCCTATACTAAAGAGGAAGGACGACCTTGTGTTAAGGGGCTGTCACTCTTTCTGGAAAATCTGTGATTTTTGGGACCTTCTTTGTGCTTGTGAATTTTCTTATTGTTTATAAACAAAAACTATTTATGGACTTTATAATAGCTATATGTAATACACTTCTACAAAGGAATTCAGTGGCTATTTCCCTTTGTTAACTGCTCTGTCTAGGATGTTATTCAGGGAGCAGTTCTAAGTTCTGACATTTATCTAGTGGGAGAAGGTTTATTCTACATTTATTTATCCTGTGTTATGTTTATTCTGCATTTAAATGTGCGTGTCAAACCCCTCCCCCTTGTGAGCTAATGTGTGAATCTTGTGAGTAACAGTATTTAAATGCCATTTTCTAAGTGTGTTTTAATGTTTGGAGAGAAAGAGAAATATTTGTCTGGAAAGAGTAGTCTAGTGCATTAATGCAAATATTCAAAGATAGTTGTTTATATTACTGGACTCAGAGGTACTTACAATAATTGCAGAAGTTGTTTTAAGGGACATTTGTTCAGAGTGATTATGTTTATTGTTACTTTATGAATAGCATACCCTGTCACTTTAGATTTTAAGTGCCATAGCTTGGACCATAGACAAGGGTATTTTCTTCTTTATGAAATTTACTGTTGCATATGCTGTTTGTGGCCTATGTAATAATGAGTCGGAGAAATTAAGAGAGAAGCATGGGAGGAGGCAAAGAACTCCCCCATAAAAAAAAAATGTCGGGGATTACTGTTACCCCCAGAGTTGGCTTATTGGTCGCATCCTTTTCGATGTGGGGCAGGATGCTGTGGGCTATCGTGGCACTTCGGTGCAGCCAGGGCCCCTCCACCATCATTTGCTGCACGGAGATTTTGCAGATCAGGTGCAAGCTATTAGAGAGTCATAGAATCATAGAATGGTTTGGGTTAGAAAGGACCTTAAGATCATCTAGTTAAAGGCCTCTGCCATGGGCAGGGACAACTTACACTAGACCATGTTGCCCAAGGCTCTATTCAGCCTGGCCTTGAACACTGCCAGGGATGGAGCATTTACCACCTCTTTGGGCAGCCCATTCCAGTGCCTCATCATCACCATCCTTACAGTAAAGAACTTCCTTATATCCAAAGTGAACTTCCCTGTTTAAGTTTAAAACCATTATTCTTTGTCCTGTTGCTACAGTACCTGATGAAGAGTCCTTCTCCAGCATGCTTGTGGGCTCCCTTCAGATACTGGAAGGCTGCTGTGAGGTCTTCATGCAGCCTTCTCTTCTCCAGGCTGAACAGCCCCAACTTTCTCAGCCTGTCTTCATATGGAAGGCGCTCAAGCCTCCTGACCATCCTTGTGGCCCTCCTCTAGATTTGCTCCACAACCCCATGTCCTTCTTATGCTGGGAACACCAAACTGTACACAGTACTCCAAGTGAGGTCTCACGAGAGCAGAGTAGAGGGGCAGGATCGCCTCCTTCGACCTGCTGGTCACGCTCCTTTTGATGCAGCCCAGGATACGGTTGGCTTTCTGGGCTGCAAGCACACACTGAGGCCGGCTCATGTTCATTTTCTCATTGACCAACACCCCCAAGTCCTTCCCCACAGGGCTGCTCTGAATCGCTTCTCTGCCCAAGCTGTAGCTGTGCCTGGGATTGCTCTGAACCAGGTGTAGGACCTTGCACTTGTCATGGTTAAACTTCACGAGGTTGGCATCAGCCCACCTCACAAGCATGTCAAGGTCCCTCTGGATGGCATTCCTTCCCTCCAGGGTATCAACCAAACCACACAGCTTGGTGTCATTGGCAAACTCGCTGAGGGCGCACTCAATCCCATTGTCTTTGTCACCAACAAAGATGTTGAACAGGATCAGTCCCAGCACAATCCCTGAGGGACACCACTCGTTACTGGTCTCCAGTGGGACATTGAGCCGTTGACCACAACTCTTTGTGTGCAGCCATGCAGCCAATTCTTTATTCACCGAGTAGTCCATTCATCAGATTGGTGTCTCTCCAGTTTAGAGACAAGGATGTCATGCAACAGTATTAGTCCATACTGTCTCTGGCCATCAGCGATAAATATGTGAACATGCTCACATTTTCTCAAGTGAAAGATGTCTGCTGGAAGAAGATCTCCCATATCTCTGTTTTCTCATTAGGCCTCATTTGTAAGACGTTATGAGATCCCAGAACTAGATACTACAGCAATAGGAGTACTGCTTCAAAAAAAAGAAACAGGACTTTTAGTTTTGTTAATGAGCACATAAATAGAAATGCCAGTTAAATTGTGTATGTGACTGCCTCTTTGCTACATAGTAACCTTAATTTACAGATTTGTTTCTTTTAAATCATGTGTTGGGGGTAATGCAACAAGGTGTGCAGATTTTGAGGCTTAAGAGATTGTCATTAAAGCTACTATGTTGTATTTAGTTATTTATTTCTTGCTCAGAGTGATCCAATCAATAATAGAAGAAAATCAAATACAACTCTCTGCCCTCTGAGGAAGAAAAGACAAGCTAAATAAAGATGTCCAGGAGAAAATGCCAGCAAACGACATATTGATTTCCAGCAAAGGAGCAAAGTGTAAATGAAAAATATTCTTCTGACACAGTTATTAAGTGCAAGCTAGCACGCAAAGAAAACCCATTTACTCTTACTAGAGGCCGAGTCTTCAAAGGGCAGCTGATTCATCTCAGATCATTTGAGTTTCTAACTTTCTGAAACATAGGCTTCCCTTTACTAAATGTGAAAGAATTTTGTGTACTTAGGCTTTGCTTTGAGAATGTGAAATGTTTACTAAAATCTAATTTTATGCCAAGTAAGCATAGATGTTTTCTTCCCATTTTATAGCAGTATAAATATGCAGAAAGGAAGCAATTTTCCTGACATCAGACAGTGAATTTATGACAATGTCAGGAATGTAAAATCAAGTAACATGAGGGCTGTGATTCAATGTCCTTGGCAATTTGGCCTGGGGCAATTTAAGAAGTTACTGTTCCTCAGTGGTCTGTCCTGCCCTTCTGTTGGTGAAGCAGGTATTCTCCAGCAAGTGTCATTCAAAGCCCAGCATATTAATGAAATTATCTCTGTGGCAATTTAACACATCAGACTGCGGTCATAGGGCTAGGATACATACCATTAGGATTCTAAATTCTGGCAATAAGATGGCTTTTTTCTACATATCTCTGGGAATCTTTATTCAGCTTTTGCTTCCCGAGTGCTACTTTTAAGCAGATGCTGATGAGTGGGATAGGTTGAAGACTCTGCTGCCCAGTGCATTTGTCTGGTTTTCAGTTCTTCTGAGGGGGATCGTGACATAGGGGAGACCACTCTGAAACTATTTTCAGAGCATTTCCTAAAAGAAATATCTTCCATTTGAAGATTCTTGGAAATGCATTGGAAAACAGCACTGTGTAGATTGATGTGATTTTCAGAAAATCAGATCCCTGAGCAAAGCCTGAATTTCAGAAGTCTTATCCTTCCTGCAGCTCTCACTGATTTTAGGGTGGGAGTTCTTGTGGGTTCTGCTGTAATGGCTTAATTTTTAGGATTAAGCGATGTCATTAATTTAGTTCATGACAAGTACACCTAGTGTACCTTTCTTAATGAGTTTTCAGCTGCATCACCACCATCTGCATAACTGGGGTTATGCTTAAACAAGGCTGATGGTTTCTGTTTCAAGTGACAGGTTTGTTTCAAAGAGAAATAAAAATATAATAAGGAAGAGGAAAAAGCTCTATCAAATGATGAAAAAGGACATTCAGTGTGAAAATTCTACCCCTCTGAAACTCCAAGAGGCAGTATAATCAGATAATTACTTCAATGTATAGAGACACAACTTTCATCTTCAAGGTACTTCTTTGGAAGCAAGCAAATGTATGTGGGAAGGAGCAATAGATTGATAAGGGACAGAAAAGAGTCTCCTCTCATGCCAAAGCTGCATCTTTTGTGTTTAAGCCAAGAAATTATATTTTACAGTCCAGTTCAGAACTTTTGCAGATCTTGAGGGTTGCACTGAGTAATTTGGAGAAGGACTTGCTGGTTGATCCTTTGCCAGATCAAGATGAAAGGAGCACTGTTATACTGGGAAAGAAACAGCAAAGCAAGTGGCTGTGTGCTTATATAATCAATAAACAACCAATCTAGGTTCCTGGAAATTAATTTTTTTTTTTTTTAGCTCCTAAATAGTATGTAATTTCTTCAGGCCAAGAAATAAATTGAAAGGATTTAGAAGGATTTGCTTATCAGCAAACCACCACGTACCATTACATTCCTTCTGCTTTTGGGAAGGTACATTGAAGTTAGGTTAAGCTGCTGTGGTTCAATACTCCTCTTTCCCCTGTCAGGATGTCTTGAACAACAGGCAGATTAATCCTCCCTACTTCCTTTTTTCCTCTTTTTCCCTCCCTTCTTTCTTTGCCCTCCCTTCTCTTTCTGCTCACACTCCCTCACAACATCATCACCTTTACCACTGCCAGCAGATGGAGAAAAAAGGCAGAAACATGATTTTTTTCCCCATAATCTTTGCACAGTTTAGGGACAGAAAAAAGTCCCTGAAATTTGGCATCAAACCTGGTCAAGAATAGGCAGACTTTACAGTCTTGATGCACTATTGAGTCTATTGAGACAGGCTTTTGGTTTTCAAAAGACTAATTCAGCTTTCAAGGCTCTTTTTAAACATGACTGCCCATGACACTAGATTGACATACAATTGGGGGGATTATTATTTGCTTTCTCTTACTTAACTGGCTAGTAACTTAATCTCTTGTCTGCCACAGTAATGAACAAATGGCTGATTTTGTTAATGCGTAGCTCTCTCATGATCCCTACTAAATGATGCAGTTTGACAGCAAATCAGCTTTTATGTCCAGCCAGGAACACACAACCAGGAAATGCGCTTTTGCTGGGCTACTGTTGAAGGGTACATGCCTGCCAGTTACTTAAGTCATTGTCCTGGGAACATAACCTGTATTTCTTCCCATGGGCTGAACAGGTCTACAGCAATGATACCTTCTTGCTCTAACTAGCTAAAAGGCTGTGCTGGATTGCTTTACTGCCTGCTGTGGAATGACAGAGGAGAATGCATATGATGTGTTTCTATTATATAGTGATAGAGAGGATGCAAACACTGAATTGTTTTAGAATTAATTAGTTTGTATTGAAGCTTTATGAGGTGAGTTCTTCCCCACTCAAGTCTATAAACTAATGATAAAAATACCTGAATGGCTTCATTTCAGTACTGGTGGTTTCTGGCACTTTCTTGGGAGACTTCTCCATAGTTATTAAAGATTACTATTAAGAACTTTCTTGCTGGAAGTAATCCTAATTTTTATTTTGTTTTCATTTTATCCAGTACTTTTTTGAAGCACCCTAAATAGCTCATCTACCTTCTTGATGTTTATTATACCCTTTTGACACTTGTATACATTTTAGTCCTTGATAAAATAAGCTCTGATATTTAGTTTTTCTAAGCCTGTCTCATTCATATATCTCTCCAGTTCTTTCATCTTTTCTGTGGCTCTTCTCTGAATTGCCTTCAATTACCCTAAGTCTTTTGGCACTGAATTGTCCAAAACTAAACATAATAACCTATGTTCTCCTGCTGTAAATTGTGTAGCCTAGTTGAAATCAATGCCAATTTAAACCAACAGAGGATTAGGTCCTCTGGTTTTTGTAGTCACCCCAAATGAGCTATATGAAGAAAAATTACTAGTTTCATGTTCTTTGATGCCTTGCTTCTGCAGAGGTAGACACAACGTTAGCACCAGTGTGTGTGGGTGAAAAGGGCTTGCACATCTTTGTGTCTGCACCATGGTAAGAAAATACATGTTGTACTGTCCAGTGCTAATGAGTTGGAGAGGATTAATACCTTTTAGCAACAGACAGTAGATCCAGGACTCTCCTTAAAATTTTATGCCATCCCAAATTGCAGCTTCTTTTATAATACCTCATTATGATTTTCACAACATTCCTAATATTTTCCCGCTTGTATGCAGATTCTTTCTATCTGTATGTAGTAGCTCAAATTTGTCTAGGCTGAGTCTCTCAGGTCTGCTAAAATGTAATGAACTCCAGGGTATTTTGCAAATAAAGATTAAATAGGAAGTGAGAAAAAAATATAAGGTACAGAAAGGACTGGTGAAGGATTCCCATGTAATTAGAGTAGTGTGAACAGAATGCAAGTTCTTTAAAAAGCTTGGTTATCAAAGTACAAAATGTTGAGGTAGTCAAGCTAGAAATGACACCTAATGAGGCAGACATTTCCTCTGCTATCTTCTTTTGGGAAGGCAGCAACTGCCTTGAGCCTGTTCTTTGCCAAGAAACATCAGGGTTTCTGGAAGACAGAACAGCATCACAAACATTTTGCCATTCTGGGATAGCATCCATTCTGTATGCTGTTATGCATGGAAGACAAGTACATTGTCCATATCCCATAATAAATTTGAGATAAAAAAAAATATAGCACTGTGGGAACAGTGGAGGGAGTCATGCGGTTGGGTTTAGGAAAAGTTTGTTGAGTTTCAGCTCTGAACATCTGAGGTGTGAAAGGCAAAGGTACTGCCTAAATTAATACAAATATATTTCTCCACTGTTGGGAAGTTATTTGTGCCTGGCATTTTGTGTTGGTCATATTTCAAGAAAGATTGTAAATTGTGGTTCCTTGGTGGCAAAGAGATTTAAACTTCTTTTGCAACAAAGCATTTAAATTTACTTTTCAAATAATAGTGTTGAATTGGAAGTAATGTATACAGTGTGAAGATGAGTTTCAAGCAAAAGGCTATCCTACTTTACCAAGTGAAGCAACTACCAAGTATGTACTTTTGAAGGAACTTGTCTGGGGTTTGAATTTATGCATCCATGTCTTTTCTCTCCCACTAGAAATGAGAACTCCATCATTCTTGGGTGCATTATTTATAATTTCATAAAGCTGTTCTGTGACAGGACTTATTTTACCCTGTGTGCTTGATGGGACTAGAAAATCAGTTAGTGATAAATTGTGATGGAAAGCACTGAGATCAAAAATACAAGATAGGAAGTGGCAAGACAGATTAGTGTACTTATCTTTTCCGTGGTTTCTAGAGATCTCATTAATGACCTTGTATCTTTAAATAATGGTAAACCCAAAGAGCAAGGTGTCAAAAAGAAAAGTTTTGCATTTGGGAAAAGGAAGATTCAGCACCTGCCACTATGTGTATAACAAAGGGGCAAAGGCTGTGGATCTGACACATAAATTAGGGTTTTGAGCACTTGGAAGATTGGACAGAAATGGAGTCATCTTGAGCAGGTCTTGCCATGCCATCCCAACTTTCCTTGTGCTTTATATCCCACACCAGTATGTACAGTATAATGAACAAAGATGTAGAACCATCACCGTGGCAAGATTGAAGAGGCTCCTAGAGTGAATAATTGGGAGGAGGTGATTACAGAGCTAATAATTCATGGAAAGGAATAGGGAGCCAATTCAGTGAAATTGAAAGAATTTGGAGGTAAATATGCCCATAAATCCTCCAGGGTGGACTCAGAGTTTAGCACTTTCTCCTACCCTGGTTTTGTTCCAAGGCAATTTCATTAAACACTGGAGAGAGGGAGAGAAAAAAAAAATAATATAAATGCCATAAGAAATCTTTCAGAGGAAGGAATAAAAAGGGTTCCTGCCAGAGAGAGATTTTATTGGAAGTTATTATAATACCTATCTTTAGTTTTATGTCCTTTAATACAGGGCCAAGTAATTTCAAAGCTGGGATTCTTTAAAAATGAAATACATATTTTAAAATAGTATGGTATGAATTATTATTTTTAATATAGAGTTTAGCTAATACATGGAATAGAAAAATATTTTCTCTCTCAAGTTCTTTCCAATGAAAACACAAACATCATTTCCATCATAGTATATGGAGAAGTTTTTTTATTGTCATGGTGCCTGTTTAGCATTTACCGTTTCTAGATCACTGGGCAGACATTAAAGAATTAATCTGTTTACATCCCCTGGGGGCAACGGGTGAGTATAATCAACCCCATTTCAAAAATGGGGAAAGGGAACCAGAAACAGAATAGCTGGTTTTGCTTGCTGCCTCACAGGGTGAGCCATTTCTGATGAGAATGGTCTTAGTGGAGAGATTTCTAGCATCTCTGCTCACTAGCCTCTCCTGTCTTGTGGAAGCAGCAAGGTCAATAATCATCTGTTAAAAATTCTTAGCTCCAGGAGGGTTTTGAAAGGTACAGATTCCAGTTACAAGAAGTTATGGTCTTTTGGAGGTTTCTGTGGTCAGGAATTTGCTGGTGATTCTCACTGAAATAGCTTTATTCCTCCAGGATGATTCAGATGTTGATTCTGAGCATAAGGTGCATGGAAAACCAGTACGTGATGGGAGTAGAAAATCAGTTAGTGATGAATTGTGATGGAAAGTACCGAGATCAAAAATACAAGATAGGAAGTGGCAAGACAGATCAGTGTATTTATCTTTTCTGTGGTTTCTAGAGATCTCGTTAATGACCTTGTCTTAAGTCTACCACCACTTCTGGAGGTTTTTCTCTTTTTGAACCCTCATTTTTATACATATGAAATCAGCAGCATGGGATAAACAGCAATCACAGATCAAGAGAAACTGGAATATCAGGAAAAATAGCCTGCAATGGAGATGGGAGAAAAGGTCAGAGATTAATTGATAGAATCGGGTTGGAACTAGTCACGAAAAAGTGCAGATAAGGGTCAGAGTTGGCAGGGTTGATGAGTATCGCACATCACGCATTTGCATTTTGTCCAAGTCTGGCTCACTGTGTCCTCCTTTGTTCAGAACCAACACAAGCTGCATGAGGATTTTACAGAAGGAAATTTAGAACATATATCTAAGAATGCAGCATAAACATGTTGCATGTGCTGTCCTAAAATGGAATTAGATGGGAATATAATTAGATGGGAAACTGATCAAGAAGATAAACAAGGACCAGTCTTCATGACTTTTCAGCTCCTGCTCAGAATTAATTTTGGCTTCAAAATTCTTCATCCCCCATGTTCAGGATCTGTGAGAGCAGCTGGAAGGCCACAGAAGCTCACCAAACCCAGCACCCTGCAGCTAGCCCTTGCTATGCGCAGAAAATCAGGGAGTCCTGATCAAGACAATGGAAATCGTGATAACTTTTTCTTCAGTGTCTGTGGGACAGGGACTTCCCAAGCTAGAGTATTTAATAGTTCTGGATGAATGTTTTTACCTTTAATTTGGCTGATCATTTCCAAAATACACCTAAACCTTTGTTTTCTGTTGTTTTTGGTTTTTTTTTGTGGGCATGCTACCTCGCTGGTTTCTTATGATGCCCCTAATGAGCAAGAGGAGAAAAAAAAACAAAAAAAAAGACTCATAAAGGAATTCCGTATTCTTTACAAATGCTGAATCATATTATCAATTCTATTGGAGCTGATTCCAGGTTAATATTGCCTAAAGCCCTGTGAGAGTGGTAAGGCACTGGAAGCAGTTGCCCAGAGAAGCAGCTGTGGCTGCCCCATCCCTGGCAGTATTCAAGATCAGGTTGGATAGGGCTTTGAGCAACCTGTTCTACTGGAATGTGTCCCTTCCCATGGCAGGGGGGTTGGAACTAGATGATCTTTAAGGTCCCTTCCACCCCAAATTATTCTGTGAAGCTATGATTCTATCATTTTGTAAGCAAATGTGGAAGTGGATAAGTATAGCAGTTGATAAGTGACAACCACACATTGTTACAATTTTTATGTTTATTTCCTGCCTGAAGCAAATCATCACTATTCTATGAGACCTTACATGTGAATTGTCAGATCTTCAACTAGGAGCAAAATTCATATGTTCTAAATTCAACATGGAAATCAAAACCAATTACCCTTTTACAAGTACTTTAGACAACTGTAATATAAATGTCTGGTTTTACTAGCTACATTTCACCTGCTTAAAATGCTTCTTGCAGTATAGTTTTGTTGACTTATTGGGCTAAATTACAGTGCTGCAATTAAAAACTAGTATCTTTCTACCCAGGGGCAGCTGCATTTCACTGTTGGAGGATGTGATCACTGTTTGTATAAATTATAAAGTGATTTGGTGTCCTTTGGAATAAATAAGGCTTTATAAAATATACATTACAGGTCCAGAAGAATTGTAGAAAATAAACTTCTATTTTATGCATTCCTCCTTTCTTTACCTCTCACTGAACAGATAAACTTTTAAAGCCAGTTTGCTGATCTTGTTTTTTCTTTCTTGGTTCATTCTAAGCCACTGAATCAGGAGTGAAGGAATGCTAGGTTCAATCTGATCTTTCTGGCTGACTGTTCCATTCTGGTTTTCTTCAGAATACAGAGAGGAGAGAGCAAGGAACTTCTGGCAGGGGACAGAGGGACTTGATATCACTAGGTCCACAGGAAGAAAAGGCTGAGACCTCAGAACACTTACACAAAGAGAAGAGGGAGCATGTTGGAGACAGCCATAGCAGACATAGGGATGTAAAGGAGACCTTATTTAAGGCTGGAAAGTCTATTTAGAGTCCTAAGGTACAGTGTACAGAGGTACAGCTGCCCTGCTCCTGAGGAGATTTCAGCAGTGCTTCCTGCATGCTGAGGAACATTTTAGTTGCTTTGTTTCAGGAGTCATACCTCTGATCCTACTGCTCAGCAGAATAGGCAGCTCTGTGCAAGGAAAAGTTGTTAAGGGAGACAATTTCGGCAGAAGCCATGGCTTGAGCCCAGGCTGCTGAGCTGGGCTAATTTTGTATTGTTTGCAGGAGCATTACAACCTGTGTCCAGAGGCTGCCATAGACTGTCCCTAATGGTCTGCATTACTAATTCAGCTAATTGCAGCAATTAAAAGCAGGACATGCTGCTGGGAAGAGATGCCGGTGCACTTCTCTCTAGCATGCTGCAGTACATGCTGCTCATTAATTAGACCAGCAGGAAAAATAAAAATTAAAAAAAAAAAAGAAAAAAAAAAGTAGTAAAATATCACCAGCTGCCAAATCAGGTTTTCCAGCCTGTCAGCCCTGTCATAGCCACTTCCCTGTTCACTTGTCAAGGTTGCATGTTGGGCATACCTGACACATGCAGCAGTTCTTCATCGTGCAACAAATTGTTTGCACAGATATTTACTATGTGGGTAAACATAAAGGATTCACAGCCCAAGAAGAGGTGCATTAGGAGAGTAGGAACTATCTCTGCCCCAGAATGATGCATCTAGCAACACAGTAAAGAGTACTGCTAGCTGCCTGCATGATGCATATTATCTGAGTCTGTTTTTCTTTGCAGAAAGCATGTTCAGCTTGAGCATGCCTCATATGGTAAGTCTCTCAGTAAGTGCCTTCTGGCTGGCCCTACGTGGTACTGGTGTTTGTCGAGGAGCCCAGCATGTTCCACCCAGACTCATATACTTTGGCTGTGGGAGGACAGTTTGCCAGCCAAGCAGGTGTCATAGCCTACTGTACTTACTGTGTTCAACAGCACAGCATGGTCCACCTGCTAAACTAAACAGCCTGGCAGGGCACACCACACCCTAGCACACCTGAAATACTCAACAGGATAAGTACTATTGCTCCAACAGGAGATTCCAGCTCTGTGGAGGGCACATTTACACAGGCATATCTAGAATGCTTGGTACAAATATTTTTAAAGTTCTGAAATTCTGAATTTTTTTTTTTCTAGGGTACTTAGCTTTCTCTGTACCAGCCTCTTGACTTGCAAGTATCTCAGATTTTTTCTCTCTGTTCTGTTTCCTCCATTCCTTTCCTTCACATGCCAGACAACAGATGACATTGTTTCATCGGCTGAGTGTTCCAGTGATGATGAGGATTTCATCGACTGTGAGCCCAGTACAGGTAAGTCAGGTCAGTCTTGTTTTGCTTGCTTTCTGATTTAATTTGCAAGAAACAATGGATACATATATTTATATGTGTGTGAATGTATACATATATAACTATATATGTATATATATGTGTGTATATGTGTATATATATACATGTATGTATATATACACTGTATATAAAATAAAAATTATACAGCCAAGCATCAGATCCCATGGACTTGGCAACAGCAAAACACAGATATGTGGTCACTATGTTGTTAATATGAAGTTGTTTGCATGGAAAGCCAAACTTCCTGAAAGTGATCCCAGCTAATTAATAGTTCACATGTTTGTACTAGTTACTTCACTGACACAGTGGGAAACAAAAAATACCAATGTGACATGTGACAAATAATAAAGATTTATGAAGTGGGGAGGGTGAATGTTTGAAAAACAGAAGAGAAACAAATGTGAAGCAATACTGAGTTATTAGCATTTTTTAATCTTTGTTAATTGCTCTGAAGATGGACTATAAAAGGATATATTTGTCCATGGGATTTTGATTACAGTTAACATGGTAGCGTATTTGTACTAATTTTGTTTTGTGTGATCCCAAAGAAATTGGGGAGCACCAAAACGTAGCTCAAGCATAACAAAATTAGTAGCAATTCTTGCCCTGTTACCTGCAGTGATGCTTCAAAATGTATCCATTAAAGAGTCAGAAGGACTGGCCATGTGGAACTGACTCAACTTCTCCCTTTCAGATACATTTTGATAAATTGATGGGTTTTCTTTCTGGTGAGATATATGATGTGATATCCAGCAGGCAACTGCAGTCAATTTTATTTCTTACAGGCTTTTTCAAGTCGTCTTTTTTGAGGCTTGCCATGAGTTAAGCATTTCTATAATAGAGAACAGACATCATCGAATTTCTGTGTACATTTAAAAGAAAAAGAAGGAATTTGGTTAGAATTTTTTTGTTAAACATGAAATGTATAAATAGTTTAGGGTTGGGAGATTTTTTGTTTTGCTTTGTTTTGTTTGATTTTGCTTTGGTTTATTTGGGCTGATTACATTTAAAAAAAAAAATCCCCAAAAAGCATTACAATCTTCTGTTTCTAGTTTCCTGAAGCTATTTGGTTAATACAATAATAATACTAAAATTCACCCAAGGCTAGTGCTTTCATATTTCTTTTCAATTTCTCATGCTGTACCTGCATTTTTGATAGAACTTGATCCTGCAGTAACCTGACATTGGCATTGCCCTGTAGCTGGGAACTTCCACTCGTATTCTTGACTCCCCTGTGTTTCATCTCCCCACATGGCAGAAAAGTAATCCAAATAATACTTGATTGTGAAGCATAAATAGTGTGGGTACTTGGAATTTAAATAAAAGTAGTAATTAAGTAAATACCAGCACAGTGATTATCATGAAAGTGAGGCATGATATCAATAGGACTATGCTAAAAGGCTAACATACCACCACTGGTATACAAGTGAATGGATAGGAATCATTTCGTTAAAGCTTCACTAACATTTCAAGACTTTTTTATTATTATTATTCTGATTGCCAAGTATTGCAACTGAAGGAGGAAATGAGATCATGTACATTATTGTCATTTATGTTTCAACACAGAAATAACAATTACTTCAATGGCTAGAAATGGTAATAACAATGTTTTCAGCTTGTGCTTCCAGTAGAAAAATCAGAGTTTGAGGAGAAGTTGGATAAAACAGATGTTTAGCATGAAATTTCAGAGTGCTTTAGAGAAATATTTCCAGACTAAAAAGGCCTCTTTCTTGACAGAGTTAGAAATTTAATGCTTCAAATAAGTACATGCTGAATTTGTAAAGATGACTTACCTTTAAAAATCCTGCTAAAGATTACAGTTAGCAGCTGTACATGCCTACAGATAGTTGAATATCTACTGTGTAAAATAATATGATTTGCTGAAAATCTGCTGAAGGTGCTTTTCTAAACCACTACACATTCTTGAAAATTTCATCCAGTATCTTTTATCGCACCCACTCCTCCTTCATAGGATGCTGGTTCACATAAGGCACTGAAATCTGAATCTCTTCTTGGTAATTACTGTGTCATTGAGAATAAATGTTAGCCTGATTATAAGTTAAAAAGGTTTCCTAGATGGTCCTTGCTGATGAAATTTACACTTCCAGATTTTGAGGTTTTCTGCTCTCAGAGGTGCTGGTGTACAAGGTCACCAGAATGAAGATGGATATGCAGGTCCTTTTTGCCTCCAAAAGCATAAACTTATCTAATTCATAGAATCATAGAACCATAGAACAGTTAGAGTTGGAAAGGACCTTAAGATAATCTAGTTCTAACCCTCCTGCCATGGGCAGGGACACCTCACACTAAAATATCTCACCCAAGGCTCTGTCCAACCTGGCCTTGAACACCGCCAGGGATGGAGCATTCACAACTTCCTGGACAGCCCATTCCAGTTCCTCACCACCCTAACAGGAAAGAATTTCTTCCTTATATCCAATCTAAACTTCCCCTGTTTAAGTTTTAACCCATTACCCCTTGTCCTGTCACTACAGTCTCTAATGAAGAGTCCAACCCCAGCATCCCTATAGGCCCCCTTCAGATACTGGAAGGCTGCTATGAGGTCTCCACGCAGCCTTCTCTTCTCCAGGCTGAACAGCCCAACTTTCTCAGCCTGTCTTCATACGGGAGGTGCTCCAGTCCCCTGATCATCCTCGTGGCCCTTCTCTGGACTTATTCCAACAGTTCCATGTCCTTTTTATGTTGAGGACACCAGAACTGCACACAGTACTCCAGGTGAGGTCTCATAAGAGCAGAGTAGAGGGTCAGGATCACCTCCTTCGACCTGCTGGTCACGCTCCTTTTCATGCAGCCCAGGATACGGTTGGCTTTCTGGGCTGCAAGCACACACTGAAGCCGGCTCATGTTCATTTTCTCATCAACCAACATCCCCAAGTCCTTCTCCACAGGGCTGCTCTGAATCTCTTCTCTGCCCAACCTGCAGCTGTGCCTGGGATTGCTCCGACCCAGGTATAGGACCTGGCACTTGGCATGGTTAAACTTCATGAGGTTGGCATCAGCCCACCTCACAAGCATGTCAAGGTCCCTCTGGATGACATTCCTTCCCTGCAGCGTATCAACCGAACCACACAGCTTGGTGTCATTGGCAAACTTGCTGAGGGCGCACTCAATCCCACTGTCCATGTCAGCGACAAAGATGTTAAACAAGACCGGTCCCAACACCGATCCCTGAGGGACACCACTCGTTACTGGTCTCCAGTGGGACATAGAGCCATTGACCACAACTCTTTGTGTGCGGCCAGCCAGCCAGTTCTTTATCCACTGAGTGGTCCACCTATCAAATTGATGTCTCCCCAGTTTAGAGACAAGGATTTCATGTGGGACGGTGTCGAACGCTTTGCACAAGTCCACGTAGATGACATCAACTGCTCTACCCTGTCCCTCAGTTTTGTAGCCCCATCATAGAAGGCCACCAAATTGGTCAGGCAGGATTTCCCCTTAGTGAAGCCACGCTGGCTGTCACCAAGCACCTTGCTGTTTTTCATGTGCCTTAACATGCCATCCAGGAGAATCTGCTCCAAGATTTTGCCAGGCACAGAGGTGAGACTGACTGGTCTGTAATTCCCCAGGTCATCCATTTTCCCCTTCTTGAAAATGGGGGTTATATTTCCCTTTTTCCAGTCATCGGGAACTTCACCCGACTGCCATGATTTCTCAAATCTGATGGCCAGCGGCTTCGCAACTTCATTTGCCAGCTCCTTCAGGACCCATGGATGGATCTCATCAGGACCCATGGACTTATGCACATTCAGATTTTTAAGATGCTCTTGAACCAGTTCCTCTCCTACAGTGGGCCCAAGGTCTTCATTCTCACAGTCCCTGCATCTGCCTTCCAAGACTTGGGTGGTTTGGTCAGAGCCTTTGCCAGTGAAGACCGAGGAAAGAAGTCATTCAGAACCTCACCCTTCTCCAAATCCAGGGTAGCCAGTTCTCCCGATAGCTTCCAGAGGGAGCCTACATTCTCCCTAGTCTGTTTTTTATTTGCTATGTACCTATAGAATCCCATGCTGTTATCCTTAACATCCCTAGCCAAGTTTAATTCTAACTGAGCCTTAGCTTTCCTAACCTGGTCCCTAGCTTCCCGAACAACATCCCTGTATTCTTCCCAGGCCACCTGCCCTTGCTTCCAACATAATTAGAAGGGAAAGTAGTTGGTTTATGGTGCTCCTCATTTGGGTTTCTTTGTCTATCTTACTATTTCCATCCCCACTGCATCCAGGAAAATTAGAATGGCATCTGCAATACAGCCAGTATCAAAGCACTCATGCAGCCCATTCCACTCTGGAGCATTAAACCCATCTGAGCCAGCTTATCAAAATTCAGTTGAGCTGGCTTGGCTGAACAGAGCCTTTAACTTCACCAGCCAACTCAGGATTCTATCCATATGCCAAGATCTGGTACATAAATGTATATATCATGGAAAGAAAAGATTCTGATTATCTTGCTGGTATTTTCGGGGGGGGGTGTAGATTTATTTTATTTTTTTTAATTGGACCCACTTGAAGTTGCTTCATCCTATTCTGTTGGCAGATCAATGTATTTTACGCTGCCTTCTGACTTGCCTGATCCCTTTTTCAGCAAATTGAAAATTAAGTGACATAACCCAGCACAACCTCCTTTTTGTTGCTCTGATAATGTGTAGCTTTTAAAGCTCTTGAGTTTCTGCCAAGTGCCAGGGCTTGGTCTTCCATCACCCTCAGTGCCACGGTCCAGTAATGCAAAGGTTACTGAACTCACTGCTGCAGATGTGAGATATGATATACATCACTATGAATCTGCTGTGAAAACCGAGACAAGGGGAGCAGATAATGTAGCTTGGCAAGTAAAAAGCTTTCAGATTTCATATGGGTCAGAATCAAATCCCAAGATCTGAATATATTGCTTTGGTCTCGGTCCTGGATCAGATGCAGTAGCCCTACAGAGTCCTTTTGAAGACTTTGGTTTTGGTGTACTCAAAGATATTTCAAAAGACAGAAAATCCTGTCCTCTTGAAGGCTAAATATTGTACGAGAGCCAATTGCATGGTCTTATTGCCTCTTAACTCTGTTGAAACCAAGACCTGAATCTCAGTAATCAGATGATCTCTATCTGGACACTTGCATCTCCTTAAAAGAAGGTGGTGTAAAGGCTATTTCCTCACTGTGCTACCCTCAGGATTTTCCTGGCTAGCTTGTGACACTCACTGTATCAGTCTGGCTACCACTCTGTGCCCTCTTCCAAAGCTGATTTCTGTTGGGATTTCTGTAGATCCCGTTGTTTAGAAGCCACAAGCTGTCACAGGACCTGTCCTGACTGAAGTAGCTTACAGACATCCCTCGTGGATGCATATGTATACATAAGGAATTATTCTAAAACATGGTAGTGACAGCTGTGAATCCAAACCCCATCTGTATTTTACATAATGAAAAAGAAGCCATTGCAGGTTTGGGATAAAAATTATTGCTATTCATCTTACTGCAGACAAGCCTAGATACACTTGGATATCTAGAACTCCTGGAATGGCTTACTGTAAATGATACAGAGAGCATAAAACTGCTCATCTGCCCTGAAGAAACATTTATTTACAGATGAGAACAGTCACTCTCTTATCTCTGTGGAAATGTCTCTTGTCCCAGTACATGTTCAAAAATCTGGTTTCTGCACCAGAAACATGATGCTTTCCTCTGGTATGAGTACAGGCCTTTCTTCTGGCCTGTTCTGGGGAGATCTAAGGCTCAAATATTCAAGTTCTTAAAAGCTGAGGCCAGGGTCCTGGGCCTGTGCTTTTGAACACAGCCATGTGGTAGCGTTTTGGTCACCCAGCAGCTCTCACAGAGTGAAAGGTTTGTAGGGAAATATCTTTACTCCTAACTCCCATCATGAAGAAAGAAAGCACTTACCTGTTTCCAGTCAAATGAGGAGCACCCCAACAATCTGATCTTATTGGTTGTCTTGGCAGTCCTAAGGTAATGATTGGACTTGATGATCTTAAAGGTCTTTTCCAACCTAATTGATTCTATAATTTTATGATTCTACTGGGACTTCAAAACCCTGAGGATTATAGTTATGCTTTCCTAACAGCTGCTGTCTCCTCATGCCACTGCCCTTGTTCCTGTTAAGCATGTCCATTAGCGCAGTGCTTTGGCACAAAGCAGGTTGGTTGCTGGTGGCTGGGCTACTGATCTGGGTCATAGCCCAAGCTGCTCATTGCACTACTCAAAACAGTAAGACGCAAACACTCACTTCTTAGCCTGAAGCCCATAATGTGATCTCTTGAAATGGACTGTAGGGCCCTAATCCTAGCTCCCCGGCTGACACAGCCTACATTTTCACCTGGTGCAGTTGTTAGCTTTCCTTTCACAGTATCACAGTATGCTAGAGATTGGAAGGGACCTCAAAAGATCATCTAGTCCAATCCCCCTGCCGGAGCAGGAACACCTAGATAATGTTACACAGGAATGTGTCCAGGCGGGTTTTGAATGTCTCCAGGGAAGGAGACTCCACAACCTCCCTGGGCAGCCTGTTCCAGTGTTCCGTCACCCTCACTGAGAAGAAGTTTCTTCTCAAGTTTAAGTGGAACCTCTTGTGTTCCAGTTTGTACCCATTACCCCTTGTCCTATCATTGTTTGCCACTGAGTAGAGCCTGGCTCCATCCTCGTGACACTCCCCCTTTATATATTTATATACACTAATAAGGTCACCCCTCAGTCTCCTCTTCTCCAAACTATAGAGACCCAGCTCCCTCAGTCTTTCCTCATAAGGGAGATGCTCCACTCCCTTAATCATCTTAGTTGCCCTGCGCTGGACTCTCTCCAGCAGCTCCCTGTCCTTCTTGAACTGAGGGGCCCAGAACTGGACACGATATTCCAGATGCGGTCTCACCAGGTTTCTATTAACCTAACAATTTCCTAGGTGATTTTTGCCTAAGAAATTTATTCTGTGTTTCCCAAGAGGCTTCATACATGATAAGGTTGGCATTATTGATAAGTCTTTCCCATGAGTGACTGGCGACAGCAATAGAGATGCCAACTACAGATCTTTGCACTGGAAGTTACACAGTGTTTTTGTAGCATATACCCATACACAGGAGATGCATATGCTATAGGTATGCTGTCTGTATATATAATTTATTGGCCTGTATCCATCCACTTCAGCCTCCTCATTTATGGCTAGGTCAGTCAAGCTCCCATCCAGGCAAGTTGCAGAACAAGGTACCTGCAGGCTGCCTAGGTCAGAGACTTATTTGTGTAAAATAAGCAGGATCTCTCTTCCAAGAGTCTACAAGCAGCCAGCACAATACAAAAAAACACTGCTGGAAGTGAAGGAACCTCAACTGAAGAAACAAAGAGAAGTGCTAATTTGGCTCTTGTCCTGAATAAAACTGCATTGGCCTTCTTGAAGCAGACAGGGAATTTTCATTGCTCTCCTCAGAGAAACATCTCCCACAAATCCAGTGCCCAGTTACCCTCAGTCTCTCCCTCTGTCCAGAGTTCTGCTCTGTTTCTCCCACTGTGAGCAAGAAATGGCCTTGGGTACATACCTCAGAGCACATAGAGAAGTAGGTTTCCCATCTCACAGGCTGAATACAATGCAGACCTGAACGAGCATGTCCTGAGTTTAGTGCTTAATCCACAACAGAGAAGAATTCATCCAGGGCACTTCCCAGGGTAAAATGGTTGTGACACTTGTTTGATGGAATTTCCTAGCTACGGTCTTACAGCCAAAACAACTCCAAACAATCAAGTTTTACTAATCAATCATGCAGATGACTTACAGGAATTTTTGTTTTCTTATTTTATATTAGGAATTTATACTGATTTTGGTTTTCAGCTTATTTTTTCCTATGTAAGCTCCAAGGGCCCCACCCATGCGGATATTATCTATATATGCACTATATATAAAGTGTGCATATATATCTATGTGTGCATATGCTGTAGTAATAAAAGACCAATATCAGCAGTAGCCCCTATCATCCAGTCACATGTTTACACAGAAATTCATGCTTCACCTAACCCTGGCATCCGCTGGCGTGGACAGATGCATGATATTGTTATTTCCTGGTGAAAAAAAAGCACGTTAATTTCTTTTTTGTTACAGTTTTTTCTTTCTTCCTTTTATTTATTTCTTTACTTTTAATTGATAGTTTCATCTACCAATTAGCCTTGGGGTAGGGTGGGGCAAGGAGAACAAAAAAATTATACAGGTATATCCATCGGTATATACACACACGGTCTGTGTATATATAGATAGATATATACATTGTATATATTTGAAGAACATTTTCTGTCGTTTCACCTCATCTTGTGCCGCATGAATTTTTGGTGATTGATATTTTGGTTTCTTTTATATTTCTTTCATTTTTTTTTTTGGGGGGGGGGAGGGGTTCGTAATGGTGCCATACTGCTATTTTTTTCATTTTTAAAATCATTGCCATCCTTTTCAATTTATATTTTTGGAGTTCTTCCAACAAAATAATGGTTCAGTCATCTCAAGAAAGAGATATAGATCTGCAAACCAATAAAGGCAACAAAATCTTTTCTTGCCATCCTTGAGAAATCCACGTTTTCAGACATCCCAAGAAAGTTGTGTGCATAAGAATGAAAATTCTTACCCTCCTTTCCTTTTATTTACTCTTCTCCCTACCCTTTTTTAAACTTCTGCAAAGTCTCTATCCTGTCTTTCCCCTTTTCCTTGTTTTCTTTTTTTTTTTTAAATGAGTTTAGAGAAAAAAACCCAGAAGGAACAAAAAGGCTCCCCTACACCCCTGCATTCTCCCAGGAAAAATTCTTCCAACAAAGAAAGCCCTACAAACCACAGATGGCATAAAAAGAATTTTATTGCGATGCAGAATATCTGTCGTATCTTTTGTTTCTGGGTCGGTGCAAGATCATTGTTATGGCATGCTGTAGTTTAGCTGATTTAACTAACCATGGCCTTCATTAACCGGTGCATGGGCTGTCATGACGCCATCTTGTGTTTCATCAGAGCTACGCATTCAGGCTAATCGAGCAAGTCCGTAGTGTATGATTTGGGGGGATATCGTTTCAATTTCAGTTTTTAATTGTATTATAATTTCTTCTTTTTGGAAGACTTGTGCTAGTACTGTCGGCTGCTTCTTGCAGTCCCAGTGTTAGATATCTACTTTATTTTATGGGGTTTTTTGCTTTTATTTTATTTTATTTCTCAGTAGCAATCTTATGTCTTGTCTGTGTCCATCTGTCTTGTCAGTGCGTCTTGGAGTCCATTGGTCTAGTGTTGTTATGTGATTCTGTTCTCTGTTTGTAAGCTGGTGTTTAGCTCCCTGCAGCTCTATCATCCCTCTCCCCCTTCCCTTTTCCTCCCTCCCTCCCCACCTTCCCAAGTGGGGTCCACAAAGGGGCACTAAGCTTTGAATGACGTTCTGAGTGACACCCCAAGGCTTCAGGCTGGAAGTTGCAAGATGTTCACACAGCTTCTTAAGAAAGACAAAGTTTGCAGCAGATCAGTTTTCAAGTTTTCAAACTGTGTTATCATTTCACTCTCAGAAATGGTTTACTGGCATTATGCTAAAGCGATTTCTTATACAGCATTTTAGGGGATTTGTGTGTGCATACTGATGTCTTAGACTGAGAACTGCTGTTGTCTGTGCTTTAGGCACCAGAAAATGCTACACAGGGTGGAGGCTGTGTGTTAAATGGAAAGTACCTAGACCTTTTTATAAAAGACAAACTTGGGAAAGCAATGGCACTGTGTACGTGCAACTGGAATGACATCTATGTGAATGTGTTTATAAAATCCACAGTTCATCATTCATTTGCAGTTAGGAGACAAAAATGTAGGACATGCTTAAGATTCCTAAGAGTAGGTCACCTCCATTTTGTGGGGTCAGTCTTCAGTTTGTCTCTTTGTGATGTCTGCCTCTTTACTAGTACTGGTGAAAACTGTCTTGCAGATGTTTGCTTGTATAACTTGAACGCAATTCTGGAAACACATCTGGAGCGTCTTCTGCCATCTGTGCAATAATGCATAAGGCGGCAGAAAGACAGTTGAGTTTTCAGGTGTCTGCTTATACTTCAAACACTAGTTAGAAAAATGTCCGTTGGCTCGTACAATGGTGCATTTCCTGGTATTTTTAATTCTCTTCCTGGTGAATGTGCTAGCCATGTTAGTGGCATGGAAAGTCTCAGTGCATTAGGATACACCAGCTGGAATCAGTGGATCAACTGAAGTTAGCAGAGGAAGAGGTAGCCAGTTTTCTTGCAAATGTTCACAGCATCACAAAAAGCTTGCTTACACATACATTTAGCCTAGCTAAAATCCCATATTTTTTACAGGTATTAGATTCTTCTGCAGGGAAGATGAGATGATGAAATCTGTGAACTTTTCTCAAAGCATAAGGCTTACCTGTATAAGCTAAGAGTTACCAGAAGAGGGAAGCGATGGGATATGTTCAGATCTCCAACACAGAATTACTTTATTTAATTATTTCATTTAACTTACCCAAGATATATCTCCTGTATTTACAGAAGGATAAAAAGAAGTTAGCTTTTCTTTCATCAATATGAACCAATATTATGCTTAGTTCAGTTTTCTTAATTCATATATGATCTGACAAACATTATTGAGTACTATTACTTACAATGAAAATGAATCAACCAGTATTTAAAGCTTGCTCCATTTAGATTTTAGATCTCTGTGTATTTCACAATGAGTAATTACGACTGATTCCAAAGCTTTCTCTTGGCAATTGCTTAAATAAATCAACTGCTTATAAAATTATATTATAATCAACAAGCTCATGGTTTTGTGTAATACTGCCCTCTGTCAGATAGACCAGGTCAGTCCTGTTACAAGGCTGAGGAAAAGAAACATTTTTTTTAGCTCAAGTTGCAGATTATTGGAGCAGAACAATCAGAGTTGTAGCCCCCTTAATCATGAAGTTCAGAGTAACCTTCATGTTGGAGTACTGTGATGAGTAAATCAAGTGTCCAGGCGTCAGGACAGTAACCTCCAGGCTGTGATAAAGCTGCTGTGTCCTGCTGAATGGTTGCTTTTGTTTGCCTTATGTAGCCTGTGTGATGCCTGTGACTGGCCCTCTGCTACAGGGAATGGGAGGCTCACTCAAGCACAGGAGATGCAGTAGAAAATCCCATTGTGCTCCATTTTATCGCACTAAGTATATATATGAATTTCTGGCACTTGAAGCAGTTAGTTCATACTTCTGTTTTCTGTCTTGAGGCAGGCTGCTGGCTTCAGCTCTTGTGACATTTGTCATTGTCATTTTGTCATTTGTCACATGAGCAAGAGGAGCCTGAAGGTTGAGATATGAAAGCCAAGGAAGGACAGAAAGCCTGAATTCCAGTGTGCCACTCCCAGCTCTGCTGTTGATTCCTTTTGTGACTGTGCATCTGTATTGCTCATTTGCCTACCTGTAATGCAGGGTAAATTAAATACTTCTTAGCTAAATGAGGTTGAGATGAAGGAAAAGAAGGAGACTTAATGAATATTTTAATGGACTTTGATATTCAGGTGCAAAATGCTGTGCAATACACCAAAATGATACTCTACTGCTAACTACCAAAACATACAAGCAACTATGATATTGTTAAGGTTTTAGTACTAAGTGCTATCTTCGCTTGCTATGACAAGTAACAATATTGCATATTTTTATAAAGTAGATACAACTCCTAATCTCTTAATACAGAAAGAAGCAAGAGAGGGATAAGAAAGCCAAATATTTTCATGTCAGGAAATATTGGTGTGACATCATTTTCATTAAATTGCACTTTTTCCCCTAGAGTTAACATAAGCAATGGAATAAGCCATGCTCAGGCTACATAAATGAATGTTATGAAATGACTGCAATATATATATCTTTTATATCAGCATTTCCATCACTTGAATTTGCATCCTGATCAGATTTTTGCTTCAAAAACTTTAAGTTTCTCTAGCCTGACTTAGCTGGTGTAGGTTTCCCTGGTTTTGCATCTAAGACCAGGAGGAGATCAGGATCAGACCCACAGTCTGGCTGCCTTGCCCTTGTTGCCTTCCAGTCTTTTTTTAAAGCATGTTCTCTAAACTCTAAGCCATGTGCACTGTCACATTCTGGCAATCCCTCTAGCGCTGTGCCTATGTTATCAAGCTGACACATGTCTAAAATACTAAGACATGATATTTTCAACCTGCTGGGACTTGCTTTTTGTCCCTGTTAGCTTTGATTTTCAGCTTCATAAAATATATGGGAAAGAAATTAAAAATAGCCAGTGACACATTTGGTGGAAGAGAAGAGCTAGCACATGACTCAGGAACAGATTTTGCATCAAAAGCAAATGTATGTATATTAGACCCTTAAATGTCTATAGCAACTGATTAGTTAGCTTTAAACAAGAAGAAACTATTTGATTTCTGAAAGATAAGTGATATCTGTTAGAGAGAAAACACGTCGAGCATTTGAAGCTACTAGGAACAGAGATACACTTTTGCCTCTGAAGGGTTTTATTATATATTTCTTTGGGTCATCATGCCTAGACATGAAGGTGACTTATGTATTAGAAGCCAAAAGATACTAATGTTCACATGAACTGTAACACCTGGAATGATACCTCCATAGAGCAGGAAAACCTATTCTACTTCCATTTTCAACCCAAGGAAATCATGATACTAAAGGCTTATAATTATGTCGAAGGGGTTATTACCTTGCCTTCATTCTACCTCTCTATTTCAATTCCAATTTATTAATCACAAAAGCTAGAAATCAGTGCTTTATCCCAAATGTAAGCATCGGAGAGTCCCAGTTCCTGAGCAATGTGAAGTGTTAATACCTTAAATACTATGTGAGGAACAGGAGACAAAGATGATGCCAATTTTGAAATGAGGGATAGAAGCAAAAATGATTAGACTGACTTGATTTGAAATCACAAATGTCCACTAATTTGACAACTTATTTTATTCTGCCTTTTCATTGCACAAATAAATACATTATTCAAACCTTACAAAAGAGCCACACTTGATGACTTCTCTGCTTCTGCTGAGTCTTATAAAAACTGAAGTTGTTTGGTCCCATGGGGTGGTGTTAGAAGGATCACCAGCTCCTCTTCTGACATTCAAGAACTACATCTATTTTGGGGAAAAACATACAAAATCTCAAAATTACTTCTTTCAGAGCAAAAACAAAATTCCAACACTTTTCACTGTTTTTACTGTCTCAGTATCAGAACATAAAATATCAGAGACATCAAAAAGGGGAAAAAAGGTTATTCTGTCTTTGTGGGACAGCGGAAGTGCAAAGCAATTGTGAACTTTTTTTTTATGGATGTCAATAATTTTTATTTCTATATTCATTTATTTATTTTCCCCCTGGTACTGAAATCAGTATGAATGTTTTCAGATACTAGTTTTAAAAGTCCTGATTTTCATTGCTGAAATCTTGGGGACTTCATAAATTAAATATTTGACAGATAAAAAGAGCAAAAATAGCCCCGTTATTACTTCAGACTATTTTCTAGTTTATCAAAATACAATTTTAATTTCCTCTGATTTCTCTTCATGAAACAACATGTCTACTGTGGAGTTGCTGGGGATCTGTATTTCCCCTAGAATCGTTGGTTCTCCTATATTCTAATTCCTTATACGCTAATTAGATCATTAATATATTGTAGAGCTTGTGTATGCACGTGGTCTCTGTGTAGACGTGTGTATATTTACATATCTGTTAATGTTGTGTTTGTGTTCTGATTAAAAGGAACATTTGGACAAACTGAAATAGAGGAGTAGAATAAACTTGGTTAGGATATTTACAAGCAAATGTGGAACAAATAGATTGAATCTTGCCTTATCACCTTTCTCAAACTCCTGTTAAGTTCTGTTAATTCAAGTCTTCAGCTTTTGTATAACTCAGAGAGCAGCTAGTACATCCCCACATTTTGGGGCGGGAGTTTTGTGAGTGCAGGCAAGTGTGACTTTCAGGTTTGAGATCTGGGCATAGTCTGAAATAGAGGACCTCCTGCACACATCTGAACTTGCAGCAGGGAGGTGCCTTTGGCAAAGTTCTGAATCACTTATCTCTGCCAGGGATTTGGGGACTCTGAGAGAGCTGTGGAGAGGATTAAGGAGGGTTTGACAGATGGAGGGGAAGTCAAGGGACTTTTTTGTGCAGCAGACTGGACATACAACCAGATCTGCTCATATTCCAGTGACTGATGGATAGCCTTCTCCTGGAGAAAATGCTGTGACATGTCCCACACAATGGTAGAATGACCAACCTCTGAGCATGAAGTGATGAATGACTTTTAAGCTTTGTTTTCTTATAATAGAACTGAGAGGTTTTCAGGTTTGCCTGAAACCCTTTCCTTCACATGCTTAAACATGCCATATAAGCCCTAGGGGAATACAAAGACTGGAAGGTAGTTGAAAATGTCCATACCCTAGTTCTTCTTTTGATAAAAGTGAAGATTCGGTGTTGGCAAAATACTGTGGGAAGTCCACGTAGTCTTCTCTGAACTGTGTGTGTGTCAAATCCAACACAAGAAAATGTTTTATGACTCTTAAAATGCAAATTTCAACTTCTGTCTAAAAGTGTCTTTTCATGTTGAAATTGATGCTTTAAGAATAAAAATAATAAAAAAAAAAGAGTTCACCTGCTGACAAAGTATCTTATTACGAAACAAAGTAAAGCTTTATAGTTGTAAGCATTGTGTGGGGATTTCACTGCACTTGTCCCTTCTTTTCATCTCTGAAAATATGACTAGTAACCTTTACCTTTAACTAATGCGGGAGTTCTTTACCACTCCTTTTCATTTTTTCAACATTCTTTCTTCACTGTTAGGTACTCCAGTATATTAATCTATCCTTTTCTCCGTAGGAAACATCTGTCACTAGCCCTGTACCAACTGTGTTAGAGAAATAAAACCTTTGATTACATTTTCAAAGAGTTAGGCCAGTATATTTCAGCATCTTTGGTTGTTTCATTCGTAGCTTTTCATTATATTTTGAATAACAATGGTAAAACTCCTTTCCTGAAGCTGTGTGATCTTTCCCACATATGTTGTTTTCCATATATATTGCTTTTCCCTTGGAAAGGAAAAGCAAAGAAAATTAATTTGGAGAGAGAGGGAAAAAAGGTCTCCTTCACTAAGGCTATAGTTTCAGAAACAGCTGGTAAAACTGTGCCTGAAGCACCTCTATTCTAATAACAAGATTGTTTAAAGATGACAACAGCCATTTGTGTGTCTAGCTCTCCCTGTTAATAGTAATTCTTCCTCCCTGTGGGAAGAGTAAGGAAACCTGGCTCAGTATTTGATTCCCTATATTACCTCCTTTGAAAGGTATTTGCACAGTTCTCTGCTGAAGAATGATTTTCTAGAGCAAATGCAAAGAACCCAGAGCACAGGAAAAAATGAATCCCAGTCATCTATACCTCATTTACTATTGAATTAGTAGATCTGTTGTTCTGGGGATTTTTTTTGTCTCCCAGTTCACCATTCTTTCCTGGTGACAAGCTGCAAGTTTTCTGCTGGACTGTCATGGGTGGCAAGTGTCCAAACATGAGCTGCCAGTTCAGATATAGTTTAAGAAACTATTTAAGAGCTGCCAATCTTGTCGCTCTTCCTGTAAGAACACTATATTCACATGGAAAAGTATCCTGACAAACTTCAGCAGTTTTGTTTCTTTTTCCATACCTAATTTGCTTAGCTTCCATTAAAGCTAATTCATTAGGAGTCTTGAGTACTAAATGAGGTAACAACCCATTGATGTACTTTTAAAAACAGACTTCTTGTGAAGGCCCAGCTTTACGATGCTATTTGGGCAATCAATTGGTATTGATACCTACTGCTTTTGCCTTAAAGTCCCTATAAGAGCAATATTGTCTCTTGTATTTTACTGGGATTTAACCTCTGATGCCAGCTACATATTCAACATGCTTATTAAAATTAATTTAGCATTTGGATCCTAGAGATTGCTGCATGTGTGAATGTCCAATAGCTTCACCAACATTTTATAGCTATATTGCCATAATTTTTTCAGAGGTTGAGAGGAGCTTTGTGGTTCTTAGTGCAGCTGAGCATTTGCTTCAAAGGTCTAAATTTTAGATTTGTAGGCAGAAAAGGCATAGTTAATCATTTTGTGGACAGGCCCTTAAGGACTGTCTGAATGGCAGGACTTGAAATAAGGCCTTGGAGTCTTAATTCTTTTTTCACTTTCAAACCTCAGTTAATCTCTCCTTCACTTTTAAACACAGGTTGTATTTTGATCCTACAGATTTCTTAAACTTTCTGACAGATACATACTCCAGGAGGTCATTTTTCTAGGGATCCAGTCATGTTAGGCTAATGACAGCTTTTACTGCAGTGTGTCATATTACATTAATTTTCTTTAATCAAGATAGATTTCAACAAATGCAAAACAAGATGACTGAGCTATTTACAGTGAATTTAAAGATTTTAGGCATTAGCTTAGAGCAGTGATCATTGTTCCTTGTTGAACAGCAGTTCTTTATCAGTTTTCTCTTTTGTTTTGTCTTGTGCTGTTCATTTCTGGTAATGAAATGCATAGAACAGTACATATCATTTCAGGGGAAGCAGTGACAAAGCCATGTACAGAGGCACTGTTATCTCTCTGCTCCATTACAGTGAAGGCTCTGCTTATACACAGCCTGAGTTCTGAAAATAGTTTGAAAGCTTAATAAGTATAGGGAACTGGTGGGGTAGAAAGAGATTCTCTGCAACAGAGGATTAAAGGATGACAAATGCAATATCCTTTTATCAAATCCAAGACATTTGAGCTCTGCGTTTCTGACTGGAGTACTGGGAAAAGTGCTGGAAATAGAAATTAAGGGAAATATATATATATATGTATTCATACATATATATGTATATATGTGTGTATATAAACATATGTATGTAATATAAAGTACATATATATGTGTGTAAGTATAGATATGTAAAAAAATGTGTTATTCAGTTGCATAATATGGTGACAGATTTCAGATAGTTCTAGAAAATATCTTAGTTCTGAAAACAGAATGCTGGTAATTTCCTGTACTGGTCCCCAGGAAATGTCACATTTCAGGTCTCTGGGATTCTACTGTAAGAAATGATGCACACGTTCTACCTCTCAGTGCTAATGTAACTTAGCAATAATGCATATAAGTGTTATTATCAGTGTAAAACTGCTGCAGGAGAGTAGCAAATCATGCTCTTCAGTTTCAGATGTAGGACAATTTGCCAGGACTGAACATCAGATCTGAAACAGTGAAATAGGAAATTCATTGCATGCGTGAAAAAAAAAAAGAAATTAAATGCACAAGGAATTCCTGTGAGACTACACTTGATAGTAGGCTGAAAATACCAACAGCAGAGCTTTTTCACCACATTCCTCGCTTGTTTATAGCTCTTTTCCAAGCCTTTTGTCCAAAGCATTTATGAATGGGATGTTGATTTTTCTTTTGGAAAAGGAAGCAGTCAGCACTCCATAGCAGTTTGGAATTTGGATGCAAATTAAATACTTTCACGGTCAAAAAATTCAAAAAATTGTGTGGAGATTCCTGTATATATGCGTGTGCATGCATAATCGCTAATTACATTAACCACATGGCTGGAAAAACTGGCAGCCTGATGAGATGTTCAGTGTGTTCATTTTTCATTGAGATTAATGAAAGTAGAAGGCATTTAGCAGTTTGTAGGATTAAAGCTGAGTTTGTATAGTAATATATGAGAAAAAAAAAGGATCACTATGTAGAATTAGCTAGACCTTAAATCGCAGTCTGAGTGGAAAAAAGAAAAAAAAAAAAAAAGTCTAAGTAGTTTAACACAGAGAAAAGATTTCAGCGGGAGCATTTCAAAGCTCAGCTGTAGACTACAACAGTTTGCTTTTACAAGGTGTATATCACCTACATTTTTTTTTTTGCTGTATTTCATTACAGTGCTCTACTTTATTCTGTGTGGTTGAATACGTGAGAAATGCCTCTTGGCTTTCTGACCTCAGGCAGTTCTGACTTTCACTTAATTTTTTGTGCCCAGTTGGTGCATCGGTACTCTGCACATTAGTATTATTGAAGAGAGCAGAGATGAACCTTCCTTTTGCTTAGAAAATATGTTCTGTCTTCCAAGTAAGTCATTGCAGTTTCCATTTTTATTTCTGCACTTGATAGTGTTCTGGATCTTCTTGGTCTTATCTGACAAAACACCGAGCCCCATACGTCAGGTTCTGTTTGACCAAAAATTTACTGTTAGTACTTTGATAGTATTGTTTATCTCAGACTTCAAAAATGTTTTGGAAGTATTAAAAAGAAGCTTTTCAGACCTTTAGTAAGAGGTCTGTCTTTAGTAAGATGAATACTGTTGTCTCCACTTTATAAACATCGTAATCAGTGAGGTTAGAAGGATGCTTCCTTAGGTGACTCACTTACAAACTTCAGTTGAGAGAAACATGGGGAAGATTTCAGAGATGCATGGAGAAAAGGATCTGTAGGGTACGCAACAGTTGCAGAGGTGGGAGGAGGAAAAATTGCTCCTGAGGTTAAAAGAATTTCATTAATAAAGGGGAGGAAATGTTTCTGAATTAAATTATTTTTTCAGTTTGAAAATCACATTTCTTAAAGCAAAAGGAACAGTTTCACCCTTAGCTATGCCTGAAAGCTGTAAATGAGCAAACAGTTTCTCCTCATCCTCACTGATATATATGTTTGCTTTTAGAATCCAGTCCACTGGCCTTAATAGTTCTGTATCCTGTTGGTTCTGTAATGAATTATTCTCTTTCTAGTTATATGTTTGAATTGAAGCTTGGTTCCCTTTTTATGTATTTTTCAGCTGAGGTTACCACTACTAAATTATCAGACAGTGAAATAAGATAATAATTAGGAATTGTGATGGATCTATAATGCAGCAATGGCAGCTTACATCTAATGTAATTATTCAAATGTCTTCTATGGATTCACTAATCAATAAATAAGAAAAGACAAACTTCTGAAAACAGAGCACTCCCATATCCAAGAGTGAGGCACCTGAAATGATTAGAAGTTGGGGAGGAGAGTGTCCTTTGCATTTACCTGTGTAACATGTAGTAGAAATCAAGAGTTGATAATCTGGCTTCTGACATGCTTCCATTTTGACAGATAACTCAGTGCCAAGGAAGGCTGTGAAAAGAAGCCACTTTTCATTACACACTTAAATTTATCATGAAAGACTAGCATGGGTTGTTTAAGTACTGGGAATAACAAGCAAATCTACCAGTTCTTCTCCCGCTTAATGTTGGTCTATGTGTCTGTCTATGTTTAGTGTCCTTTTGCAAAAGGCAAGGAAGTATGCAGATTGGCTCAAGTGTTTATGAGTCTTTTGAAGGTGAACCTTTTCTTCTAGCTTCAGAACAGTGCCGTTCATTAATACCCTAATAAGCCAGTAAATCCCAGAGCACTGTTTAGAATTTGAACACCTTTTTAATTCATTCACAAATTATAAAGCTGCATTTTTTGTCAGTAGCAGAATTACCCAAATAAAGTGTTTGTTCTTTAACATAATTCCAGTTCTGTGGCTGTTTTGATTATGTGTAAGACCATCAATTAGAATAAGAATATGAATAGAAATAATGAATTCATTAAAAAAAATTCTGCATGAGAAAATTTTTTGGCTCATACAGATAAAGGAAACTAGAGTCTATGAGAAAGTAATAGACTTTCCTATTAAAATCTAACCATATAAAATCTTACTTCATAGCAGAGGAAAGCCTAATATGATAAGATTTTTTTTAAGCTTCTTTTAATTAACTTTCCATCCTATTAGACTTGATCTGCAGTTAACTGCCATTTCACAGGTATTCATGATTGTTGTGCTCCTGTAAATTAATAAACCATAAGCTCAGATATGATGGGTAATAGCTTTGCAGAGTCATCTTTCAGCTAATTTTCTAACAATAACCCTAAAATGTAAATACAAATATTTCAGGTAATACAGTAAGAAGTCATATGGAAAACATATGCATGACTATATATCTTTTCAGTGATTCCACAGCAATCTGACCTGCCCTGGTCTATGAATATTAACTGTGTTTAAAAAAAAAAGAAAAGCATTTGTGATAGTGAGATATATATTATCTTATCATGGTGTGAAGATAAGGGCAAAAGGATACCAAGGCCACCTAGTTTACCAATTAGATAAACAGCATTAATTAGTAGCAGATGTCAGTCATCCTGAATTTTTCTTCAGAAAGTCCTTAAATCTGAATGACCTGAAGAATTCTGGTTTCCAGCTCATCACCTTTATTCAAGAACATACTCTCTTTACCTGTGCTTCTGAAATACACCCAAGTATTATAATTATAGACTTGTAGAACCATTGTATGGTTTGGAAGGGACATTAAAGATCATCTAAAGATCATTTCAACACCTCTGCCATGGGCAGAGATGTCTTCCACTAGACCAGGTTGCCCAAAGCCCCATACAGCCTGGCCTTGAACACTGCCAGGAATGGAGCATCCACAACTTCTCTGGGCAAAATTTCCAGTGCCTCATCACTCTCGTAGTGATTTTCTTCCTAACATCTAATCTAAGTCTCCTCTACTTCTAAAGCCATTCCCCCTTGTCCTAGCACTAAATGCCCTTGTCAAAAGCCCCTCCAGCTTTCTTGTAGGCCCCCTTTAGGTACTGGAAGTCTGCTGTAAGATTTCCCCTGAGACTTCTCTTCTGTAGGCTGAACAAGCCCAACACTCTTAGACTGTCTTCATAGAAGAGATGCTCCAGCTCTCTGATCGTCTTGGTGGCCCTTCTCTGGACCTGCTTTAACAGGTCCTTCTTATGTTGAGGGCACCAGATATTAGTATCATTGATATTAAAGTAGGTTAAGTTTTGGAATGAGATCTATTCCTCTTCTAATCCAATCTGTTATGAAAACAGAGCAAATACCCTTTCCAGCCACTTTCTTGCTATAATGCAACCTCTGATAAACAGCTCAAAGCTTTGGCTTCTGAATCACAGTAGAGTTTATTCCAGTCATTCACCATGTTGAAAAAGAGGATTCAAACTTGCCTGCAGCAGCCTTTCACAGCTGTAATCCTGAACTTTCAAAAGGAAATCTCCAAAAAACAGTCCCCTCTCTCTATGCTTCTGCACTTCCCAGCTAGTATTAAATTTGCCCATAAAAACAAACAAACAAAAAGTGCTGCCAAAAATCCATCCCAAAATGCTTGAATCATGGCACTATCCTCTCTTGCCTTTTCCAAATGATAGACAAGAACAAGCTCACATGTTGAAAGCTCCTATACAAAGGGCTCTCCCACAGTGCTTCAGAGCTAGATAGTTCATACATTAGTGGTTCTATTGTATTTCTGATGCAGTTACAAGTGCTGCCTCGTAGGAGAATTAACATCAAAGCACGGATTAATAGTCATTACCATTCTGTCTCCAAATATCTCTGTTTGAGGTCTCAAGGGGAATCTGGTGCATTTAAACATTAGTACAATCAAAATGAAAGAGCATATCATATTCTCTGAACTGGTGTGACAGAACACCACCTAACATACTGCTGAAAAAAAAATGGCATTCCTTTTTTTCCTTTTCAGAGGAAGAGTTGTGGCTACATTTATTTACGTTTACTCAATATCAGGATTTCTACTAAAGACTTTCTGCCACTTCCCAATGGTAATGTGGTAGAACTTATTAGCAGTCTGCATGGTAGTGATCTTCTCATTAGTAAGCCTCTTATGTAACATTTTCCCTCTACAGTTAACCAGGTATTAAACAAAGCCCTAGAATGCCAAACAACAGCTCAGTTTGCTGGTGGGGAACTTGGCCTATACTTTTCAGTATGGTTGTGAGACAACCCTTGTATTGATTCTGAGGAGTATTTTGACTTGTTCTTGGCTGAGAAGGAGACTGAAGGGCTTGTCCTCAATTCTGAAATCCCAAAGACTTGTAGCATGAGGAAAGATGCAGACAAAAAATTTCTATTAACTCCTGTCTAATTCATTTTAACTGCTGCTGCTGGTACTGAGGTATTTTTCTCTGCATTCTTCAGGGTTCTGTCCAGGCTAGTTAAATCCCAAGTAGCATTTTGCACTCTCAGCATTTACCTTCACTGTGGAAACTTTCTTTTTTTTTTTAGCTTGTTTTCTTTTGGTTTTGGTATGGGAATAACATTATTCCAAATTAATCCACAGCAGCTAGCACATACTTTGACATTCAAAACCCAAAGAAGAGTAACATTACGATAAAATCATAAAGTGGAATGCTTTAGATCTTGAATGTCTTCCAGAAAGATAAATAAGGCCTGGGATGATCCTGTATTATTCAGCCATCCAAGAAGTGGACAACAAATTTGTTTGTGTGGTTTTGATTTGCTTTTTTTCTGTTTACAGTTCCAAGATAAAAACACAGCAGCCCCCTCTAGACACCATCTGCCAATGCAGGTTCTTCCCAGCACTGATTTATGTCTGGAAGAGGAACAGAAAATACTACGGATTATTGAGGGCAGAACTAGGATCACTATGCCATCAGAAAAGTTTAAGTTCTTTGCAAAAGAAACCTTTTGACAGTGAATCTACTATGCTTTGGATTCTGCTCTCACAAAGCAAGGGAGGAAGTTCCATTCACTGAGTCACTTGCAGCTGGACTAGCTACAGGCTTTGAGAATGTAATGTGCTTATGCTAGCTGAGGGATGAATTAAATTACTTTGTAGGATCTTTAAAAAATGGCAAGTGTAGCCTAGCATGCAAGTGATTAAAAATCTGCACTGCAAATGGGTCCCATCTACTTCTGAAGTTCACCAGAATTGACCTCTTGAAGAATCCAATATGAAAATATATTTATGAGTAATTACATATGAGTGGAAGAGATCATAGGAATAACTGTTATGCATATTAACTTGGGTGTACAACTCCCACAGAGGATAATGTGGAGTTAACAGTAAGGTTAGGTACAAAACAGCATTTGTGAAGTATCCAGATTTTCATGTGGTTATGATTTAGCTGCACCTTATATGCCAGCCAAGTAGGCAGTATTTCTATCAAGTATCTCAGTATGGCATCCCCTCCTTATTTAGACACACATTGCAGGTGTCTGTTAGGATCTGGACATTCAAATCAGTCTTGAGTCTAAGTATTTCCTAAATTCTTCAATTTTCCCATGAACTTACCCTCAGTAAGTTTTCTAAGACATAAGTTTCATATACGTAAGTGGCTTGTGATCCCTTAGACAGCATATTTGAGGGTTACCTTGATGTGTTTCCTGGGTGCAGTCTAAAAAATTAATATTAAACAGTATGACAGTATAAGTTTTCTTCAAATACAACTACAAAGAATGGATTTGGTAGTCATGAGGTATTCACTAGCATTTGGACAAGCTGATGACATGTATTTTTCCCTGGCTGCTTCATAGCAGTATACGCTGAAAAAACTCGGAGACACTTCAGATACCCTTGCTGTTCTTTGTTTGAGGATAAGCAAAAATTCAAGTGCATTTTAGTATACCATAAGTTGGCAGGAAGCATTTGCTACGTGGGTTTAGACTGAGGGCAGTAAACTATCCCTGCTCCCATTCAAATTATTGGATGGAGTTCTGCTACTGAGTTTGTCAGTATGAAGATCTGATTTGTGGTTGTAAAATCCCTCAGGATTCAGAAAGACTTCTTCCCATGTGACTGACTTTTAGGATTAAGTTTAAGCTTTACATAAAAAAAGCCTGTGCTGGGCTGACTGCAAATGTCAGTCTTCACTCTCAAAAAAAACATATCAGATCCTTCTCCTAGGAGAGAGATGGTTGAGCAGAGATGCATGAGAAGTACTTTTAGGCCAATGATATTGAATGGGTTGCTTAGCACTGGAAGCATCAAAATACTCTTTGATTTGGAGGAATGTGAAATGATAATAAGCATATGGCAAACACCTGAAAAATTATTTGCTTCAGAGAGCCATCGTGGTTTACCCCTATGATTTCCTTAGCTCTGAAATCTGTAAATGTGCTTTTATATTTGATAATTTTCTAGTTCATTGCTATAAGGAAGTCCAATTAATTAATTCTTACACACAAAAACAAACAGGATGGCATATGGGACTTTGTCAGTGGTCCTCATGTAGACATTCTTGCTATAGATTAGCTTTTTTATTTCTGAGCTTCAAATGTGCCTGTAGGCTTAGAATGAAAGAGCTTTTTCCCAGTACAAACAGCTGGTGCCAGAAAAGTAATATAAAAAAAAATATCTTCTTCGGCTATTGCTTTCTCTCTGTTTTTTGTAGTGGACCAGCTAACCAAATATAACAGATTTTTATTCTGACTTGGGGGTAGGAATGGGGGGAGTTCCTTGAAGATTAGTATTTTACTCCTATTAATCTATAAGCTATTTGTTATTTGTGCTCTGCTAAGCATTCATTTGGCTGGATGTCTGAAAAATACTGCTGAGAAAGGTTGAAAGCATGCAAGAATGAACAGGTCGTCTTGGGAGCTACTACAAGCAGGAAAGACCATCTAGAAATACTAAGTTTCCCACATTCTTGTCAGAATCCATCACCTGCCTTCTCTTTCTGGGGACTCCATCCTCTGGAACAATCTCCCCTTCCTTCTGCTAATTTTCTCCCATTTTCTCTGTATTCCAGAAAATGATTAAGTTGTGGACAGTCACAAAAGCCATGCTGCATTAATAGTTCTTAGGAGGATTTCTTCCTGGATCTAGTATTTCTAGCATATAGCATTTATATCAAGAAAAGGTAAATTGACTAACTTTTTAACAGCCATGAAGTTAACTTAGCCAGTTTTAGAGGGAGGGAGAGAGCAAAGTCTCTAAGTCTGTGTTTGTGTCTGTATTTAATGGTGAAATCACTGGGAAGGATTGGGAAGATTCTTCTCTTTCTTGGTGTACAGGTATATGCCTGAAGTGGAGATTTTTGCAGGACGTTTTTTCTCTTTTATCTATTTAACATATATTTCTGCTACTAAAATATTCTAGCCAGAGGAAAAAATGCTGCCAACACATCTTGAAGCTAAAAGCAGATGCATAGCTACAATACCTTTTTTCCCTATTTGTAGTAAACTTTTTACAGAAAAATGAGCACTTTCCAGTCCACTGGAAATTCTCCATTTGTTTCTTTTCACTGGCATTTTGGTAGTATCAGCTGCTTAGAAGTTATGTGCCAGTAGTATCCTTGTCCAATGCGTATGGCCTTAAATGACTCTAAAAGGGTGCTGCCTGATATATAAAGTAAACTTAGAAAAGTAACAGCAGTTAGGGAACCCAGATTGTGCAGTGGTAAAACGCATGCTTCCTTTTAGCACTGATAGTCTTGGGTCCCATTCTAATTACATCAAAGTGCAATAAAATAGGGGAAAAAAAAAAGCAACACAACAAAAAAAAGAAATTTTCCTGACTTCATTCTTGTTTCGCAACTATGGTGCAAAGAAATACAGAAAGAAAAATAAATAAGTAGGAATGCAGGATCAGGCCAGCAGGGAATCTTGAACATCTGAAGTGCATCAAGTGTATGGCTGGACCACTAAGTCAGAAGAAGCAGCTGGTACAGCTGGTTAATAATGAGATACATTGCTAGAGTTGTGTTGGAGTGCAGAGAACTCAAATAATGTGGGGTTCAGTGTGTTAGGGAAGAAAGAAATTGTCAGGTTAATGGAGCCTGAGGACTAGAGTGGTAGAAGACATGGAAGTTCCAGAGGTTAGCATGAATCTGGGGACAGTAATGTAGGCCTAGATCAGAAGTTGCCGTCTATCATCTTGCTCTTTAACACACGCAGAAATATGCATTATCTTCACCAGCAACATTATAAAATGCAAGTTGAAAACAAAAAATGAGAAAATACAACTTCATAATTTTAGCTGCTGAGCAGGTGGCTTTTTGGCTCCCTCTTAAAATGTGTTTTTTTTTAATTTGAAAAAGTTGGCTATTAATCCTTCAAACAAGAATCTTGTAAGCCTCTATTCCCAGTTCTTCTACCTAATTGAAGTTTTTGAAAATAAAAATAAAAGGGTGCAATGGTTATACTTTGATATACTTTGGTATGGTTTTACTAATGGTTATTTTTCTCTTCTGAGGAATAATTTCCTAAATGTTAAGTAATAAAACACTGTCTTTGTAGCTTCATGGGGAAACACTTTGGATCCAATTTTCAAATTAGGACATCTAGTTTTGTCTATTAACAGATTTTTTTTTTAAAAACTGCAGAAGATTTTCTAGCCTTAGCAGAAATTGCTGGACTCATATTTTCCAAGGAACTCTGCTTCTGTTCAAGCACCTCTGTACTGACCAAGTAAATAAAGTTGCTTAGCGCCCTTCAAATCCTCTTGTAACTCTAACTTCCTTTACAAAATGTTGTCATCTCTTTAAGTGTCCCCAGCTCCAGCTGTGGTTTTTTAGTTTTTTGATCTTTCAGGCAGCAAAAGACTGTTCCAGACCCTCATGCAATGAGTGAGGCATTTACCATCAAATAGGGTGTTAAGTATTTTGCTGGAGCGGCCTGACATAGACTGTGCAGTTGGCAACCTGACCCATGCCTTACAGACTGTTCTGCATCAAAGGGAAGGCACTCAATTCTAATGTGCTGAAGGGGAATATTTCACTACTCTGAAAATCCAGCTGCAAGTCATGACAAATACTGATTAAAATTCAAAGCTTAAATGCCTCTTTGTGAAACTCCCTAAGTACAATTAAACCAGAGGCTCAGAATCCTGGTAGGGTGTGGTGTCCAGGGACAATAGCCTTGAAACCTTGCTGAATAAAACTCTCCACAGAGGACTACAAAGGCATCATTTCTGTCTTTTTTTTTTTGTATTCCTAGCAATTTTTTTCTGATCCACAAATGAATCCCCAAAATTTCCTGTGTTCAGCATTACGTATTTCCAATGTTTTCCTTCCTGCAACCTGCATGTTCTGTCCCTGAGATTACCCTGACCAGGTTTCCGCTTCTTTGGTTGGACCTCCTCCTTTCCTAACATGTTTTCCAAACGGTGGTAGGAGATAGGTACAACGCAGTCTTCCAGCAAAGGCATGGTACATTCCAGCTACAGATGGACTGTACTGGTATTCAGTGCAACCTAATCACTTCTGAGACAGGAGTTGAGTCTTCTCATCTAACTCCTCTCAGAACTACTTTCCAGGAAAAGCATCTAAAAAAAGTATGGGCTACTTTATTTTTTGTGGGGTTTATGCTTATTTGACATTCCCTACAACTAATACTGATCTCTGAGTGGCTTTAGAGGTGCTACTGTTCCTCATGTTAGTAAGTACCAAAACATTTTATCTGTTTGTTATTGTAGTTATACAAACGTATCCCTGGCTACATCTACAGGGTGGATAGCCCCATTCTTCCTAGAAATTCAAGCTCTAGATAGCCACTTTCACTAATTGGTGATAGCATGACCTTTATAATGGTTTATTAAATGATCTGGCTGGAAAGCTAGGGTACATAAAGCTCTTACATCCTACTTTTGCCATCTCCTGGAGAGATTCGTCATGGACAGGGTCCAAAGCTTTATATGTATTATTTACCCTCTCTTAAAACATCAGACAGAATAGATTGTTTTGCCGAGGTCCCAAGTTCCTTCTAGAAGGATCCTGGTGTCGGGGTGATGGTCTTTATACAATAAAAATATGGACATCATATGTGTTGCCTAGGGTATTCAGAGGAAACCAATGACCCCTCTAGAAAATAAAGTGTTTGGGATCCAGTTTTACTAAAGAGTCACATAGAATTGATTAGTAATATCTTCTTGAACTTTAAATCCTTTTGTAGCATAGAATAAATTAGTCTCCGTCTTAATGCTAGCAGTGGCAGGTTTACCTATTCAAGATCATACAGCCTTAGTACCAAATACTGGGGGGAACCCCCAGCACTAATCATGGATAGCACAGCTGAATAACTGCTTGCAACTTAAAAAAAATATTCAGTTAAGCGCTTGCAGGAGTTAGTCCAGTCTGACTATGCAGAAAAATAAATGCCACTTATTTCATTAATAGCCTGGTGAGTTAGAGCCAGAATAAGGGCTGGAGTCTGGAGTTCTGAGTGTTTCATCCATACACAATGTCATAGTCAGGATGAAAATTGTGTCCTAGTATAGCTTACTATTTCTCCTCACCCTTTTCCCTTTCTGACCTCTCCCAGAAATGCAGAGAACCTGCTGGAATGTGCTTTGCCCTTTTTGGAAAGGCATGGATGTTACACCCCTGCTCCCTTCTCCCTCTCTCCCCTGCCCCGCCTGCCCACCCCCCAAGCCCTTGCTTGCTGTTTTGTTTTTCTACTTTCCCTAAATGCAACTTACTTTAAGCATGCATTATTATTAACATCCTACAGTAAAATTAAGCTATTATATAACCCATTTGTCGATCTCAGCCAATTTCTTCTATCTTTTTCTATGTCTATTTATGACGTACATCCAGACTTCATGTCCTTTTTTTTTAACTCTCCATGTTTATTTTAAAAATAAGTGATTTGAAAAAAAGATCTATTAAAAAAAAAAGCAACACTGGAGGGTGGTGGGATTTTTGGCCAACAATTGAACACGCATTTAAATGGGAGTGGGAGGGAAGGGAAGAGAATCTGATTTTTAACAAAAAAAATATCCAAATTGTGAAAGTGTCCCTGGACTGCTTTGTCTGCTCCTTTCACTGTGTGCATCTGGTTTGTTCATCTTTAAAAGTGTGTGGAATAATTTTTTTCTTTTAAAATAAAATTTTAAAACCCCACAATTGTTATTTACCTCCCTTCCTCCTGGGAACTATGTGCTTTTTTTCATTTTTTGCTTTTTTTTTTAGTATATCTCTACATAGTTATATTTTGGTGTATTTATTTTCAATGGTTGAATTTATATCTTAGAAATTTGGTTTGTTCCAATCTAATAATGAAAAAAGACAAACAAAACAAAAGAGTTATGAATTGTTTTCTGCAATTTCTCCCTCTATTTCCCTCTTTAAATAAGGAACTACTTCACTGGCAGAATCCTACAGCTGTGTTTTTTAGATTCTCCAGAGTCTGAATATAAAAGCAATCTAATTTGAGAGTGGCGAAGGGGTGTGCCACACAGTCATTACATTCAAAAGAGTGATTTGCTCAAGGAATGATTGTCTCAAATTATTGAGCGTACTGATATCAATTTGATGGACTTCAGAAAAACGATTAGAAGAAGGAGGCTGTGGGTGGCTACAGATGAAGTTGTTCTTGTTCCAATGCATAAAACTAGTTTCCTTGTTTTTTGTTTTACTCTATTATTATTATTATTATTATTCATTTATGTATTTTATTGCTATTTTTAGTAGGGAAAAGTTTTAACTGTTTTTATAATTTGAGAACCTTTAATGAAAATGTACATATTAATACTATAATTATTAATTTTTTGTAACTTGCATGTTGAAGAAGTTGCAGCTTAGGGTTTGTGAGATTGTCAATGTTAGAGTTCTGTTCTTTCTTTTTGTTGATGGGCATGAATATGCTCATTTGTTTTTGTATATTGCCCATCCCTTCCTTACAGCCAGAAGCTCTAATGCTGCTAGATCACTCCGTACCGCCCTTACATGGACATGGCAACTGACTTACACATTCACTCCCATCATCTTCATCTCCTGTGTAGTACACTCATAGATTTTTACAATCCCACTCCATCCACCCTAGACATTTTTTCTTCCAGTAAGTTCCCCTCCACCACCCCTTTCTTTAGCATTGTTAAAATGTTATGTGCAGTCATCCATTCCTTAAAACACACACACACAAAAATTGTAGAAAAAAAGAAAATGTTTAAAAAAATATATATCAAATTGACCAAAAAGGCAAAAAAGCAACAAACTTTGCTTTTCAAAAAACATTATATATGTAGATATGCAAACAAGCAAAAGTAAATTCTATAAAATGTACAGGATTTTTCAACTGTAATATGCTAATAACTTTACATAAGATAAAAAAAAAATACAACCAAAAACAGCAGAAAAAAAAAAAGTTCAAATTTGTTAAGGTGCAAGATTTTTTTCTTTTCATGTTATGTGGTGTGGATGTATGTGTTGTTGCCTCCCTGTATCACCCTTTGTTGTAAAACAATTATATTAAAAAAGAAATAATAGACATTTTGCTAAAAAAGTTTTTAAGAAACAACAATGAAAAAAAGCAAGTTACAAGAATGTGGCAATGCTACTTGTCCAAGAGCATTCTTACACAACTTTCTTTTGTAAATTTTTCCTTTCATGCCAAAAAACATGCGGGCAATTTGTTGATGTAAGTTGACTGTTATGAAATCAATGTGGTATGCTTTCTAAATATTTTTATGTATTTTTGATTACTTTTTTAAAAAATGGAAATAATGTTTTTGATTTTCATCTTTTTTTTCAGTTCTTATAAGTTTTTATCTTTCTTTTGCTGATAAAGTGAATGACTTGTTATGTTTTTTCCTTTTTCTGACCTTGTTGCTGTGGCATTTTTCTTTTCTAGTATATGGCTTTGTTTTAAGAAAAACGTAGAAGTTCATTTATTTATTTTTAATCAGTTTGTATTTGCCTTTATGTTATGCGCTCTTTGTATATTGTCGATTACCAAATTGTAATGTGCACAGGAGGGGGTGAAGAAACCTGTGGTGTTTGCTCCTACTCTTTCTTGGTCCCTCTGTAGAGCTTTCTTTCCTCTTTCCACTTCCCAAAATGAGTCACCAGCAATGCTACTTTCTTTCAAGCTACTTAAGTTGTATGTAGCCTGGTGGTGTAGCCTTCATGTTAAATAAAAAACAATTAGACTTCTTTAGCATTTTGGTAGCTTTCAGAGTCTTCCTACTGCAGCTCTACATCAGTCTGACTTTATTCCCATAAAAGTATTTTATTTCTATCAGTTTTCTTCATTGCTGACTATCTGCCTGATGTCCAGTCTAAATGATACTCTCAAGTGTACTCTTGCCAGGTAAATGCGCCTATCATGTTATGACTAGCATCAGACTTGGTAAAATCATCCACAAATGGTATATTTGTCAGACACTTTCCTACTGAAGCTCACATCCTGAACAGCTAAAATTTCCTTGCTTCAAAAGAGATTTGGATTAAATTCTTTAAAAAGCAATAACTAAAAGTAAGAAAAAGCTGCACTTCCTTACAAGCACATATTTTTTCACTATTCCTACATAGCAGTGCTGTGCTCAGTAGGTATTCCTACATGGTAGTGCTGTGCTGTGCTCAGGTCCTTTGAAAAACTGATTCTGGAAGCAGAACAAAAAATTGTGCTGAGTAGGAAGCAGTAAGTTTAAGATAATGATGGAAGGTGGACAAGGGCATATTTCAATTGATTTAGAAAAGCTTAGTGTCTAGGCACCGAAATACTTGGGTTTGCTCTAGCATCCTGACTGCAGACAAGATGTTAGGTCCTCTCTGGAAGCTATTCATGTCCATTTCACTGAAACTGCATGAAGGTGATGATCAAGAATTTGCATCAGTGAAACACAGTCCAGCATTAACATGGGATTCATGACCTATCAAACTCTGTACCTTCCTGTTGTTCATGAGCCATGTATTAGGGAGGACTGCAATAAATAATATCTTTTAATATAGTTTGTGGGGCTTACAAAATGCTTTGCAACCAACTCCACCAGAAGACATACAGTTTTATATAATCACTTTGAGAACTTTATATTCTCTGAAAGGAAAAGGAAGTATTTGAGAAGAAAAGTTGCACTATTCCATTGTGGAAATAATTTTTTCCTCCATACTACTGACTGTCAATTGCAGTTAAAGCAGAGTGCAAAGAGTAAAAGAATATTAAGAATGTTCATCTACTAGGTTTCATGATATCATCAACTTCCCTGTGAATCTGGGACTATGTTCTGAATAATTTCCCCTTTTTATCCTCAGAGGACTAAAGGAGAATTAACTAAAACACCATTAGACTGAAATTTATGAACTCAGTCATTTAATAAGGAATTATTGAGTTGTTACAGAGGGGAAAAAGGTAAGGAATTTTCTGTGGCAAGTATTTCATACTGGAAGTAGAGTCAAACTTCAGAGGAACAACATAAGAATAAAACAAAAGTGACAAACTTTGGATGCAGAATTTCACATGCCTACAGAAATGGATGTGTCCTGCAGACTTTGTGGTTGGCATTTAAAAGCTTTTCAACTACAGCTGGAGAAGAAAGACACAATAAGGGAATGTCCCTTATAATCATCAGTAGAACTTTCAGGCTTCACTGTTGTGTGCCTTTTGTCCTGTATCAGTTTGATGCCTGAGATTCCAATGAAGTAGTTGTGGCTCCAAAGATGAAAGCCAACAGCTGCTAGCTTTTCAGGTTGTTTGGACTGGGGGGGGGGAGGGGGTCATCTTTTCTTTTGTTTGTTTGTTTTTTTGTTGCCCTCTGAATTGATGAGTCACCCACAACGTCCTCACAGTTCATAAGGCTTTTATTAAATTTTTAACACGCTGTTTTTTCTAGTGGCAGAGAACTCCTACCGGAGATCAGCCCCGGAGGTATGACTTATATAGCTATAAATAAGCCCATAAAGCAAAGAGCAGGGCAGCTCCAAGGCTACAGTAGACCTTTTATATCCCCAATGATCTTGTAGTTTATAGAAAAGCGCAACTTCTTGAAAATAGTATATGTGCTAGATTTAAAGGCTAACTTTTAAGGAATATATGTGCCCTGCGTTTACTTCATGGAATGAGAAGGCCAAGCAGAACACTGGCCTGCTCTGTACAAGGTTTCACTCCTCACAAAACTCCATTCTCTCAGTGCTAGTTCCAGTTTGGTGTTCAGTAATTTTTTTGCAAGTATCCATTGATGGGCAAACTAATTTTGCAATTGCAGAGGAAACCATTTAACTGTTTCCCTTTTGTTTAATTCTTTGGCATTGTGTTGTCAGCAGAAGCTTTTTAAAAACCATATTTCTGTTTGGGAAGCATCTATTTGCTACCTAGAAGAGAAAGCATCGAGTAGGTGAAAAATCAACCTGGAAAATCCTTGTGAAATCTTTGGATTGCTAAAGTAATCCTGAACTTGCAGCGTACCAGTGAATGCCGTTAACTGATGTTTAACAGCCAGCATAAGAAAGGCAGGAAGAAACCTGTAACTACCAGGAAACAGCCCATATCTTCCACAAATAAAATGTAAGTCTCATCTGAATATTTGTTTTGAAGCTAAGGCCCAAACTGGGTGGCAGCCTTTTAATTTTATTTTTTAAGCACAGAACAATTTTGAAATTAAAACTATAAGTTGTATTGAAGGCTGCAAAGTGTTAATTTTGTGATTGAAAAAATGGGAGGCACTGTGAGAAGATAAAAACTTCAGATAGGAAAATCAAAACATAAAACCTGTCTCAAATGTATTTCCCTTCCAAATTGTCATGTGTGGTTTTTCAGGGGCTTCTCTTAAGAAATCCAGATCTTTAAAGCACTTGCCTGCCACAGCAGACCTTTCATGATCCAAATCCCACATGAGATATTCTTGGCAACCAGTTGGTAATTTGTCTTTTAAATCTTCTAGTGCTCACCTTTAAACCTTGGCCCTGGGCGAGAGGCACCACTTCTCCATCAAAAGGCCACTGGCTCTAGGCAGCTTCCTGTCATGCCTGTTGTTTTGTGAAAGATGATTCCCCCTGAATACACACTTATCATCTGCCTGTCATCAGACTACCCCTTGTGTCTCTTCTTCATAGAAATGTAGTACCCATAACACGAGTTTGCAGGTGTGATATGAAAGTTTGCACTTGCTCCCCTCCATAGATATGGTGGTCATGTTTCTCACCGTTTCCTGGGAGCTTTTCAGAATTTACATTCCGTTATCCTTAAGTAACACATTTCATTTAGACTGAGTGACAATTTTATCATGCCATTTTAAAGGATGTTTTAATTCCTCTATGAATCACATACCCCAGGAAGCATTGTGCCTGCATGCTATTAGACCTACAACTTCTAGTTTGAGTTTTGCATACATGCCTAACTTACCTAAAATTAGAACCCAGACTTGATTCCTAGAGTGCTGCTTCTGAGTTACCTTCTCCCACACAGCTTTTTCTTCAGTTTTACATTTTTTTTATTACAGAAAAAAGAAAAATAAAAAATTGCCCCCTCTACATCCATCTCCCTGATACTACCCAAAAGTATGTTGTCTTAAGTAAATGTAACAAATTAACTCCTTGATGGAGTAGTTATTCCTAGTGAAGGACCTTTAAGAGTCTTTTTATTTCTTTAGTAACACAGGTAAACATAATATGGATCATTGAACAATTTGAATAAAACTAGAGATGAGATTAAATAATCATATAGGGAATCAAGGTTAATCCCATCTTCCTGGTGTGAAAGTTATTTCTCTTCTCACATACATTATGAGATTAAAGCTTTGTAAAACTCATTCCTGATTCTGTCCTGTTGTCTTCCATCCAACAGACTTGCTGGAATCAAAAAGCACCCAACCCACTGTCCATCATTTATGTGAAACCTCACTTACCGTAGCAACTCTATCAACTTCTATTACAATTTCAGGAAGACCATGATCATTTTTATAGCTGCAGTAGTCTTGATCCTTGGCTCAACTCCTGAAGTGTAACAGAAACTGTAGAACTATGACCTTGTTTTAAAGGCAAGAGTTCATGGGGCAAAAGAAAGATCTTCATATTAAATACAAGATACTTCTGATTCCTTCAAGAAAATTAATTATTTATATGACCAAAAGAATTTATCTTTGGATGAAAACTGCCCAAAATATTGTCCCACTGTTTGGCAGATCAACTGCATACTGATGCTATGTGCCAGTATTATAGATTTTAAGAACAAAGGCATTTCAAAGCTCTAGATAAGCAATTAAAAGCTGCCAAACTGATTTTTTTTCTAATTGGGTGTCACAGATGGTGAATGAAAATTACAGATGAATACTACTTTTTAATAGCACAACGCTGATCTTAAAAAATCATTAAAGGGGCTGTATATCCCTGATTTTCTGGCACTTAAATTCCCCACTCAGGCAATTTGATGTAATGCAACGCTTAAATGTTATATTTTTAGTCATTTTTAACCAAACTAACAGATTATCTTTCCCTCTGAGGCATACTCCAAGTTTATCCTGAGACCACCTGTTTGAATAGATTATAGATGCCCTCCTCTAGCTATAGATGGGGCTTTTGGTTATGTATAAATCATATTACATGCTCTAGTTTCTGCATTGCATGGAGTTCAGAGGCGTAAGCACAAAATGCCATGTAGCCATTTGACAGACTACATTTTCTGCTTTTTACATATTTCATTTTTTTTAAGATACTTAGTTTTAAGAGATTGGCATTATTTTACACATGTGGTAGTTATTTCTTCATCCTCTATCCAGTAACAAAAAGTAGTATGAACATGCTGAGGAAGCTTGGAAAACTAAACAACATATTAAAATTGGCACTTTATGTCTTGGCTTACAACTGGCTTTGCATGAAAATATGCAAAGTACCACATTCTTATTGTGGCCTAATTTCTACCCTGGTGCCTCTGAGAGGAATCTGACTGTTTCAGTTGATTAAATTGTGTCACCACTTAGTTTCTCATTAAGGATAAGTATAAGCCATATTACTAGTTCAGCTATTCAGATTTAATCGAACTGAAAAGTATCTTTTTCAGTATATAGCTAAATTCAATATGTAATTTGTTCAAATATACTGCTCTCCAAATATATTTAGAAGGGATTATGATTTTAGACCATATTCTTTATAGAACTTCCATGGATATTACTGACAGTATCCAATGGGAAACAGTGCATGCAATGTGTAGTGTACATAGGAGAGAGCAAAATTTAGACCCTGATGCCATTCTGAACTGTTCATTAGCAGTTATTAATACATAAGAAAAAGCCAGGATGATTTCTTTAGAAGCTAAAATACCTTTTGCATATTTTTCCGTACGCAATGGTGAGTATAAATAAAAATTTCCCATGCATTAAAAATAGTTCTTACTGAGTTGCACTCCTTCCAACAAATCTAGATGACTACTCATGGTGTCAGATGAACTCTTCAACTTATATTTCAAGCAGCTAACTTAAGTGGATACCCAAAGAAAAACTACAAGGGAGAATTCATGCACAAATTTTCAAAAGCAATATGACTCATTCTAAAAAAGTGTTGGCCACCTGTATGTCAGCGTACAACTGTATAATCTGAACTAAATTAATTAGATAAATTAATTATGCCTCCACATCAGAACAAAACAGTGAAGTGTTAATTAGCCATAAGCTCAAAAGTACAGTCATATTACAATATGTACACAAAATAGGACTACTACCCGAAAAGCAGAAATATTGCTGCTCAGAAACCAAATCTTAGAAATGACGCACTGATTTTCTGGTTTCAGTTGCAGCTTATACAGTGGTAATTTACAAATGTTACAGCTATAGTTTTGTGTTCTACTTCAAGAGCAGACCATAAGTCCACTTCATTTTTAGTCCTCTGTAGGCAGATAGCCATCATTTTAGGAAAAATTAGCATGGATCACAGCTATCTGCATATCTGGAAGTAACAGTAGGCATGAGGACAACTTCTGCTGTATCGTCCTGGAAAGTGCTAATTTAGGTCAAGTCCTTATTCAGTTGTATCATCAATCACAATTAAGTATATCTCAATTTTTAATTGAATCATAGTAAAAGAATATCAAGAAGATCTGAAGATGAAGATAATATGACATTAGTAGCCCCAAAAGATCTAAGGGAAGTGACATCCCTAATGTTGAATGGAATGGTAAAGAAAGATTAAAAAGAGATGAACAAGCATTGAGTAGAGCTCTGTACCTTCATGGACCCCAGTAAGTACTTGGTTCTTATTCCATCCCTGTCTTGCATGAATTTTCCCACAATTCAAAAGCAAGGAAACAATCAAGAAGAAATGGATGAATGGGAAGGGCCTTACAAACTGCTACAGAAGGTGAGCAGACTTGAATGGCAGAGAAGAATACCAATGTTATTGTAAATTAAAGAAATCAGAGGAGAAAAACTGGCAAGATGTGTGGTAAAAACCGCGTAGGAGAACATTGCTCTATGGAAGTCTAATAAGATTCATTTAAACAGTCTTTTAACCAAATGCTTAAGAAAGATCACTACTAAGCATTGATTTTCCCAGAGTCACTTGAGAGTATCTTCAAAAAACAAAACATTTGAGTCCCAAGAAATTCAGAGTATTTCATTGTGCATACATGGCATAGGCTAAAAGAGGGAGGAAATGGAACATGGAGTTTACCGATGTAAAAGCAGGGTGGGAGAGAAAAATGAAGGGCATCCCCAAGAAAGTATGTCAGTAGTGTAGTTAGGGCAAGAAACCAAATCCCTTAGTGCCCAAATCCTGTCTTGCCCTTGAGTTAAATGAATTGAAAATGGTGTGTTTTGTCATTAAAATGTATTAATCTTCTTTTATTTCTCTTTTCTATCCCAGGAGGTGAATTAATTATCCCTCTACTTGTAGAAGACCCTTTAGATATCCCTCCTATTGCTACTCGTGCACCTTTCATTACACTTCCCCCTACCTTTCGCCCCCTCCTCACCATTATTGAGACCACCAAAGATTCCCTGTCCATGACCTCTGAGGCGGGGTTACCTTGCTTGTCGGACCAAGGCAGCGATGGTTGTGATGATGATGGCTTGGTGATATCTGGGTATGGCTCAGGGGAAACCTTTGACTCTAACCTACCCCCTACTGATGATGAAGATTTTTACACCACCTTCTCCTTGGTAACAGATAAGAGTCTTTCCACTTCAATCTTCGAAGGTGGCTACAAAGCACACGCACCCAAGTGGGAATCCAAGGACTTTAGACCTAACAAAGTCTCCGAAATTGGTAGGACTACTACCACGTCTTTGTCCCCTGAGCTGATCCGCTCCACAACTTCGTCCTCGACTGGGATGGTTCCCAAATTGCCAGCTGGCAAAATGAATAACCGTGAGCTCAAACCCCAGCCTGACATAGTCTTGCTTCCGTTGCCCACTGCCTATGAGCTAGACAGCACAAAGCTGAAGAGCCCGCTAATCACTTCCCCCATGTTCCGTAATGTGCCCACAGCAAACCCCACAGAGCCAGGAATCAGACGGGTTCCGGGGGCCTCAGAGGTGGTCCGTGAGTCAAGCAGCACAACGGGGATGGTCGTCGGCATAGTGGCTGCTGCCGCCCTCTGCATCCTCATCCTCCTGTATGCCATGTACAAGTACAGGAACAGGGACGAGGGGTCCTATCAGGTGGATGAGACGCGGAACTACATCAGCAACTCAGCCCAGAGCAACGGCACGATCATGAAGGAGAAGCAGCAGAGCTCAAAGAGTGGCCACAAGAAACAGAAAAACAAGGACAAAGAGTATTATGTGTAAAAAAGAATACTTATTTATATATAAATATATAAATACTTAATGAGATTTAACTGAAATATCAGAACCATTGCAGCGAACGAGATGATTGGGAGATATCGTTTGTGGGAAAAAGTATTGGGAAAAAAAATTTCAGCAGTGACTGTTAATGTCTCAGTCATCGCTTGGAGTCAGCAAACTCTGCCCTAATGTATTATAAAGCACACTTAGCATTCTGGAGGTGGCACACACAGCTCTGCCCTGTTAGTGAACTTGGACGTCTCCAAATCTCCTCCTCCGCTGAACTTTCTGCAAAGGTAGAAGACTTCATGGCTTACTTGTTTCATATCTCCAAGTGAGTCTAACAATGTTCGTGATCCCTGACTGTATCGATAATTTTTCAGTTTACTTATTTAAAAAAAAAAAAAAAAAAGAAAAAGAAGGGAAAAGAAAAAATGCGATTATTAAACAACAGAAAAATGTTGAACAAACTTATCTGGCCACGTCCAGAATACATATAAATTTTCGAGTTTGGAGGAGGGGAATAAATGATTTTGGAGACTGCTGGTTTTTTGTTTTGGTTTTGTTTTGTTTCTTGGTTGTTTTTTGTTTGGTGTTTTTTGGTTCTTAGGGTTGTGGGAGGGAAGGGTGGAGAGGAACAGTGTGAGGGTGAACCAGGACATGACCTGAGAAGAAATCTCAGAACAAAAAATAATCCATAATAAATAAAGAGAGACTATTGCCATATATGAACTCAAAAGCTACCCATGGTGTTTACTCTGCATATCTGGTTGTGTTGTCTCTAGAATCCGTTGTCTTGCAGTAAGTTGTTTGCTAACAACACAGTGAAAGTGTCTGATGGGTGGTGCTAAAGAAAATTATCATGGAAAGCTGGTTCCCTTGGATCTGGCTCCAGTATTTGCAATTGAACTGAAGAGTAGATGGGTTTGGGTCTGTTCTGATCAGTCATTGACTTTATTTGAGAATATCACTTAGTATGCATTAGCACAGCCAAACTACGGTTAAGGGATTTGAAGATTCAAAATAGAATGCTTAAAAAACGGTTAACCATTCAGAGCTGAATATACCTTGCTAAAATAAAGGAGCCTTCCTCTGGGTTCTAGTTCTGTGACTGATTGCAATGCATGCAAAAAATAATAATAAATCTGTTTAATAAAGAGATCAGAAAGACACCACTGGAGTTCAACTTGTGACAAGACCCATAAATGTCAGAAAAGCTAAATACTTGTTAAAAATGAAAAATACATAGTTTTTTTGACATAAAACTGTTTTTCGTATGTAATATTTTAATTTTGTAGCTTGACATTTCAGATCATCTCTGTCTTTCCATTTGCCCTATTCTCCCTTTTCCTTCTCTTTTATATAAAAGAAAATAAATGAAGCTGCTGTGACACACAAAAATAATAAAGACAAAGTAATTTAATAATATAATATATATATACACACAGATATATTTATCATGGTATGTTTGACGGGACGACTGGAATAGAAGTTCTGTTATGGTTTTAATGTGGAATGAGAATATTCTTGAAGAACAAAGTAAAACAAAACAGACAACAAAATCAAACTTTAAAATGTGAAGAGTGTGTGTTTTAGCTTTGTCACAGTTACCTGTGTCAAAAAAAAAAACCACAAAAATCTGAAATTTTGTTTACATATTTTACTACTTTTTTTTTTTTTTTGCTAGTATAATTTCTTTATGGATACCCTGATGGTGTATATACTGTTTTATGTTTAAATTGGCAATGTCTTCTGTTTTTATTTAACTTATAATTTAATTTGCTTGTTTGGTTTCTAAATTTTCCCAGTTATTGTGAAAAGGATTATCTCTACTGTACAGAACAATAGCCAGGCAGTTTGACGGCCATGCCTATAATGTGCAAATAAGCAAATGAGGGAGAGAGAGACAGAGAGTAAAAACAAAAACCAGGATGGAGACTCTGGAATATCAGAAATGTACAATTTTTCTGTATATGGATGAAAACTAATCAGCTGTTTAGGTTTAGAAATCTACTCTTGCTGGTGTTTATAAATCGCATGAATATTTGACTTTGAAGAAGTGTCATCAAATGCACACACGCACATGGGAACTTAAATTCAAAGAAACAGCCTTCTCAAACATTTAGAGAAGATGCTTTCATGTTAACAATATTTTCAGTGCGAGTATGTGTGCGTGTGTGTGGTGTGTGTGTGAGGTTGAGCTTTTTTTTCCTTTTTTATTTTTTATACTAAAAAGAAAAAAAAAAAAGACAGGTTTTAAAAAGGTATGAAAGCACGATTTTAGATGATTTAACTGGCCGAAACTACACAAAGTTGGTTATATCTTGATGTCTGTAAAAGATTGCTGTTCTTGGAGTCTTGGAGTCTTGTGAAATGATTTCCTGCTTTCTTTCTTCCTTTCCTTTTTGCTTTCCTTTTTTAAGTTAAGGGACAAAGATTTACACTTTCCTTTCTTTGTGTAAGTTCCTATTGGACAGTTTTTGGGAACATGTGCATTTCTGTATGTGGGCTTCTACCATATCCCTGTTGCTTTATGGACAACCTTTAGAATTTTTATTTGAGTTGTTGTGATGTTATTGCTTTTTTTCCCTTTCTTTTTCTTCCTTTTTGATTCTTTTTCTTTTCTTATTAGCATTTTGTTTAAAGATATGCTTAGCAATAAAATGTTCTTCCCAAAGCCTTGGATGTTACTGGGTTTTTATTTCCGAAATGCTTCAGGGAAATTCCAGACCCTTTTCCAGATGAAAAGTAGTCTGTGAAAAGTAGTAGGAGGATACCTTTTATCAAGGGATCCTCAATCCCACAAGAGTATTTAGCCATCAAATTACAGAATCGTGTTCATGTTTGCTTTCATGTGCTTTTTTCATGCTTTTGTTCGTGTGCTTTCATTAGTCCAATGAATCTTAATTCTGTCTTTTTCAGGGTCACAAATTCAACCTGACTGTGGGGTCTACCTCACACCACTCCTAACTCCTTGTCCCCACCATCACCTCAGTGGTGTACACAGTATTTCCCTGAAATATGGATTTCAGTGACCTCAGATAAAAGCATACCTAAGACATTGACTTTTATGTCCTTTCTAATGTGTTGCCTGATGTCAGCCTCCCTTTGAAGTGTGTAGCTCTTACCATGACCCTCTTCTGTGGACAGCAGTCTATGATGTTTGATATACTGCAGCAGCTGAATCCTTTGAGGATTTGGTTTGCCACTTGATACAAAAATGCCTTCTCATCATTTTATATGAGGACCTAAGTTCCTCTGAATTTATCTATGATTTTCCACACACTACCTAAGGAACTTCTTTTACTTACTTTGTGTGCTATGGATCAGACTTAGTTAATTAAAGTAAATGGTCTGAGCCTTTATGTCATTCCAGGCTCTGAGTCTCCCAAAAACCCCCATCACAGCTGCTGCCTGCCCCTTGTTGTCCTCCTGAGCATTACAGTCCATTATGATTCTGGCCAGCATGCATAATTGCCAGCACCCTGTTGTCTTTAGCAATTGAACTTCAGTTCATGGTAGTAGGTTTTTTCAAACTGTATGTTCCCAAGCTACCTGCAAGATTTGACTTTTTAGAGGCATCTGGAGGTCAGCCAAATGAGTGTTTCACAGCCCTTTCATTTTCCACCAAGGATAATGCACAATCCACCGCTCTTTTGAGTGGTGCTTTCCACAGGTTTCACTTACAACCAAATTAGATTCAGGATAAACAATACTTTTTTTCAGGTATTTTAATTTGTTCAGGTATTGCATTTGATTTTCCACATTGTTTTTGCTCACGTTTGTGTGCATAAGAACATGTATGTGTATGTACATGTGAAGTTATTTAATTTTACTGATTTCAGTTCTCTTCTGAGTCATGTCCTAACAATTTACAGATCCTCACAAGTATGAAACCCACAGGTTCTTGTCTAAACTCCACTCTTGTTTCCCTCTCAATGTTATGAAATTCCTGGATGATATTCCCAACTAATATTCCTAATATTTCTACTACTACTGTCCTAATATTCCCAGTACTGGAACAGTCAGCTGGCATGTGGGAGACCTAGGTCTGAACTTAATTGCTTTTTCTAAGATTGCAGAAAATTTCCTTATCACAAGCAGTTGGTGTTCTGAGAAAAGCATTTTTCTTTTCTCAGTGCTTTTCTCAAAACCTGTTATACTTCATATCATTATGAAATAATATGTGAAGCAAGAAATTTCAACCTGATTTACTGTAACCCTCTAGCTATAGTCACTTTTTTCATTTTCCCTGTCACTTAATGACCATTTTATTACTTAAGCTGAGTGAAAGTGTCAGAAAAGGGATTTCATTGTTGCCTAAAAGGCTTGGGATTCTTGTGTGTCTTTGGTTTATCTCAACATAGAATTGTTGAGGTTGAAAGGGACCTCTGGAGGTCATCTACTCCAGGCACTACCTTCCCAAAGCAGGGTCAGCTACAGCAAGTAGCTGTCCAGTCAGGTTTTTAATATCTGCATATTAAACTCCACAGCGTCTCTGGGCAACCTGGCAACCTCTTCTAGTGTGACCACCCTCACTAAAAACAATTTTTGTTGTGGTTAGATGGCGTTTATAATTTCTTAATTTGTTCATGTTCCCTTTTGTCCTTTTTCTGGCTACCACTGAGAAGAGCGTGGCTCCCTCTTCTTTGCAATCTCCTTTCAGGTGTTTATACATATTAATAAGATTCCCTATAAGCCTTCTGTTCTCTAGGCTGAGCAGTCGCAGCTCTCTCAGCCTCTCCTTATACTCATCTTCAAAGCCTCTTGCTGGACTCACTTCAGTATCTACAAAATCTGGAATAGACAAAATTGCCTCATCACCTCACTAAGGTAGGGATATAGCTTTTTTCAAGGACGAGCACTTGACAGTTGCTCCTCTTCTCATCATTTTCTACTGGTAAGCAACATCCCACTTACTGTTTCACTTTTGAAGATCCCTGTCTTAGATGCCTAGCTCTACTCTTCCCAAAACTGTTCAGTACATCTCTTCTTACTGCACAGTTCCAGTGAGGAGTAATTTCTTTGCAAGTTCTGAGACAAGTCAGAAAAATAAAAGCACTAGGCTTCCATGTCTGCTATTGCAGGAAAATACTTGTGAGGAATAGCTTAAATGCTGGCTCTTTTTCCTGATATTTCTGGAAGGAGGGCAGACTATTGCAACCAAGGGTGTCATGATAAATGCAGGAGATTGGGATGTGAGGTCTTGGCTGATTCTTACTCCTTATTGGAGAAAGTTTCCCTGTAGTAAAAATATTTGTTGGGTTAAAGAAACAAAATTAGAATCTCATTCAATTTGGTAAAACACTGCTTTGCACATAGAAATTTATTACACTCCAGTTCCTCTGCAGACCATACATGTTGTACAGGGTGATATCTTGTGTCTCTCCCCACATGTTCCTGATTGATAACCCCCTTTGTCTGGAGGGCCTGTTCATGTTGTCTTTCACAGACCAGCAAATACGGTGCTTCTCAAGGTAAATTTTCAATAAATGGTTGGCCTGCAGGGATTTGATATTTATAATTTGGGCGCATAGATTGTATGGAGAGGAACAGAATATACACATGCAACAGACAGATTATGTTGGAAAGCATAAGACTGGATAAGGGCTTAAATTTTAAAGGTATGAGGTAGCTAATTCTTATTGAAAATGGGAAATCAACTACATAAATACCTTTAAAAATTGAGACCATTTCAGTGCAGTAGTGACATAAAGTTAATTAGCTAGTGCTAATTGCTGGGCTTTCACAGCACCAAATGGTGTAGGCAAGTGGTGGACAAGGTTCCACTCTCTCTCCCTTACATAAGCTTTACAGAACCCACCTGCCTTCAGTGCGGGAGTCAAAATAAGAGATAGCTCGGAAAGGAATCCATTTCAGCATGCTAGGATAGAGACTGTATGAGTGTGGTTTTTCCCTAAATTCAGTTAAAGCAGAAGAAAAAAAAACAAATTTGCCCATGGTTCCATACCTTGTACAGAAGCACAAGCCTGTACACCTGCCACAAAGCACAACTTAAGGCTACTCAGCAATTTGAAAAACAGACATATATTTAATAATACTGACAAAGCCTTTAGAACGCTATGAAGAATTCACTCAGAGAGCATTTGGATTTCAAGAGTAGTTACATAAAGAGTTAAAACACTGGGCCACAAAACAGGACTGAATCACATCACGAAACAAAAGTGGAAATGGGAAAAGTGAAGGCTCTGAAAACTATCAGTAATGGTATCTGAATGCCTTTCTTGGTTCAGATAGTTCTTCACAGTTCTCAGTCTTATAGCTTGGCCCCATAATTCAGTCAGTGCTACCAATGGTGGTAACAGCAGGTCTTTCCTTAGTAGAGTGGTGTAAGAAGTCAATGGAAAAATCATTCACAGGGTGATGAGGAACCCCTTTCTGAGAAACAGATTACAAGAGCTATTTCTAAGAGCAAATTAAAAGGGACAGACAGACTCTGCATGCAGTGCACAGCCAGGTACCCAGTAAAGCAGCAGGTGAGGAACAGGATTTTGATTTCCAAAGCCAAGAATGTGCGAGCTTAGCTGTGCCAGGACACATTCAGGTTTATGTAACTTGAATCAAGCCCTTTTCTCCACATGCATTATGAACCAGAGTTTATTTGCATCACTGTTTCTCCCCCAGAATTCCAACCTTATCCAGGCATGAGGAGCAGGACACTTACTTTCAGTATGTTTATTTGAACTCTCTGAGCATTTGATCTCTACCACTTCTTCTGTATCATGTTTGACAATTATTCATTTCTGTCTGTTCTCCGAGTCACAAATGTTAATTTACATCCATAGTAACATTATGAGCTGATACAAGTATCGCCACTGTGCATGGATGGAAATTAAGATAGACTTGCCTGTGGTTATATAGAAAAACCGTGGTTGTAACAAGATTAGCCTCCCAAAGCTTCTGGATTCTCACACTCCAAAGAACACTGTGGTGCTGCCTGAGGAAGAGTACATCCACTCCTCCCGTTCACTTCAGCTTCTCCAAATCATGGACTGGCTGTCAGATTTCAAAGACTTAGAGCAGATGGTGGAAATACAGGAACTTCTAAAAAGAGAGTAAGACCCTTTTAAACTAAGAAAACCATTTTAAATTGGAAAGTGTTAGGTTTTCAACTGTTTATTTAAAATGGCCCAGTTTTATACATGACAGAGGCATATGCAGGCATTGGAGCACTCAGAGCAGCTTCTAGTCTGCCAGTCTAGCTTTACTGTCTGCAAATGCCTGCAGAAAATCACTACCCGCATCTGTAATATTTTGATATAAACAACTTGTTATACCATTATGGTAACATTGATGACAACACGATTTTATTACAACTAATTATAGGAAAGGAGACTAAATGCCATATTACAGCTCTTCAACTCCTAGGTCAGTGTTACTGGTCAATCAACAGTCAAGTTGATTGTTATCAGTCTTTCACAGTCTTCACTGAAGTTCATGGTGTTGCCAAGATTTTAGCTAACAGAGACCTTGTTATCTGGATAAATTGGGTTATAACTATCACAAACATTCAGAACCTACAACGACTTCTTTTGAAGCTGATGGCAAAGCTTCTCTTACAGTAAACAGAGTGCTCCCATTCCATAAATCTCAGCAAGTTTTGCTTTTAAAACATTTGGGGCTGTTTTTTTACCCGCTTTACCTCATGGTGTTCACAATTTTTTTTAAATGTTACCCACACTGTGGTCATTAAAAAAAAAAAAAAAAGGAAAGGATGATTTAGCACTCTAAAAACTTACTTGATAAAAAAGAAATTGGCCTCAACTTACGTAGCAAGCAACCTTGAGCTGAGTCAAAGCCTGGTACCTGATTGCCATTCACCCATATAAACAAGAAATACTTTGCAAACCAACTGATCAACAAAAAGCATTATGGAACAATCCACTTTATTCAGGAGATTTCTGAGCTATATAGTCTCAGATTCATTTCTGCCTTACAGTTTGAGCCAGAAGAACACCAGAAACTACATCAGCAGCAGTAAGTACTACATTTCTGCACTGACAACAAGGCCTGCATCCTCAGGAGATACAAGGCAGGGCTGAAGTGTCTTTATACGCCAGGACTCCATTGGTAGAGAACTAAGTGCTGAAGATTATAAAATAAAAAAAATGAACAAAACGCAAAATAATCACAGCCCTGTGCCTTGAATGGCAGGTGGGCTGCAGTTCAGTGGTTGTCTGCTTCAACTAAAGTCTTTGGCTGGGAGGTGGGAACATTGTGTGGAGATATAACCTGCAGCAGCACTACATTTTTGGAGGTAGGATGTGCTCTTGCTCTCACCCATTCATAAGCACTATTCAGTCTTTAGTCATGACAACAAATCAAATAGCTTTTAGCACTTAAGTGCCTAAGCATTCACCTCCTCTGCGTTTCTGAGACACAGCCCTTTGTCTGCAATGCAGACAACAATGAAGACAATGCAGCAACTAGGAGACAACAGCCACAAAGCATTCATATCAGAAGATTTTTTAAATGTAGAGATATGGAAATGCATCCTCCCTCAGGACTATATATATGGCTACTAAAAATACATAGTACTATCTGTAGCAAAGCATTATTGAAGCAGACATCCTGCCACCAGAGAAACATCAGTCCCAAGCATTTCTCTATGTTTTTTTCTTTTGTCTTGGCCCTTGATGGTAACAGTAAAAATCCAAATTAAAAAGCTCTTATTAGTGAAGTTGGCAGCTAACAGACTGTAAAGTTGAAGTGCTCATCAGTGTTGGAAGGGAAGGGAGAAGAATCTGAAACCATCTAACACACAGAGTAAACATAGATAAGTGAGTTTTATGCTAAGAACATTTCTGCAGTTATCTCTTACTGCCAGAATAGCCCAAAGGATTAAGATGGTTTATTGGGATCAAATGCCTTATAGATTATTATAGTGCTGGCTGTTTACTCATTCACATTAAAATGAAGAATTATGCTTATATCCCTGTATGTGCATCTCTCAATCACAAATTCTGTTCCATTTCCTAAACAGACCAGCCCAGATCCCCAGCCTATCATATTTTCCATATTCAAGATAAATCTCTAAAGACGTCTTGCTGTCTCTAAGGACAGCTACGCCTGTGTAGCTGATCTGTCCCTTAAAAACACTGTCAGCATTCAGATCTCAGCACTTACTGCCAGCGATTAACGCAAAACTTTGCTATAGGGTTGTTTAGGCAGGAATAGATACTGACAAATGTGTTAGAGCCTGAATTATCTTATAGTTAAGTAGCTGAGGGTTAAGGAGGGAAAGCAAGCTGGGGTGTTAGCCTAGAACATACATTTCTGCAGGAATGTCAACTGTGCCCTTAGAGGTATGACTTTTGAGCTCATTTAACACAGAATTTTTTAAAGTTGTCTGGTATATGCCATATATCCAAACACATACCCAAAAAGCCAAGCTAGCCTCTTGCTTGCTGTCAACAGTTAAAATTCCCTTCACAACAGAGCTGAGGTTCTGCAACCTTGGCTGTCCTCAGCATCACCATACCTATAAGCTCTTCCTGAGCCTGACATGCATAGCCTAGGATCTCACATAGCTAAACACCTTACAGAGCCCAATCTGACAAGTAAGGTCTGAATTCAGATGAACTGCCACTGTTTTGTCCTGTCCTCACTGAAAAGAGCCTGTCTCCATCTCCTTTGCACTGTAGTTTCAGGTATTTATGTTCATTGATAAGATTCCCCCTGAGCCTTCTCTTCTCCAGGCTGAAAAGTCCCAGCTATTGTGGCCTTTCCTCCTCCTTTTCTCCTAAGAGAGACGCTTCAATCCCTTTATTATTTTCGTGGGCATTTTCTGGATTGTCTCATGTCTGGGGAACATAGAGCTGGACCCAGTATTCCAGGTGCCCCTTTACTAATGCTGAGGGGAAGCAGGATCACTACTCAGCCTGCAGACAACACTCCTGCTTATGCAGCTGGGATACCATTAGACTTCTTTCAGCAAAGGCACATTTCTGGCTGAAGTTCAGCTTGGTGTCCACCAGGTCCTTTTCTGCAATGCTGCTCTGCAGCTGGTTGGTCCCCAGCGTTACTCGTGCATGGAGTTCTTCCTGCAGGCTGCACAACTTTGCACTTCTCCATGTTGAGTTTCATGAGGTTCCTGTTGGCCCATTTTTCCAGCCTTTTGAGGTCCCTGTGGATGGTAGCACCACCCTCTGTTTCATCAGATGCTAATTCTAGTGTTGTGTCACGCGCAAACTTGCTGAGGGTACGCTTCCACATGACCCACATCATTAATGAAGATTCTGAGCAGGACTGGACCCAATATGGATCCTCTAGGGTTCACTGCTAGTCTCTGGCCTACAGCTAGACTTCATGCCACTGATCACCACCCTCTGGGCCCAGCCATTTAACTGGTTTTCAATCTACCTCTCATCCAGCCCATACTTCAAAACTTGCTTTAAATGCAAAAACGTCACTCACGGTGCCTGACTTTTGTGCTGATATCTGATGATTCCCATGTTTGGGGAGTTGTTGGTGTGATTTTGTTGCTGACCTCTTCTGTTATCTCTTCTTTACTCTTTGGATTGTTCTGCATTTTATCCAGCAACTATGTGGTATAAGACACCCCCCTAGGACAGTAATTGAAAATTAGGTCTTCTCAGTGCTATTTCAGTGGCCTCAAAGAAATTGGCCTTCTAACCCTATGTTGTTTGGTTTGGGGTTTTTTTGCACTCTGCTCCACAGTAGTTCTGTTTCAAAATGAAGGATAGAAAACATCTCCCCCTATGTAGTCTGCAGTTCAGTGGTTCAAGTGCTGAGAGTCTGGGTTTGGATATTTCTTAGTCAAGAGAGACTTCAGAATTCTTCTAAATCATCAGCTAATTGCTTCAGGATCTGCAGTGGTGCTTGAGTTTCTTAACTAGAAATCAGGACATTTGCGTTGCAGTTAATTCAAGAATCTTAGTTAAGTTTGTTTAGGTCAACAAATACAAGCAGAAAGAGAATATGTCATCCCTGCCTGAAGCTGAGGAAACACCTTGCCCTGCCTGAAGCCAAGGGGCCCAAGGAAGAGAGAATGATGCATACTGCAAGCTGTATAAAGTTATCTGCCTCCACCCCCTGACACTCTAGTATGTCAGCATCTGTTTAACATAATAGGCCTATGAATGTTGGAATGAGCTATATATCTGTACCTCCATATTAGATATAGGCAACGGGGGTCAGGTTAATCAGTAAATCCAGTCTGAACGTACAAGTGCTAGAAAAATGCAAACTATTCTCCTAAGTTTTCCACCATATCAAATATGATCTAAGAAAGAAACAAGGGTCCTGGCACCATAAAGCCCACAGGTTTAAATAGAAGCCTTTTACTCTAAACATCTAACAAAGGCAAGTAACTTTGGTGTGAAGTTTTTCTAATACCTGACACTTTGATGAAGAAAAGTAGGAAATCTTCCAAGTGAAGTACCTGAGGTTATTAGAGAAATAATGTAATTTGTAAGAAGAGAATTTAGTCAAGTCACTAGTTAAATAGTTCTGAAGTTAACAAATGTGCCTTCAGAATGTTAATAGATGTCTGGATCTCAAGTCTCATGACTCAGCCAAAGATACTTTAGCATTGTAATAGAGAAGTGTTTTGAGGGGGATTTTTTTTTCTTTGCTTTCAAGTATAGACACTGCAGCTAGAATCAGCACGACACTATCTAATATTAAATTTCTCAGGACTGGTGAAAAGATGAGGAACATCAGGTCTGGATGGGATAAAACTTTTGTGATTAAGTGAAATCACAGCTCATTTTCAGGATTGCTCAGCCTTGCCAGGCTATTTGTATTCATCTCGGTTGAATCATGTGTTTCTCTTGCATAGCATAGAGATTGAGCTGGGACCCAAAATTTGGCCATGCAGCTAAGCTGTGGACATGTACAGAGACACCCAGGCTTATGGTTATAAGCCATAGAGATACACCAAGTCCACAGCCCTAAGTGCACAGATATGCCTGTACACTCACACCAAGAGCCATCTCACCTGCCTCGAGCGTGGTACCTTGCACTGTGTAACACCTACCAACAGCACTGCTTAACAAGAAGAGTCTCCACAGCCCAGTTTGATGCTGGGCTGGAGTGACTTACACAGAGACATTCAGAAGTGCTAATCTGCATCTGAACATCTAGTCCAAGATAAACAACATTTTGTCTGCTGGTATAGTTATTAAAATGGGATGGCAGGAGAAAATAGGAAAGACAAGCTGCTTGTTTTCCAGGTACAATGTGTGATGGGAGAGAGGTAAGTGTGAGGTTATTGCTGAACTGTGACCATTTATAATGAAAAAGCAGAAGAGTAAGTGTAGCAGAACTATATTAAAATACATGAAAATGGTCAAAAGAAATTGTACTAATGCAGTGAAAGTTTAATATAATTTGTTTTTTTTTTTTTCCTATTTAAGTGAATTTAATGTCAGTGAATCATATCAGAGTAATAACCCTGGAGACTCAGATCTTCTGTTTACTCTTAATATGAGCACAGCTGCACTGGTTCCAGGCTCCTTTTCCCCTCACCTCTGCAGTCAGTAGAGAGGGGAGCATAACTTTCAATTTCCCCACCCCAGAGGGTTCTCATCAACTACAGTAGGGCCCTTAGCGAAGCAGTCAACAAATGTTTGCAGGTATTATGTTTGTGACACAGGACACTGTTTATTGCATGTGAGCTGAGTCACATCTCCTAAATAAATAAAGGCTTTTGAAGATTTTCTGAGTCTTTTCTTACAGAACAGTTTGATGAGCAAATATTTTTCAGTAAGATAACAGCTCTATAAAAGTATTCCCAAGCAACTATACATCAGATTGTCTGATCTGATAACATTTAACAACCCATAGAAAGAGCAATCGTTTCCAGTGCCTTTTGTGGAAACTGGACCCAGATGCTCAAGTCCTGTTTTCTGCTTTCAAGGTACACACAGAATCATAGAATTGTTAGGGTTGCAAAGGACCTTAAGATCATCAAGTTCCAACCCCCCTGCCATGGGCAGGGACACCTCACACTAAACCATGTCACCCAAGGCTTTCTCCAACCTGGCCTTGAACACTGCCAGGGATGGAGCATTCACAGCCTCCCTGGGCAACCTATTCCAGTGCCTCACCACCCTAACAGTAAAGAACTTCTTCCTTATATCCAATCTAAACTTCCCCTGTTTAAGTTTTAACCAATTACCCCTTGTTCTATCATTATAGTCACTAATGAAGAGTCCATCTCCAGCATCCCTATAGGCCCCCTTCAGATACTGGAAGGCTGCTATGAGGTCTCCACACACCCTTCTCCAGGCTGAACAGCCCCAACTTTCTCAGCCTGTGTTCATATGAGAGGTGCTCCAGTCCCCTGATCATCCTCGTGGCCCTCCTCTGGACTTACAGAATCATAGAATGATAGAATAGTTAGGGTTGCAAAGGACCTTAAGATCATCTAGTTCTAACTCCTGTGCCATGGCAGTTGCCAGCTGTTTCAACAGTTCCATGTCCTTTTTTATGTTGACGTGAAATACATCTCAAACCTCAGCCAAAAGCCCATTTTGCTTAATAATAATTTTGTCATAAATGTAATTTTGCTGTCATTGTCCTCGTGGAATACTTAAAAAGTGCTTCCAAAAAACAGTAAACACTAATATCCAAGTCAGTCCTTCACATTTTCATGAAATTCGTAAAATAGAAACCTGTTGGAACAGACAAGCTTGATATCAGTGTCCAAATTTCAGTTCACCACACCAAGACATGGTAACAAACAATAGTTGCAATGAACGTCTACCATCAAAAAAGAATGGATCCAGTTCACTTAGTTCAGTCCCAGAGATTATGATATGGAGCATCAGCTATACAAAGGATTAAATCCACTTTAAGATTTGAGGGTGTTTCAGAAAAAAAGGCCAGTAATATCACTGTTCTCATCTGACAAAAGAGGAAGTAGTGGCATTACAAAAAAAAAATGGGGTTAGATAACATCAGAAGCAGGTCTAGACCCAAATCTACGATGCACAGATTTTTTTCATAAGTTTAACCCTTAGATAAATAAACCATATTATTTTTTATTAGTTTTTATTAAGCAGAGGCAGTTATTCCATAATTAACATGAAGTAGAGTAACATAATTCAGAGGAGAGCAGAGATTTAAGCTGGAAGATCTGTTCATTATTAAAGGTATACTTTATTTGAATATACATATAATTTTATTACTCCTGAATTGATCACCAAAGGGTCTATAATTTCATCTTTGCCTATCATGTGACAGATCAAGTATTACTGAAAGGATTCAGGAAGTAACTGGTAATAAAAGACAAGTCTAAAAGGCTCTTCTGCTATACTATTTATGAACTGAAAGACAGATAAATGTATCTCAAAATAATTGCTCACCTTTAATTATTCATCCTGCTTCAGAATTGTCTTGCCAGGATTAGGGTGTACTGCAAATTCTAAAGTAGCTATTGGATTTACCTGACACTTTGGTTCCTGTGATTTATTAGACACCCATTGTTTTCAGGAGTTTGAATGCAGCTGCAAGTCGATGATTCAATGCAAATTAAATAGTTCATGTCACACTCATCAAATTAGCACAGTTCAATACAACGTTAACTACTTGCAGCCACCGTGTTAGCTCATATTAACATAGGTACTCTCTGCATCTTCACATATATTTTTTATGGTAGGGATCCTGGGGGCCACAAATGGCTCTTCTTCTTTGGCAATCCCTTCCCTTACTGCAAGTGCTGCACTGACCAGGGTGTTACACTTCCTGCAGGAGCAGAGCATGGAGCCACACCGTCTTCTGCATCACTGCCAAGGCTGCAGCCATTACCACAGAAAAGTGCAATCAGGCTGTGGGCTGGCAAGCCACCTAAAATGGTTGATTAATTAGGTTGCTTCCTCTAACTGGCAATATAAAAATTACTAAATTATTATAACAGATGCTGTGTGCTTTCACGTTAACTTTGCTTTTACATTATGATATCACCACACCCTAAGAATTATTCAAGGTTAACACTGCTAAAGCCTTGGAAAGCACAGAAATTATTAAATTATCATAGGAAACACTGTAGTTCTGCAGAAGAAAAAGAAAGTTTAACATTTTTACTTCATTTCAATTAATAAACTTGGACATGGCTAAGCCAGAGAAATAACACTTTGCAGAAATGAAGTCTATCACTTTTTAAAATGTGATTTTTTTATCTACTGATAACATATAATACATCAAATATAACTTCTCACAAAGCCAAACTTTGCATAATTCTCATACTTCTAGCTACAAGCATCAGAAACAAGATGAAAAAGATGTAAAATTTCTTTTTGTTAGAAAACATTTCTTTGCGCATTTTTGTCTCCAGAATATGAGACTTACATACACATTTGTACATTATATCCACTGATTAGTTATTCTCTCTACTTAGCATGCTTCAATCGATTTGTTAAAAATTGTATTTCACATGTCCTCCAAGAAAAAGTGGTTATGTTAAACTTTTCAAAATTAAAGCAGTTTCACTAATGGCATATAAAGACCCTTGCAACCAAAACACATCCTTTATCTCATTTACAAACATTTTGTGCTCTGCAAAGTTTAATTGATGTCATTGCTCCATTACTGGAAACCATGTTTCCTTCACATATCCCAGTAAACCACTATACACTTATGCTCAAATCCTCTTATAATTGAATCTAACAGACCTTCAGTAACAAAATTTATAATTGGTTTCTACCCTTCTTATTTTAAGAAGTTTTCTGTAAGAAGTTCATAAACAACAATAACCTCAATACTGCCTTACAGACTACTGCCTTGTGTACATAGAATATAAAGCCAGAAAGACCAAATAAGTCATCACTTCTGCCTTATATGTGTGTGCATGCAGCTGTGCATGTGTAGGTATATCTGTATATAAGATGTTGCAGAATTTCTCCTTCTGTTGTCACTTTTTGCCCATTAGCTTGTGCAAGACTAGAACAACTTTTCTAGAAAGGTGCCACTCCTTCTCTGACAACTTGATAGAGACTGTCTTTGTGTAGTCTTTTTTCAAGCTTAATAATCTGTTTTATTTTCAATTTGAATATGCCTGGTCTTAAGTCCTCTCGCTGCTAAATAAAAGGACCTTTTAGCATCTGGTATTTTATCCTGAGGAAGAAATTTAATCACTCTTCCCAAGCTTTCTTTAAAGCTTTTTTAATAATCTGAATATGCTGACTCTGTAGCTTTTTCAATGTAGGATGTTTTCGCCTACTTTCAAACCAATCTTGCAGCTTTTTTCTGTCGCTTTCCACAATTCAGTGTTAGGAAAAAGTTCTGAGTGTACAGGTCCAGTATTTTCAGTGTCTTCTTGGAATATGAAACTACCCCCACTATTCCAACTCATATTTCACTCTTCATATGTGAAAAAGAACAAAAACAGTTGCCACTAAAATGTTCTTGCAGAAGCTTTTAACAATACATTTCATTGGCATGCCATATGGTTGCTTTGTGCTCTGTATGGTAGGCTAATTGTGAAAATACAGAACATTACCAATGTCGCTATCCTTGCTCTTTTCCTGCCTAATAGCACTCTGCACAAGAAGGTTTTAACTTTTTTGGGGGTTTCAGAGTGTTTTTCTAAACTGTCATGTGATCCAGATGCTTTGTGCATCACTGTAGGCTAAATGTCTATTATACAGTCACCTGTAATCTTAAGGCACTGAATTCAATGGTACAGGCAGACCTTTCCAATCCTATGTGCCTATTTACCCATGGTTTTGGCTGAACACAGTTGTTTACACCAAGCAACTAGCCCTGCCACAGTCCAAAAAGTGGGCTGGAAGCTAATTCACCAGCTTTAAAACCAGTTGAAGATCAGATTTCATTAACATTTATTTTTATCTCCCTTATGACATGTGATGTAACATAACTATAGCATTAAACATTCACTGTGTATTTTTAAAGCACATTTATCAAAGCAATTATAAGTACATTTAAACAGACAAAAAAGATGGACCCCACCATTGCTATAGCAACACAGAAGAGCATTAAAAAAGGTGAAAGGCTCTAACTCTCAATAAATAGCATGAGACAGAAGGGCTAAGACGAAGGATTCACTATCTCCTTACAAAAGTGAAAGCAGTGATGTTTTGAGAAGACAGGAAAAGCGAGGGAGGGAATAGATTAATTTAGGACGCATGTCTAGACTGAGCTGCACTTTCTTCATTCCTCACATTTACAAGCCCCAAAATACACTGCTTCAAGAAACTGAAAAGAGAATAACCCCGTGGATTGTACTGGGCTGAGGGCTGCCTCCAGCAAGCAGGCTGCAGCCTCTGTCTCATGCTCCACCTCCACAATTTGAGATTGCTCCTACTATGACCTGATTGCTCCTATTATGCCAATGCCCTGTGTGTGTTATTAGAGTTTGGGTTAACACAGTCTCTGTTTTGCATTGCAGTACTTTGAAGACACACTGTACACTGTTAATTCACTCTCGGTCATCTTCAGACATATCATCTGTCCTTTGTGTATCTCTCCAGCCAAAATCTAAGGTCACAATTGCAGTAAACCTCTTTGTGCAGTTCCTGAAAGAAAAAAAAGGGGGGGGGGGGGGTGTTCTTAATTGCTAGGCGCTTGCTCTTTTGAGGCACTAATATTGAGAAAACTTTACATAAGGAGAGTTGGAAAATGATAAATGAAAAAGGAAAGTGCATATTTTATACATAATGTTTTCACGTCGTTCAGTTTTGAAGAGAAACTGGCAGCTACCCCCAATTACAAAAGCAGCTTAGGTTAGCTGTGCTGTATTGTAGCCAATGGGGCTACCACAGTGCAGCTAAAGAAACTGTCATGAGGACCAAGAAATCCAATTTCATTCCCTCCTCCCTCATCCTGAGATAAGAGAGTCCTGCCACTGCAGGCTAAAGCTTACAGATCATTTCCTCGTGCACACCCTTGTCATACTCTAACATTCTCATACGAGAACTGTAGATAAACTTCATAGCAGTGGAGGTTAAAACCAGATTCAGCCTACTGTAAAATATCACTGTGAAGGAACAGAAGAACAATAGCTGCAGCAAGAACAATAGAAACAGCTAAATTATTACAACATTTGGGGCTTGGGACTGGTTTTATGCATATATCACATGCAGAACAGGCACAAATTATTCCAGCCATTTTCCTTCTGCTTCACTTCTGACTTATTTGTACCAGGCCACTTTTTCTCCCTGTTGTCAGTAGGTTAACACCACTCAAGGTCTCAACACAGTTTACAGTTTTTAAGACAACTTCCTTCTGCAAGTAATAGAGGAGCCGACAAGGAGAGGTGCCATGCTTGACCTCGTGCTCACCAACAGGGAAGGGCTCGTTGGAAATGTGACACTCCAGGGCAGCCTTGGATGCAGTGATCATGAGACACTTGAGTTTGAGATCCTCAGGACAGTGAAAAGAGCGTGCAGCAAGCTCACTGCCCTGGATTTCAAGAGAGCAACTTTGGCCTCTTCAGGAACCTGCTTCGGAAGGTTCCATGGGATACAGCCCTGGAGAGCAGAGGGGCCTGTCGTGGTTTAAACCCAGTAAGGCAATTCGTTCACTCACCTCCCCCCTTCTTTCCCTCCCCCTACTCCCAGAGGGATGGAGAGGAGAATCGAAAAGAATGCAACTCCCACAGGTTGAGATAAGAACAGTTTAGTAACTAAGGTATAACACAAATCACTGCTGCTACCACCAATAATAACAATGATAAAGGAAATAACAAGGGAAGAGAGTACAACACCTCACCACCAGCCGACCGATAACTCGCCCCCCCAGCCCGACCAAGTTCTGACCGATACCTCCTCCAACCCCGCAGTCTCCCAGCCCTTCCGGCTCACTCCCATTTACCTCCTGGGCATGACGTGCTGTGGTATGGAATACCTCTTTGGTCAGTTTGGGTCAGGTGTCCTGTCTCTGCTTCCTCCTGGCTTCCCCTCCTCCCTGGCAGAGCATGAGGCTCATAAAGACCTTGGCCAAACCAAAACATTGCTATCAGCTCTGTTCCCGGGCCGAAAGTCAAAACACTGCACTGCACCAGCTACCAAGAAGGAGAAACATGACTGCTACTGCTGAACCCACGACAGGGCCCAAGACTGTTGGTTGATATTCAAGGATCACCTGCTACAAGCTCAGGAGTGTTGCATCCCAACTAGAAGGAAGTGCAGCAGGAGGGCCAGGAGACCTCCTTGGATGGATAAGGAGCTGCTGAGGAAAATTCAAATGAAAAAAGAGGCTTATAATAAGTGGAAGCAAGGACAGGTGGCATGGGAAGAGTACAGGGATGTTGTCCGGGAAGCTAGGGACCAGGTTAGGAAAGCTAAGGCTCAATTAGAATTAAACTTAGCTAGAGGTATTAAAGATAACAGGAAGGGATTCTACAGGTACATAGCAAATAAAAAACAGACTAGGGAGAACGTAGGCCCCCTCTGGAAGCTCACGGGAGAACTGGCTACACAGGATTTGGAGAAGGCTGAGGTTCTGAATGACTTCTATGCCTCGGTCTTCACTGGCAAAGGCTCTGACCAAACCACCCAAGTCTTGGAAGGCAGATGCAGGGACTGTGAGAATGAAGACCTTGGGCCCACTGTAGGAGAGGATTTGGTTCGAGACCATCTTAAAAATCAGAACGTGCACAAGTCCATGGGTCCTGATGAGATCCATCCGCTGGCCATCATATTTGATAAATCATGGCAGTCAGGTGAAGTTCCTGATAACTGGAAAAAGGGAAATATAACCCCCATTTTCAAGAAGGGGAAAATGGATGACCCAGGGAATTACAGACCATTCAGTCTCACCTCTGTGCCTGGCAAAATCTTGGAGCAGATTCTCCTGGAAGGCATGCTAAGGCACATGAAAAACAACAAGGTGCTTGGTGACAGCCAGCATGGCTTCACTAAGGGGAAATCCTGCCTGACCAATTTGGTGGCCTTCTATGATGGGGCTACGGAACTGATGGACAGGGGTAGGGCAGTTGATGTCATCTACCTGGACTTGTGCAAAGCGTTCGACACTGTCCCACATGACATCCTTGTCTCTAAATTGGAGCGACACCAATTTGATGGATGGACCACTCAGTGGATAAAGAACTGGCTGGATGGCCACACACAAAGGGTTGTGGTCAATGGCTCAATGTCCGGCTGGAGACCAGTAACGAGTGGTGTCACTCAGGGATCGGTGTTGGGACCGGTCTTGTTTAACATCTTTGTCGCTGACATGGACAGTGGGATTGAGTGCGCCCTCAGCAAGTTTGCCGATGACACCAAGCTGTGTGGTTCGGTTGATACACTGGAGGGAAGGAATGCCATCCAGAGAGACCTCAACACTCTTATGAGGTGGGCTGATGCCAACCTCATGAAGGTTAACCATGACAAGTGCATGGTCCTAAACCTGGGTAGGAGCAATCCCAGGCACAGCTACAGGTTGGGCAAAGAAGAGATTCAGAACAGTCCTGCCAAGAAGGACTTGGGGGTGTTGGTTGATGAGAAAATGAACATGAGCCGGCAGTGTGCGCTAGCAGCCCAGAAAGCCAACCGTATCCTGGGCTGCATCAAAAGGAGCGTGACCAGCAGGTCAAAGGAGGTGATCCTGCCCCTCTACTCTGCTCTTGTGAGACCTCACCTGTAGTATTGTGTGCAGTTCTGGTGTCCTCAACATAAAAAGGACCTGGAACTGTTGGAGCAAGTCCAGAAGAAGGGCCACGAGGATGATCAGGGGACTGGAGCACCTCCTGTATGAAGACAGGCTGAGAAAGTTGGGGCTGTTCAGCGTGGAGAAGAGAAGGCTGCGTGGAGACCTCATAGCAGCCTTCCAGTATCTGAAGGGGGCCTATAGGGATGCTGGAGAGGGACTCTTCATTAGGGACTGTAGTGACAGGACAAGGGGTAACGGGTTAAAACTTAAACAGGGGAAGTTTAGATTGGATATAAAGAAGAAATTCTTTCCTGTTAGGGTGGTGAGGCACTGGAATAGGTTGCCCAGGGAGGTTGTGAATGCTCCATCCATGGCAGTGTTCAAGGCCAGGCTGGACTAGGTCTTGAGTGATATGATTTAGCATAAGGTGTCCCTGCCCATGGCAGGGGGGTTGGAACTTGATGATCTTAAGGTCCTTTCCAACCCTAACGATTCTATGATTCTATTCTATGATTCTACGTCAAAGTCAAGGGCAAATCAGACTAACCATCATTGCCCCTTGTGGCCCCTCCATTTAACCAGCAAACAATTAAGCACTGATGGTGACCATATTCTGTGCAAGCCAAACACTTGTCCCTGAGGACCTGACAGGAGACCAGTTCCTAATATTACATGGGTGACTGCAGATAAATAACATCACCTATTTTTTTAAGTTCCTGTATGCTTCACCCAAACCCTGGCTGAATTATTGACAAAGTGATTGACACTCTTATCTTCCACTGCCAAATTCTGCAAAGTAGATCAGTAAAAGTATTAAAGGCATCCTAGAGATGGATGTTTTGGTTCATTGCTGCTCGCAGCCCAATGGTATTTGTCTTGTAGCTGCATCTTGTTGATACTCGTGTATCTTGTAGATATTCGTCAACAAAATAGATCTTCCACAATTTCTCTGAGGCAGCAACTTAAACCAGGACGCAGAAAATTATCAAGATCACCTTAACTACCACACTATTGCAGGTGAACCTTATCTTTAAGTATCTGTCAGTCAATGCTTTAAGGGAGCTCTCAAGCGAAAATTGGGTCGGTGGCCTAGTATTAGGGTGATATTATGCAAATGTGAGAGTTAAGATCCACTCCTTCTTCAACGGTATTTCAAATTTTTGTGTTTAAGGACAGACTATCACTCAGAACTATCGTATTCCACCTAACATCAAAGCGTGTTACAACTTTACAGAACATAATACCTGCTGATAACTTAGAGAAAAGCTGAGGCCTTGGATGCATCCATTACTACATTCAACTGGACTTAACTATAGATCTGTAGCCTTTAAAAAGCGTATTTGGGGATATTTACAGATTTATAAGGAAAACCAATCCACACTCATCAAACATAAACTCTGTCACTATTTTAGAAGTCTAAACAGGTGGAAAAACAAAAGGGAAAATGATGGTTCACAAATAATTTGCTAACTGAGAGAAAAAGAATGGGTAATTAACTTGACAAACATGATCACATACTAGAAAACACATTCATAAATCTTCTTAATTGATGAGGAAAATAATTGAATAAACTCTGCAAAAAGTATGCGACAAATTAGAATGCAAATCCCTGGCCTGGTTTAAAGCTTTGTTAGGTTAAGAGTATCATACCAGCAAATTCAATAATCTGGGATAAGGACCACAAAAATATAAAATCATTTTTCCCTGTTTCTGCTTTTGTTATCACTAGGGCCATGAAGTGTTTGACGTTTCATTGACTGATCATAAGGATTGATGGCTGCAAAGCATTAACAGGTTTTGCTTCACGAAGTTCTGTGAGATAAAATCCTTCAATCACCCTTCCAGCTGTTTCACAGGAGCAAGCTCTCACCTCCCACCTCTGCACTGGAAAAGTGGCACCCCAAAGAGCTCCCACTCTTCCACCAGTTTGAATTCTTGTTGTCAGAATCATGCTGCCAGTGGCAGTAATTTCAATATTCTTGGTGAAGTCACCAAGGAAAGGGATATTTCTGGTTTGGCTGGATCACTGGGTCTACTCTACAGTACTTTTTACCAAATTTGAGAGCCAGGTGGCCATGGGGAGGTGATGGGCTGTTTTACAGCCCGAAGAGTTTTGCTTCAGTGGTCTTCTGTACAAATCTTTCATATTTTAGTCAAGGAACAGGGCAGAACTCCAAGCCAACTAAGGCTTTGATCTCTTTGTGGCTATGCTTCTGCTCCCTGGCCTTCTCAGCAATATTTCAGCCATTGATATGCTGGAAAAGCACTGATTTTTTTATTAAATGTCTGCATGCTTTCTCCTTCCCTGTTCTTGCCTCTCCCACCTCCCTTCCCCATGTGCAATTTGGGACATTTCCTCTGGGTGCAGTCAGAGAAGGCATCACATCCCTTCCATTCTTCCAGCATGTCCCACAAGAGACAGCAAGATTAAGGCAAACACCAACCTTCTCCTCTGCAGCTGAGGCCAAGGCATATAACATACAGTCTAGAGCTTTGCATTAAAAGAATAGACCCAGTAGGTATTGCTAATCACAGGCTGTGATGATGTTTTTCAATGACATGACTTGCAAAGACCAAGTTTCAATTCAGAATGGAAGCAAACATCCAGTGGAACAACATATGCTGTCTTCTCATGAAGCAGGAAGGCTTTGAGTTGTACAGTCCTGAATTCTGAATTCAGGATTCTGTCTGGCTTCCAGCAGCACTGCTCAATGATTCAAGTTAGCTCAGGTATCCCTATTACGATACTGAAATGCATGAAGAACATGGGGCAACTAAAGCTGGAAAAGACTGCTGTTCCTGAGCAGTTCCTGGGAAGTAGATAGCCTGAGCTCTGCTCCACCAGTCTCCAGATATGTCAGGATAAAATACGCTATATTAACCTCCTCTGTTCTGTTACCTCTCAGTTCACCTAAATATTGATGAAATTTTGCCTTGTTTGGCTGGGAATATGTGACAAAATGCAAAAGTTCTGAGGGAGTGCCAGCAGCAATTGTATTTCACAGGAAAACAGTGTCTTCAGTTTTGCAGACTGAGCATACTGGAGCACTAGCTCACTTTTGATGCACCCACAGATCCATTCCCTCCCCCTTCCCCCCCCCCCCCCCAGCTACATGGTTCTATATTTTTTATTCTTTGTTACTTCTCTACGTAAAAAGTAATATATTTTTAAATTGTTGAAGTATATGTTTATCTGCCATGGATAGCTATGTTTCCAAAAAAGACTATTTCTTCTACTGGATAAAGCACAGCATCAGCACATATGTGTTTTATTAAACAATTCTTGCCTCACTTTCCTTATATCTTACTCATTTAAGTAATAATTTAATTTCTTAGTTCACTGACACTATTTTTCAGTGACCTCTCCTCAAAATCTCTCCAATATCTATTTTGTCTTATTTTGCACACAACAAAAAAATTCCCCTGAAAGTCTGTCTAAAGCCTTTCTCATTGCTGTTTCCCACTCTAAATTTTTGGAAGTGGTAAAAGAGTGAAGCAAAGGGGATTTAATCTGCTTAGAAAAGACTGTTTTATCTATATCCTTTAAAATGTATTTGACATCATACGACCCAAAGGGGTGTGTGCTCTGAGACAGAGAACATGCCCAGGTCAAGCAGAGGACACAAACGCAATATTCATGGTGCTCTGCACCTACTAAGTGCATTTAAGTTAGCACAGGATGGTTTCAAAAGTATTTTGGCACTGACAATGCAGCAGTAAAATTCTCAGACATCTTATAAGGTGAAAAGTTGGGTGAGCTCTCATCGCTTTGAAAATATTACTCTTAATCTCTTAATGTCTTGGGTACTGACTGATAAAACAGGATACCTTTACTTGATTATTAGTTCATGATGCTAATAGAAGTTTTATTGCTGATTTCAAAGAGAGGAGGATTAAAGCCATGTTAGATTAAATTAATTTCATTTAGTTACATAATTAAAGATGCCAGGCTTCAGCAGCACACTGATCTCACACTGAAGAGCTAGATATCTGGAATTTCTAAATATTAGGTCCCAGGCCAAAAAACACTCTTTACATGTAAGCATGCACTGCATTCCATCCTTTAATCAAAGTTATTTATATGTTGAAAATTTGTCAATTTTAAAATCCCTACTTTAGGATTTTTTTCACTAGGTCAGCCTAGACATCAGTATTGGATTATTCTAGCCTCTGTAAAGTACGGTGCATTGTAATTGCTGTCGCCCTGTTTCTGATTTACAAAAGACTTTGCACCTAGTGGTCTGTGCTAAACAAACAGTGTATACCATCCTTTTATACGATGTCAGAGTGTTTCAGTCATAACAGAAAACATTTGAAAGCATCCATGCCTCTGTTTAGATGTTTCTCCCTGTCCAAGTTCCAGTGAAGCTTAGTCTAGATGTCCTGGTTGGAAACTTTCACTAGTTTCTTGTAAGCCTGATGTAAAACCATCATTCTAAACATTTTTTTAAGTTTGAAGAGTATACTGTGTTGCAAAACATTAGGCCAGAAGCAATGAGCAGTTCTCTGAGTCTCTTAGGAGCCAATGCAGGAGGCTGAAACGCTGCACAGAGGGCCCTCAGGAACCTCTAGAGGTAGGCAGCAAGTCTGAGGAGAATACAACCCAAAGACTTGAAGATAACTATAGAAGTCTTAAAGTTACTTCTAGCCTCTGTTCTTTTCCTTACCTGTAAAGCACTCCATTTGGCTCTGCAGCTCTCCATTTTCTGGGCAACAGGAAAATCACAGTTCTAGGAAATATGCCCCATGGCACAACACAGAAGTACCAGTTTCCACACCAAGGAAGCATTAGTCTAAGCAGACACGTTAGTACTGCCTTAGCATTGGCCCTAAACACAGTGGCGTCTAAAGTGCAGGCAGGCATTTAAGCTCAGGTTTAACATCTTCCAAATATCTATGGATCATTCCTGAGATGGTTAACTGTTCCCAGTCTCTCTATCAAGGAGAAGCAAGCTGCAGAAATCCCAGGAACAGCCATTTTGGTGTGCCCACCCCAGCTTCAGAGTGTGGGGGTTCGTACAGGGACAGGGACAGGGACAAACACATTGATTCGTACAGGGAAATGATGTGTCTGGCAAAGTTCAAACACCCTGACCTAACTATCCATTGTAGCCACAAGCAGCTTAGGCAAAGGAGTCCCCCCAACTTTTCTGCAGAAATTGTTACTCTACCGTCTAAATAAATCAAAACTGCTCACTGAGAGCTGGCTGTGTGGTAATCATAAAAATTCTGCCAATTGGATTTTTCACTGGAGTGTGACTCAGTGTCCCACTGGCTGCTTGATTTTCTTATTAAATTTTTAAATTCTGCACTGTGTTGATTTTGTAGATGGAAAATGTTAGCCTAATTAATGTTACTGCAAAGAACATTAACGTTATTAATATTCAAGCGTCCTGGCATAAAATGAGTATAAGTTTGGATAAGGAAGAAATCTTTTGGCATAAAGAGATACAATTATTTATACTAGGGAAATTTTACACCTTCTGATGAAGCATTCAGCTTCAGCTGCTGTCAGAGTCTAAATGGGCTGTGGTTATGTTACATCATGGCTGGTTTTACCTCATTTGCTAACTATTTATCCTTTCATCAGACATTCACTTAAACTTCACTCTTTGCAAACAATAGCAATCTAACATGTAAAAGATCCTATCCAGGTATTAGGGCTGATTACATAAATGGTTAATGCTTAAAGCTCAAGAGAAGCAATTAGTAAACTAAAAGCTGTTAACGGAAAACCCTGAGAAGTGATCTTGACAGAGATCAGATTCCATTTAAAAACAAAAAGCTGCAATGATTCCTTCCCACACACTCAAGATGAATTCGAGAAATAAAGGTATCACAACAGGGGTACATTTAAATTGGACTGGCTTTTGAATGTGCACAGAATACCAAGACAGTGGTGGCGCTGAATAAAAGAGCTACACTGCTGAGAACAAACACACACATAAGAAAGCGCTTACAAAATTACATCGAACACTTGGATGGAGCTACTTTGTCATCCTGTGCATACAGCAAAGTGCAGAAGCACAGCACTGGTGGACTGCATATACTAAAGAAGAGAGCCAGGAAAAACGATGTGGCACTGCTGTCCCCTTTCTTTCCACCCTAGTCCAGTTTCTCAGTGTAACACTAGTGACCAAAACCTCCCGTTCCTAGACAGCCTGGTCCGGATGCAGCCCTACTTGTGAATTACATGATTTTAACTGTGTTACTACCACCCCAAAAAGGATAAACTGAGAAGGAGTCTCCATTATTTTCAGATGGGTTATACCTTTGATGGCTTAATTACTAACTGACCTGAAGTGCTTTCCATAAAACATATGATTCCTAGTGTAATAATTCCAATATGTGCAGTTATAAAACCTAAAATCTCTTTTCTGGTCAGATACAGACAATCTTTATAAGAATTTTCCTGCTCCCTGTTGCAGACAGTCACTATACCTCACCCTGGAGGGAAGTAATGCAGTTCAGAAAGAATTAAGAAACATTTTTTTATCTATTTAAAAGAGAATTGTTACAAAAATACAGAACTGCTTTTTATATTACAGAACTGCTACAAACACACAATGAATTTCTCTGTGTTCTTCATTTCAAAACACTCTTGAACATGGGTGCATTATCTCAGGTGGCCCTGATTCTGTGTGCTACAGTAAACCCAAACAGTCTGAAGAATTAGAAATCTGGGCCTGCATTCTCTCCAGTATTTCTCAAGTTTCCCCTGCTATCCTCATACTTGCCAGTCATCTGCAAATTTCAGCAGATTAAAATGGCATGCTTCTTTTGATCTCTTATGGCCAAAGTAAAGATAAGTGTGGTCCTCAGCTTGCTGCTTTTTCCTAACTCTTAACTGTTATCTTTCACTGACATCCCCTGTGTCCTATCAGCCTTCAAGCTAATCTTTAATCCATTTCACAAGTCCTAACCCTTATGTCAAGCTCACCCACTTACCTGATCAATCTTTTTTCACCTCTTTTTTGTTCTTTGTTGTACCCTTAGTAAGCTACATAAATATCTTTCACATTTCATCCTTCAATAAGGCATTTAGAGGACCTGGGATTGCAAGTGCATGTGCTATACCTGGACTTCTTTTTTATTGTTATTCCTAGTACAGCTCCTTTTCCAAGCTGCTATTAAATCATACCTGAGACAAGTATTTTTATCTTGTATTTACAATCAGGGACTCAAAATCAGGTTTCTGACTCCGCTGCTTACTTTATGTGTGGCCTTTGACAAGTCAGCCAGCCACTCAACTTCAGTTTGTCATTTTGTATAATTAAAATATTGACCATAGTTTTCAGAACGAGTGGAATTAAGTACCCAGCTGGATATATCTTTAAAAGAAACCCTCCATAGTTAGAAGACAGGAGGACAACTCATTCTGAATATGGGAAATTTCTGGCTGAAATGCTGCAGATTTATTTCAGTTGGAAATTAAGAATCCAAGTAAGAGATAAGAGTCAAGATAATTTATTGCACCTAAGCTCAGACTCTGTACTGTTCTGCTCACCGTACACACCATACAGATAGGGTAACCGAAGCACAGTGACTGATTTCTCACAAGTCACGTAAGAGGACACTGGGAGAGAGCAGTAAATCTCAATCTGGAAAACTTTATCTGATTAATTTTCCTAGTAATATTTATATTTTCCTGACACACACTATGCAAAATGACAAGAGTCCGAGTTGCCAGCCTTGACTCAGATTATTTCTTTGACACAGTCCAATAATTAACTTCCCTCCTGATGAAAAATTAGAAATCTTAAGCTCCTAAAATAGCTATGTCTTTTTGGTGTAATTAAGCCTCTGAATCTCACTTCTCTGTGAGTGAAAAACATATGGTCATTGAAACAATATAAGCTTTGACAGAGGTGCAAACGTTAGAATAAATAATTCCTGCAGCTTCTCAGCAGTAACAGCACTGATTGTCACAACTGTCATAAGGTTCTGAAACAGGCAGCTTGGGCCCCCATATACATTTGTGTATTTTGTATTACATGTTTTCTGGCATAGTTACAACATATTTTAACTATTGTGCATTTGCAAATTGTACTCAACATTTAGCATCACCTTTCTTCAGTATCTCTTTCAGTTCAACTCACAACTTGACAATATTTTAGTCATTTTACAACTTTGCTCTTGGCAGTTTCTCATATAGAAAGATTTTCAAAGAAGTGATATTCTTTTCAGATTAATTACTTCTAATAGTCTGGTTTTCAAGCTGCCTTGGGTTTGAGTGCCTGCCCCATGAGGAAAGGTCACTATTGTATTTGAGCAGCCACCTTTTTGCAGCCAAGCTCCTCCTTAATATGCACAAGGGATCATGCACTGCACAGAGTCCATTTATTGCACTGCCATTGACCATCAGCTTCAAGGTGAAAGGCAGCACTAAAGCTGCCAGGTGGAAGAGAGATGAAGAGAGAAAGCAAGACCTGCACAATGCCACTTACCAAACTGTATCAAAGCAGCAGGAAGTCCCAAGAGTTCCTCCAGGGAGTTGTCTACCTGCCTCTCTGCATTGCCTCCCTTCTATTTCCAAGGTCTGACATGAAGAGCAGCTTTAGATACAGATGAATCGGCTGTGAGCCTGAACTGGAAAGATCACTTTCAGAGGTGGTAGGAAAGGCCCAGTAAAATAATGGTGCTCTGATAAGCAGTTTGTTCTATAAGACAGAGAAAATACTTTTCCTCTCTATTCTTTTTATTTTTTCACTGGCCTCCAAAGCTTCAGGGCTTTCAGCGCTCTCCTTTCTTCATTCATTGTCATCATGAGAGTCCTCCAGCTAGGAGAGCAGGCAGCACTGTCCATCAATGACACTCACAGAACCAACAAATCAACAACCTGTGCAAGGAAAAAACAGTAGTTTATGCTCAGACATAATTTTCCAGACATGCAAGGGAAGAGGGAGAAAGCAGAATGCACAAAAAGTGCAGGGGAGCTCCAAATCACGTAGCAGTCAGGAGCAGCCATGTCCCAGTATCCAAAAGTTTGTCAAGTTCAGAGCGTCTTGGTGTTCACAGAAGACCTCAGGCTCCAGCACAATCAAGAGTTCTTAGTTCAGACAATCTAGTTTCTCCTTCCAGGAGAACAGCAGCTCCAAAAAAGAATTACTTTACTATGAAAGAAGGAAAGACAGACAGATGGTCTTAGAAATGTCCTTCACATGATTTAGTGTAGGGATGATGCTCTTGGGAGCTGTCATGCAAAAACACAGGCAGGAGGGAGAGATGACAGAAATGGTAGTTTGAAACAGGGAGGTACAGTGCTGAAATGGTCACTAAAGTGCTTTACTCTTTTAAAATGAAGTCAGCAGTGACAGAAGCTTTTTTCTTTTTTTACCCCTATTTCCCAAATAACTCAGCTGAGTTATTTTCTGCTATCACCAGCCTTCTGGGCCTAGTCTTGATGATCTCAAGGATAGTGTCTTTGGGAAGCCTAGGGAAGCTATGAAATAGTTCTTGGATGTATAAATTAAAAAATGAAACAAAAGTCAATTAGCCCATATTTTCCCAGGGGGAGTTTCTGCCAGATAAAAAAACCTTCCATCTCTCTGCTTTGTTTTGGCTTTTTAGAGGTGATACCTCATTAACACCAGTGCTTTTTTCACCCAAGTCACTCTGTTTCTCTTTTCTAGCACTCTAAAGGAAGTGCCTCAGTAAGCGCACAAATGTATGTGGATATGCAAAGCTCCTTATTTCCCAGATTTCCTGTACTGCAGAGTTCCCTTCTTGCCACAAAGATAACCACTTAACTGTCCTTTCATAACTCCCTGTCCTGGGTTCAGCAGTAGCAGCCATTTTTCTCCTTCTTGGTAGCTGGTGCAGTGCTGCGTTTTGACTTTCGGCTCGGGAACAGAGCTGATAACAAGGATGTTTTGGTTTGGCCAAGGACTTTGTGAGCCTCAGGCTCTGCTAGGGAGGAGGGAAAGCCAGGAGGAAGCAGAGACAGGACACCTGACCCAAACTGACCAAAGAGGTATTCCATGCCACAGCACGTCATGCCCAGGATGTAACGGAGAGTTACCCGGAGGGGCTAGGACTGTGGGGTTGGAGGAGGTATGGGTCTGTGCTTGGTCAGGCTGGGGGGGGTGAGTAATCGGTTGGCTCGTGGTGAGGTGATGTATTCTCTTCCCTTGTTATTTCCTTTATCATTATTATCATTGGTGGTAGCAGTAGTGATCTGTGTTGTACCTTAGTTACTAAACTGTTCTTATCTCAGCCTGTGGGAGTTGCATTCTTTTCAGTTCTCCTCTCCGTCCCTCCAGTAGTAGAGGGAGGGAAAGAAGGAGGGGAGTGAGTGAACGAGTTACCTGACTGGGTTTAAACCATGACACTCCTGTAGTCCACAGGTACCAGGTACCTTTTCTTTAAGACACAGGGTGACTAATTCTTATCTAGTTCTATATCAAACCCTCCTTTTTGAAAGGCAAAAAAACACTGTTGCTGTTCCTGCCCATTTTCCCATGCTCAGTGTGTGCCTGTCTATATTTGGGGATCTGAACCATGCTCACTGCCCAGAAACTTCATAAACTTATTTCTAGAAGGCTCCTTTGAGTCTGTGTGGAGTCAGCTTGTCCCAAGATAGTGCAGTACTTTTCAGGCTCTATTGAACTGTCTGGAAATAGAAGGTGCAAAATTAATTATAGGAGTTACTCAGCATTTTGTATGACTAGACCCTTATAGTGGCTGACAGATTGCTGCTTTTATTATGGGAACAGGTGCCTAAATCATGTGTAAACATCGAGACATTTCTTTATTCTGTATCCTCCACATTTTGCACTTTTCACCTTCTGCATCTAGAAGAGACTTCAGAGCGTATTTAGTAGGTAATTATCCTGGAACTGCAGGTGCAGTTATAAAATGTGAAACTGGCCATATTTTTACTCATACTCTTTATGAATAGCTACAAAACATCCACTGTCCAATCAACAGCCCTTAAACCTGAGCTCCAGTGACCAGCTCCACTGAAGATGTTATCCATTCATGCGAGAAATAAGCAGACACAATTGTAGGAGATAATTAGTTTGCATTCCACAGACCTGTCACAATCCTTGGCAATGGCAGTCACTTAACAAGGGTGCGACAGGCTGTTATTCTGAGAGCAGGGATCTTCTGCATGCACCAGGCTGTACAAGAAACATTCAGTTTTTCATTTACATGCTATGTCCTTTCTTATGAGAGCTTCTTTGCACAAGGTGTAGCCAAAGACTGGACTTTAAATTAGCCCTCTTCAAAAGAAGCATTCACAACTGCTTAAGGGGAAATGCAGATGTGAATTTGAAGTAAATCTAGAAAAATCAGCGTGGGTATTCAAAATTTACGTCACCATGGCAGACTAGAAAAGGCTTCAAATATTTAAAATACCGGTCTTTGCTGAAATTACAACCTTTCACATCTGTCATAATACTGATGTAGCACCTGAATGTCATGGTGGATGACAGCATAGAAACACGAAATATAACAGGCAGATTTTCTAATCTAATTTCCCTTTTTTCTCTTATCCCATTACATTTTTTTATTCCTTACTGTGATGGTGAATGTTGCTCAGTAAACACCCCAAATTTCTAGTCAGCTTTAGTTTCCATTTCCCACATATGAGCAGCTATGCTGCTGGTTCTTTAACTTTTGATGACATGTCATCAAAGCTTTGTTTAAAATAGATATCTTACTGGATATAATTACAAACTTTATTTAAAGATGATATCTAATTTCAGAAAATGACAGAGTTCTCTACATCCAATTTAGGCTTCCTTGACATTATGTTAAATACAACCAGAAAAACTGTCCTCATCCAATCGGTATAGAAAAAATTACTTGCAAATGCCAGCATTGCTGGGTCTTGGTATTCCTTGCCATAGTTATATTTTTCTCACAAAACAGCTTTTAAACAAAGAAAACAAAGAACATATCCAAAATACTAAAAAGGATTCCTAACCATCTTGGTCCAATTCATTTAATTATAGGGAGTTTTGTATGGGAAAACTCTGAAGTATTTTTTTCCTCTGAGGAGTGATGCAAGAGGGAGAGAGATTTTTATAGTTGTTTATAGAGACAGTAGGGGTTCTTTTATACTCAAAACCGGAGATTTCTCAACACAGGTTAGTTGCATATACAGCAGGAGCACCATAATTCCCCTCTCAGGGGGCAGCATGGGTCCCTTGTAAAGCATAACAGTTTGGCACTGGGCAAACAACTCAGGAGAAATACTACAAGGCAACAACAAAGGAAAAATCTTGAAAGCCAATGTTATTTTAAGGAGTCTACTACATGTTGATGGTCTTGATCATAAAATGACCTCCACTGCATTGGAAAGATTTGTTTTAAACCTCCTCCTCTGCAGGGAAGCTGTTATGATGATGTAACAGGTCCTGACTCCTGTAGTTTATAAGATATGTCCAAGCTGTGAAAAGATGAAACATTCCTTGAATCAGTTTAATGGAGGTCATCACAGAAATGAGCCTTGTGAACTAGAAACTGCTTGACCAAGCATGGTGTGCTATGGTTTGTGATATAGCTGCACAGCTGCATTAGAAGTTGCTGGACACAAATATTATTTAACTCCTTTGCACTTGTTTTGGGATTTGCAGCATTGATCATTACAGGTCCACAAATCCCACCTCTACAAAGTTTCAAGTACATACCCTCCAAGTTAAATTAGCAGCAGTGAGTAGTTCAGTACCTTAATAAAAATAAGGCATCTACTTATCTTAATGCTGCTTGCGCTTTACAGCCTGCTGTAACAACATCTGTTGGGTCGGTGCCTGTGAGCAGGCACACCATGGAGGAGACAAATTTAAAAGCACAGTCCTCAAACATCTCTTGATGTCAGTGAGCTCAGGATTAGGCATCTTGTGAAAATGAAGAATGAGGAAGAGCTGTTTTTCATGAGGTAATTCTGCTAACAGACTGCAGGTGTACAGGCATAATTGGGATCAAAATTTAGCCTTCAAACTACTGGCTGCAAGCAGTTAAGGGATAGTCGCCTTCAGTTTAAGCATCTGACTACTACTTTGAGATTAAAGAGTTCTCAGTATAAACTTCAGAAGTGAGATTTGCTTTCATTTATATAGAGTCACAGGAAATCTCTATCAGTGTGAATAATCCTCCGTTTCAAATATAGAGAGATCTGACGGCTATTCAGGCAGTATGCATACTAGCAAACCCTCATTTTTCCATGAAGAGGAACCATGTTGCACAGGTTGACAAAATCTGAAAAGCTATTAAACTGCATCCAGTTTGCAAATGTAATTTCTATAAATATTTGTCTTTTCAAAAAATCTGGAGTGCCTGTTTGGTTTAAGAAGGAGAACACAACCATCTGCTGGGAGACAAAACAAGCAGCTCCAAAGCAGCTTGGATTCCCAGTGAGCAGACCACCTTTCAAATATCAAAAGGTCCTGGGCTCTGGGTATGGTATGTGCATTAAGATTTGCTTAGAGATTGGTGTTCTCCAAGGTGAAGCCGTCAGGTCTAAAATCTGATTCACAAGCAGAGAAAAGTAATAGCCAGATACCTCATCATCTCTTTGTAGTTTAGGAAGCTCTGAAGGAATTTAACCTTGCTATTTCTATTTTCCTATTGTGATTATTTTCTGTGATTCCTTTTTTTCCCCTCTGATTAGGTGTTATGTTGCATCTCCTTAGACTTATTTTCTTGGCGTAGAAAGAGAGAGGGGAGAAAATTAAGGCTTATCATGAAGTCCTGAAGGACATTTTTTCTCACTTAATGGGGGAAGAATTTTAGGACAGAGGGTCCCAAGTAGAAGTTATTTAAGCTTTTTCAGTAAAGACTCACAGAGCTTGAATCTAGTACTTGATGTCAAACAGGACATGACAACTTTTAAGCTGAATCTGGGGAAAAAAGTATTTAAACTGAACACCCATTTCTATATTTTTGTGTAATAGTTTGATATCCTTTGCAAACAAGTCTATTCAAACCAGAAGTGAAGAACTTACTTATAGTACAACACAGTCCTAGAAGAGGTACTACTGGAGAGAATGGTTAAGAAAGGAGATTTTTCTCTCAGAGGAAAACTCATACAAGATTTCAGAGAAAGGACTCACATCATGTGAAAGTTCACAGATCCTTTTCCTAACAAAAAAAGAAAGAAAAAGCAAGCTCACAAAACTTGCAAATCATCTGAAACAAGTCTCCTGGTTTGTTTTGAAGACTTTTTCCACCTTCAGAAGGGAACAGAACAGAACAAGTTGCACTCATTTTTTTAATAAAGGCAACATCAGAATGAGTCTAGCAATAATGTCCTCATACAAGGTTTAAAAATGAGCTTTTTCGACCGTAAAATTAGTAATTGTCTGCCTTGTAAAAAGATAAATAAAATGAATGTTTCATTACTGTCAAGCTCTTGATTTCTTGTTTTATGCAGGGCAAAATTAACCAGTTTCAGCTACAGAAGTATGAAAATTTGAGATATGTCTCTAGCTTTCCTGAAAGGAATCATAAGGAGCTGATTGTCTTTATTTTTTAATTGAACTTCTTTCAGTATAGCAGACAGCTCCTCTCCTAAAAATACAGGAGAATGTGTGGTGCTGGAGATGCTTCTGGAAAGGAATGCTATCAAAAAGTTATTGCAAAGCAGTTCAAGGGCCTGCATACCCAGTCTTTTTTCAGCTTTGTCACCATTTGCTTTTGTGCCTTTGAGCAAATCGTGCATACCAAGGAAAGAAAAGCTGACGGAGGAGCATTGCAATTAGCAAATACACTTGTGTACAAAGAAAAGCCAAGTGTAATGTGTATCCATTGCCTTGAGCATCTATGAAACTCCAACTGCACATGTGCTCCTATTCTTTCAAAGCAACAGAAGGATTGCCTGATGTATTCTGTACTGAATTTGACCCTAGCAATTTTTAGCCTTGTACACCCCATATAATATCTTATTCCAGCTGCCAAGCATAAACTATGCAACAGCCATAATGCTTAGTTTTCATTGATGTGAGCTCTGACTTCCATTCGGTATCTTGGCTGTTCTAAATTTTTTGCTTTATATTAAAAATTACAACCATTTACATATGCATTTCCAACAACAGCTTTAATGTAAATACTTATAACATTAGCCTTTTGGAGATACTATAGACACTACTCTCAGTCATATGGCATTGGTATTACTTTTTGCCATAATATGTGTCTGTAAATTTCTTTGAAATCTTTCAATGAATATAAGCAGTAACCTTCAAGAAAATTTTGATCTACGTAGTTCTGGATTTTATGATCTGGCATATTCAAAATATATTTGCCAAGAAACAAATGGGTTTAGGTTCAGCTGACCATACGCTAACATCTCTAAATTTGTTGTCTGAACCACTATGTAGTCACTGGAAATCTAGACCAGATAACCATGTTTATAGGATTTTATATAACTAGCTCAGCTATGGAAGCCCACCCTCTAGATACTTGAATTTATGAATACTATGTCTTGTTCCTGACCTGGGGTATTTTGGTTTGGGTACATTGTTCAGTAACCACAAGAGCCAAGAATTCTAGCAGGTCTTTTTTATTCAATGTTCAGTTTCCCTCTCAGTTTTGTAGAGCAAAATATGCACTTCTGTAAAACTGTAATCCCTTCCAACTAGCTCATAACAGGGCCTCTTTAACATGCAGCTGTCTGCATTTTACTTACCCATCCAAACATATTGATAGCAACCAACAGCATTTACATAAGACACCACTTTAAGTAGCTAGGCTGTAAACAAATTTGCAATACACAAATGGTTGCCAAGACACCAGTACTGCAACATGAAGCTTAGGCAGATATTATACACTTAACATCCAAAAACATGATTGAGGAAACCTTCTTCCAGAGGCCTGTTTCATAGTCTTAGCTTGACCAGCAGAGTCTCTTAATCAGTTACATCTACCTCAGCAGACAAGAGGTGTGAAGTGCAGAGACTGTGCCAATTACTAAGCTGCAGCCGGGTATATGAAAAGAAATGTTATCAAATTCATTTAAAGGCTCCGTTTATACATTTGTACAACATATATAATTTCCAGCAATAACGGGTCCAACTCAAGACACAACAATCAAGAGGCAATAAAAAGTGCAGTCAAAAGTACAATTGAAATGATTCAGTTTAGGTCTGCTGAATAAAATTAAAATATGCTTCATGCATATAATATCCATTACACATTACAATAATTACATCATTTACTTATATATTACAGTAATTAATATGTTTGGAGATGAGCAAAGCCAGAACAAAATCCTTTAATCAGCTTTTTCTTCAGAACATTTGGGTTATGCAGAAACTGAATTTTCTATCAGAAAATCATTCCCAGCACATGATTCTTGGTCATGGAGCTTATGGGCTTAATAACATGGCTACAAAAATTAAACACTGTGGTACAAGGGCTTTTGTAGACACTAGCTCTAGTTAATAAGTAGTTGAAAGGGAAGCAAAGGGTTTTTCTAGGAAAAATTGGTCAGGGGTGGGTGTTGAAACTGTCACAGCCATGATATTACATGACATGATAAAATAAACCAAGTCAGAAAGATGTGTAGAAATGGAGTTTTAAGGTAAGAAGACATGTCAGGCTGTAGAGCATGAGTGAGAGTTTGAGGCACTGTTTTGCCAGATCCTGACAATGATGGGTGGCTTTCAAATGGGTTAGCCGTTATTGTCAGACTCTATTGCACAAGCACTTTAAATTGGATAACAATGTTAAAAGACACTCAAATGAATGGCCACTTATCCCTCAAAGTAATTCCTGGTGGAAATAAGCATTCAGTCTTGCAGACAGAGGCATTACCTCATTTTTGGAAGAGGAAATCAAACATTGTTCCTGCAAAATGCCCATGAAATATTTTCCCTGCAGGTCACCCACTCATAATATGTTGGCAGTCATGTCCATGGGAGATGAAGAATGAAAACAGGCCTAACAGACTGCTCCAGCGTGGGTCCCCCAGCAGATCACACGTCCTGCCAGCAAACCTGCTCCAGTTTGGACTACTCAGATTTTGCAAGGTCACAAGTCCTGCCAGGAGCCTGCTTCAGCACATGCTTCCCGTGGGGTCACAGCCTCCTTTAGGCGTCACCCTGCTCTGGCATTAGGTACTCCACAGGCTGCAGGTGGATATCTGCTATGCCATGGACCCCCATGGGCTGCAGGGACACAGCCTGCCTCACCACAGTCTACACCACAGGTTGCAGCAGAACCTGCTCCAGCGCCTGAAGCACCTCCTACCCTCTTCTTCACTGACCTTGGTGTCTGCAGAGCTGTCTCTCTCACATATTCCTCTCTCCAGCTGCAATTGCACCCATGCAGTAAGTTTTTCCCCTTCTTTAACTATGCTATCCCAGAGGCACTACCACTGTCACTGATGGGCTTGGTCCTGGACAGTGGCAGGTCCAGTTTGGAGCCAGCTGGCGTTGGCTTTGCTGGACATGGGGAAGCTTATAGAAGCTTCTCCCAGAAGCCACACCTGTAGCCACCTCACTAGCAAACCCTTGCCAGGTAAACACAATACAGTGTAAAATCATGAGATGCTTACCTAGAAATAATTTTGATCTTAACCTGATCTTTACTATTCTGAAAGAAAAGGGTTTCTATGGAGCCTTCTTCCCCAGTCTTCCTGATGTGTGAACACCATACTACATTTCAGGGAAATGTAGGCTAGCAAGTAGGAAAAAATTCCTAACAAAGGTTACTAAATACCAGTTGGTTTCCCCAAGGAATAAATATAGAAGCCTCATCATCCAGGGTCGTTTCAGACTCAACTGGAGCAGCTCCAGGTATCATGATCTTTTACCCCAAGCTATTTTCTTGCTTCATCCTCCATGAATCTTAGACAAAGTTCTTGTTGGCATAACAAGTAGAGAGAGAAATGGCATACTGTGTGCCATAGCTTGTTGCCTTTCTCCTGCTATCAGTGCACACACCTTCTTCTGGGAAGTCATCTGTGCTGTGGGTTTATCAGAACAACAGGCTTCTCATGTTGATGGAAATAACATATTCATCACACTTTGCAGAATTTATTTTATTCTGAAACAGTTGTTTCCTTGGTTAACAATTAATTCTATTCTTTTCATCTGATTGTTTTTTCTTATATTTTCATATATACACATTTTCATTCAGTCTTCATAAGTAAAAACTACTTTGATAGGCTTTACTTCAGAACCTCAGCCCTTAGTTTATCACTTTCGTGAGCAATTATAAAAACATTTGCAGGAGCATTTCCCATCTATAACTGGACACCTAGAATTCAGAAGACCAGGGGTACATTCCACTAGAAGAGATAGTTAAACTGAACTCTTTATACTCTAATACACTGAAGTGTATTTAAATAAAAAATTGTGCCACTGAGATGGTATGCTTGTTAATGCTAGAAAACACAAAGCCCCATCTGTCAGTAAGATTAGAAGAAAATTGGATTTTCTCTGTTTGGGGAGAAAGGACCTGCCACAAGCTACATAGTGAGACTCTGAGGGAAAAGCAATAATCCTTATGGCTGACTACGCACACTACTGACATGAAACTGCAGCAGATTTTGGTATGAAAAAACAACTGCTGTGGTGCAGAAGGTTCAAATCCATTCTGTCCATCCATGCTCTGCTGAGGTCACACCGCCTGGCAGTCTCAATTCGTCTTGGATCTACAATAAACTCCACAATGGATCTAAATACCTTTTGTGCCGACTGAGCTCGTATACTGCTATAATAAAAACTGAATCAATACCTACAAATTCTGAAGTGACATTTGCTAATGGCAAAGTAAAACAAATGGATGCAGCTTGAAAAAAGACAGGGAAAATTAGATTCATACCATACTATATGTCCTGAGAAAAACCCAAGATTACATATTTATTTCACCAGCCATAGATACACAAGAAAACATTTTTCACTAACTGGCAGAACTTAAGTCTTAGCAGCATAGGAGAGGACTGAAATCCTGTTTTGATGTGTTACAGCAACTGATGACAGCAAAACCAAACCGTATGAACTTTTTTGAGTTAGACATCAGCTATGTTAAAACTCAAAAGCAAAACAAGTTGCCTGAGGTCTCGAATGTGAACTCTCATTTTTCATGGAGGTAAAGCTCCTCAAGATTTTTCAGGGAAGTATTCTTATCAGGACATGTTAGATGATAGCTGGACATTAGTTAAGAAGAAAATGTCCTAGATGACTGCAGTGTTGTTATTCTGAAACTAATACAGGACACCAAAAGTTTAACATAACTACAGAAACAGCTGTTATTAAATGCACTTCTGCAGTTGCCGCAAATAACATTTTGAAAGCGCCGAAGACTGCCTGTGAGCTCAGTCTAAGCTGAACAATGCCAGTTCCAGTGTGAGGAAGAAAGCAAAATCAGGAGGTCCAGACTGAAGAGGCTGCAGAGACCTTGGTTTCTTTTCTACAGCTGTATAATTAAATAAACATATATTGAGGTTTGTTTCTGTATCTTCCCCTCTGCTTGCCTAGCTTACAAATTGGGTCAGTGTGCATGGCTCTTGATACAGACTTCTTTTTTGATGGGGTAGAAATGCTGAAAATTTTTTAATACATTAAAATTAGACAGATCCAGAATATGTGTGTCTGTCAGGAAGCTCTGCCATGCCACAAAGCATTTGGAGACAGTTTGAACATTGACTGGAAGATGGACTTTCTCAGTTCTTGTACCAGACCAAAGTGACCAAAAAAAGTGTAAAAGGATGGTTTAATTGTCTATATTGTATAAGTGGGAAAAATGAAAATTTAAAAGTTATATGCTTCAGAGTTCACACTGATTTTATGGCTGAAACAGGAAAAGGACTTCTAGCCCCTTTAAAATGGCAGCATCACTAGAATGTATTAAAATTTCATCCATCTGTCAAGAGGAATGTCTTGTCACATTTTGTTTTGTTTACTTTTTATTATCAGGAAAGAGCATTGACTCAGCCCCCAGCTATGAGAACAAAAGCAGTTTCTGCTGAGGCTTTGGCTTCAGCTTCTTCAGTTCTCATTTCAATTGCTTTTTAATTCTGTCTCCATTGTGCTTGGATCTTGTCTAAACTAGCCCTGATCTTAAGGATTAGAGATCTCCTGAAAATATTTGATTATATTCTCTATTACAAGCTGAAAAGAAACTAACACAAGTTAATTCTTATATCCTGGGATGCATTTATTAATTACCATTTTTCTCAGGCTTTCCTAGTCTCTGCGCATACACTTTGTTGTGCAGCAGCTTAGGCTTCTGTCTTCTGTCACAGACTTCTGTAAGACCACAGTGTTTCCACATCTGAGGCTGTGGGAAGAGATGCTTTCTTCATTCTTTGAATGCAAATATTTCATATTTGGGAATTCTCCTTTCTTGACGGATTTTTTCCCTGCACTATTTCTGGTTTAGAAAACAGGATTTTCTGAACTGAAAGTCATGAACTCTTTCTTGTGTTACCTGCTGAAAAGACCTGCTACCAGTTAGCCTTATAGTAAAAAGTCCAGACAGTACTGGAGATGGAATAATACTGGAGTGACTTATCTTAGAAAAGGATACCTTATTTTAGGAAAGTGAGTAAGTGGTCTTGCTCAAAAACTTTTCACATCAGAACATACGTGAATTATAAAAACTGGAAAGGAAAATAGAGGGGAAACGTAGGAGTTTGTATTGTTCAGATTCTTAAACTTGCTCTTCTACCATAGATTTGCCACATATTCTAGAAGCACATAAAGTAACATGACTGATACTCATCACAAAATAATCTCTACTTCGTGTTTTACTACTCAGAGAAGATGAGGTTTTCATGTTGTTTTATTTTTCAGCTACTTATTGTGTATTTTCTGTATTTCAGCTGTCTTACCCAAGGCAGCTAAACAGCATGCCATTATTAATTGTAGTGATGTTTGCGATGGTTTTGAGGTCTGCCATGGTCAGAGTCTGTGCCAGAAACAGTTCAGCTTCCAGCACATGCAAGATTCACTCCTGCTGTGGAACATTTATCTGTAGCAGAGGAAAGAAGTGTTTGACTACTCTAATCCCGAAGTTTTAGGTGACTTTTGAGATATCTTGGGCTCAGACCACTGAACATCATGAAATCAAAAACTGGAACTGGTGGTTAGTATTTAAGGGCATCTAATGTAGAGTGGAAATTCACCTGTGCTCATAGTAGCCTACTCCTCCCAGTAGTGCTGAAAAGACAGGTTGTTGCATTTATACCAGCAGTGTGATGCCCATATTCTTAGTTTATCGATATTAACAACTTATAGGGGCACAGGGGTAGAGGAAGATCATAATGCTCCAGTACCACCCCAAGAACTTTTTCATTCCTTCTACTCCTTGTCCTCCATGCAGTAATATTATAGCTTGCACTCATACACTAACTTAAATTACCAGTGCCCTCACACGCAGTGTAAGGCAGCTCCAAATTTTCCCAGACTCTGAAATCTTTAAGTATTATTCACAATAAATACAGAAGGCTGGAATATGAACCTCAGGCTCACCATGGTAATGCAGGGTAAATCCATCAGCCAGCACTAATGGCTGGAGGCTGGCAATGCTGAGGAATTCATTACAGAGGAAGCTGCTGCCCAACCTAGTTTGAGAAGAAAATCACATTTCTCACAAATGTGCAGCTTGACTGATTAAACCCGGTTGATTTTAAACAGCTACTACAACCTTCCACCCGACTTATAGCGTCATATCCCAGGAAAATTGAGGCTTGTTTGTTCCTAGGTATCTAGCTTCATTTTCATAATCATACTCCTGTTCCTATCCTGATTTAACAATATATAGCCCAGCAGGTTTGAATGAGTCATATACCTCCCAGCAAGAACTTCTATGCAGAGATTGTATTCCCTAACTTTCGTATGCCAGAAAACTTTTTTTGTTATATACCAACCACTTGCAGTGATCCTACCCATGGGGAATCTCCCATAAACACACTGTTGCATGTCCAGATGTAGGATGCCATGTGAGAGATAAATTAGTCTTGGGCATAATTTCAGCAAAAGGTTTACCTTCATAATTTTATTCTGTGGCAGCCGCTGTGGACACAACTTGCAATAAAGTTCCTTACGTATATTCTGCTTTAGGTAAAGAGTATAAAGTAAATAATATAACTGTTGTTGCTGTCTTCTTTTGTGCTCTTAATGCTGCACACATTGCTTAACAGTTGCAACCAGCTTTGTTTACCTTCAGGTCTCAAGAATGTTACTTTCCACTGTAACATAGTGCCAGAGGTGTGTTATTCTACTGACATTCAGCAAGAACCGACAACATAGCAAAATTCAATATACTTTGGAGATTTGGAAACATCTGCCTATTTTGAGCAGAAGATGCCTCTTTCTAAAATAGTTTCATAAACTGTGCATCAATCAGCACTATTAAGCCAAGCACAAGAGAATCAAACAGGAGAGAATCAAAACACTGGCTTTGTAGGAATGCCACTTTGATAAGAAAATTAAGGATACAAGAAAATCTAATGACAGCCTGTCACCAGAAAAATTTTAAGCACTCTTTTTTTCAGCCACAGATTTGGCCTAGGTGCAAGTGAACAATCTCAAAATTTCTGTTCTGCATTTTTGGCAGCTTCTCCTCTAGGGTGACTTTTCCACTTGCTTTGGATTCTGAAAATGTTTATAAAAATAAGGATCTCAGGAAGGAAGGGTTATTGCTTAAAATTAATAAAGCTAAAATATAGGTTTATTTATACTTTGAAAACATACTAAATTAGGGTAAAACAACATCAAGCAGAAAAAAATGTGGAGCATCCAAGAAGTTTGGCAGAGTGACATACAAATTGAAACAGCGCAGAGAACAAAATAGCCACTGACACATAGGGCAGATATCTTAGGAATGGAAAGGTATAGAAAACAAATACATTCTGTTCATATAATGACTGAGACGAGCAGAACAGATGAGAGGCAGGTGTAGCAGAACAGACTAAAATTAGAGGCAAGAAGGCTAAGCATTTGTGATAATTAAATCCTAAACTGTCATTACTCACCTAAGAGAATGGAGTGTATCAAAATGCAAATCATAATAGATAATTTCCATAATTACTAACTATAAAACAACCAGCTATTGCGAAAAGTCAGCGCTAGATTCTCAAAGGTAGTTGGTCCTTGTAACCAGAATCAACCATTGTACAACACCAACATTTTAAGACCTTTGCTTTCTTATGAAATCCACAGAAACACAGATGGTTGTGCCACCCACCTGGCAAAGGGTATACCTGAGTTCCAGTGCCTGTTTAATTTCAGTGAATATACTGTGAGGTTAACTGAAGCAAAATATTTCTCCTATTTCCCCTGCAGCTTTGTAATTGTGAAGCAGTAATGTCCTTGTCTTCTCCCTGTCCAGATTTTCATGGTCAATTATTTTTCTATATGAACTGGTATAATTTCAAGGGGAAAAAAGACATTATTCATCCCACAATTTTTGATTGACTGATATTCAGACCATTAGTGTGGGAGATGCAACTTCAAACCTTCTCAGGCAGAGAGAAAATTAATCTCAGTCTCCCATGTCTAAAGTGACAACTCTTATGACTAGGTCACTGGATAAAAAGAAGTAGAGCAAAACATCTGCCTTGGTGCAGTGATCCATGTGCTTGCTGTGTTCCAGGGGTTATGTCTTGCATTAGACATTACAGAACAGATATGTGAAGGAGAAGCTCTACTTCAGATTCCAGCACTGTTGACCTACTACTCAATGCACAGCTAAGGCATGACCAACAGGAGATATGAATCTCCAAGAAAACTTCATTATGAAAAAAATAAGGACCTAAAGTAAATGAACAGGAGTTGTGAGGATCTAGGTGAACACCAGCTGATCCTATAAGCACATATATAAATAGACCATTTTTTTGGAATATGAGACCTTACTCCATGCTTCTTACAATAGGCAGCAGAAGTTCATATAACATCTGTTATGCAACATATGTCTGTTATATGCCCAAGGCAAATTTTATATGGTTCAACAAGTCAAAGTGCTGGGTCACACAACCCCATGCAACACTACAGGCTGGGAGAAGAGTGGCTGGAAAGCTTCTTGGTGGAAAAGGACCTGGGGCTGCTGATTGATGGCCACTGAACATGAGCCAGCATGTTCCCAGGCAGCCAAGAAGGCCAGTGGCATCCTGGCCTCTATCAGGAATAGAGTGGCCAGCAGGACTAGGGAAGTAATTGTTTTCCTGTAATTGGCACTGGTGAGACCACACCTCAAATACTGTGTTTATTCTTGGGCCTCTCACTACAATACATTAAGCTGCTGGAGGGTCCAGAGAAGGGCTGCAAAGCTGGTGAAGGGTGTGGAGCACAAGTCTGATGAGGAGCATTTGAGGGAACTGGGGTTGTTTAGTCTGGAGAAAAGGAAGCTCAGTGGAGACCTTATCGCTCTCTACAACTACCTGAAGGGAGGTTGTAGCAACATGAGTGTTGGACTCCTCTGGCAAGTAACAAGTGATAGAACAAGAGGGAATGGTCTCAAGTTGCACCAGGGGAGGTTTAGATTGGATATTAGGAAAAAATTCTTCACCAAAAAGGTTCTCAAACACTGGAACAGGTTGCTCAGTGAAGTGACTGAGTCACCATCCCTGAAGGTATTTAAAAAACATGTAGATGTGGTGCTTAGAGGCATGGTTTAGTGGTGGACTTAGTGGTGTTAGGTTAATGGTTGAACTCAATGATTTTAAAAGTCTTTTCCAACCTAAGTGATTCTATAATTGTATGTTGTCTACGTATCTCAAAGTGATGTACACATTTTTATCCCCAGTTATGTCTTGTGAAATTACCCAAGCCATCTTTCAAGATACACATCCTGAGGTGAAAAAATAATGAAATAAATAAACCTTTACAACATAATGCCCCAATGAGTTCATCTCTGTGTGTGCAGATTCTCTGCCACTATGGTTGCTATGAGATTAGAAAAGACCCTGCTGCAAAAAAGAACAAAATTATGTTCTCTGGTCCTGTAGGATAATAGGTTCCAGTGTTCCCAAGTTACTGTCAGAAAGAAATCTCCAAGAGGCCAGCTAGCTGGAGCAAAAAAATAGGTTTCGATAAATCTAAAGTTAGGGAGAAAGTTGGGGTCTTTTGAGTTCAATCACTTTTCAAGGTGCTCATCTCAATGGCACCCAATACAGAGGTGAGAGGTGTGAAATAAAAAATAGAATAGAGCAGAATAGTTAGGCATTAGAAGGTCACAAATGGAAGCAGCTTTTTCTGGAACACATTATCTTCAGTGATAAGTAAAGCACAGAATTACAAAACTCAACTGCAAATGGACAATTCCAAGTTCAGTTATTTCTCTAAACTTTTGGACTATATTTTTCCATGGAATACAAAAACAAAGCATGCTTCGCTGCCATTTTACATGGTATAAATTAGGGTAATACAGAGAATCATAGAATCATAGAATTGTTAGGGTTGGAAAGGACCTTAAGATCATCAAGTTCCAACCCCCCTGCCGTGGGCAGGGATACCTTATGCTAAATCATATCACCCAAGGCCTCCTCCAACCTGTCCTTGAACACTGCCACGGATGGAGCATTCACAACCTCCCTGGGCAACCTATTCCAGTGCCTCATCACCCTAACAGGAAAGAATTTCCTTCTTATATCCAACCTAAACTTCCCCTGTTTAAGTTTTAACCCGTTACCCCTTGTCCTGTCACTACAGTCTCTAATGAAGAGTCCCTCTCCAGCATCCCTATAGGCCCCCTTCAGATACTGGAAGGCTGCTATGAGGTCTTGTCGTGGTTTAAACCCAGACAGGTAATTCGTTCGCTCACTCCCCCCCCCTTTCTTTCCCTCCCCCTGCTCCCGGAGGGACGGAGAGGAGAATCGAAAAGAATGCAACTCCCACGGGTTGAGATAAGAACAGTTTAGTAACTAAGGTATAGCACAGATCACTACTGCTACTACCAGTAATAACAGTGATAAAGGAAATAACAAGGGAAGAGAATACGACATCTCACCACCAGCCAACCGATAACTCACCCCCCCTCAGCCCGACCAAGCTCTGTCCGATACCTCCTCCAACCCTGTCATCTACCAGCCCTTCCGGCTAACTCCCCGTTACATCCTGGGCATGACGTGCTGTGGTATGGAGTACCTCTTTGGTCAGTTTGGGTCAGGTGTCCTGTCTCTGCTTCCTCCCGGCTTCCCCTCCTCCCTGGCAGAGCATGAGGCTCACAAAGTCCTTGGCCAAACCAAAACATCGCTATCAGCTCTGTTCCCAGGCCGAAAGTCAAAACACTGCACTGCACCAGCTACCAAGGAGAAAAATGACTGCTACTGCTGAACCCAGGACAGGTCTCCACGCAGCCTTCTCTTCTGCAGGCTGAACAGCCCCAACTTTCTCACCTTGTCTTCATACGGGAGGTGCTCCAGTCCCCTGATCATCCTCGTGGCCCTTCTCTGCACTTGTTCCAACAGTTCCATGTCCTTTTTATGTTGAGGACACCAGAACTGCACACAATACTCCAGGTGAGGTCTCACAAGAGCAGAGTAGAGGGGCAGGATCAACTCCTGTGACCTGCTGGAGGGTATTGGTCTTTTAATTCCAGTAGCATTACACAGTTGATTTTATCTATCTCATCAAGAAGCATATCTCCTCTAAATAGACTTTCAATCAAAATATCCCTTTGGTTTAAAAACATGATAGAAATATCTGTCACTGGAAAGTATTACTGATTTTTTTTTCCAGCTCCAGTTGTTACCAGCCAATTCACAACAGGCAGTGAAAATGGACTTTATCAGAGGCCCATTTATTTATCCAGCATTTTTTAAAACCTCACAGCTGGGGAGATGATGCAGGCAGAACCATACTAAGCTACAGTTTCCACCAAACTCATATAGATCCTGACTCTCTTTTTTATTACTATAACATTACTACTCTATTACTAATGCCTGAAGCTGACTGAGGGTCAGCTGAACAGAGTCTGATTCAATAGTTTTTACCTTCAGGAAAGCACCGAATCTCATCTTTGCCATATTAGATATTAGACCATAATATCTGGCCCTGTAGTGTTTGCGGGAGTGGCATCAAGGCTGTGGCTGAGAACAAGTTCACTGGCTCAACAGAGTGGAGCATCCTACTTAGCAGTCTCCAGCAAAGCTCCAGGTCAGTCTTCTGTGCACTCCAAGAGCACATGCGGACAAGTTATTTAGCAGGTAAACGAGTACCAGCTCTCTCTGCTCAACCCACTACCTTCCACCTATTTCAGCCTTCCTTGTAGCAACCTCATGTGATTTACAGGTGAGTAGACAGGTCTGGACTGTCCTCTCAGGGCTTCAGTGTTCTGCTATACAGGCACATGGGCACATGAGTTTTGTGGCAGCTGATTAGCATAGGCATAAAATGTGCTCAAAGTTAAGCATATGCTTAATCACTTTCTTGAATCAAGAATCAATTGGTCCTTCCAACTGTCCTGGGTTCAGCAGTAGCAGTCATTTTCTCCTTCTTAGTACCTGGGGCAGTGCTGTGGGTTTGACTTTCAGCCTGGGAACAGCACTGATAACACCGATGTTTTTAGCTGTTGCTCTGTAATGTTTACTCTGACCAAGGACTTTCTCAGTCTCATGCTTTGCCGGGGAGAAGGGGAAGCCAGGAAGAAGCAGAGACAGGATACCTGATCCAAACTAGCCAAAGAGGTATTCCATACCACAGCACGTCATGTCCAGTATGTAAACTGGGGGGGAGTTAACCAGAAGGGCTAGATCACTGCTCGGGTCAGGCTGGGTATCAGTCAGTGGGTGGTGAGTGGCTGTATTCTCTTCCCTTGTTATTTCCCTTATCATTATTATTGTTGGTGGTAGCAGTAGTGGTTTGTGTTATACCTTAGTTACTGGACTGTTCTTATCTCAACCCATGGGGCTTACATTCTTTTCATTTTCCTCCCCATCCCTACAGGAGCCGGGGGGGGGGGGGGGGGAGGAAGAAGAGGGGAAGTGAGCAAGTGGATGCATGGCTCTGAGTTAACTGGCTGGGTAAACCACTATCCCAGCACTGGTTACAGCCATGGTCTTGTAGCACACACTGATTCATGACTTTGGCTTCATAAAATTTATTAAAGAACAGGTGCTAATTTCCCACTTTTTAGAAATGTTTAGGTAAATGAGTGTGGGAATTAATCAGTGTACTTCATTTGCCGTTGTAAATCTCGCATGCTATCAACATGGAGTGCCGAAAGATGTGAAATAAAATATTTCACCCCCAAAACCAAATGTGAATGCCTTTGAGAGGAGAGGTCAAGTATAGTGGGGTGTATATGGTGCATGTACATAGATAAATCATTAGTAGCCAGATTACTTTCCTATATTGATCACATCATACTTTCCTAGCAGGTAGATTATCTAATAAAATAATCACTAAATTAATGTGAACACACCAGCCTCAACGGAAGATTAATGATACATAATTTACTTTATGAAAGAAGCAAGCATCCCATAATTAGAAAATGCACATCACCATCAAAGCAAATTAAGTATCTCCAGCTCTCACCTTACTGAGTAGTTGACAAATGGTTTTCACATTCTTTCGATCAAATCAGAAGTATTTTCTTGTCACCTATCTCACTGTATAAGCAAATGTCTTCTGACTTCCCATAAGCATGCTATTTACACCAAATTAATTTCAGGGACAAAGTGTTTACATTCACACACGCACATGTGCATACACAGTGAGATATTGTAAAGAACTAAATAAGAGAGAACTAAGAAAGATAATAAAGAACTAAAAAAGAGAGATCATAAAGAAGTAATTCCTTTTGTGAGACCTTAAATTAAGACTTATTCGCATGAGTTTATGTGATTTTTACCAAAGTGGAAAATAAGTCACCATTCAGAGTCAAGATTTATCTTGAAGATAAAATATGACATCAAATCTCAGCTAACAGCATGCTGTTTGCATCTCCAGAAACAGCCCTGATTCCAGGAGTAAGAGTCTCCCTTTCAGCTCCTTCCTACATCATTGGTCTCATACTGTTGTCTTCTTAGGACTACTGGAGATAGACATTTGTGAACTTTTTTCCTGAATTATTTTTTCCAGGGCTATATTCACCATTTACATTCATGTAGTACATGATTTTTCTACTAACATTACCAAAAAAAAAACACCAAAACCAGGTTACTTCCACCCCTTCTTAAGGTTTTTAGCGTTTAGCATCCACAGTAGTTACATTTTATCTTTTAAGGCTTGTTTATTTAGTTCTAGATGATTGATTATTACTGATTACACTCCATGGTGCTGTCACAATAGGGAAGGGGTGAACAAAGGTTATAATTAGCACTGTTTCTGAAAGCATTAATTAAATATTAACCAACCTTCACTACCACTTCAAAAAGGCAAGGTCTGTGTTTCAAGTTTTATGTGTGGGAGACTGAGGCACAGACAATGGATGTAACTTGCCTTCAGTCAAAAAGCAAGTAATTTACAGAATTGCAGACTATCACAGGGATAATTTCCTGGTGTCCGGCAGCACAACTGACACTGAGCTCTGCAATCACAAGGTGAAGGGGTAGGGCTGGGCAGTCACTGCTTGGCAGGCAAGAGAGATAACAGAAACAGGGTTTTAAGGACAGAGTACTAAGGCTGAGCACTGTCAAAGGAGCACACTTTCTCCTCCTGCTAAGTAGTGAGATAATCAGGAAGGGTAATTTTGGTTCCCTAGGGAGACTGCATTCCTCCTGCTATGCCACAGATTACAGCCATTCCCCAATAGCATCAGCAGCAAGAAATCTGACTTTACAGGGCTCTGAATGGGAAAAGGAGGCAATGGGTCTGTGCTGGTTCCCTAACCCAATAACCTGCTTCACTTGGGTCTTGAGCTAGATCTGATAAGCATCAGACAAAGAACAGAGGTACCATGATCCCATCTGGAATTTTGGGAAGTGGTTGAAATTCCCACCAAAGCAAATAACACTATGAACAGCATAAAATTTAGGAAGAATGGCTGAGTAACTCAGTGACTTGGTGGGGAAAGGATCCCAGAGACACAGTTCATATAAACTACTTACAGAAGCTCAATTTGGATGCCCACTGTTTCGCATATTTTGCAAAATGTGACCCAGTTCAGGCTAATTAATCCTTTGATACAGTTAGTTATGAGGAGCTTTCTGAGCAAAGATTTGAACAATATAGCTGATGGTTTCTGTTTGAGGCTCTGTCTGATCAGAAAGCCATCTAAATAAGTAAGTCTTAATGATACATCTATAAAATTCAGAGATAATGCAACTCTGTAAGGAAGCACTGAAAGGAGCTTAAAAATTAGAAGCAGAGTGGAAGGTGAAACCAAACTCCTCCCCAACAACAGCAACACATGTACAGTCATTTTACAGCTCTGGACAATCTGTTTGACATAAACAGGAAGAAGCACCATTTTCACAAAAAAAAAAAAATCAGAAGATCACTATGAAAGAAATATAGGGAATTTGATAGACAGCGGCAACACGTTGCTTTTTCATCGTGGAGATAACATAGAAGCAGAGTTCCACATTCAACAAAGCAAAAGGCTTTGACATATTACCTAATCTTGCACAGAATACACATTTTCAAAAATAACAGCTTACTTCTGCATAGAAAGCTTTTATAGCATACAACCTTATTTCTGAGTGTAACCATCATAGGTGGCATTTTCATTTGGCAAAGACCAATGGCAAAGGGGTTGCACAAAGGAAGGTACAGAAAGTCACACTGCAAAGGGAAAGAAAAGGAGGGAGGAAAAAAGTTGGACCCATTTTCATCATTATGGCTGAATGAGCAATGGGTGATATTGCACACGTTCAGGCAGGTTCAATCAGCACACTGCATACTTTCACAATCACTGTTCTGTCAAGTTGTCCTGGGTTCAGCAGTAGCAGTCATTTTTTCCTTCTTAGTAGCTGGGGCAGTGCTGTGGGTTTGACTTTCAGCCTGGGAACAGCACTGATAACACCGATGTTCTTAGTTGTTGCTCAGTAAAGTTTACTCTGACCAAGGACTTTCTGAGCCTCATGCTTTGCCAGGGAGAAGGGGAAGCCAGGAAGAAGCAGAGACAGGATACCTGACCCAAACTAACCAAAGGGGTATTCCATACCACAGCACGTCATGCCCACTATAGAAACTGGGGGCAGTTACCTGGAATGGCTAGATCACTGCTCAGTCGGGCTGGGTATTGGTTGGCAGGTGGTGAGCGGTTGTATTCTCTCCCCTTGCTATTTCTCTTATCATTATTATTATTGGTGGCAGCAGTAGTGGTTTGTGTTATACCTTAGTTACTGGACTGTTCTTATCTCAACCCATGGGGCTTACATTCTTTTCATTTTCCTCCCCATCCCTACAGGAGCAGGGGAGAGGAAGAAGAGTGCTGGGGTGAGTGAGAGAGCAACTTCATGGTTCTGAGTTACCATCTTTGCTTAAACCATGAAACAAGTCCAGGCATTTGCATGATAAGTCAGAGTGCTGAGGCGTAAAATTACCCTTCTTGAATGATGGTCTTTATGGCATAGTGGAGTTCTCTGCTGACTTACAACCTAATCTGCAAATCGTCAAAACATCGGGGGGGGGGGGGGAATAAAAAAAATAAGAAAATGGAAAGAGACTGAAGATGTGGAAGATGTGAAAAAGCGTATTCTCTTCCAGTTAACATGTAAGCCAGTGTAACAGGCAAAGCTCTCATTTGGATTCTGAACAAGAATATCACACCGCAAACAGAAAACCTTCTTTCACTGCGCATACTTTTCTCCAAAACAACTGATGAAAAGTTGACATCAGACAGTACAAAAATGGAAACTGAGGCACAGTGCCATGCTAGACACGTAGTCTCTGTATGCCCTGTATACCTTCCAAAGTTCAATAGGCAATGACAGAATGAAATAAGGGCAGTCAGACCCAATTCTCAAACACACTACTGAAGCAGAGCCACCTATTGGTACAGAAATTGCCCATGAAGCCAGCAGGCACTGAAGCACAGCTGTTACCTTATGAAGGGGCTGGCAATGTCACGCTCCAGGAGCACAAAGCTCAAGGGGTATTTGATGACAATACAGTCAGAAAGGGCCACTTTGAGACACAAACACTGAAATATGTATTCAAATGCCTGTGTACTGGCAATCCACCCTGGAGAACAGAACCAGCAGCTGGGCAGAGAAATGCAAATAAAATTATCACTACTGAGCCTTACAACACATGCACACCAATCACTTTTTCCACAAGATAAAACTAGGTTCTTCATGATCCTGAATGGCGTAAATGTGAATAATGGATCAGATCAGAGGGCAATGTAGACTGGAATCAGCACCCTTCCAGCTTCCCTTGCTCACCTGTTGTTGGGGTGGTATCCTGGATTCAGCTGGGATAGAGTTAATTTTCTTCCTAGTAGCTGGTACAGTGCTGTGTTTTGGCTTTAGTCTGAGAACAATGCTGATAACACACCCATGTTTTAGTTGTTGCTCAGTAGTGCTTACCCCGATCAAGGACTTTTTAGTCTCTCGTGCTCTGCCAGCGAACAGGGGCACAAAAAGCCAGGAGGGAGCAAAGACAGGACACCTGACCTGAACTAGCCAAAGTGGTATTCCATACCACAGCACATCATTCTCAGTGAATGGGGACTCAACTGGGGAATTTACCCGGAAGTGACTGCTGCTCAGGGACAGACTGGATATCAGTCACTGGGTGGGGAGCAACTGTGTTGTACACCACTGCTGCTTATTGAAGATTTATTCCTTTTCTCATTTTAGCTGTATAACTGTCTCCTTGTTATTTCCCTTATTACTAGTAACACTAGTAGTATATTGTACTTTAGTTATTCAACTGTTCTTATCTCAGCTCACAGGATTTACGTTCTTTCAATTCTTCTCCCCATCCCACCCCAGAGGAAGTGGCAGGGTGAGGAGTTGCTGGCTGGGTTTAAACCACAACAGGTGGTGAGTGTTAAACACTAATCCTGCCCACTTGGAAGAAAGTAAGAAAGTTGAGTCTTTTACTTCTCAAGGTAGTAGAAGGCCCTGCATAACAAGAGAAATAATCCAGAAAAACACAAAGTAACACAAATGCGTTTCTCTCTGACAGGAAGCCTGTATAATTCCATTACCCTGTGTGGGTACTACTGCTGATTCATTGTTTAACCCTGTATCACTTTGAGACTGTATGTACAGATTTAGTGACTAAGTAAAACATCCCTCTATGAAAATACTCGTTTAAGGTGTTATGTCCTTGGGATCTTACCCCAGAGAGACACAAAGCATACTGTATATCCACTGACTTCACTGCACAGGCTGGCACTTCCCAGAATGGCTTCCATCTATAAGCACCCACAGGGCCATGAAAACATTACATGTCCACAGTGTTCCAAATCCAGTAGTTTCTGACTGAGGAACTGCTAAGACCAAGCTTCCTACTGTCTGCCAGCTTTGTCTCATTACCTATCATGTATAATCTCTGCTGTGAGCTAGCAATAAGCAGTCTTCCTTGTTACCATTGCAATGTTCACATAATTAAGCTGTTCTCAGATTGTATGCTATAACAGCTTACAGGCTGAGATGAAATTGTTGTGACAATTTAGAAATGCTTATTCTCTCTAACCACTTTAAAGGAAAAGACACCTCCCAAGAAAAAAAAATGCTCTAATTCATTTAAAGTCATGTTATAACTACGTATCTTCACTGAAATGCTCATCAAAGTTAGGTGAATTTTAGGAAATCTTTGGGAGCATATTTACCACTAGTGAAAAAAGGGTTACCCAAAGCTCTAGACACAGGTTCAGTTTTGGAAAGAAACTGGCCACTCTTCTCACAAGTTGTAAAAATTAGGTTTTGCTCTCTGCCAAATGAACTTCATAGAGAAAACCTAAAGCTCATCTTAAGTCTCAGATAATTATGAAATTTATGCATTCTTGTAGTTTTTTTTTTTCATCCAGTAGCTTATTTTTTTTCCTTACATTTCACTCAACTTTTGCTTTGGTTTGTTTTTTGGGGGGTAGGGTGGCTGGGGGAGGGGATTTGTTGATGGTTTTGTTTTTTGGTTTGCAGGTTTTTCACGGCAAAGTTTTCATAGCAAGTTTGCCGATGACACCAAGCTGTGTGGTTCGATTGATACGCTGCAGGGAAGGAATGCCATCCAGAGGGACCTTGACACACTTGTGAGGTGGGCTGATGCCAGCCTCATGAAGTTTAACCATGCCAAGTGCAAGGTCCTACACCTGGGTCGGAGCAATCCCAGGCACAGCTACAGGTTGGGCAGAGAAGAGATTCAGAGCAGTCCTGCAGAGAAGGACTTGGGGGTGCTGGTTGATGAGAAAATGAACAGGAGCCAGCAGTGTGCACTTGCAGCTCAGAAAGCCAACCGTATCCTGGGCTGCATCAAAAGGAGCGTGACCAGCAGGTTGAAGGAGGTGATTCTGCCCCTCTACTCTGCTCTTGTGAGACCTCACCTGGAGTATTGTGTGCAGTTCTGGTGTCCTCAACATAAAAAGGACATGGAACTGTTGGAACAAGTGCAGAGAAGGGCCACGAGGATGATCAGGGGACTGGAGCACCTCCCCTATGAAGACAAGGTGAGGAAGTTGGGGCTGTTCAGCCTGCAGAAGAGAAGGCTGCGTGGAGACCTCATAGCAGCCTTCCAGTATCTGAAGGGGGCCTATAGGGATGCTGGGGAGGGACTCTTCATTAGAGACTGCAGTGACAAGACAAGGGGTAACGGGTTAAAACTTAAACAGGGGAAGTTTAGGTTGGATATAAGGAGGAAATTCTTTCCTGTTAGGGTGGTGAGGCACTGGAATGGGTTGCCCAGGGAGGTTGTGAATGCTCCATCCGTGGCAGTGTTCAAGACCAGGTTGGATGAGGCCTTGGGTGATATGATTTAGCGTAAGGTGTCCCTGCCCTTGGAAGGGGGGTTGGAACTAGATGATCTTAAGGTCCTTTCTAACCCTAATTATTCTATGATTCTATGGGTTTTTTAGTGTGGTTTTGTTGTTTGTTTTTTTTTACTGTGCCACTCAATTATATCCAGTATTAAGTAGAAATTCAGTGGGACAGATATGAGTATCTCATTTGCCCACAGGGGCAGAAAGCATATCAATGTGTAAATATATAGGTTACATACTCTTGGAGTAAAATATACTTTACTCAGGTAGGGACAGACTGGAAAAGGGTCCTGCACCAAGTGTCTGGATTTGGAGGTGAGCCACTGGCCCACGGAAGCAGCAAAAATGTCTTCTGTGGCAAGTGGTTTTTCATTAGCAGCAAGACAAGACTTGCTGCTAGACTGAAGCCAGATTCAGTGCTCTGCGAAACTATGGTACAAACTGTTTCCTTCTCCTTTTCTCATCTTCCCGATCCTTTTCTCTGCCATTTCTACAATGAGAGGTTGAAGGAGAGAAGAGTATCATTCTATAACAGCATCAGAAATAACAGACTTTGGAGAAAGAATTAGTAGTAGGACAAGCTATGCCTTTAAGTGTTACACGTAAAAACTACATTAAAAACATCGAGGGAAAACAGAAAAATTTCTACATCTTCCAATTTTTTCAGACAAAGAAATAATCTAACAGGATTTTCAATGATTAATGAAGAGGTTAGGATTGTCTTCCCAAAGCTTCTCGGAGTACTAAATCACAAATGACCTTTAATGCTTCCATCTGAAGATGATTTATCTCATTTCACTATTAGTGTCTATGATTAATTTTTATAAAAATTGGGTCAATCTACTTCTACTAATCCATGTTGTTCCCCTGGGGATCGGGATGGCTCAGAACCCCAGCAAGACCTCCCTTCTAAAGCAAGAACAATCCAGCTGAGAGCAGACTTCTCTGTGCCCTCCACCCCTTCTGTCCTTTGCTAACACCCAGGAAAGAAACAGGAATAAGGTCAGGTTTGCTAACCTTTTCCCACCTCCCAACAGTGCCAGAGACATCTAACTCCTCCTTGGATCTATCCTCAGCTTTAAAGCTGCAGATTCTTGGAGGAGATGTGTTTGAGATTTTATGGTATATTAAAATGCTATCTCTTTTTTTTTTTTTTTCCCATACCAAAACCACAGAAATATAACAGAAAAGGGCAAGAAACTAATTTAATGTATAATACAAAACTAAAAGGGCCAGACTTTTTAAAAGAAGCCTTCTTGATCAGCTTTCCTCATATAAGCCCCTTTCTGTGTAATCTTCCCAATGCAATTCCTTCCATGCAAATCAAAGTGCCTTTTAGGATGAGTAAGTCAGTCCAAGCAAATAAAAGACCCTCCTCTAGTTTTAGCACAGGATTAACCAAGAAAAGTTAGGATATAATACGAAAAAAAGATAACAGGATTCTACCCTGAGTTCCCTTGCCTCTGCTTTCACCAGGCAACTAACACTCCCACACTTTCTTTGAGAAGGGTAATCACAAAGGCAGACATTAAACAACATTGGAAATACCTATATGCTAAATATAAAGGAGAAAAGAGCAAACTTTAAAGGAGTAGATTCACAAGTAGGATTTTTGTCATTGTTATAGCCTCTAACTTTTTAAGCACTCTTTTATATTGTGTCTTGAAGACAAAGATTTTCACATAATGTACTGAAGATGGGGATGGGCATTCAGAGAGAAAACCAGGTTTGCAGTCTGGACTTCTGTCAGCATAACAGAGCTCACATCACTTTGTATACTCTGAAATCTTTGATGCTCACATTACTGAAAAATGTGAAATATCAGTGATGACGTTTGCCAGCAGCTCTTACATAATCCAAGTCCTTAGCTGGTGTTGGAAACCACTCCTACCACCTTCAAAACCAAGTTTTATTTCAGCCTCCCTCACTCATTTGACTCTTGTTCTGCACACAGAAAGTGAGCTAGCTAGCATGCTGAAATGTCTGCTTGTATGGAGTGCATGAAGATGTCATGAGAGAGGTACCTCTCAGTATTTTTTCCATAAAACCCCAAAATAGCCTTTCATGGTAGATAATGAAAACTAAAATTACAACAACTAAGAAGAGTAACACAATTATCAGCATTTTCTAATTGTAAAACTTAAGCTGCATTAAATTAAAAGAGTTTTATTTTAGAGCTGAAACAAAATTAACCCAGAACAAAAAATTACCAGTTCATAAAATTCAACTATATTCCCAGGCTCATATCTGCAATGTTATATTTCCAGTAGTGCTGCTTCTTTGATAAAATTATACTTGTGCAAATCTTATCTTCCTGTATTGGCCTGGTGTATATTATATTTGACATGGATGCTGCTTTGCCTAGTTTGATACTGAAGATATATTTTTACAACTGCAGTTAGCATGGATTATCAAATATGCTTATTTTCATAGCAGGACTGACTTTTGTATACTCACATAATTTTTTATTGTGTCACTAACCTTTATGCTTTTTTAGTATCTTACATTAGGCACATAAATCACATTTTTCAGATATCAGATGATGCCTACAGGAAAAGAAAGAATAAGCCTTTAACCCATACAGTAGTGTCTTAGTTTGTGCAAAATAACTTGAGTGCATATTAGTTAGCGAGACTAAATTCAACAACTGTTCTTAATGAAGGGAATGCTGAAGCAAAGCTAGGAATAAAACTTACATTTCTTACCTTTCATGTAGGCTGTTAACGAGGTTGCAATAACTTACATTTAGTATAATTAAATCTTGTTATCTCCTGCAATTTCAAGGTATCCAGCTATTCACAGCTTATTTGTACCTTTTCAGGAAAGAAAATAACATCTCAGATATATAATTAGCCATGATGCCCTACACAGATGTCCCCTGCAAAGCTGTGACTGAATCCGTCTTGGAAGTGTTAGCATCCCATAGTAGGGATTGCTGCTTCATAGAAACCCATGCATTCCACATGTAACTGGCTTTACTTGTACTTAGCTGTCCTTTGATTTCTACTTCTTATGGTATGGAACTGCTGTGCATTAAAGAAATGAATAAGATAGGTCTGGGCACCTCTGGGTATCCTCTCAGTTTGGTAGTCAGTTCCCATAAAACATTTTGCTCAGGTGCTATCACTTTGTAGCACCTGGAAATTAATCATGTACCTGCTTAATGTGATGTCATTTCATTAAGGTTTCACACTAATAGAAAGGCATGCAGTAAGAAATAATAAGAAAATACTATGTACTCTGGATACACCATTTTATAAAGAATGATGTCTCTATCTGAAGAGGATGAGATGTAATATTTTGTGTCAATATAGTGTAAAACTAAAAGGGACCATTAAGATAGACTTTTCAGACTCCCTTCCACAAAAAAAGGACAAAATCTCACCCATTAACCCCAACATGGAGCAACATGTCTTGCGATTGACCTAGGATATATCATTCAACAACACTTTTTATCATCTGAACAACTTTAAGATACAGAAAATAAATGACTTTTAAAAGGTTTGGCTAACCTACACCCACCTATGGGAGAGTCTCATTTGTCAAGTACAGAGAAAGAGTTTATTACCTTGTATTCATTAATAACCAGCTAATCTCAGTTGGTTTGTACATTCAGTAAGACTAAGCCTGGACACTTCCCAGACATTTGTTCTAAAACATAAACCACAAATGCTCTGGCAATCATCTGACTCCAGCAAACACTGGTACATGCAAATCTGTTGTTCTCCACACCCTCTCCAATTCCTTGTTCTGCTGGCAATTTTTTCTTCTTTATTGTTATTAGAACATGTCTTACTATGCCTCAAACATTAACTTTCATGTATGTCTTCCTCTTTTCTCCCTTTTTTCCTTTCTAGGCTTTGTTCACTTAGATCTTTCCTGGTACACACATCCAATAAAATTGTGCTTCCTCCACACTGCTTTACCAGCCTATTGATGAGGCCTCACAAGTCTACTCTTTACCACCTTATTTATAAATTTTGCTTCTCCAGTACAGTATCTGCTACTCTAACTCCAACCTCTTTCCCAACAAATCCTCAAGAAAGAAGTCTCCCCACTTTTAAAAATTCAGATCAAGTTCTTTTTATGTCTCTCTGGGTTTCATTCTGGCTGAACATGAAAATAATTCTTCTTCAACTATTTAATAATCTGTCTTTCTACTTAGATTAGCTTTCAACATAATGGACAGCTCTATTCTGTTAAATCTCTCTTCAGCAGTGCCATCATCTCCACTTCATTCCAGAGTAATTCTCTTTCCCTTATTCTTAGCCAGTATCTCTCTCTCCCTCTGCTTTCCTCCATCTGCACGTTAATTCTTTCATTGGTTCAAGTTCCTACAGCTTTAGCACTGTTCCTTAATACTTATTATCATAGAATCGTAGAATAGTTAGGATTGGAAAGGACCTTAAGATTGTCTAGTTCCAAGCCCCCTGCCATGGGCAGGGACACCTCACACTAAACCATGTCACCCAAGGCTCTGTCCAACCTGGCCTTGAACACTGCCAGGGATGGAGCATTCACAACTTCCTTGGGCAACCCATTCACCCTTTCTCATTTCTTCCCTTTTTTACTATTGAATGTCATAAAAATCCCAGAGTATTGTAATGCTAACCTGTGACCAGTTTGAAACAGGAGTCCTTTGTTACCCACATCTCCTTTTGTCTGGATGACTTGGTTAGTCATATTGGTCAGGATAGTAAGAATTTTGAACACATACCCAATTTAAAAGCATTGTCTGATAGCCAAAACTAGGGTTCACCAGTCTTTACTTGTTTTTCCATCAGGGCAATTGCTGTGAAACTTTTAATGTAATTTTGGCATCCCTCTGCAAAGTTTTGCATTAAGCTGTAGACAAATATTCTTCTCCAAAGCAGCCTGCAATATTTCCAGCTAGTCACACTATTTTAGTTGACAGATTTCCATAGTTTATAAGGACCTTCATTAAGCTTTTCTGGTCTTCTACTGTCTGCATAAAGCGGACATTATCCATTGCATTATTAGTCTTTGACTGCCTGTTCTCCAGACTCTGGGTATCTCTAATTACTTCCCTGTTTATTCTGTCCAACTAACTTTGCGGTATTAGCTTTGTTGCATTTAAATAGCAGTTGGAAGGCACTTATGGGCACTTGGACAAGATCTTCACATTTCCTGCTGCTCTCCATGACATATATTCTACAGGTTTCTTCACTTCCATCACATGATTGATGTAAGGGTTGATTCTGAAATTTTATGCTGCTGTTGCAAATCTGTCACTGTGATATTCTTTGAATATCATCCCATTGGTTTCTGATAACATTCTCTTTATTAACTTTGTGTCCCCTCATCTGAACCACTGAGTCCTCTTTTGGCTTCATCAAATACCAGCTCCTCACTGCTGTGTGAGGATTTTCCTTTATACAAATTCATCTTCAGAAGTTTTAATTCCTTTCTTGCTCATCTTGGAGTCCAGTCCAGAGTCAGAATGGAATCAACATAGAAATTGTTTCAGCAAAAGTTTTTTCCACTGAAAAAAAAAAAAGACAATTAATAAAAAGCAACTTCTCACGGCTATCAATTAGTGCCACAATGAAACTTCCACAAAGAAATAGGTCTTGCAGATCCAGAATGGAATTTCTGTTTAAAACTAGCTGCACAGAGGACATCAGTGTGGCCTGTCATTCAATCAAAAAAAACTGTTTAAACCCCTGCACTTTCTGATTTTTTTAAATCGTATGTGCTCAGATCTCATTGAAACATTTTTTTACTTCCCTTGCTTATAGTTCTGTCTTTCTCAGTGCCTTGTTTCTTATTTCTTAACTCAGTGAAAAGTTTTGTTGTTCTCTTTGTGTGACAGATGCAGTCCTAAACACAGATTGTATTCCCTTTCAGGGGGGCAACATTCTGATCAGAATGGCAACCGCACACTGAGACAAATGCGAATTTTTTCTCTACCTCACTGTAAACAGACTTTCACTACAGTAAATACGAATTCCACTGCATGCAGACTGTAGGAAAATACAGAACACAAATGAGTACTTCTAACTTTCAGGGAGATTCCAGCAGGGAACTGGCAAGTGAAAGATTTCAGGCAGTACATCTTATTACATGGGTGGTCGAGTTATTGAACTTTATTGACAAAGGGCTGTATTTTCCAGCAAGATGGAGCTTCATTAAAATTCTGTAGAGACTGAAAATTCAATAATCTCTCTCACAAAGCACTGCATGAGTAGGGCTGATTAGGCAATTTCTCTCTCATTCCATTTCTTTTGCTAAAAGCGTTGTTACTTCTTGTTGGTACAGAAAGACAATCATTAAATGAGCATTTGCTATAGTTGATTAAGCAGAAAGTTTTAAAGGTGCATTGGCTCCCTTTCTCAAGGCTTAATTGAGGCCTTAAAAAAATATTTCAATAACAAGAACACTCGTTCTAGGTTGAATTATTTAAAATTTGGATCTGATGAATCCATTTGTTGCATCCATCTGCTTTCATAGCTACTTGTACGTGTGCAGCCAGGTCTGCCTGGTGTTGGAAAGAGTGTCTAAATTGCTTTCTAATTTCTTTCCCTGTAGTTCACAACATATTTGTTCTCATTGGGTTTCAGATTAAGAGACCCCATAAGAATAATGCCACAGGATCAGACTGAAGGTCCATCTAGCTGATTATTTTTTCTGACAATGGCTATAAGTAGTTAGGTAGAGCAGCATAGCAAGCTTACTGTTAAACTTCCCCTGGGAAAGCTATATGGGCTTTATCAATCCATAGCTTAGGGACTTCTTGACACAGAGGTTATATCCTTGTATTTAACAACTGTTAGCAGATTTTTCTTCTGTGACTTTGTTTATTTGAGTGCTCACCCCACCTTCCCACTCCCACACTCTCCTGCAACTGTACAACATGATGGTAGCCTGCTGCTTACAGGAAGATTTTCCAGTAAGCAAAGCCAGGTTTGAGAATAGGAGACCCTACAAGTCTGCCCTTAAGGGTTCATTCACAGTAATCACAGAAATAATTTCCTCCATATTTTTGTGAATTGAGACAGGAGCTTCATAGAACTTCTTTTATGCAAAGAAAGATGACAAAAAAGGCCCAAGCACTACAAGCAAGACCCCTACAAAAAGAACTATAGAATTTGTATTCCTGACCATTCCTTTTATCCTCTCTCTCTGCTCTTGATCAGTCCTGTATTACTGCTTCCTCTTTTTCCTAAGGCAGTTCAGCTGCATCCAAAATATAAGCCTATGTTGATGTGTTTGCTCAATAGCACTAGTTATCTAACCTGGTCTGCATCCTAGAACTGTTTGGTCCTCAAAAATAAGGTGAGGAAGCTGTTGCTGTTATTCAATACCTTCTGCTGTGCAGGTTTTGGAATACAGATCAATCTGTGCTAAAAAAAAAAACAAACAAAACCAAGGACCAACTATCACAGTCCTGATTCAATTTTTATTCATTCTCTGGCCAGCTAAACTCCCATTAACCTCAGGGAAATTTTGCCTAAGTTAACACTGAGAAAAACAAACCAAAAAGTCTTCTAAACATGGCCCAGTATTGGGATATTTCAGGGTCTGTCACCCTCTGACTACCATGCTTTTTCTGAGGAACTGTTTGATAAATTTCCTGATATTTTTCTCAATTAAGGGCACTCAAAAAATATTTAAAATCTCAGTGTAGTGAGAGACATAGTCCAGGAGAATAGATGTCTAGCATGAGACATCTGAATTCAAGATGATGGGATAAGGAGCACCAGCTGACAGAAGGACCCAGCGACATGGCAGCAAAAGCTGTCCTGCAGAGGGAAGTAGTAAAACAGACAGGCCCAGCTGATCTTTCCACACTTAATTCTTGGAAATACCATTCTTCAGATTAAATATTTTATCTTCAAAGCCAAACGTGACACATAAACTGAGATTTTCACCAGATCTACCATCCTCAGATGCTTCTGTGTTCTACAGCCTGGAGAACAAAGTTTTTGAGAAATAACTTCTCTTTTCTAATGGCTTAGGAGATTCTTCAGTGCAGGACTAGATAGCTATCTTCCCATGGCTATCAAAGAAAATCCGTTACAAAACACTGTTCAATGTAACTGCTATATCTCAAGGCTCTTTCACTTGTCTATTCTATTTTGCCTTTTCTCTGGGCAGATTTTTTGCAAGAAAATTGCTGGCAGTGCTCACCCGCCTGCACGAGGGGGCAGGAGAAGCTAACCGTTTCGGCAGCAAAAGCTGCCTGTGACAAGAGAAGCAACAGACAACGGAGATTTTCACTGCTGGTCCCTCTGGTTCTTTCTTTATCCTTCTCCCTGGAAACAGCCCTTGGGGCAAAGCTATTTTGTAATAGAGACTGGAAAATAAATATAACTTGCAATAAAACTTGTGTCAACAAAGGTCTGCAGATTTCATCCAAATACACACAAGCAACAGAGACTGTTAGTAGGAAAAGGCCATTTTTGCATAGTCATTTCCGTCCTTGTAATTACACTTTGAAATAAACATCAGTAAGAACTCCAGTTAAAAGACAAATCAGGACATTCCATTTCCTTTTGTCTTTTTTTTTTTTTTTTCTGACCATAATTAAGACATTGTGCTTTAAAATCAGGAAACACAAACACCATGGCCTGGAAGATATGAGCAATAGGGTTGCAGAAGAAATCAATAGGATGCTGCTTTCAGCTGCAAAGTAGTCCAGCAAAGTGGAGCAGAGCTTGAATAAGCCAAGCCATGATCCCATGTAAATCAACATCATTCTCTTGATGCAGCAATACACAATTTACACCTAATAAAGAGAGGCTCACATTCTTCTGTGGGGAAAAAAAAAATGCTGAGAAGAAAAAAGTCTTGTTCAGATGTTTACCAAACCCAGCTATTCGCTACAGTAATAACCACTAAAATTTGTTTTGGAGCACTACCCTTAGCCTTCTCATCTCCCATATGTTGTTTTTTTTTAAATAAGTGTATGCACAGCAACCATGAGAATGATAATTCTGAGGCTGAAACCGACTAAATTTCTGGAAAAGAAATCATTTAACCTTGCAAATCTTCTAGAAGGCTGAAAGCTATTGTTTTCCTGTAAAGAGAGGAAAACAGGGTGTCACAAAGTCAGTGACTTGACATAGGCTCTATACAAAGACAGTAGATGAAAGTTCCTTGTTTCTCAGCATATAATCAGGATCCATCACCAGTGTTGCACTAACCACCTTCCTTCATCCGCACACTGATCCTCAGTGTCACAGTCCTTCTGCTGCATAACCCTACATAGGGAGGGATGAAGCTCTGAAAATAGAGGCGGTAATACTGGGGGCAAGAGGTATGAAAAATGGTGACCTTGCAAGAAGTGGCTATACTTTAATCACTGATGCAGAATCCCTCCCTCTACCACAGTTGTAGACAGCTGCTGCCCTTTTCTTTGCACCCATCCAGACACCTGTCTAACTTGGGAGCTGGATCAACTTGCCCAGCTAATAATAAAGCCAACAAAATACCAAACTCACCCCTTTTAAAAAGCAATGAAATAGCAGGCCAGCTTCAGTGTCCTACAAAACCTCTCCCTGGTGTGCCTAGAAAGCACACCAAATTCATGGAAACCAGTAGACTCTATTGGCAATACTGCTACCTACTCAGTTCTGGAGACCCACTAAGAAAGCACTAAAGGTAATGCCACCGTAGACAACAGGTCAGACACACTATAGCAGCAGTAGGGAATTCAGCTCCATTTTCCTATTAACTTTCTGCATCCATAGCAATAACTCAGGCACAGATTTGTCTTCTAGTATTTAGTTCTGGAACTGATACTCCTCTTTAGCTTCTTCTTCCCCATCGATGGGCTTACTTACACTGTACTTCAAAGCCGCCTCTTTCTTCCAGTCCTCTGCCAAGTGAATACATACTTTGTTTCAGTTACTTCGACAGAATGTTTCAGAGAGGAAAGTATCCTGTCTTCATTCCCCAATAACACAGTATTGGCTAGTAGTGGTAGTAACAAGGAGGACTGTTTGATGTAGGGATGACTATTCTGACCTCGTGCACTTTTTAGGACTCCAGTGAGAACCTGCCTCATTTTAAGTACCCAAGCACTTCCCCTGATTTACACAGCCCCAGATGCTGCCTTAAGATTAAGAATGTGTTTGAAGTCAATCAGACTTCACTCAGTGACATTGCCTGTAAGGGATGTAACAATAAAAAAATCCAGCTGCTGGCACCGAGAAAGTCTTCTTCATGCTGGGTGGCCACAACCATGTTTTCAAAGTGGGCAGATGAAGGCTATAATTGAGGTTTCCTATGAGTGCTCAAATCAGCGCCTTACGCAAAACCTGTTAAAAGCAATGAGAAGTTCTGCATTGACTTGAAAACATTTTGGGTAAGACTGTTACATAGCAAACATTGTGGATAAGGCCACCACAGACTGGCACCCAGACACTGGAGGCAGATTGCAGATAAACCAACTTGGCCCAAGCACACCATCAATGAGAAATAGTTCTACCCCTCATTCCTATCCAATCCTTAACATAGCCTGAAAGAAAGTCTCAAGTTTGTGTGCTGCATCTTGGGTACATCATTAGGTACTTGACTTGGAGATCTCTTCATATTCCAACAATTTAATCATGCATAGTGCAGAAATTAGCCATTGGGTGAGTTCATTTGTTCTATTATTTAAGTAAAGGTGTGTATTTTGGCTATATTTCCCTACAGCAGAAATTGTAATTGTAATTGTAATCGATGGAAATTGCAAGCCAGAATTGCTCACTGCTTAGGCAGAGGTGAAACAGCAATAGTTAAATGCTTTCCTCCTATGATGGTATTAACATGACTCGTAGGAAATATGTGCTAGAAAATGCCAGAGAAAGTGATTTGTCTGTGACAGAAGCTGTTTTAAGAAGAGAGAAAATGAAAACCACAACCACACTAAAATAAAGCCTCTTTTAATGAGCTTCGGATGCCTTCTGGAAAATTGAGAAGAGCTTTTAATGCATAAATGGTTCTTCTGGTATACCATTATATTTTCTGATGGAGAAGTTTGTTGGGGTGTTTTGTTGGGTTTGGGTTTTTTTTTTAATTACCAAGTACATACTTTTTTTTTTTTTCCATTTAACTGAAAAGAGGACCTTTGTTGTTAGAAACAGAAAGCAGGAAGGACAAAATTTCTTCAGTCATCAGAAGAACCAGTGTGAGAGATGTTTACCTGAACCTAACCTAAATTCCTGAGGATACCCACCAGTATTTCCTGGAGGATGGTTTGGTAATCAATTTAGCTTTGTGTTGCTGAGCATGAGCCAGTGGAAGTCACAACGATCTGTATCACCTCTCAGGTGAAAATGAGAAGAGGGGAGGGCATGGAAGAGAAATCTAATATGCCTTTGCAGTCCCCACTTTTGAGCACAGAAAAAGGCCTGCAACACACTTAGAACAAAATGACACCTCTTGAGAGTGGTTTTCAGTCTATTTGGCTGTTGCAACCCAGATGTATGCCAGTCTACTGCTCTGCTGTTGAATTCTCCTTTGTCACATTGCCCGATTGGAAGGACAGACATAACTATGCCATTTTTATATTTTATGTTATCTGTTCCTTAATCTGTCTTATTTAAGGCCACTGGAACCATCAGTGGCGTCCTATTGATGCTATATATGCTGACAAACCAGCATTCTTACCCCTCACTCCAGCACTCAAAGTGGGAATCTGTCACTGAGAAAGTAATCTTGAACTTGTTAGCAATTGGTATGCCAACACTTGATAGCTTCCCATCCATATTTTTGCACGAAGTTGTATGAATGCATAGCTCCTGCCTTCAAAATGAACAGAACAAGCAAATCACTGAAAACTGTGAACAATCTGGTGTTTCAAGGTGCAATCACTGTGCTATTCAATTATACGGTATTCCTGCTTGCTTTCCAGTGAATCTGTGCACACTGACCCACTCTCAAGAAATGCTGAAAGTTTTCCCATATGAGAGTTATTTATTGTGTTACTGCAGGCAGAAGGTCTATACTCATCTTTAACACTTCCTGAATGAGTAATCTAGCCATGAAACAAAGGTGGTTGCTCCTCCTTCAAAGATGTGTTATGAGAAAATAGCATTTACACAAAAAAATACAGACCAGGCATTTATGTGCCAGAAGCAGTTTCAGAATCCTAATCCTATTTCAGAATGTCACCTCTGAGATCACTGTCTAAATCTAGGCAGTATAGAGAATGTAAGATTCCCAGGTCTCACCAGCATTGCCAGCTGGCTAGATTAGCCTTTCTCGCATCCCATCCATTTGGTGTGACTGCTATTCTTAGCTAAATTCATTACGTAATAATCAGAAGTCAGCCCTGTGCATTCCTGTGCTGTAACCAAGCTCCTGAATTCTGAGGGGGTGGGGGTGGAAATTGCTGTGCTGAATATCATGATACCTAAATCCTTTTCTGGATTGGTCCTGAGAAAGTAGGGCTTCAGATTCCCTTCTCAAAGAGGACTTTGTCACACTTGATCAGGCTGTTAAGCTTGACATTTTCTGTACTCTGGCTGGACATTGACATGCAAGCTCTACGACAAACATTTGTTCTTTATTTTCCTCAAGTCCAAGTGCCCAGTTACACCTCAAGTTTCCCTTTGCTCATTCCCTCTGCTTATTCCACATGTTGGGTTTCCAGGGTAAGAGTGAGCAGGCAGCTTTTCTTCTGTCTGTTGCACAAACACCAAAGACGACAGGAAGAGAAGTCATAAAACCCAAGTGAAGGGGAGCACGTTATTCATCTATGTGAGTCGTATGTCATCAGCTTTTTTTTTTTTTTTAAAAAAAAAAAGGTCTTTCAATGTCAAACTGCATCAGCAGAGACACTTGAAAGCTTTTTTTTCTGGCACAAGAGAGGCATCCACAGGCTGTATGCAGGGCTAGGTTTATTTTATTTCAGCTTGTGGCTGTCACAAGTCAAACTAATTTGTGGTGGGGGTCTCAGAGAAAGCAGTCAATATGCCCTTGCCTATTTACAAACTTCAGCTGCCTCTTAGCAAGATGCCCTGCAGTACATCTTCATCAAACACTTTTTAGATTCCTGTCTCATCCATCCTAAATATCTCATCTTGAAAGTGTGCTCAACCACCTGGAGGACCTATTCCATATAGGTTTTTGACTACACATTGCACCAGCAACTCATGTAATTGAAACCCTTTGTAATTAAATGCTCTGGCTTTCTCTGAGCTTTGTCAGTGACAGAAGTGCCCCTGAGATTCAGATCCTTCATTTCATGCTACCTTCTTCACAGGCTCTCTGAGGCTAAACTATATCCACTCTCATGTCAAGAATCCCATGACAGTTCCTGTTCACAGAAGAAGGGAGAGCATCTTGAGGTATCAAGTTGCCATTTTGTCCCACTGCGTGCTCAGGCTTTGGCCTCCATTTCTAATTTGATTGCCAGAAAGATCCTCTTTAAAAGGGCTGAAATAAAAAAGCAGGCTCATGAATGAGACTGGAAGACCTGGTTATTCAGTTTCTGCCCCGTCTTTGTTGCCATCTCCTTCTTTCCCTCCATGTCTTTCTGCCTTCTTTCCTTTTGTCACACTTAACTTGCCCAGCAGGAAAGGAGAGCATTTGACAGATGGAGGCCTAGCTTGTATTCTATTCTTTTCTTCTAGGTGCTACCACACTCTGCTATTAATATGTAAGTGAAACAAGTCTCCAGTTTTGTAAGTTCATCTCACCAACGGTAAAGAAATTAAGTTGGTAACTAAGACATTAACTCCCCTTGGCTGTTACTAAACTCTTCCTGGCAGCAGTAAGAAAGAGTCAAGAAAAGTCCTTGGGGGGGGGAGAAAAAAATGTCTGGTCATAATTACAATGTAGGTGCCTAATCTGTCACATGAGAATCAGAAGAAATCTAAGTGATTGAACTCATTCCTGGAAAAATGAGACCTAAGTTTTCAAGTTGACTACAGAATCATTGGGCCATGATAAAATACAACAGCTAAAGATTAAATTCAAAGAAAAACACACATCTTTCTCCCCTCTGAGTTGCTTTGCCTTTTGCTTTAGAGGTTGTAGGAGTCAACTGTCTGCCTGTATCAGTTAATGACCATTGAGCAGCTTATCCCTCGATCTCCTAAGGCCTTTTAAACCTAGAATCATTTTTTGTCTATAGCTGTCCAATTGATGCCCAGAAGGGTGGAAATCATTACAGATTTCAATCACATGCAACTTTAAACGGCTTGGGCAGGATAACACCAGTTGCTTGTTTACCTAGCAGTGTTTCTCTCATCCATACTGAGTGCCAGGAATTGCAGAGGTGCAAGGTACCACAACGCTATAAAGTGCATAGGAAACAGTAATAAAGGCTGCTGCCTTCTATCCAGAGGCACACATACATCAGTGATGGATCTAGCAATCCTTACATACACAGCAAAAAAATCCTCTCTGCTACTGCTGCAGGTATGAGTAGCTGCACTTCAAAAAAGGCTTTTATAAAGGTCAAAGATGAGAAGGAAATCCCGTCTATTCAAGATTGCTATGGACCACTGCTAGCTGCAAAGATGCATAGCAACTGCTAAATCTGCACAGGGCCTGATGCATCAGCTGTATCTGCATACTGATCTTGGCCCAGTGCCCAGCTTCCGTAGCATGTGGGTGCCAACACTGCACCCACAATTCTCACTCTCCATAGCCTCACCCCTACAAGCTCTGGCAGGAGAGTTGCAAGAAATTTACAAAGAGGGCCACAGGGCTCTGGGACTAGATGTTTGTGTATTTACACTCTGGTTCATCAACCTTAGTATTTAATTGCTTTTCACAAATTAAAGCAGAGAAGAGAGGCAAGTTCAGATAATGAAAAAACTGCTCCCATTGTTAATTAATCAGTGCAGAATAATGATTCAAAATCAGAGCTGGTCTGTTCTAGCCCTTCTCAAAAGGAGATCAGCTCACCTCCTCCTAAGCACTTGAGAAACCTTGCATTCAGAAGCTGCCTAGCAAGTTAGCCAACCCAGGCTGCGATACAGAGTGTGCTGCCACAAACGTCGTCCTGACGCATTCCCACTCTAGCTCCCTCGTCACCAGCTCTGGGTATGTGACACTGCAAACAAGGAGCATCTCCCAGGTAATCAGGGCCTTAAACAGCTAGGACCAAGTTTTGGCCCCGAGTCCTGGCACACCACTCAGATCACAGAAAGCCATTGTACAGTGCTCCTGGTGTGACATGCTTAACAAGCAAGCCACTTGTTCCACTCTCCAGTCTCAAGGCTTAGCTTCATTTGTTAGACCTATTAGCCTAGCCCCAGTAGTTAGTGCTGGACACATTCAAGCTGTTGTGCTGTTATTATTTTCTAGCAAGAATTAGCTGGAAACTATTTCCCAAATCAAATTATATCAGATGTAAGACTATATGGACAATTCAAGTATTGTAAAGCAACCAGTCAAGTTACAAGGCAGTAGAGGAAAGAGCGTCACCGGTGAGAAGGAACAGCTCACCTTCATCAAGACCAATTTGGATGGCACCTACTGTAGGCCTGCCAGCTGCTCACATTTCTCTATCACAAGCTCACCTGTGGCCTCACAGGCAGGAGGGCTGGCTTTGCACATGGTCAGAACAGTTTGCTTTGTTTGAGTACTCGGACGTACATTGACCTGGAATTTTACAACGAACTCCAAGCACATTTATCCAGAACACTGGGAGACTGGGGGCTGGAAGACTATTCCAGGAGCTGAACTGACTAAATTGAATGTCCTCATCATTTGTACCTTAATCAGTTTAGTCATGGTGACACCAGGGCATTACAAAAATATCACCTGCTTCCAGGCTGATCAATACTTTTATAAGGCTTTTGTACATTGACCTTTTAACACGCAGCTGTGTGATCTGCCCTAATGGAAGAAAATGGCATTTTATCACATTAAAAAAAACAGTTTTGTCATGGCATTACCACATTCCATAGAGAACAGTTAAACTAAAGAAAGGAAGGTCAGAACAAGTGCGTTAATATAAGGGTGAAAGGAGTGAATATGGGGTTGAAGAAAATCTGGAAATCAAATTTCCAGGGAGACTAGCAATCCTGCGAGTGTTTTCTGTGTGCAGTGAGACAATGCTGAAGCATCCACAAAAGATAGGAGCTGTTTCCCATAAGCTGCAACAGAAAATGGTTATAGTTCAAGTTAAGGTACTGAGAAGAATGGCATAAGAGGAAACAGGGAAATTTGCAGGACAGAGGTGAACAAAACAGTTCTAAAAGAAAGATGAGCGAGGGCAAACTTGAGAGGTGCCCTCATCAGTGGATGTTAAAGAAATTAGAGGCAGGAGTGATATGGCGAGGGCAAACTCATTTAGAAAGCCCATGTTTTGGAGACCAGGTGCACAATGAATAGTTAAAGGCCTGGGATGCCAGTGGATTAGATAGTTTCTGAAGAAGCAGCAGCAGGAAGTTTATGTGGGAAATAAGTAGCAGACAACCTCTTCAGAGACAAATATCCTGTTTTCCTACAAGCTTTCGTAGTTATGAAACAGAAAGAACCCAAATAAATCCCATATAACAAAGTCATCAGATTATTATTTTTTTTTAGTAAACAAAATGTTCTTTCAAGTTCTGTGAGAGGCATTAGAAGATTTTAAAATAAGAAAAATTAACACCACATTTCCCACAACTGAGCTTGCAGACCACAAGGGTTTTACTGCCCACTCTGGCTTCCATTGTTTTGTTACTTGTGCTCCACATCAGAAACAATGAGAACTTTTTTTTATTCTATTAAGAAACATCTTTCAAATTGAGCTGTAAACCACTCCTGATGCATGTGAGAGTGGATGTGTGGGGGTGTGTGAGCAAGCTTGTTTGTGAGAGAGGAATAGTGGATACATGTGTGGTAGGGGAAAAATGAGAACTAAGAAGAAAGAAAATCCAGTCTAGGGTGGAATGAAGCAGTGAAAAATGAGTTGTGAAATAGGATTATAAAAAGATTAGGTTATTTTTGTTATTTTAGGACAGTTGGGGAAGTGGGAAACCTAGAAATTTTCTCAGTTAGTAGTGAGGCAATACAGAGTTCATTAAATACTCTTGGTTGTTTAGCTATTTGTTTTAAATCTCCAAGCAACAAGGGGAAGAAGATTTACAAAAGCTATAGGACGAAAACGTTCCATGGCATTAAAAAAAAAAAAAGCCAAAAAAAAAAAACCCTTATCCATGTGAATAAAACCTGACTCTGTGCTGGATTTCTTTTCACAAGCTTTGCTCATGTTGTAAGTTTTTATATTGTAACAGCTGGGATGCATATTTTCACCATTCCTTCTTAAGCAAAAAAACAGGGATATTAGTGGTACCTGGTGCAGATCACAACAGCTCAGGGTAACTAATCAACTGCTGCTGGGTCAGAAAGAAAAGATCTACTGTCATGAAATGGCATGAATTGTTTCCCCTCCTTCAACTAAAGCAGTGCCATGTACTAATTCCTTCTGGCAGTTTCTGTATTACAAAGGTTTCTTTTAAGATCATATTTCCTTTTCAAGCAGTGATTTAAACAATTACTTAAAATCCTGAAGCTAATTCAAATATTTAATTTTCATCTAGTGTCAGTGAAAGATAGCAGAGCTCAGCAGGTACTCCACATGAACAAATTGAGATTTGGATTACAAACACTTGTATGTTCTCCAGATAGCCATAGGTACAGTCCATACTGTAATGTAAAAGCTAGAGGAACATTCCCCCTGAGATCCATTTTGTCCTTGCTCTTTTCCCAAGGCTGCCAATAGAGCTAGTGGTTACATGCAATGCACACACTTGACTCCACTGAGCTGAATCCCACCCCGTGGCATGCAGCAGACACTTAAAACCAATCTGTGCTCACTGCTGGGGTAGCACAGAGCTGAAATACTCACCTACAGGTTAAGAAGTAAGTATTACATTTCCAGTCCTGCAAAGCCATCCAATTACTCACCATGTAATTACTTGGTAGTCAGTAAATAAAGTTCACATGATCAGAAAAATACTGCTTTGTTAGGGAAAGAGGAATGGGGTAGATAGAAAATTAGGGGGTTCTTTTCCAGTAGAGAAAAATATTAGTTTCAAAGTTGTATCCATATTTCTTGTCAAGTTCAGGGATGTTCTTCCGGACCCATTTCTAGTTTTAAACTGCTGGATGACTTAGCATCTAAAAAAAGCCTCACATTTGGGCAGTGTGTCTCAAGTCCTTTTAAACTAATTCAGCCTGCAGCTTCCAGAAACTAGGCCACATAGGATTTTCTACAAGCTCTGTTAGTAACTGGCAGTGTGTAAGGGAATAGAAGTATTATACAAAATCCCAGTAATGCCCAAAACCTGCCTGCCAGCTTTAGTAATTTAAATTTAAAAATAAAATATAAAAAATGAATTACTCAAGTCTAGCAAACCTGCTGGCAATCCAAAGCTGGAAAGGACCCAAATTTACCTTCTGCCCTGTGTTTAAAGCCAGTATTTGAGGACAAGTGAAATAATACTATTAAATAGCACACTGGTATTTGACGAACTTTAGTTCTATTGCCCCCACTAGATACAGTGCAGGAAAGTCCAATGACTGCCACTATAAAAGATGCAAATGATTTAGTAGACACACAGGAAAACCACGTGAGATTTTTAGCTTTGAAATATAATGATGTATGACTGCTTCCTACATGACAGAGGGAGAAGTGATGCCACCTTCATTCAGGGTCAGGTAGGTTCAGGGATCTGAAAAACTAGTTTAGGTTCAGACAGCTATAAGGATATGCTGAAATATTGTTTTAACAGAGGGGGTGATAGAATGGTTTTGTAAGAATTTGTTTTCAGGAAATCCTACCTATTTACATGAGAATGTACTCACAGTGATATGCTAAAGAAAGAGGACTGGTCTCCTGAGTTTGCATTCAGAGCAGGTACATAGGCCCTGCAGACCACATCCCTGCCTCAGCTGGTTTTCTCCCCAGCCCCCTTTCTGCTACTGCAGTGAGAAAAACTTTAAAAGGCAATAGAAAAGAGGGGAAAAAACACCAAGGGTGTAGGCAGATTCTTTAAATAGATTTTACTGATGGAACCTACAGATACATAGTTACTTATCTGGTGTATTTCTAATCTAATGTTGAGTGTCTTAAAGAGCTAAGATTATACAACTATATTGCAACTCATCTGAACACATTTTAATTGCAGAATTTTTCATATAATGTCCCTTTTCAGTTTTCCTTTGCTTATATTTATCCTGCCTACCATCTTAAATATTTCCTTTCCCCTTTTCCCTCTCTCCTTGGTATTTATATCACACAGTTTTTCAGACTGTTATATCTTTCCACATCAGCATTCCTAAACTAAACCAGATTTAGAATCTTCTTTCATAAATGAAACCAAACACAACAAGACAAATACACCTCTTAAAGGTGGGTCTTTTCTCACAGCTGTACTTGAGTTGTAAAACCCACAGCCTAGGACTTCCCAAATCAGGTGGAATAACTGTGATGAATTCTCAGCTGTGCATTTCCTACTTTGTTTCTCTCATGAAAATATACATTAATAAACTGATGCTGAGACTCTACAAATGGCAGATCAGAGTTTGGCCAGTTAAAGGCAGAAGCCTCAATTTGAACACACAAATCTGAACACATTTTTACCCTCTGATTTCTTTTACTCCTCTTGGGCAATAGAGAAATACTTTTCTATTACAGAAAAACACTTCTCTGTTAGAGATGTGTAGTACAATAAAAATTTGCTGCTCTGCAAATCTGCAGCTCTTCCTATAAGGGGAAGGCGGGAGTGTCTTTGCACGTTCTAGCCTGCTATAGCATATTTATCACATAGACTCTTGGGGTTAAGAAGCTGGCATATCTCAAACGTATCCTAGTTGTCTGAGTATCACAGTAGTGGAAAGAGGTATCCAGTGCTCCAGGCTTCTGTACTACAATTAGTTACAAACTATGCACAGAGACCAATTGCTTTGGCCCAGAGCTATTTGACTCCTCAGGCTAAACAACCACCTAAAAGCACCTACAGAAATCAAATACACAGCTGTCTCTTTGCAGGTCTTGACTCCGGGCTGGAAAACAGCATGTCTCCACCCTTGAGTTTTCAAGGTGGTCTGTGGGAAAATAGTGTGGAGGAATAAAGGGAAGGCATGGAAATTATTTTGCAAAGCAGTACAATTCTCTAATTACTCAGGAATTAAGAGATGAGATGTAATTTAATTGCTACAAATAACTTGCTGTTTAACCTTGAAAAGGCCCTGGTGAGTGATTCTGTGCAAAGTTTTTCCTGTGAAACATTAGCTAATGCAAAGCAAGAGTCACCCAGATTTTTGAAGGCCTTTCAGGAGCATTCTAAACCCAAGAACCAGACTATGTCTCCGAGTACCCCACTTACAAATTATTATGTGAGAAGTAAAGCAGTCATTTAACTGTAGCCACATTACTGAGTCTCCTCATGTGATACTGTTTCCAAACTTAAGTACCAGCTGCAAAGAAGTCATACCCCAAACCTGAGAGCCCTTTCCCACTATCCCATTTTCCCTGCACAGCACATTACAACTCTTGCAATAACCCTGAGGGCAAAGCCAACAAGTCTGTGATACCCCAGGCTCTGACCATCACAGCTTTAAGCAGAATTCTGAGGGCAATCTGAAAAGTAGGAATGATAAGTGACTGTCATCTTTGTTGTGGGATATTTGAGGCTCTTTATGCTTGAATGCCAAATGTTCTAAGACTGTTATTTTAGCTCCCTGTACAGTACAGAAGGGATCATCAACACTGAAAGTAGCAAAATACTAGAGCCAGAGGCTAGAAAAAAAATCTCCTAGTACAGATTGCAATAGAAATATGCTAAGGGGCATACATATAAAGAAAGGTAAAAGTTCCTACCCTCTTTAAATTTCTTGGTCTCAGGCAGTGTGTGACTTTTCTGGAAATGATCTGGTATAAGCAATATGCTTTTTCTGATTTTGAAAGAAACCATAAGCCTAAAAGATATTTACTACTGCCCCTTCCCCCTAAATGATAGGCCAAACCTTTCCTAAGAGCACATACCTCACACTGTGTCCAGAACCTTTACATAAGAAGATATATATAAAACAAAAATCCCAAACAACTCTTCTATATGCCTCCACAGAGGCAGCTCCACAGCCAAAACCTCAACTAAACCATAATGGAAACACTACCACATGAATCAGAGTCCTTTTATGCCTGCTGTGTCAGGGGCAGTGGAAATTTGCACCTGCTTCAGCTTTAACTTAGCAATTAGTAATTACTTGGTATATTAAGGGAGGCAGGAGAGTTTTCTCTCAAATAAGGCTATTATTAAACAAGAGAAAAAATGAGCACTGAGTGAACTGAGCATGTTATTTCCATGCTCACAATGTGCCAAACAGACTAGGTTAGGTTTATAGAGTTTTAGGGTTTTGATTTACAAAGATTTGTTAGCGTCTTCCATTTTCAACTTTGCTAATGATGTTGATGTTTTGCTCTGCGAACCCACATTATTTCAAAATTTTTCTTCTCTCCTGAAAAATCATAATTGGCCCAGCCACCAGCAATATTCAATGATCAGGTCTTTTTCCTGCTTAAATACACAGTTGACTAGCAACAAGAAGTGTGTGTGCCTCCTCAAGGAACTGCACAGCTTTGTCCAGTCTAACAAAAATAATCCTATAGCACTAGCACCTGAGGATGTCTCATTTGTTCAAAGTAATTCATGCACATGTCTTTCTACTCACCAAAACCAGCTGAAGACGGTCAGATCAGGTCCTGGTTACTACAGACAAGTACTTTTTATTGGCTAGGTGTAAGCTTCACCTTATCTCTTCAGTAAAAAAATAAAGCAAAAACCAAAAAACAAACCAACAACACTTTTCTACCCTGAACAAGGCATTCAGTTGCCATGGAGACAGTTCAAACACACGGGGCATTCACTGAAAGACAACCACACAGGAAAGGATGGATTTAACATGTCTGATGAGATTTCCACATTTTCTGGGCTGCAGATTAGGAGAAACTCAAGATAGCTCTGGCAGTACATAATCCAGGAAAGGGACACAGAGCCTGTTGCCATTCAAAGACAAGCATGCTGAATTTTCTTTAATGCCTGTCACCTGAAGTCCAGGTTCTTCCTATATGATTTACCAATATTTTTGATTGTGGCTTAGAGTCTGTTTGATGGAGCAATAAGCAAAGCTCTCAAATTTTGCATACTCAGAAACCCCCCAAAACTCCAATGGCAGAATCTCACTCCCATTTACTTCCTGTTAATAAAACTGGTGAGGCAGGCTGCTCTGGGAATCTGATCATTTTTGAATTTACCTGTATGGGAGCAGAACTCTTGAGAAAATCAGCCCTTCAACATATGAGATGTCTTTTGATGTATGGGGTTGCATGTGTGACGGTGAGGAGTAAGGGAAGGTAACATTTGAAAATGTTATGCCCAGAATTAAAAAAAAATAAAAATAAAAAAAAAAAAAGAAAATTAAAGAAAAAAGAAGCATTGTCAGGCAGTTTCACAGGAGTCAGATAAAAATAACAAAATATGTAGTCCTTACAAATAGAGGACCCACAAGGCAAACAGCAGTACTTCGGTCACTGTACGTGACCGCAGGTCCTGATAGTACTGATTGGTTTTATGCCATGGACTACATACTCACTAGGTCTTCTCTAGGTTGGCAATGCTTTCTGATGCACTATTTACCCAGGTTTGGGTCAGGATTATGCCAATTCCACTTTCTCTGACCCTTCCTCCACGTACAGCTCAGCAGTGAGCGTGACACCCAGGCAGCACTCAGCACAGCGTTATCAAAACAACACTGAGAAACAGCTTAGCAGCAGTTGTCCTCCAGCCACCTGCTACAGAAATGCAGTGAGAGCTGGCCTGTGCCCAAATGTCATGTGAAAGCCCAGTCAGGACTGAACTTGTAATAAGTAGAACTGAATTCCCAGCCTGGCAAGAGATGGTCAAATGCAAGGGACTTGTGCAAACTAATATTTTGAAAGAGAGTGGGGAAATACCACTACTCTTGTGCAAGCTTAACAGAAATTCAGCAGTGCCCAGGGTCATCGAGGCCTGCCAGGCAGCAGCTGCTTCCAGGCTTGTGTTAGAGGATCTCTAGTGAAATACCAATTCAAAGAGCACTGCTCTAACTTTTGGGCCATTGATCATATGACTTCCTGCAGCTGCCCAGTTTTGTTGGAAAGAAAAACCAAAGTCCCAGAAAAATGCCCACAGATCTGAACGCTGCTTAAACAACAAGGACGACATGTGCCTGTTGCGTGAAAGGCAGAGATCCTGAAGGGCATAAATGCACAATGAATTGTCCAGGAATAGTGGCAGACCTGGAAGAATTAGTACTGAAAGAGAAAGTATCGAATGTTGCAAGAAACAGATTAAATAACAAAGTCACCCAAAGGAGCATGCTTCACTTGCTCCCCTGAGTAATATTCAAGTAGTGGTGAAAGGGAAAAAATCTCATCTTTCATGGGAATAAGGCAGAAAAACTGAATATTTATTGTAAATGTCAACAGTATCAACCAACACCCTACAAGTAACTTCCAGAGCATAAGATATTCAGTGAGTATTTGCTATACAGTATTCTGTCTGAATTACCATTTTCCTCCAAAAACTTACAGTGGCAACTTTAACACATCTGGGATTTTCTTACTTTAAACAGAGGATAGGCTAGCACAAAGTGCCTGCTTGTTTGTATCCCAAACAAAATTTGGATGAGCAAAACCTGGATGATATTTGCAAATGGCTCCTGGATTTGCAAAACACAAAGACAGAATATTGACTATTGATTTTCATACCTGAGATTTTAAAAGTCCTACGACTGCTCTAAACCTTATTTATACATAAGTGATATTTTAAATAGATTTTGGACTAGGCAGTGTGGTCTAAGGTTTAAAGCAAAGGGCTGAGAAACAGAAAACTTAGGAGAATTGGGCTGGATGACAGCCTGGATAAATGTATGTGGTTTGTTTGCATGATTTTCAGTTAGTAACAAGGGAGATTGGGTGTCTCAGAAAATTCAGAAAAGGGAAATAAAGCTTTATCCTGTCAGTTAGAAAAAAAAAACCAGAAACTTTCATATGAAGGTAACAGAACTTGTAAACAGTATTTTAAAGCAGTCAAGTGTTACCACTTAAAATGGGAATGGAGAAAGCCCTAGAAAATGTACTGTGAGGGACAATCCGGTGTCAGTTTGCAACAGGACATCTAGAGGGGTTGGACCTGTAACTGCAGAAGTGTTAGGACAACATGAAGAAGAACCAACCAGTGGTCAGCTGAGTGTTCTTATCCTCTCACTGATACCAACCAATGAATCAGAAAAAAATGAACAAAATACTTTTAATGTATTGCAGAAACAGTCAAAACCATTCTTTAGCTGTTTTCCCAAACCTGCTCTTCCACGTGAGATAGGACCTAAAGACATATGAGATCTAATATGTCTTGTAATTATTATCCTACCTAGGGCAAGTTCAGCTGTTGTTTCATGTGTGTCTGTATGGTCAAAGGTCTGATCTTTTGAAGAAAACTTGAAGAGCTGCCCAAGAAGTCAATTTGAAGGCAATTACATTTTGCTTTTTAAGGATTCACTCCAAGGACTTATTAATAAGTCTGCAGGAATAAGACATCCAACAACTTGAGCTGAAGAAAGGGCTAATTTGGTATATATTCTACTCTTCCACTTCTGATTCCAAGGCTAGCTCTCTTCTTTGATCTTCTCTGACACACACCCCTTTCTTATACTGCAGAACAACACAAGTTCCAAGGGTCTGTAGTCAAGAACAAAGCAAGAGAAGTTCTGACAAGTGCTGCAGGTAGAGCACATCTGTTTTCTGATTTTTAGTTACCTTTTTTCTAAATATTAGTCCTGTGCTTACAGTTTTGTAATATCTTCCCAGGTAAAAAAAAAAATCCAAAAACACTCTCCCTCGCCAAATAAACAGAGAAAGGAAAGCCAACTGAAAGTGTACCAGTTTGCATGATTATGTTAAGCATGTAATAGTGAACCAGTCTTCAGTTATACTTCTTATTTTCCTTGAGTTTGGATTATCAGACACTTACCTGGCTTTATTTACAACCTTAGGAATAAGGACATCAAGAAGTTAATGCTCCTTGCTTGAGAAAATTTTGAGTTTAGTCAATAATCATAATGTTATACCATGGCAAGCCCTTTTTACTTGAGAAATACAAAGGTCAATCACACAGCTTCACTATATGGAAAATATTATTTGGTCTACCTAACATATGCAGAAACTATTCTAGTATTATAGCACTGAGAAAACCATCTGCCAGACAGCCTTTAATCTGGGGTTCCTCATGGTTGAAAACTACACAGACAGGGCTTGGTCTTACAGGTAAGAGCACTAGCTCCAGAGTCAAACTGGTGCCAGATGCTTAGCTTAAATCTGATTCACCAAGTGCCTAAGTTCCAGGCGTCTTCACATGGTGAATTGAAGCCCTTAAATTAAATATAAAAGTTGTTTAGAGGTTCAGCCAAACTTTTTTGCAGCAAACCTTAACAATAAAAATAATTCAGTTGTTTGCATCACACTGAAATTCAACTGTTTAAAGCCAGCTTACTAACCAGACTTGTGAGTGCTATTGGTTAATCATTAAAATATTGTTGCTTAAGTCTTATTGCTTAAACTTAAGACTTTCTTTGGATATACCTTTATCATTATGAGAGGGGAATGTCAGATGAGTTTCTTCTGAAAAATTATCTTTTACAGTTTAACCATTTTAACTTTCAGGTCACGTATGCGTGCAGGAATGGGGGTGTGGTGGTCCTGGGAGCTCATCTGTCCCTTTGTTCAACAGCCCTGGAAACTCCCGGTGTTTGAGACCCGTCTTCCTTCCCATCCAACCCACTGAATAAGGAACAATGTTTTATGTGGACTAGGAAATCTGATGTCTTTGGATCCTTGATTAGAATATCTTATTAATACTTAGTTTGGTGTGGCCAAGGGAAGCAGAGGAACAGCTAGGACATGGCATCTTGACACTGCTCTAGAAGAAGAAAGTGAAGCAAGTTATTCACATATTTCTGCAAGAAATATTTACATGTGGCATTCTGGACAGAAAATACAATATCCATACTGCAGCCCACATGTGTCTGTTTTATGTATGTGCTCCAACAAGCACAATTGCAGGTACAGCCAGAACATGCTATTTAGAGGATGCAGACCCTGTATGCACTGTGCGTGTTGGCATGTCCCTAGAAACACATGCACAGACTTTCACATTAAACAGACTACCTGTGAGGCAGCCATGCAGAATAAGATGGATTTGAACTGGATGTTCACTCAATGCGTTTCCACTTCACATTACCTCTGTAAGATACATTTAAGCCAGTGGATTCACTAACATGAACATTAGAAGTACACAGGCATATACAGTGAGTCAAGTAATTTATCAAATCATGGAAATAATATTCAGATTAGCTGAAGTTGATTTGTCTGTGATCAAACTCTTTAACTCTTCAGTCCCACCATTTATAATGGGATTTGCTCATATTGTTTAAGATCTACTCAGGGTGGCATAGACTATTGTATTAAATACAGCTCTAAGTTTCCTTGATCTAATGTCAAGATTCCAGTGCATATTAATAATCAATATTAGAATAAGAAGACACAGAAGAGGTATATTTTCCTTTACAATTTATTGTAATACAATAAAAACAAATCTAGAAAGCACATTTTATGGAGCACCATATTGTAACAAAGTTTTGCTGGCTCTCCTGCAAAGTGTATTTTTGACATTTAAACAACGACACACACATAGTCAGTACACACAGGCACCTACATCCCAGTGATCTTACTAGCAGCCCCAAAGAGACTCCTCTTTCAAATACAGAAACACTAAGGTGCACAGAAGAATGCCAATGTGAGGGCATCTGAACACCAACTGAGTTAATTACTCTTTTGTTAGTGATCTTCATAAGCACACAAGCATTCATTGTCTCACCCCAGTCTCTCTTCTCTAAAGCCTCCAAACTGGGCACAAAGGTCACTGAATATGGATCCAGCATAGACTGGTGTAGAGTTGAACAAAACTGGCCAATATTCCCTACCCAATACCACTTATTGCTTTGGTTATAGCACTGAATGAAAGTCTTTAAAACTCTTAAACCTACACTCCATACCACAAAAAAAGCCACTTTCACACATACAGAAACCTACACTCCACATCACAGAAAAGCCACTTTCCCCACACACACCTGAACACATAGCACTGATAGCTTTTTGAGAAGCTTTATGGGCTTCCCCACCAAGATCACCTTCATAAAAATGATTGCTATTTTTTTTTTCTTTTCAAAGTGTTCAGACAGTTGTTCAACAATATATTTTATAACATATTTCTTTCTTTTTAATAGCGCATGTTTTCCTGCTGGCTTAAATTTATGTCATTGTCTACACAAGCAAGAGCAAAATGTTATCATTTTCATCTGTACAAAATGTTTTACATTCATTTTATACAGTGTTAAATAATGATGCTAAGCATGGAACAGTGTAGGATAATAGCACACAATAGCTTTTTACCTTGCTCAAAATGCAAAAGTACTGGAAGTTTCCCATACTAATGCTGAGACACAGTATTGGAGTTTCTATTACAGTGGCCTTCCAGAATGCTTTCAGGCAGCTATTTTGTGAGCTATTGCTCAATATGCATGTCATACTGAAGCACCTCGAGTAATATGATTTTAGTGCCCTGAAAAGTGAGAATAACAGACAAAAGCAAATCCAGCCTCACAACAGACTAGGACAAGAGTTAAGTACAATGCTAGCAAGATAGCAAAATTTCTGCCTGAACTCAAACCAACCCACTGTTACTTGGGGTATGTGACATATGGCTATTTCTATCATTAACTGAGGACGGTGCATGAAGTTTAATTTAAAACCTTTTCTATAAAATATTCTGATTTGTCAACCAAAAAAAAACAAAAATGAAGGGCTTTTATTTCTATTAGCCACTTACTAAAGATATTTTATAAAAACCCATTTCTCTTTGAAATACTTTTCCTGCTTTTGACCATAAATTTTCTGGAGAAATTTAAGGATTTGCAGAATATATTTCTGCTTGATAATCAGTTGGAATGAATTATCTTTACGTTTTGGGCAGGATAAGGCATTCATTTTGCCAAGAAAGAAATGAAGTTCTTGTGTATTTTTTCTTGTGGAAAATCACTGTGGACTTCCCATTTGCAGAAGCAAATTTTATAATTCCTTTATCCTATGTGATGAACAGACAACTATGAATAACACAAAAAAAATGGAAATTCAAAAAAGAGAAAATGGACTTTAAAAATACTTTAGATATGCAAAGGGATATTAGCTAACTGAATTACTAACTCGGCTCACTCCTCTGAGCTAACGGTATGTTTCAACAGCTGTGCTAAACATTTGGCTAGCATTTTCCAGACAAACAGTTCAAACTTCAACTGTGTGATGGGGAAAAAAAAGGATGAAAAAGACTTACTAGTTTAAGTTTTACAAAAACTATGGAGTTGCTATGGATTGCTACAGATTAGTAAGGTTTGAGGTGAATAGGATATAATAAGAAAAATATATTGTGCTGGGTGTATGAAAGCATATTTTCACCTGGAGTAGCATCTAGATCTTTACTCACCTGAGTAAAAAGACAGTGTAGTAAAACCAGAAGGGATTCAGAGACAGGCAAAGAATACAGACCTGCATAAGGATGTGAATTATTGTTTGGCTTAAGAAGCAAAAAAAAATATGTAGTTGTCCATATTGAACATATAATCGCTGGCCTACAGGAGAAAAATTGAGATCACTCCTATTTATACTGGTTTAGCATATAAGAGCAAGAGCTGAGAGTGACATTGGAGAGCAGTCAATTTAAATCTGAAAAAAAATCTGGTTTTATTTGGTTTTCTTTGTTCTTAAATATAGTGGGTTTTTATTTTGGCATTCTCCACCTCAATTTAGATCTCAAAACTTAGGATCAGTCTCTCATAGGGATGGTGAGACACCAACAATGACATTAGACAGGACAAAAGAAAAGGGGATGAAGCTAACGAAAAATCCAGAAGGAATTACTGCACCTTCCTCTGAAGCATCTGATACAGTCAGAGGTAGGACACTGGATTAAATAAAGCATGTGTTTAACTATGTTACTGTTTCTCTGATATTAGGTTTAAAAATTTCAGCTGTACAGTCCAGTTACTCATGCAGCTGTACAATAATCTTCCATATTGAACACGTTACAGCAACATTAATGAATGGGAGGACAGAATAATTGTTATTATTGGTCTTGGACACCACTGTGGTGCATGCGTATGTATACACATACATAAAAATTTATGAGATATATTTATGCATACATAAATGCATACATCCATATACCCATGCATACAGACACGTGCCTTCTGGGAAGTGGGGCTCACCAGAAGGTCTGAAGACTGTTCTTTACACCTTTCTCTGATACACATTACCAACTGTGGAAGTATGTGTGTATGTTTAACTGTGTGTTGAGGAAAACATGAACAGGAAGGGAAGCATGAATGTGAATATGGGAGAAATCACTGTCATTTGAGTTCTGCACTTGAAAACACATTTCCGAATGTACATTGGCTGAGTTGACCAACAGCCAAAAAAGAAGAAATACACAATATTAAAAGGAAACTGTGAGAATGAAAATATTTATGTATGTATTTTCTGTTCTTCCCTATGCTAGTATTAATATATCACATTCCTGACAACTGGCAGGATAAGAAATTAGAAGAACTAATTTGATTTTTGCTACTTAATCCTGTTTATCTGTTTCATGTTTCCACCCAAATTGAGAGAAAAATTGGATAGTCCATCTCCTTATAGGTTTTCATTTATCAGCTCTAATGGGTTAGCACATTGCAAACTTGCCTTTTCACCAGGATTGAGTAAATCATTTTACTTTTAGAAATACCTAAACTTAATGCATACTTTCAGTTGACAGTATCTCTTTAAACATAATTAATAATTCCTCAGAGCCATTTGTACAAAATTCTGCCATCTTTTACACTTATTCACATGAATTCACACTATTTGTCCTCCCTGTATCTCTGGGAAGGCTTTTGAGAGCATGAGTGAAACAAACCCATCTAATAGCAGAACTGCAGCTAATCAATTCTAAAGCTGCAAACAACTGAACTTCCAAACAATCTAATTTAGCTATAAACTAGTTGTAGGTAACTAAGATAGCAAAAATCAGTGTGACTACAATTAACAGGATAAAAGAGAGTATAGGTTTCCATTTCAATGAGGTAAAGTTGTGCATAAGTTCCCCCTTCCCTAAAATACATCTGTAAAGTCATTACCTCAAATAAAAATAAAAGAGAGAAATAAGTTATTTTTTTTTTAAGATAAAAATGAAATTACATTTAAGCCTATTGGTAGACAGGAGGTCGAGGTGAGTAAAGAAACAAAGAGAACCAGAGAATATTAATAAATGTGTGTTGTCAGCTCTGAGAACTGAGGGTTGGTTGGCATTAGCTGAGCTTTGTCTTGTGATGCATGATTTAGGTGGTTCTCACAGTTCTGTAACAAATAGTCCAGCGCTTTTAGTTTTCAAATTGTAATGGGCTTGTTTGATGACCTTTGTCTTTTTGGTCCAACTCCGTAGATTTTAACATCTTTCTCAACAGGCACAGGCTTGTATACTGAGTACAAACACATAGATAGAATGACATAATTAATATGATATGCAGATGTGTCCATAGAGAGTACAAATATCAGCATACAATGTTTCATCTTGATCTCAGCAGACAATCTGCCTGCAGGATGCACTGTATGGTGGTTCTTGTAGCCTCTGAACAATAAAATCTCTACCGAGAGAGACACACTCCGCTGCATTTCTATGCAAAGTAATTTCAAGCCCCCTGGCTCTTCCCAGGTCACTTGCAGGAGGGTAAAGAAAAGTTTCCGGTGAAATGCACAGCATTGCCTTTCAATGGATTGCCTTCCCAGCAGCAACACCTCTGGCTCACCCTAGAGCCGATGCTTCGTAAGACAGGTTACTGCAAGACAGGTCTTTTATCTCCACTCACAAGCAGCACCTTTTTGCAGACGCCTCTTTAACTCTTCTGTCCTGTAGCGGGCGCAGGAGTGGGATTTTTTTTTTCCATACAATAATGTTTCTGTGTAGTTAGGTTATCGTTTTATTTTATTTTGCTAGTTAACATGCATTTGACCTTGTTATCAAATGTGTTCTCCTGCAATCTTCTGAAAGGCCTTATTCAAACCAGCATATGTTTTCTTCCCTTTTACATCATCTTAAAGGGACACATCTGTTGACACAACTTCTGCAGAGAGTGGATTTCATCTTTTGCTGAAGTTTTGTTCCAGCCAAAGCCGAACCTCCTGCAGATTGTAGAAAAAGGGGCCTTTGCCTCCCAGGTAGGCAATTTTTTGTCTCTGCACAATGCATACTCTCTCGAATGAAACCCCATAGGCCACATTGGCATTATTGTCCATGCAGTCAGCCACCACTTGGCACTGCGGCGGCAAGGAAAAGTGCTCTAGGAGCTGATGAGCAGCTGCACATCGGTCTTCCTGGTTCCTGTGCTTCTTAACTTCAAATGAAGAGGAAGAGATGCCAGGGGCAGCCCAGCCATCTGATGGATGAGCCTCATCGATGTAGACCAACAGAAAGTCAGCCACACCAGAGAACTCCTCCACCAGCTTGCTGAAGGCTGACAGCTGGCTTGTGAATGGTGGTCAGGTAGCTGAACCAAAGTTGACCACAAGTGGCCTCTCAGAGTTGGCAAAATCCAGAAGGTGGCATTTGGCTCCACACTTGCTACCAACACTCTTCCAGCTGCTACTGCTGCCATCACTGTCCTTGGCTATGTGGATTACACTGGAGTTTGGGGCTTCTCCTCCCAACTTCACCTGATGGCAAAACAAATTAAAACATAGCAAATTAGTATAACTTGCTTGTCCAGTATCCTTATGACCACTTTCTTTAAATAAATAGTCACCTGCTCAAAGAGTACACCTAACTTCAAGCATGGACACTAGCACTGAGATATTTCAAATCAGCAAAAGCAGAAGCTACAAAAAGCTCATTTACTCCATCTCCACTCACAGTACAGGGAAATGTGGCATTCCTGACAGGTATACTACTTCTTTATTGTTAAAAAATTTGATCTGAATCTGTCTTTCCTGTTCACTACACACATAGTACTGTCCACCTTTATGCATTTGTAGATTCTTGTTTGCTTTCAGATAGACTACCTCCAATTTATTCTAACTTTTCTCTGTGGGACAAATTGTCTAGACATGACTTTTTTTCACTGCTGTCCTCTGAATTCTCTTCACTTGGTTCATGTCTTCCTTGAAGAACAGTGTTCAAAACTTCAAAAGAGTTTTTAGTAATTCTCAGAATAATCAAACAATTACTTCATGTTTCTCACAGGCTACACGTTTTATACATCTCAGATGTTTGCTTTTTACAAAATATCATTACTCTTTTGGAAAAACTGTAGACTGATGATTAGGAGCTTGATAGTGAGAACTGTTTATGGTGCCTAGGTCCCTTTTTCTAGGCCCCTTTTCTGCCTTTCTGTTTGCTCCCCAGCATGGATTTGGGTACCTTATCTGTCCAGGCTGAATTTGGTGGTTTGCACATGGCTCTGTTGAACTGCATTCTACCTTTCAAGCTATTCTTCTGATTCATTAAAAATCAGTCTGCATTGTATTCCTGATCTTCACAACACGTGCAGTGCCTCCCAATTTTGAGAGGTTTACAGATTTCACATATATATTCTCTTCCATCCTGCAGTCAAAGAATAAAAATAATCAAGAGTACCAAATATAAGAGATCTCTGCAAATGCCCACTCAGTATATTATTCTGTTTCGACAGTGGACTATCCACGACTGTGATCTCCAAAGGGTTTTCTAACCATTTTGCAGTAATCTCATCAGGAGTTGAATGACATGTTTCCTTCTACTGAAATATTTCTCTACAAGATGACTGGAGGGAGAGCAGCAGAAAAAGGGGAAAATTTATATGCTGGTTGAAGTAAGATGAAGTGAAAATTAACTGTTCCCAGTTCTAGCCCCATATGTAACTCAGGCCAAACAGGCAATTGCAGAAAAGTCATTTTGCCTGACCTATTTCCCTGCCTATAGAAAAAAGACAATATAATAAGCACCTCACAGAAGACACTGCCAGAATGAGGTGGAGCCTGCAGAGGGCTCCAAGATCTTTAGCTGATAACTGCTATAGAACCACAAAATACTGTAAGACAAATAGTTTTTAATAAGCTCTGCTACAGCAATTCCTACATATCTGTCTTTATCATCATGCTCTAGTACAGTGATGCAATTATCCTTTTGCATTTCCCTCTTCTTTCTGTCTCTGTCTCCTGTATTTTATTATGCTTAGAAGTGTTGTTTTGAAGGAAACATATTAAGGCCAAATTTTGAAATCTTTCATATTTTATTTATTTATTTCTGAAGCTACACTCCAATTGAAGTCAATAGAATTCAACATTGAATAAGAACTGTGTGAAAACTGAATAAACAACTGATTTTTTGTGTACTTCTATTCTACATTACATTATAGCGTATCCTGGTGAGTCAGATACAGTAAAAAGCTGAGTTAAAGTCTGAATGCTTTAATGATGTGATTGCTGCTGTGCATAGATCCAGAGGCAAATATGTTGTAGATGCTGGATCCTGGATATCCTCCCTAAGAAACCTGACTACCTGAACAAATCTACAGTTATTCATGCACTATTACTCAGCATTATTTCACCAAAACAGAGACAAAAGCAAGAGTCTTACCAAAGCAAAGTTTGTAAGACACTGCTGTTAAAGCTGCTAGATTTCACAGCTACATGAGATGGCCTCACAGCATGCTAGCGCACGATATAAACTTCATTTTGACTCTTTTCTGTGGGGTAAATTGGGACACAACTGTGCCTCCATTCTCACTCAGAGATCAGAAAGGAAGAGAGCAACAGAAAAAAACACTGTTCAAGACCTGCAAACCTCTCTAGGCCAAGCACATGGCAATCATGCAGGGCAAGTGCAGCTGTGGATGCATCGCAGGCAAGAGAATTAAGTGATGTTCCAAGAAACCACATCTGCTTGTGGTATCCCTCTCTGTAAAATCTGCTAGAGCCCAAGTAACAGTTAAAAACCCCCTTAAGCTCATTCGCTTTTGAAAGCAAGTGAGGTTTGAAATAGCTGAGTTTAGGACCTGCTGTGTGAGCGTGTTGTCCGTTGAACTCAAGGAAGGAAAAAAGTTGTATCCCAATTTTTTGAGAAGAAAGGACCTATGTGGAGAGAGGCAAGCTCAGAGACTCAAGCTGTAGCATTTAAGAAGTGGCATTATGCATCTTGCAGCATTTAAGTGCTGCTACAGGCCACCTACACCTTAGCATGTATTAGGTACTCTTCTGTGCAGCTGTTGAAAACCTCATTTCTCTCTGCCATTCTATGCAATAAGATAGGCAAGGCAAGAGTAAGGTAAAGGGGCAGACTTGAGCAAAGAAATAACACAGGTCAAGATCATGTCTCAGCCACATAATCATCCTGAAGGATGCACTCAATTCATAAGACAGCTACACAACTCAGCATTTTGTGATAAGTTGGTAACCACCAAAAAAGGCACATCTCAAGAAACACATCTTCACATCTGCAAAAGTACCAGACACTTCTATAACTAGAGAGTACCTACCTGTTCTTGCAGTACCAAGCAAGTGTTTTTTCAGAGCTAGCTTGCCCAAAATGTGCCTTTTGTGAAAGCCTGACATGTAAATATCTATACTGCACAACCCACACCACCCCATCCCTCACCTGGATGAATAATGAACCTCAGTATTTAGAAGTGTGCACTCATCCAGTCAAAGAAAAGAAGTAACAACATGTCATTTATCTCATAAATCACAATTAAGCAACATACTTTGTATTTCTAATATTTTCTGGCACTCTTCAGAGCAGAAGATATATAAAGGTAGAAAGGATAGGAGCGACTAAAACTGAGCAGTGAACAGAGCTGCTCAGGGAACAAGAAATATCTGAGCAGCTGTTTTCCCTTACTCTTCTGGTTTTCTTTTAACAAAACTGTTATGACTGAAAATACACTAACACTCTTGAACTGAAAAAACACAGTCTGCTTCTTGATCATATTAAGCAGAGAGAGAGGCTACAGACTGTAAGATCCTCATTATCAGCTCTTCACTTAGGTCTACCAAACTTTTCATTCTTAGGTGAGTTTGCAAACCCTGAAGAAACAGATTAGCAAAACTATCCAATGCCAGCATGGGAAAGCCTGTCAAGCACTATTCAACAATGAAATCAAGGATGGCAACAAATTTCACTGTTCTCCAACAATACATGCATTCTTTCTCTTCTTGCTGACTAAAAATACGGATTTAGGAAATAAAGTGCAGATATACCCCATGTCACCCTATAGCAGGTCTCTTCATTTCCCAGAGCCGTGGAGCAAGTCTCATGGCCGCAGGTTACCTATCAATTTAATTTTTGTGCCTAGGAATGCTCATGTTGGATTTTTTTGCCTTAATGAGACTTCCTTGCCAAGCAGGCATTCACAAGGCATTTTCTGCTCTTGTAGAGGAGTAATTAGGTCGGTGCCTTGTTCCATGCCATTGTCAGGCACTCCAAAAAGCAGTCCTGCCCAGTCATTAATGCTTAGACATAAGCAGAAGCATCTCCACTAATTGGTCTTGATGAAACACTGACGTTCCCAATGGGACTCTTTATTTCACCAGGCTCAGAACCTGATTGACACAGGATGACAGTATCATCCTTGCTGATCATCTACATTCTAGGCCTTGGCTCTCTTCTTCGTTGTCATTTATTGAAAGAAAAATAGCTCTTGGAAAAGAAAATCAATGCAATGAGAAAACAAACAAAAACCTCTATGTATTCAGCCAAACCGCTTTTGAAATCTTACACAAAGGCAGGCAAAATATAAAAATTCTGAGAAACAAACAAGCAGAATTTCCCTCACTTGCGAACCAGCATTTCTATGATCACATACTTATGTGCTTGAATATTTGGGCATTCAGTGCCAGATTTCTGGAAGAAGTGGAAACCAGGCAGGAAGAAGGCACCCACTCCCAGGCACCCTGCATGGAACACATAAGGTAGGCCAACCAACTCTGACAGCCAGCCTGGCCATTGACAAAAGCAAGAACCAGCCTGCCACTAAAGTAGTGATTTGCATCATTTGTGTGAATTTAGTGTTTGCTCAACAGCCTTGGTACTGCATTTCCTTCTCCAAGCCTACACACAGAGTAAACAGGGAATAAGGTTGCTGAGCTTTAGCACAAAGACTGCAAAATGAAGGAGACTTAGGAGCAGGAAAGAAGGCCCTATTTATAAACTATAGGCTAGAAACAACACATACTGCTAACTTTGCTGTACATTCTCCATGAGGACTGGAAAAGTCCCATGGACACAACATCACTTTATCATTCACCTTTTCTTTTTTCTCATTTTGCTTTTATTAGCTTTAGCATAATCCTTCATTGATCCTGTGCACAGAAATACGGCTTTCATTCCCTGAATGAGGGACTTTCAAAGAGTTTGGCAGATTCACTAGGCTGTGTCAAATCCCTAAAGAAAATACGTGTTGCCAGACAATTAGCAGTCTGTGATATTAGCCATTTAAATATGGACATGCTGTGCTTGGGACTGGAGTCCAGAGATTTGTAATAAACTGAATTCCTGGAGCTTTTTGCTCCTTTTCAGATTATCTGCTTTTGATATGATTTGATCCCATCCAGATAAATATAGCCTCTGAGCCTGATATTTCTCAGTGTTTCATCCAAATCATAATCAGACTCTGGCTGGAGAATGATACAAATTATTGTTTTTGTTTTCTTTATTTACATGACAGAGATTTGTAGTGGATGAAAATGACAAGAAGCCCTTGTCTGGAGTAGCATATGGGAGAGGGAGCTCTTCATGGGGAGGTGGCAACTTGCTTTAAGAGACTTGATTACTTGAATTGGAGAGCAGATACTGGAATTGACTGGAGTTCTCCCAGTCTTTTATTCAGGATCAGGTGTGTGAAGCTGAAGGAAGGAAGTGGGATACAAAATAAAAGGGCACAGTCCACATGAAAATAACTAGTCAAATGCTACTGTCTTTACTTAAAAACTGCCAGTCCCAAAATAAGCATGCATGGCAGAGCGAAAATGTAAAAGAGCCTTTTGCTTTGCACTCTGTTAAAAGAAAATGGATAATTTTAGTTCCTCTGATCAGGAAGCACACAGCAAGCTACTTAAGGGCTTATGTTTCCCTGAGGATGGGAGCATAGCCTACAACATTGTGGCCACTGGGCGCCCCTGTGGACTCTACCTACAGGTGACAGAGGTTTTCACCAGTCTCTGTTAATCAGCACCTGGTGGACATTTGAAGTTAATTTGAATTTTTTATTTTTTTTTTTTTTAACTCAGCTTTAGCACTGTATGAATGCACAGTGGGCATTTTGTTGCAGAGACAGATCTAGCTGAGCACAAGGATCAGGTACAATCCTTTTCATGGGTGGTACCTGTTAGAGAATTTTCTGTGTTTACCACAGCTGAATAGGGCTTTCACAAGGGTTTAACGAAAAGGAAAGTCCTTTCAGTCAGTTTTTCACATATAGGGGTGAAACTGGAAGACTGCAAAGAGTCAGTGTCGAAGTGGAGTTAGATCCACAAAATGAAGCCAGTAGAATGAGACCCTATTGGGGATAGGAGTCATAACGTTCCTTTTCCAGCCCTTTGTCTGTCTTGAGTCTTTCAACTGTAAACTCCATGGAACTAACTGTCTGCTCCTTGTTTACAATACTGCCTAGTACAATGGGTCCCTGCTCTAGGTTGTTCCTTAGACACTACTATAACAAACATGATTATATATTAATAATAATGACAATATTTTAAAATAATGACAATGACAAGCTCAAATCCTGTTGAATTTATGTTCCAAACACAGCAGGAAACGTTTTAATTATGGTTTTGTTTTGTTTTTCTCACTTCTTTCAAGATTGTTTTCATTTGCAAATGTCAATGAAAACAATTCTGCTAAAGCTCAACTTTTTAAAACCGATAAAAGATTTTTAATAACACACAATATCTAGTTCTAAACCCTGAAACGATACCACATGCTCTTTCATAAATTCTCTTTATCACTGTCAGATGCAGAGAGACACTTCCTTACCTCAACAGACAAATTCAATACAAATAATTATAGAGGTTATGTCTTTGTTTCAACCCTTAAAGGATTTTCACAAAAAGCAAAAAGACAGCCAAACAGGGGGTAAGAATCATGCCATTATATTACTTGCATGTCTAGCTTTGCGATAGTGCTGTGTAGCATGCTCTTACCATGACAGTTTTTGGACTGTCCTACTTCACATACTGATTTATTTTATGAATAAATTATGTCCCTATCAGGCAGGCATAAGTAACCAGAGGTAAGTTAATTGTGACTCCCTGAAATCTGAGGAAAATCCCACTGGGTGTTTACTGAATCAGTTTACTTGCTGTTACATCCAGAGTTGGACCTAAGCAGAGAAGTTGGGATCCTGGGACAACCATTCTCTCTATGTTGGGTCTGTCATGCAAGAACTTGCTGCTGGCCTGTTCTAAAGACAGTAAAATGCTTTCCAAGTACATACACACATCCATCACCATCCATCACTTGAGATACTGGCATCCTTCTGAGGGCTGTAACATACGTTTACACACGTGTGTATACGTGTATACATGCTTGTTACCCCCATAGCTGCACCACAACATTCCTCAGCACTTGGTTGCTCCAAGGAGATGCCATTAAGGTCTTCCTCCTAAGGACCTTACACTGAAGTGGAGAAGATGGAAGTTTTGCTCAAGAATAACCTTACAGGTCTCCAGTGGAGGCCAGGAACAGTAGCTCCACATTACTGAAACACAGCTCTTATCTGGCTGCGGTAAAGCTCTGAGCATGAAGCCTCACCACTGGGCACTGCTAAAGGATGCAACCTTTTTTGTACCTGTTTAAAAAGCATTTTAAGATGACAATTTCTCACCTTTGGAATCTTAGCAGGTTAATTCCAGTACTAAATAGAGCATGGAACTTAGCAGGTAAAAAAAAAAAAATAATTTTAAAGTAAATACAGTGGATTTTTAAAGACTTCTCTAGCTTTTCCTCTGTATTTCTGTAAGCAATATTAAACATTGAGTACACATGCTGTGGGCTGAAACAAACACTTCACTGGCATTTGTACAGATGACCTATATAAATCATGCAGAAGACACACTAACACCCTCCCAAAAATCTCTGGGTTTTTTTTTCTGTTATCAATAGGTGTGGTTAAAGTCATATCTATCTATTTGTATACATATATATATGTGTATACATATACAGAAAAAAGAGAAGACTGACTCCTGAAAAAGCAGATTATGTATGCTTGTATGTGTGTATTTTTGCATTTATACACATATGCATATATGTATGTACATATAGAGAGAGACAGATACACACACATATATATCTGTATACATACAAACACATATGAACGTGTAAATACCTACACACACATACATACATGACTTGCTCTTCAGGAAGCAATCCACTCACTTCTGTAGATAAACAGAACACAAACATAAATTAGAAAATTTAAAATATAACAGTTGCACTCTCTCAATTATGTGAAGTTAAAGAAAATTGGCTACTAGCTCTAATTATCACTATTAAGACAATTAATCTGGTCTTAAAGACTCCTTCATTGTAATGTAAGACACACTTGCCTCTTGGAAAAGATTAGGAGGAGGATGTTCTATTAATCAGAAATCTGGTACAGTGCAGACAATGTCAACACTGAGTGTGACAGATACTGAACTAAGAGCTAAGGAAGTAAAAAGATATATATTAATCTTTGATAAAATTTACATAAGAAAATAAAAAATAAACAAAAGATAAATCATGTTGACTCTATTGGGACTGTAAAATGTGGAGAAAATAAATCATATAGAATGTTCCAATAAAAAAGAATACTGGATATATACAGTACAGCAAACTCTGCATTGCTTCCCCACTGAGGTTTTTTAAATCTTCTGTTGTTGCTAGGTAATCTTGCCTATTAAAAATCTGCAAAAAAAGTCATCTGCAATAATACAATTAAAAAAAAAAAAAAGTCAAAAAGTCATGTGAAGTAATTTGGTTGTTATTAAGATAACAAAAACATGAAGAACAAAAGCAAGTTGAAATTTGGGTAAGATATTCAAAAGGTTTTCTAGGAGAGAAAATGCATCAGAATAGCTATTTTCAAATACACTCTATTCCAAGATCATCTCTTTTACACACTAGTCTTGAAACAAAATAAATTCTAAGACAGGCTATGTGCTTTCCAGGCAGAACTCCTTTCTTGTAATAAATTTACTTTATTCCATAATCTAGTATCTAACCACTGGGTTTTTCTGGAATGGCTTCCAGTAATTTTTAATGTGAATGAAAATTTTACATCAAGTACTTTTGTGAAAGATGTTCTGGAATGTACTGGGAAAGAGTTCTGTGTAAGCAACACAAAACATGGTAGAAGCAAGCATAATTAACGCTTTAATCCAGTCTTCTATTAACTGGCAGTCTAGCTTTGGTTTATCTCAGACATCTGCAATTCTGCTGTTCTAGCTGAAAAATGATGATTATCTTACAAATACTTTTCAACGGAATGAGCTTAAGCACCTGCTTAAGTACTTTGCTAATACCTGGCTTCACCTAGCAAATTGAAGCAAGAAACCATCACAGACTGCATTTTGCCATGCACATTAGCACCCTGATTTCCTAATATTTTCATTTCCTACCCTCATTAGTTGCCTAAGATTAAGATACCACAATCAGGCGTCCTACTCAGGATTTAGAAAAAGATGATTTTAGGGAAAAGATGCTTTGTGGGACAGTCTTTAACATATTGCACTATTTCTCATGCCTTTTAAACATGCCAAAACAAGGTATATTTCAATTTTTTTCAACTCTACCAGTATAGCTTTGCAGGTAAAACTTTTCTTCTTTTCTCTTCCTTACAGAAGCAGCAGAAAAATTTTTTCTGTTGTGGAGGTGATGACTTTTCTTCTCCTAATATTGCTCCTCAATTTATTGTGTCTCCTTTACAATTTGATTTTTGCATTTATCCACTTGTCTGTGACAATCAAAGTTTTCCAATGATACTGTCTCTACAGCCCATAATTCTATTAAGAAATTCTATTCTATTAAGAATGAAGTGTTGGTCAATAAGTTTCATCTTAAGAATGAATGGAATTTTTTCCCTTTTTGGAAAAAGGTGATGTGGTTATATTGTTTATGTTTATATGCATTTTTCTTCTGAGTTCATTGAGACCCAGAACTCATTCTAGAGACCTTAAACCCTGATTGCCCTAAACAACCTAGGTTATTTAATGGTGATAAGGCAGAGCTTTTAACTACCAAAGTTCAAGGTATGAGTTTCAATGCCAAAACCAAAAATAGCATAGAGCCACCCTCCTATAGCTTCCATGGCTGAAATCAAGAGTAATGAGGAAAAGGCAAAGTATGACTTTGGACAGTGTAGAAAGGCATGTGGCAGCTTTATTTTAAATCATTTTGTGTTATTCAAGCAAAATGAGATTGAAAATATCTCACAGATAAAAGGTTCCTTACAGCTCCACACCTTCTCCAGAACCTGACCCATATACAGGTTGCAAATGTGGAAACTGGAAGCTTGGCTGTTTCAGAGCCATACTACCAACTTCCACTGGAGCTTTGACAAAGTCATGTGTCAACTATCCTACCATGCCTCATCTGTGAAAGGGGAACAAGTGTTTTCACCATGCCATTTAACAAGGCCACTGTAAAATTTACTTACTTAATGTCTGTGAAGAGACTAAAAAAAGAAACTGGGAGGGCCAGGAGAATAGTAAGCTTCATTCAGCATTACTTTACTTGAGTAGCCAGCTGGCTGATTCCTAGGGTGGCAGTAAGAGGTTGACCCATTTGGCAAAAGTATGTTACTTACACAGAAAATTAATGTCCCCATGGGCTGGATTTCAGGCTAAGCAGCTTGTATTACCTATCACAAAGCCAGCTATCACCAACACCACCAGCTCTTAACATCTCTAGGTAAAGAGCAAATACAAAAGCCATTGAAGGGGAGTGAAAGGGGACTGGGGGAAGGTAATATAAAATGAAATATTTCAAGACACAGAGCTATCATCTGGATAGATCCTCTGTGACCTCATACATCATAGGGCATGTTAAATTAGATAGTCTAAATAAGACAACACATTAACAGACTAAACACTGTTTTGGAAGCTGCAAAGCTCTGAAATTAGTACTTCTACTTACTAACTGAGTAGGCTGTGCAAGAAATTTCATCTTTTAGGGTCCACCTTCTCAATCTATAAATGGGAACTATACCTACCTTATGAGACCTGGGCAGTACCATGGGGTAATGTCTGTACAAAACTTAAAAGGAAAAAGGAAAAAAAAAAAGTACCAGTTGTATAACTGCTATTGGCTTTATTAGCTTAAATCACCAGGTAGCTGTCTCTCGGCTAGTGAAGCTCATTTTTAATCCCTGACATGCCCCTCTGTCACTGATTCATGAAGAAAAAAGGGCTGTTTCAGTTCATGCCCAATTTTACTATTACTTGGATGCTTCCTCCAATGTAAAAATTAACATATGAGCAACAGTAAATGCCAGTGTAATGACAAAGGTTCATTTCTGTCTTTTACTCTAATTGAAACAATTCTGTCTGTTACATAGATGACATCCACCTATATAGAGCTCTAACTGAAGATACAGTCTTTCTATAATCTCTGAGGATATCACATGGCAAACAATTCTAAACAACAAAATAACTGTGAAAACATCTACTTTACAGTTGTTCTTATATGAAGATCCTGAAGTACTTTATAGACATGAAAATCATTATTCTTACTGGTGGGGAAACTGAGTCATGGCTAAAATAAGCGGGATGGCTATGGCTGCACAGAGAGTTAGTGGCAGAACAGAGAGGCAGCAGCTCCTGGATCTGGTGAACCCTTAGTCCCTGACTTAAAAGTACTGCTCCTTTCAGCTTGTGTGTCTCACATCAAATAGGAGGTAGCCTTCAATGCACAGAGACATTCCTTCCCTCCTCTGTTGACAATGGGGATGTTTATGGCAGCTCACCCACCCCAGCCTGCCAGTCCCCATCGCCATGTACTCACCTGCTTGTAGGCATCCAGGAGGAAACTGTTCCAGACGCAGCGCAGCCCCTCCGAGGTCAGCATCCTCCGCCACTCACCGCGCCCAGATTTGGACCGGCTCAGAAATAGCACCATGTGCTTCAGGAGAATCACAGAGTCATAGAGAGCAAGGAAGAGGCAATTGGAGAAAAAGACAGGCAAGATCTGAAGCGTGATCAACAAATCCACACTTAGCAGACCCATCTTCCTTGCTGCTTCTTTTCAGCTGGATAGCTTCAGCTCCCTTTTTTGCTCTGTACTCTCATTTAAAAAAGTAAAGTAAAAAACATTTCTAAAGCCTTATTACCCCTCTCTCAGCTTCCCTCTTTAAAATGAACAGAGATAGTTAAATATGAGCAGGCTGGTTAAAACCATAACTGCACGATAGTCATTCAACTCGGAGCTGCTTATTTTTCAGAAACTAAGATGTTAATAAAAATTCTTCCCTTAACCAGGAGACCTGATTTTGTTGAAAAGAGAGGCAGCTGTGTTTCCAGTTCCCTGCAGTCACAAAATTTAAGCTGAGACTGTTAATTGTTAACTTCCCTGCACTATCCCATTGTTTCTCAGCTATTTAAGCACCGAACAGAGCTCTCAATTCTGTGTCAGTAAAGCTAGCTACCAGGTGCAACAATACATTAAAAAAAAAAAAAAAGAAAAGGTTTATGTACATAAACTTTCTGTTCCTCCCTCCCTTCCTCCCTCCTTCTCTCTCTCCCTCCCCCCCCCCCCCCCCCGCCTCTCTGTATTCCTGCCTTCCTCCTCTCGTCCTCCTCTCTCTTGCTATCTGCCTATGGTGTAAAGTGCTTTCCCCTCTGGAGTCCTAACTTGCTTCCCTGAAGCCTTTTATACATTCCCTAGCTAATTGCTGCAATAGAGAAATGAAACCCTAATCTCAGTAAAGATCTTGACGTCAATGTAAAAGAGGGCTTTACTTTGGCCAGGACTGCAGTGAATAGAAAAATGAAATTCTCAAAACTTTTTTTTTTTTTTTCTTAAGAGAGAAGAAAAAAAGAGAGACAGACAGCAAGGGTGGAACTTTGCTTTGCTTTGAAAAGGAAAAAGAAAAAAACCAATATGTTTCTGACTGCTCTTACGAAATGCTTTCAAATTTTGGAAAAAGTATTTTCAGATTACATGGGAGGTAATACAGCAATGCAGGTTTCTGCTGTTGATGTTTTTTTTTCTCATGGCTGGTTTTTTATCTTTGCCATTTTGTCTTTTCCAGGAAGGTGTGTGAGCTGATGCATCCCAAGAAAGGGCACTTTTCTGTACATTTTTCTGCCATCTCTGTGTTGTGCTCTGTGAAGTATAACATGTATAGTGTTTAAATACCTTTTGTCGTGTTCTTGATATTTAAGGAAACATAATTAAATGCTCAGAACTGACTTCATCTACTGATGTGTAAGAGAAGAAGATAAAAAAGAGAGGAAAAAAAAAAAGGACTTGAAGGATTTAGGGGTTTTAAGCTAAAGTTCCCTGCTTTAGAATAATGCTACAGCCTTAAATGCTGTTAATCAACTGAGCTTGAAGGACTTTAATATTCTCCTATGATAACTATTTATATCCACCAGTCTAATAGGGTTAACTAAAGTTCGGTTAAAAGCTTATTGGGGGGGGGGGGGGGAACCACACACACAAAAAAAAAAAACACAAAAAAATAAAACCCAAAACCCCAAACAAACAAACAAACAAACCCCCCAAAACAACCAAACAACCAAACCCCAAAAGAAAAAAAAAACTGAAAGAAGTTTTTATTTCTGGCAGAGCCATGTCTGCTTTAACAACCACAAGAATTCCCTGCAGCCCCATGCTGAAGATTTGCTTTGTTCATTTGTACTTCCCTTTGTTTCACCCTTCTAGACCAATACTTACTCTTTCCCCATTTTTTTTTAGTTCAGTAGACAATTTTTTTAGCATGGTTCTAACTTCCTTAGATAAATATTTCATGTATTTCATGTTGCAGACATCCATAATTTTGTTTTTGAGTGGATGTCTTCCATATGTGCTTACGTAGGCTTTCCTCACCAGATATGTTTCATTCCCAGAGATGCCAGCATGATATCTAACCTCTCACGTTCTTGATGAGTAGTACAAACATCCTTCATTAATGTATCTTAGTCTTCATCAGTCATCGCTATCCTTTCACTGCTAGCAACTGCAGAAGGTAAACACCATCAATTTTCCCTACTCTGGGGCCTTTCATTTTCATATATTGTAATATCACTTAGGCTGTCATTATACTATCATGCATACCTCTAGGTAGGCCACCCCATGTCTTGTCTTGGGCTCACCAAAAAAAAGTTTCTTGTGGTAGCATTAAATCAGGCATTTGCAAGAGATATCACCCTGACAGGCTACCTTCCAGCAAATGTTTACTCAAAGAAATAACTTTCAAGGTTTATGAACATTAAATCAGTGACCTTCTGTGTCACTAGGATGAATGAAAAAAGGTACTCAGTTTCATTCTCAAACTATAACAATTTTTAAGTTAAAATATTGGTGTCAAAAGTGTTTTCTTGTCATAGAAAGTATTGCAACCTCACAGATTTTACTTTATTACTAAAACTCGTAAAAACATGCTATAAGCAGGCTTTTATATATTCCCACACATGGATGAGTCAGCATGCCCACTTCATGTGAGCACAATACTGGAACAAGGGTCCCCAGAGCTGCTAAATTAGCTTACTGTCTGATCTCAGGCAAGCATATGTAATCACTTGATTACAAGAGGTCTTAAAACTAGATTACTCTTCTGTAGATCCACGACTGAAACATACATGGTCCTGTCTAGGAAGGTCCCCTTTCTTTACTATGGGAAGGTTTGTTAAAAGGCAGGCCTGGAGATTGTTGATGACGATGCCAGATGAATCATCAGCCATTGTTTCTGAGAATAGTTTGCAAACAGCTCTGAGGACAGTCCAGCTCAAGCTCTTCCTGTTCCACCGGAGGTAAAGTCAGGCAAGAACCTACACTGGGAACACAATGTATTCTGGGTTCCTGTGAAACAACTGCCCCTACCCACAGCATGCTTCATGGGTGAAGAGGTTGTTTGTAGGACAGCTGGAGACCAGACAGCTACAAAGCTTTGAAGTATGTTGGAAGCTGAACAGGAAGTCCATGGAACACTAGTATGAGATGGTATTTCATATTCACTATGTCATCTTCCTTGCCTTATAAGGCAGACTGTGTGCATCGAGTTAAACAACTACCTCAGACTATGTGTTTGAGAGCTTCAGTCAAGAGATGCTGATAACTATCTAATACAACCATAAAGACAAATATCTTTTTGACTAAATAGAAAAAGTTTTGCCATTGCTGTCTTCAGAAGCAGTCTGTCCCTGCAGGACATGAGCACTGCTTCTCACCTTGACACTTGAGAGTACAGCAGCCCTCAAACAGAAAGAAAGCGTAATCCCTGCTTCTTTTTGTTGACACTACCTCTCTCCTTCTTCATTGAAACAATTCATCCCTGTGTTTATTTCTCTCAGATATCAGAAATACAAGGGAAACAACTATTTGCATCTTTTGTGAAATATATCAACAGCATAATCTCAGTATTGAAGCCAACAGTCTCATGCTATTTCCCTGCAAACCTTCATGAAGCAAGGAATAAAGAAGAGATCTTTCAGACCTTGAGGCATTAAGAGAGTCTTTACTCTCGTGAAGGAAAACTGGATGAATTTGATATGTGAGGAAAAATTATGCAGGGTTGAAGATATGCGTGAAAGAACTGAGATAGGGTTCAGCTAAAGCACATTCAGTTACCTGCTCTGCCATACCTTCCTATGTAATTTGGGCACAGCCCTACAATGTACCTCAGTTCTCCATCAGCAAAAGAAAATAAAAGTCCTCCCATATTCTAAGGAGCAGTCAGGTTCAGTAATGGGAAATTAAACATATCATCCATAATTTGTCAAGGTGGAACGAGCAAAGCCAACAATATTAAAGCATTCACTGTTACTGGAACTTGTATGTGGCTAAAGTCAACAGTATCAGTATAGATGTTCATATTCTATAATGTTTATAGAAATCAGTGCCATCAAAACTGTATCCATGCATAGCTTCATGTTTCTTCTCAGTTTCAACCACAGTATCATGAAGATTAGGACAGGGGCAGCTAGTAAGTTTGTTTACTGCAACTTTCTTGATAACTGTGCTTAGACACAGGAAATTCGAGGTGACTTACTACTACTCAGGCCGCTTTCTCTGATCTTATTATATAGTAGATCCATACTAGCTCTCTGCAAGTCCGACAGTGCATTTTACAGCCTTCACTTGGTTGTGCAAGTCTTTACTTGTTTGTGGCTGAACTACCTGTGTGAACTGCCATGGCACTCAATCACACTGTGTGTAGGTACCTAAATGCAAGACCCTGGAGCCCAAAACAAGCAGACTGCTTAATATTTAGGTTACCCAGCCTAATTTTCTCAGACTAAGCAAGACCATTTTAAATGCAGTTACTCTTTTCAACACTGCTGGGAAGGGGTACCTCACAGTGACAGGCAAGCAATGCTGCTGCTCTGGTCCTACCCCCAGGAGGTTCATGGGAGAGATCATCCCAAAAGATTCAGCACAACCTATGTGTCTGCCTTGCTGCTTCTCACTGCTTTCACTGCCAAAAACAAAGACTGAAGCTTTTTGTTTGAGAGCTAGCTAGTGTGTCCACAAGCTAATCCCTGGAGAATTGCACAGCTGCAGAACGATATGGCTAGAGATCAGGAGGAGAAAGTTTAGCTTAGCTTTGCCTCCCTGGCCCTGGGCAAGATTTGTTTATTGCAGCCAAAGAATTTGTACCTCTCATAAACCAGCACTTTTTTCTATTTGCCAAAAGAGAAAAATCACCCCTTCTCTCAGCAACAGTCCCCTCACTTAAAATACCACAGAGCATTGACTGACTATCTCCCTATTTTGATTAGGATCAGCAACACGTTTGCTTGAAGAAATAATATCTTCAATGAAACTTAAATTTTTCAGGCAAGTTTTGATGATACCTGGATGGATTCTTTGGTGATTCCTGAATGGAACCCACAGTGTGGATTCACCAGGCCCTGCCCTTCTCCGTCATTCCTGGCCACGGCACTAGGTCTGAACGGAGCAACATTCATCCTGCAGACACCCAGACACATCCTGCATGCTTAAAGCAGCCTGTTCTCAACAGGAATCCACTTGCTAGCCTTTTAAAGATGAGCACACTAAGTGTATCCTTACTGTCTAATTTATGTGCCTTTTGTATCAACCTTGGTTTTGTTTTATCTGTGTTATTCTACTACTGCCATTATGCTGCATAATCGAGAGTTGGTTATTCTGTGAAACTAGCAGCTTAGAGAGATGTTGATTTAATAGCCTGGAAGACCTGATCCTCCAAGTTTATCTGCAGTGATAAGGTAAGATAAGTGAGAATGCAAACTGCCCGCAGAAACAGCTCTCCATGGAAATTTTGAGGGGAGTCCCTGGAGCAAGAAAAGGAAGCCAGACTTACTGCTCACTCAGTCCACAAGACAGCACTACAATTAGAGGTCTTTCAATCCAGTAGATGCCTGAGAGTGTATCCAAATGAACTAAGAAAATAAAAAGCCATATAATTGGGACAACTTTGTATAGGAAAAAAGCAGAATATCCTAACAGATGGCAAGTTATACCTTGATTCTGGATATAATGGAGGCTGTTTTATAGTCAAGACACAGTGATTCAGAAAGATCGAAGTGCACAAGGAGAACTGGTACTGCTGATGTCTCTGCAAAACCCGTTCTGTAGACTTCAAAGCTGACAGTCTGGCACCTTCCAAAAGTCTGCATTCATTGTATGACAGCAAAATGAAATAATTGACTCATGGGCGTGGGTGTGTAATGGTGACAAATTTGAGTCTAGAAAAATTCCCCACATCCCTTGGCTAATGAGCCACAAATTTCTATGCAAAACAAAAACTATCTCCTCATTTCAATAAAGTACAGTGAACAAACCTGATGCTAAAACACACCTGTCTGAGTCAGACTTAATTTTGGAACAAAACACCCTGTCCACCCTAAAAGGTAAGACAATTTCTCTTAAGAAACACAGGAAAGGTGATGTATGAATAAGGACAATCAGAAAACTTCATAAGAAATAAAATGAGTCAGCCCACATAGTCTGAATATTGTACTAGAACAAGAAAAAGGATTTAAACGTATTGAACATAAGAACAACTTCATCTGCTTGTAAATTCTGTAAATTACCCCCCAAAATACTAACAGAACCTGGGACTAGAACTTAAAAGTCTTCCACTCATATGACTATCCAGGTGAAGGGAGTCTTTCTTATATAGACATCAGTAAATTATGATGTTAATACATCCCTACCCATGTAAAACACCAGAGATGTGTGTGTGTAAAATTTTAGTAAAATCTCTGTAGGGGTTCCTAAGTAAGTTGGCTCAAAGTTCTGGAAAAGCCTTCCAGGCCCAACTTTCCCAGCTGAAAAGTGGCCACTTCTTTTTTTCCTGGCAAAACACTAACCTTTTTCTTCATTGTATCCATCTCTAGAGCTCCTACAGCTCCTAATCCTGCATGCTTCAATGTAATTAAGTGAGGTTTGTGTCCTTGTCATTCTTGTCACACGTTTGTACATGAATTTCAGTTTCTGAGGATAGCTAGCTATACACAACCCAAGCTTTCAATCTCCCTTCTTCACATCCTGACACATTTTAAAGTTCTACCTTCTGTGTATAATTTTCTGTGAAAGAGTGGAGGCAGAAATGCTGAAATACCATAAAAAAGGTTTATATCATTATATTTCCAGTTAAATCAGAAACAGAAGTTGCCAAGAAACCTGTTTCTTTCAACTTGAATCCTATTATCTGACCTTTTCTTCCCAAACTAAGACAATGAGATAATTCAGATCTTATGTGGATTGAGTACTGAGCTTATCGGTCTTTATCAGAAGATAAAAAAGGCACTCACAATACTTCCTTATAGAAAGTCTAACATAAAAATTAGTGTTATTTGTCTCAAGTATTCAATTCCCTTCCAATCTGAAGCACTGAAACATAAAATAAAATAAAAAATAAAAATTGCATCTCTTACAGTGACAGTAAGTTATGCAGCAGTTTACCTTTCTGAGTGGAGTGCTCCTTAAGAGGAGCCTTTTGGATGCATGAGACTAGAAACTGTATGCTCTAAGTATTAATGAAAGTCTAGGAAGTAGTGGTTGTGAAAGTCATTAGAAATCTATTATTTTATCATTATCCTGCTCACATTTGATACTAAAGAGGTATTGCACTCCTCCTCTTTTATATTCAGTGTAATGTAACAGTTAACAAAAAATGGTATTTTAAAAGCATATGAACAAGCTATCTTATTCTCAGATTGACCTGGTCTAAACTATAAGTGTAAGCAATAAATTTTCATATACTCCTTAATACCATTGCCAATCTAAAGTCAATATCAACAACCCATCTCCTAGGTTTCTCTATCTTTGAATCAGATTCTTTAATCCTGTTATACATCTAATATCTTACAAACTGACGTCCTAGTGCCCCTTACTCACTTCGCTGTTCAGTTCAACCTTTCTCCATCTTTCCAGGCAAGAATGTGGTGGAATGACCACCCCAGCTGACAGCTATGAGTGGTTTAACCAGGTCTTTGTTCTCAGCAGTAGCTCATCTAAATACCAGTCACACTCAGTTTCAGATCAGATGATTCTGGTTTCTTTTCAAATTTCCAATCGAACCTTGCTCCTCATGGTTTTGTCAGATACTCTATACCCATTATTTTTATGACATTTAAAAATCATGAGTTTGCAGCCAAAATATTAATCTTTTCATCCTTGGGAAAGAGGTAAATACCTAGGCCTTCTTGGCTGAGGTGGTATGGAGTTTGTGGGCAATTTACTCTCCTAAATAAAGACAGAGAACAGAGTCAAGGCTTTTTTTTTCATTTCAATGTATCCAATACCTATGACAGAAATTGTAGATCTTGGGTGAAACCATATTGTAATGGTCAAAACCTTCTTGTAGACAACTTGGTTTTATACATTTACTTTTAGGTCATTTAAAGACTAACATTTCTTTAATTAACTCCTTCAGTTTTCCAGATTCTTCATTAAAAACTGATAAACATTTGTGCATGGGACACATGTACAATATTGCTCAAAGTCTGCCCTAGCCCCAGGGATCTAGCTCTTTCCTAAACTGCTCAGAACATCTGCTCATGCTCTTCTTTTTTTTAAATAAGGTTTCCTTCAGTTTGAAAAATTGTCCATACAGAACATTTTGTTGCTTATAAAGTTTATTCTACCATCTTAAAACAATCTAAATGAAAATGCAAGTGTTCACTGTGCTTCCTATAGTGGGATGTTAAATATGCATAATTTATGTGCTTCTTTAATCCCATGACGGTATTTTCCGGACCTCTGGTGACACACGAAGTGGAGGAAAATATTCGAAGGCAGTCATCTCTCCAAAAAAATATCACAGTCTTTTCAACAGTGTTTCAGTTTTAAATAAAAAACAGCACTCCTTGCGTTTCTGAGCTGCATTTCCACAGATGGTAGGGATGTTAGACAGGATACTAATTCAGTAAGTGAGCAATAGAAAGTATTCAATATTGTGTACTGTAAGAAATAAGAATACTTTGTCTTCGTGTCTGCTGGCATTGACTTCAGGCCTATTCAGAGTGCAGCTTTACTGGAACTTCTGGTTTGATTATAGTGAAATTTAACTTCACCATTCCCACACTGTGGTGGTTTTTTAACTTATTTTAACCCCATTACCATGTTTATAAATTATTTAGGCCTAGGAAGCCTTGTAAAAACATGTTCTTTCGATCTTCAGTTTCTAAGGTGTCAGAATTGTGAGACACTTGTACAATCCCATGGCTTGCTCCATCTGTTCCTACCACAGTTCCCGGTATTAGGGTCATGATTCATGCTCATTTCTTTATGGTCTGTATGTTTCTGTATGTAATATGATATTTAAGTTAAATAAGTAACTATGCTAAGCTTTCTATTAATATATATTGTAGACAATCCCTGCCTTGAAGGACTTCAATTTAAATAGAAAATATTGAAGGAAAAAAGGGGAGAAACAGGTAGATTCCCAAAGAAATTGAGAAATTTGCACAATCACAAGCTAGGACTTGCATTGCAGGGTCCTGTAAGTCTATTTCAATAAATCTCTCCACTTCTTTTATCAAGGCAAAGAATCATTAGAATCATTCCAGCCAGAAAAAAAAAAATTTAAAAAAAATCATAAAAAAAAAAAGAGCAGGTTTAATCTCAGGTTTGTTATTCACTTGATGCTGCCACAATGTTGGTCAATGAGAGAGGGTCAAGTTAAGAAAGAAGATGTTGATGATTTAATGTTAGAGTGCCCCCGAAAAGCAAGTTTATAAAATAGGACAATTCAAGAAACATAAAAAAAAAAAAAAAAAGGAAGAAGAAGAAAAAAATTTTGCACAGGTATAAGATTTAAGTTTTTTTGCTTTTTATCCCCTCACAACATCCTTTGCTGAGTACATTTTGTTGTTTATAGTTTCTAAAGTATCTGTTGTGGAGTCTGTTGTGTCACTTTCCTAACCTAAAGAAAAAATTTTCTAAGCAGCTAGCCTCCACATGGGAAAGGTAAAGTCATAATGAACAATGAAAGCTCTTGTTCCAAGGTTCAGCATGACAGACCATTTCAATAACTGCAGCAAGCATGTACCAAAGAATATTAATCTTCATTTTCTCCTAATAATATTTTAACAAGCATTTGAAAGGAAATGTAGTGATTCAGAAAGATAAATATAATTCCCTTTACATCAGAAGAATCCTGGTGGTGGAAGTAATTGTTTTAGGTGGAATGATAGACGATAGTCAAAAAACCGTCTCCTCCCCAGTCAGCAAGCAATTCACTGTGCACATTTAAATAAGTCACTGAAAAACTATGCATGGTTTCCCTATGTATCCATCTTTATTTAAAGAGTTAAGTTTCATAAAAAACTCTGTGCAGTAAAAGTGAGCTTTTTAAGGTTTTTTTTACATCTTCAGAAGAAAGATGTTCTGTAAGTGTCAGATATTGCTAACAGTAGAAATAAGAGTAATACAACAGAGACTCAAATTAATGCCTTTCACCTGTAAGTTTTAACTATACCTTGGGCTGTTTCCTGTGAGTTATCTAGGCAGTAACCTATTATTCCCTTATACTCAATATACCAAGAACCTTATCAAGATTTTATATGATTTTCTCTATGAAGTCTCATTACAAGTGGATAAATGATCCTCATCTTCACTGCGTACAGGTAGGATTAATCCTATTACTTTAAGAAATACAACATATAGATTATACCCAACCTGTTGCCACTTACTTATTTTAAAAACTCTAAGACCTAAACTATTCTTCTGGTTCTTCTCTTATAACCAAACCAAAAGATAACTAGACAAGTATTTTTGTAGCCTACATAATGCTATGTGACATTTATCTTAGAGGTATCCACATTATCATCTGATCCTATTTCTGTTAAATCAAAATATTTGCTTACTGGTAAAACTGGGATGCATCAAAAGAGTGAAAGAGTATGCGGATAAGGTATATACACAAAAAAAAAAAAAAAGAAAAAAGCTTTATTGAATATACTTTTATATTTATTGCTATACCTGTTCAAGGGGAGATGTGGTAGAGCATCTGTTTTAGAACCCTCACAAGGTTCACATTTCACAAAAAAGAAGTTAAGATCATATCTTTTCCCACCAAAATCAGATCATTTTCCTAAAAAAACCCTCCAAAATACTGAAGCATGCAACACCTAAATTTAAGCATTATTCAGTCCATCTTAGAAATTTCAAAAGCGTGAATTTTCAAACACAACTGGTACCCTGCCCTTGTTACAAAAACCAATTTCTTGTGATAGCGTTAGATGAAGTGTCCCATACTTGAAACATGGGCATAATGCAAGTGTCTTGTAGGAAGGACCTTCCACTTCCACTATTCACTGCCTTGTACCTCTTCTGATCACTGACATTTGTACAAATTAGATGTATAGTTATAATTTGCCACTTAGATACACTTCCATATATCTGTTTACATGCATGATGTGCATCAGTGTTGGTGACTGTAAAAAGAACAGAGCAATGACAAATCATTTTTGTGCATCCATGTGCATCCAAATAGGAGCATCACAATCAAGTTTAGCATGGCAACCTGTAAGTGTACAGTTTCTTGAAGAACTGTAGCTACCATTGGTTTCTGCATTGATGCAGTTAGTGCTTATACAATATCACTGTTGTAATCAACAGCAGTAGTAATTTGCTGTGGTTAAAAAAAAGTCAAAGCATTTTTTAATATTAATTTTCCTTGAAAACTAAGGAGCTTAACAGCAGCTAAGTCATGGCTAGTTTTATGGGAAACATAAAAGATAATAATAATGATGAGTTGAATAATAATAACAACGTTTAGCACTTACGTAGATCTGTGTACTTTCAAAGTGCTCTACAGATACTAAATAATTCATTTTAATTAAAAGGGCCTTGGAAAGAATAAAGCACCTTTGAAATAAGTAAGAAGTGTTGCTCATTACCTCAACGAGGGAAATATTTGGCCCTTTATGTTTGAAAATTAGTAGGAAAATAACACTGTAAACTAAGCTTAGGGGAACAAAATGAAATAACCCTCTGGAAATCAGTGAAGCTATTTGCACAAAAGCTGTAAGATCAAACCCTAAACTATACATCATACTTTTCCCTTTTTTCCTCTTTCTCCTTATTCCAGAAATTTCAGCTTTTCAACAAGTGAGACTATTTTCAAGGCAAAAAGTCCCACTAACTTTACCAGGAGCAGTCCCTTAGCAACCTATATGTTCTTTCCAAGAAGGTGTTTTTGTTTTCTGAAAGGTTCTGTGTCACATTAGCTATGGTGTTCATAGTTATAAAATGAAGAAGGCTTTGTTTGGGGTTTATTTGTGTGTGTGTGTGTATGTGTGTGTGCGTGTGTGTGCAAAACCACACCTTTCTATTCTAAGAACAGAGCTTTCTCTCGGTGCTCCTGCCACCAGCCATCAAGAGAAATGCTGCACTTCCTATTACAAACCTTGTAAGAAGGAAGTTGCCAGTAAAAGGGTAGTACACTTCACCAACTGACTTTCATAGCCTCATTTTACTTATGTTTTACACCTTGCTAGAAGCCACTCCTGCAGGTTGACAGTTGCATACCAACTGCCATTCTCCCCATTATACTGGCCAAGATGCCAGGGCTGCATGAAGCAAGTAAGCGTACACTTCAGCTTCTTCTCACAACTAAAAGCTATACCACCTGATGTATAAATTTTCAGTCTCTTTCCCCATGACTGTCTTTCCCTCTTCTGACTCACTTTTCCTTTTCATAACAGATTTCCATGGATTTGAGATTCATATCTCAATCTTGCTTTTCATTTTCCAAGCATACCGAATTGTAATCCATAAAGCATTAAATTCTCCAAGGCAATTTTTCTACTGCAAAACCGATTTTGTACTTAATTGATCCTTGCAGTGCTACAATAAGCCCAGCCAGTTATTGCTATCTCTACTGAGAAGCAGGAAAAGATCCCTCTGGGTATTGGAGTCCGTAGTTCTTCATAACCATTTTCAGCAATCTGTTGAAAGATATTTTTTAACTAAATTTATATAAAACACCCTTTCTGTTTTTCAGAGGTATATTTATTTCTCAGTATAGTGCTCTCAGAGGTCACTAGTGACATGTGAATCTCTAGAAACATACCATACCTACAGTAGGCATTCTGCAAGTGTGCAAGAGCAGTGAAGTCATGATTTCTGGTCATCAGTTTTTATGGGAAGTACACAAGGAATTGCTACTTGCATCTAAGACCTTATAAACTTGTCTGTGGAAAAGGTAGAGAAGTGTACCACAAAGGGATATTATGTTCTTCTCTGTAGGAGGTGGTACAGGAGAAGAAGCAGAGTATGAATTAGAAGAGTCAGCACATATAAAATTAGAGGAATAGTATACAAAAAATAATCACCAATTCTGGATTACTTTTGGAGGGCAAGATATACTGTTTATAAGGTTGGGCAAAATTGGGTGAAAATGTTTGGTGGAATAGCCTGTCTACGTACTTTCAGGAGCAGCTTTCATGCAACCACAGTCCAAATAAGAAGTTACTGTTCAGGATTTCAGGTCTGCCTATTCCAGCACTTGCAAAATGCCAGGGCTCTGGGCTTGAGCATTAACCCAGTATTTTTAAAGGACCAAAACTTAAGCTCTGGAATACAAATTTTAAACAAGCCAAAGATTTTTACGAGAGAAAGGGAGAGAGAAAGGGGAAAAATGGGTAATGTTCCTGTACTTTATGCTCCCAAAAAAGAAACACGAATCCCTTTTTTTCCAGTCCATGATCTACAGTGGACTCACTGACTTCTAAGAAGTCTAAATGCCTCACCATCCCCATCTTACAGTGGCTGATTCACATCAGAGCTAAATAAAAATACAAGTATTACAATTAATTTTTCTTACCATGAAGTGGAGAAAAAGAAACAAATCTGTTTAAGTTTTGAGAAGATAGGACATATTAGGAAGCTATGTTTAACATTTTCCATTACAGAAAGCTTACATGACCTGCATATTCTTCCTCTTTCACAACCTCTGAACCCAGGACAGTCAGGTATGTCACAAGTTTAGCACCTCTCCTGTGGGCGTCTTGTGGTTAAAAACAAGTGGCATCTGGTTATGGATCCCTTCAGTCATGAATGGCCTGTAAGACCTTTAGTGAACCAGAGCAGACCTCAGGAGAATTATTCCTTTTACAGAGGATCAACCACAGCCATCAGACGCAAGTCCACTTCTATTTTGTCTATTGTGATTTTGTCTTTTGGACCTTAGTGATATTTAATACATTGATATTTCTGAGACACTCTTGTATTACAGCATTTCAGGCCATAAATTCAGAAAGACCAGGTAGGGTCACAAGGAAATTAGAGCTGTCTCTTCAAGATGTATAAAATTCAGCCATAATTCACAGTCACAGAGACTATTTTCCAAAGCATCCTGTGCAATGCAATAACATGAGCTTCTATCAGCCAACAACATGGAATAACAAGATGTCACTGTGGATGTTATTTCTGAGAGGCAATGATATTTCACTAGAATTTGTGCAGATTACTGAGAACAGGTGTGCAGCAAAGTTGATTCCACTCATTTGTATTAATAGGTGTATTAGGGTATTGTATCTTATCACGTTAATTAGTTAGAGTGAATTGAGTTAAGGAGTTGACTTAGCAACAAATTAAAAATTAATGAGGGGCTATGTAGTAAAAAGTAATTATGCTGCAGCAAGTAAGCAGAAATACTCCTTTGCTGATAAATTTGGAGGCCTTTTGCCTTTCCCCCACAATAGCTGAGTGAACTTGCGCAGTATGCTGGCATGGCATTGCTACCCAGCTTTTTCTAAAGGTTTAAAGCATGTTTGAAGGTGTGAACAGCAACAAACAAACAAAACCTCCAATTTCAGATCCTGCAGATAGGCAAAAGTAAAGAATGGATAAGCATTCCAGGCACCGGGAACAGCACAGCTAGATTAACAAACCTGGCTTCACACATTTTACTTTATTATGGCCCACTTGCATTACCCAAATAAATCTCTCAAATATCTGGAATACAAGAAGTCCAACTCAAACTCTTCTGTGTAACAACAGTAAAAAGGAGTCACCTTTCCTTGATGATGATTTTCCTTTTTAAAGTACATTTAAACTGATGGTTTGAGTCACTATCATCTACAAGTACATCCACATGACACAAATAATATGCTGCTTTAGTAACATGTGTCCCTTTGTGTTGCAATATCTGAAACACAGAAATTCGCCTGCGCAGGCAGAGACCTGTGCAGTCCACCTCTTTGCCAAAATAAGCTTGCTCTCTACAATTATTCTGAAAGAATTGTCTCAACTGGTAGAAATTTCAAGGTGTGAGATTTCTGCCGCATCTCTCAAGCAGAGGATATGACAAACCAACAATTTCTAGAGCTTAAAAGCCTTTTAACCTCTATGTTTTCTTCTCAAAATGTCAATTCCATTTGCCTTAGTTTTTCTGAGGAATGTAAAATATGGCAGCTAATTTTCCCCACAGTTCAGTTACCTGTAGACAGCTGCACAGAATCAAGGAGAGGTAGGGATTAAAAGAGACCTTCAGAGATCGTTTAGTCCAACCCCTTTGCTATCAGGGTCAGCTAGAGCAGGTTGATCAGGGCCTTATGCAGTCAGGTTTCAAACATCCCCATGACAGACACTTTACAACCTCTCCTGGCAACCTCTTCCGGTATTTGACCACCTTCACAATAAAAGGGTGTCTTTCCTCTGCTAAAGTGGACTTTCCTCTGTGTCCGTTGCCTCTTGTCTTGTAACTGGGCAACACTGGAAGGTTCTGGCTTCATCTTCATGGATATGGGTGACAATATGACACAACCTCCACACAAAGCCTTCTCTTCTCCAGACCGAACAGTTCCAGCTCTTTCAGGCTCTCCTTGGATGAGAGATGCTGGAAGCTGTTAATGAGCTTCACGGCTGTTGCTGGACTTGCTCCAGCATGTCCATGCCCCTCTTGTACTGGGGAGTCCAGTGCTGCACACAGCACTTCAGATAGGGCCTCACCATTGTTAAGCAGAGGGCAAGATCCCCTCCCTTAGCCTTAGGGGAGCATGCTGGCAATGCTCTCCTTCATGCAGACCAGGAGGCTGCTAGCTACCTGTGCTGCAAGACCAGATTATTGGCTCATGTTCAACTTGGACTCCACAGAAGCCCCAGGTTCCTTTCTGTCAAGCTGCTTCCCAGACATGCAGCCGCAGGAGGTACTGGTGCATGTTACTGCTCTACTCCAGGTGCAGGACTTGGCACTTCCCGTTATCAAATTTCATGAGATTCCTGAAGGCCCATTTCTCTTGTCTCTCTGAACAGTAGCCCAACTATCTGGTGTATTAGTCCTTCTGAATATTCCCTTGGGCAAAGAGTATGCATTGGGTCATATAAGTCCAAAATTGAGTTGAATTACATCTGAGGTCAGTCTTGGCTTGGCCAAATTTGCATTGCTTTACTGGCACAAAAAGATCATAGTAACATTTTGGCAACTGTACTAGGCCTTGCAAAGTCTGTGATGAGAGGTGCCCTGATGGTGTAGGCGCACTTTACACTTATAATGGGATAAGTGCCCTGTTATTTATTTTTAAATTCAGAATAATAAATCTCCCCTAAAATTGCACAGAAAGGGGAAAAAACTCCAAACTGTTTTTCAAAAGTAGGGCAAAATCAGGAAACTAGGAAAATAATGTGCACTGATCATTGGCTCCCTTTGTGATTATGGGTAAGCCTTTCATCTTCATGTCTCCCATTTGATGAAAATGTGAAAGCTGATGAAAAACAGTAATCTTAATGGAAAACTGTGCAGTGTTGATTTTAATTTAGATTTAAAATGTCATTCCATGAGCATTCCATCCATCCTGGTCCATATCCTCTACTTCTCCTACAAGGGGTCAAGTAATTTTCTTAGTAGTGAATGCCAATTTCTTTTTTTCTTTCTGGCAGCAACATTTTCTTCAACACAAGTGATTCACACTAAAGAAGACATCTGCCTTTACCACTCAGCTCCCTTAAGTAGTTAGTTAGTTCGACACATAGTATAACTAGTGCCACCGCTGTGCCCCAGCCTAAGCATAACGTATTGGCACACTGGCAACAAGGGTAGTAGTGGTAGGCCAAGGGATTTATGACTGAATACATCCTAACTAATAACCTAGAGAGGCTCAAGGAGAGCCACTGTATATTAGTCTTGGGGCTACTAAGCGTCACAGTACAATTCATATAAGACAGAAAGACTTCACACACACCAAAAAAAAAAAAAAAAAAACACAAAAGCCCAAAACCAACCATAAAACTGAAGCCCTCAGGATTTATTCTGAAGAGAATGACTCAGCTTTTTCACCATGTCAAAACACAAAAGATTAATTATTTCTGAAGTACTTAAAATCAAAGAGTCGTAATTTTGTCGTGAATCACTAGTGCTATTTCCTGAGTGATATTCATGTTTTCTTGGAAGGCATTTATCCAGATACCACCCAGATTCAATTTTGCTTAGTTTTTGAGATCAAAAAACATATTATCTAGGATGTCATAATGAAAAAATACATTATAATGATAGGATAAAATGGTGTGGAGCAAATATATACCAGACTCTGGTCAGGAAGAATTTAATAAAAAACTAAAAAAAAAAAAAAAAAACTTAAACAAAAATAAATTCCATGGTATGGAAACAACAAGCAATAAAAAGCTAGAAAGAACCATATACTCCGAGGTCTTTGTTTACAATGCATATTATACAAACATATTCCTTGTTTACAGAGATTACAATCACGATATGTGACAGAGCACTTGAGGAGCTTTCTGTATTCCAGGATAATCCCATAGCCAAGCCAGATATTCAAAAACATGCTCTCAATTTGTTTGAAAACAGTCTGCAAACTCCAAATGCACCTCCAATAGTCAACATCAAATTCATGGTAGGAGAGACTCTCAGGCTTTCCTTTTCAACCAAAGCTATCAAAGTAGATGAACGGAAAGGTAGAGACTGCCTGAGCAAGCAGATATGACACTAGGGCTGCTCTAAATATGGTGAACATCCATAGTTCACTAGGAATATCAAGTAAGGAGCCTACAGCCAGCCTCAGTGGCATTCTTGCAGGAACATAACACTGAAGGGCAGTTATTTCAGTCTCATTCTGCCATAGAGATCTCTCAGCAAAATTTTTGAATCCCTTTTACTCCAGAGGGTTGCAGCTAAAACATCTTGTTGCAAGATCACACAAGGACCTCATGTGTGCCATATACACTCCAGAATTCAGCCTGTTATCATTATTTAGCTAATTACAACAGCAACCAACAGCCACAGCTTCATTTCTTAACAGACTAGGAGAGCAGCTTCCAAGCTTTTTTGCCAGAAACACCTCTTTTGGCTCATGATATGCTTGCAGCTCAGAATTTCACTTTTGTAACTGAATTTCTAGTTGGCTCCTGACTTCTTGCGTTGTTGCCATAGTCGTAGGGATTGGAACTGGCAAATTCAGGAGTTAATCTCCAAATGTTCATGGTCATAAGCTAACAGAGATCTGACAAACATTAGGCAGAAGTCCGAAACCACACTGGGAATATGAAGAAAGTAAAGATGCTGGAGTGTGTTGATGAAAAGGTAAGTCATAACAACTCAGGAAGATTCCAAATGTTCAGCTACCTAATACAACTCTGTCCTCTTGTCAGCACCTTGCAACCTTGGGATGGAGCAATTAGTAAAAGCCTTTCTATGTATTTGCTTTGTTTGTGGGGATGTATATGATATTTAGAGCTCAGAATTCTGACTTGCCCCTTGAAAAGAAAGACAAATAAATAAATCTGGCTATGCTGGAAAACAGTTCTTTGAAACCGGCCAGGTGTCTTCCTGGCACAGATGCCCTTTCACGATAAAAATCAAGCTGGAATATTTGGGTGGGTTGGGATTTTTCCATCTTGCTTTGTTTTCAATAAGTCAATATGACAGCAAGCCAAGATTAAGCAGTGACAAAGAGCCGAAGTATTCTACCCAACATCACAGTGCCTGCAGGCTATGCCAGCTACAATACCTTTCAACAACATTCTATGTCCCATTGTGAGGAATAAAAAAACTAAAAAGCCTTTTTGGCAAAATTGGCTGAGACATTAAGGATAAAATGAATGTGTTTTAGAGAGGAAAAAGAAAAAAAATGAAAACAAGAAAAAAAAAAGAAAGAAGAAGAAAAGAGAGAGAAAAGAGAGAGAAAAGAGAGAAAAGAGAGAAAAGAGAGAAAAGAGAGAAAAGAGAGAAAAGGAAAAAGAAAAAAGGAAAAAAAAAAAAGAAAAAAAGAAAAGCCCTGTTGAACCAACCTGCAGCTGACATTGTCTGTTCTGAAAGAGCAGGGCCATTGAACTCCATAAAAAATACTTGGGGTAATTGCCATCCATAGGCAGTGTCTGTTTTCTTGTATTGTGCTGAAGCATTAGTATTTTTTTGTTTGTTTTTTTTTAATACTCAGGCTCATACAGCCCAAGGAATTTCTTTCTACCTCTTAAATATGGAAAAGCATACAATGATCATGTTTACAGGAGGTCTTTCAGTTTCTCAAGGAATTAGGAACAGCAGACTTTTAGGGGAGAGTGAACCCTGTAGACTAAGTGTATTGTTTCTACTGACCTAAGATAATCTATGTAAGATAATCTATGTTGATTTCCCCAGTATTTATCAGTCAGAGAATGGATAACTAAAGCACACAGTGACTGGTGTCATGCAGCATGTGTAAAAATGAAACATGAGTTTTCATTAACTGTTGGATTTCTTTTAAAACACTACTAAGACTTTTTCCATAACTCTGTCCACTATTCTTCCCTCACCTCAAAAGCAAAGGAATTGCCATTGCTTTTCACTACTCACACGTAGATTTCTGTCTTTGTTTCACAGTGGAGATCTTAAAACCTATTTTTTATTCACTACCAACCCTGTTGTTTGTGCAACACCTAACAAAAAAGGAGCCCTCATCTAGTACAATAGTCACCACCACAACAGCAGCAACAGTCTATCCCCACGTGACTTAGCAATCAGTCATATAACTTTAATTTTTGTAATTTTCACTAAATTTGTTTCTTCAGATTCAATAGAAAAAGTGTTTAAGCAATTATTTGACTGACAGAATAATGACATAGTGAGATTAAAAGCATTTTGACTTTTTTCAATTATCACCATATATACACTAGGTTTTGTTGCCAATGTGGTTCTCATCCATGTATCCTGAGTACTGCTAAAATCTTTACGTGAAAAACAATGATAATTTCAATAGACATAATTAATTTCTTGTTTTCAGCCAAACTGAAGTTATTTTGATAAATTATTTGCATATGCATTGATTAATGGCAGGAAAATTAAGAGAATTTTTTCAGAGGTAGAAAGAAGAACAGAAAAACATGTGGGGAAGAAAGGAAGGAGGAGAACAAAACACCCCAACACATGTGAGAAAGAAGCTCCAGGGCATTGTCCCTTCTTTGCCTAGGCACTTCATCATGATTTCATGAGATTGTGCAAGGAGATAGCATCCCTCAGCCTGCCAAATCTGAAATTATTACACTTTATCAGTATTTATTATTTATTTTTCTTTTAATGTGCCCTAATCATGACACAAGCTTGAGTGAGGAAGACTCAGTGTGTGCATATGTTACACATACTCATTATTAATAGGATTATTCATAGTTGAATCATAGTAGTACTGGAGATACAGATAAATTAAAGTCTCTTCACCCACATTCACCAGGCCAAGAGTGTTAAATCCATAACCCACTGAAACCAGAAAATCTGAAGTACTAGATGAAGGAGGTCTGTGGCAAGACCAGAAACAGTCCAGATTTCTGGAGTGCTCTGAAGGTGACACTTTTCAAGAGAAAGAAGAAAATTAAAGAGGAGAACGAGTTGAGGTATGATGGCTGTTGTTTGAACTCAAAGAGCCAAAGTAAAGGCCACAGGGTTCAGTGCTCAAAAAAATTTGAGAGATCAAAGATTCAGTCTTTAGAATGAATATTTCTTTCTCAGAGCTGGTTTGTCATTCATTGTGATAAGGAGAATAATTTCTTGCAATGAATATGAGCAGATGCAATGTAGCAGATCCACGGCTGCTGTTAACTGTCATAGTTTCATATGATTTTGATGGAGCCAGGTCAACATATATCAGCCAAGTATCTATCCTGCACTGTGCTCATGCATTTGTTGCCTATATGTTAAAAATTAACCAGAACTTCTAGGCTAGAAAATAAATTTAATTCTGTATTAGGAAGAGTACAATTTCTCCCTTTTCAATGCAGTGGAAAATCATGCCAGAGCTGAACTTGAATCTAACACCTGTGGACTTAATTTGGTCCTGACACAAAGAGTCTACATCATGTTGGAAAGTAGTTGCACAAGTTCAGTCCTTAGAATGGGAACGAAAATACTTCTCTGTGTACTGGAGATCTATGCATTTTTGAGACACACAGCTGCTAAGAAAATAGGGACAATATTGGCACCTGGAAAAGCTCTCTAGTGGTAGTATTTCAACAAATTTCAAATTCTACACAGAGAAAATAAAACAGTAATTCAGACATCAGAGCATAAATACCAAATAAACTTGGGAATGTAATGAAAAACAGCCAACCACACATGCACCTTCCTTGTCCTCCTCACACTCCCCAAGATTTTGTAACACACAAACACACTCTTCAGTTGTCAGTGCTTCATACATTAGAAGCCTCTTGTGGCATTTAAAGTTGGAACAATACTGTGTGGTTGAGTAAAATTTCAAGGCTCAAAGAAATCATCCAAAACTCATTTCTGTACCACTATGTGAAAGAATGGATGTCTGAGAAAAATAGTACGATCTGATCCCCTATTTCATAATCCCCTATTTAAGAAAATCATTACACTTACCTAAACACTTCAGGGTATTACGCATATCTGATATTGCGGATTAGTGCCTATTAAGGAAGTTCACTGCTGAAGTTTCTGAACTAAAGATGAGATACATACCCCTGATTGATGAATATACATGCTTTTCTGTATATACAAATTTACCTTGTTATTTTATCTCATGGGAATGAAAACAAAAAGTTTGCAAGGCAGTTCTGGTTTTCATTTAATTAAGATATTAACTTAAATAAAAAAAAATACTTCTTTTTGAGAAAAGACTTAAATAACAAACATGATAGAAGAAAGAAACGAAAATATGTCTCTGTCTTTCCTTTCTTCCTTCCTTCTTTCATCCCTCCCTCCTTCTAAACAGCACAGGTCAAACAGCATTTAACTGCAGCCTAAGGGTAGGTCACCTGTATCAAAGGTTATTGTAGTCTCTGCTTTCACTGACCAGACCAGTTTATAATTCTAGAATTTAAAACACCTGGCTAGTTCCCATACTTGTCTCTTCCATGAATTTGTCCTACCAAGCACTTTCAGTAAATTCCTTTTCACACCTACTTCCCTTTCACCAAACAGTCAGACTGAAATAGAAATTTACTACATTTACTGACATGGAATCAAAACATGGTGTAAAACTCATCTCAGCCAAATCTGAGATAATTGTACTGTTCTTCATTAGAGGTTAGAAACCAATCCTACAAACAACAGCCAATTAATTTCTAAAATATTCTGTGCAGCTGTACTGACTTTCTGCAGTAGGTGAAGATTGGCAAAGAGGAACTGAAGCTCGAAGCCTTGACAGCGTGTCAGCAATCTATTAAGGCACTCATAGTTTCCCCTCACTTCCAACTCCTGTCCTTAAATTAGTGACCAAAGCAGGAGTTGCTGTTTTCTTCACTCACACATTCATTTTTGTTTATGTTGTTAAGAAGACTGTACCTATAATTTTCAAAACCAAAAGACCAAAACTGTGTGAATTCATGCTTCTGCCTCCTTTTTTTTTATTTGCATTGTATTATCTAAAATATCAGCATGCAAAAGAAAGCACAAGTCTGCCCAGAGAGCTAACTACACAACAGTCAAAAGCTAATCCATTTCCCAGAGTATACTTACAGTGAGTTCACAAATCCTTATGTATACTGTCAAGTTTTACTGTATACATTGACCAAAGCCTTGTACACAGCAAAGTAAAATACAGAAGAGTCCTTTTGGTTCATTCAGAAGGTACATCCCACATTTTAGGTTAGAAAAGAGTGAAAAAATTGTGAGAGAAATGCACAGGCAGGTCAGGAAGAGGTGACATCATGGCAATGAGGTTAAGTGCAAACAGTAGATAATTTGCAGTGTTAGTCTTTGAGCTCTGTGGCCATCTACCTAAATAGCAGCTACAGCTGTCCTCGCTTGTAGATTTAAATTAAGAAATGCCCTGAGGGTGAAGGCAAGAATCCTGATTTTTAGGAAGCTGTGATAAAAGAAAAAAAGAAGTGGTGACATGGTCTAAAAGCACTAGGAGAAAAAGACATAAATAGCAATATTCTGATTCTTATGTAAGCACAGTTTTGTGAGCACAGTGGCAGAGAAAAGGAAGATAGATGGTTAACATGATCAAACTGATTGACAAGTTTTGATGGATGGTTAACATGATCAAACTGATTGACAAGTTTTGATGGTGTAGCTAAATCTTTAAAAACATCTGTGACCAAGTAAGGACGTGCTGGACTCCAGGTGCTCAGAAATTACTTTTGCCATAAAGCCATCAATATTTTGCCAGAGAAGTAGTAAATTTTAATGACTGTCATCTTCGCTCAGGTAAAATGACCTCAGTTGTTTCATAGCAGCTATACAGCCAGCAGAGAAGAATGATTTGCAACAAGATGCAGGTGGGATAAACTGGCAGTCCTCAAGGGACTGACTGTAATCCACAGCATGTACTTTTGCAGTGTAAGCAGTACGGGACAGACCCTTTCAGTCTGCTTTTGCAGTCCTGTGCTCTCAAAACTCCAGGCGTTCCCCAGCAACACTGTCTACATTTGTTCTGAATATAGGTAGCTCTTATACACATAGTTCCATGGAATATGCACACCAGTAATGACTACTTCCCCAAAAAGGGTTTGTGGAATCACATGTGAGTTTGACTCCAGCTGAATTATTCATGCATCAGAAGTTAAACACATGCAGAATCGTGTCTGCAAGAATTGAGCCCAAGTATCTCTGTGTCAGGAAAAAGGCCCTGTTTGCAGCTCTCCTATTTCTGTATTATGGGATACACACTTCATGGCAAGTTTATTTAGCCAAAATCAAAACACTTCCATACACTTTACTGTGAAAGGAAGCATAGCTATTTTTCAGAAGTAAGCTATTATTTCTCATTATACCTTTAGGAAACTGGAAAACATTTGTCTGTTGTTTGGGTTTTTTTCCCCCTCAAAGATGTGATTTTCACAGAAGGTACAAGTGTCCTTTTTTATCTCTAAAGCAATTCTAGATTTTCTTGTTGCCACAAGTCTCCACCCTCCCCCACAACTGTTTTTTAAACACCTGTTTTTTCAGGACTGATCATAGACAAGTGTTGAAATATTTTTAAAATTAGCATTTTCAAATGATAATGAGTCCTTGTTAATGAGAATACTGAAATAGTGAATACAAGAAACAAAGCAAAAATCTGGGGGGTTTTTTGAGGTGTGTCAGTACACCTGAAAAACTGCACATCCATGGAAAAAAACCCAAACAGTTTCAGAGCCACAGCTGATCCTACCTGTGTGCTCTCATGAATTTATGAGGGAATCCTATTAGCTGGCAATCCGGAGGCTGTTTACATAGAATCATAGTACAGTTAGGGTTGAAAAGGCCCTTAAGATCTAGTTTCAAGCCCCCTGCCATGTGCAAGGACACCTCACGCCATGTCACCCAAGGCTCTCTCCAGCCTGGCCTTGAACACAGAGAGGCATAGAACATTACCACTTTTAGGCAAACTGTTCCAGTGCCTCACACTAAAGAACTGTTTTATATCTAACCTGAACTTCCCCTGTTTAAGTTTAAACCCATTAGCCCTTGTCCTATCACTGCAGTCCATATTCCTTTATTGGTCTGCTTTCTTTAAGGTAAAGAAAAGGAACAACCTTAAAGCTAGAAACCAAAACAAGAACATAAAAAATATTTCTGCTAGACTGCATCAGCCTTTTACCCTGTCATCATGGGTGGACATGGAAAAGGTGTCGGGGAAAAGGAAAAGATGCCCTTTGCTTAACAAGATACAATATTGTCATTCAAATCTACAGACAACAAGAAATAAACTCTGGAGGTCTATTTCTAGCTTGAAAAGTAAACAAGTCCCAGAGAATGTGCCCTTGTGTCTTGCAAGTTCGTTTATAAGGAGAGTAATATATTCAACACATCAATGATGCTGTTCCCCACTCCCTACCATCTCCTTGTTTTCCACACTCAGACTGACTTCCAAAAAGCACTCTGGTCCTGCCTAAAGCATGACTTCCTTCAGCTGTAGCCTTCACTCCCCTGAAGAGCCACTGTTCAACATCATTCTAATGAGAAGTAATTTCATGGACACTTCAGGAAGTTTTCTTTCTCTAGCTGATTTATTCACAGGTCTCTGCAGAAAACTGAAAAAAGAGCTGACAAAGTTCAAGTATTTCCTATTCTCCCACTTGGCCAGTCATTTCCCTTTGTGCCAAAATCAACTTTACGGATAGACACAAATTTTGCTTATAGTTCTGCTGGCTCTTTCTTAGTGTGTCTATAGTCACCTCAGACTTGCGTTTAAGATGGATAATTAAGAAGAAAAATAAGAGGACTGCTTTCCATTAATCTTGCAGTGCTTGGCACAACACACAGATTCACATTCACACTGTGAATCCCCAAATTTATGGGTTAAGTTCTTTTTTCTTAAAAAATATTTGAAAAATAATAATTTCAATTTTGTGCATGTTCATTTTAGGCCATAATACATTTAAATATTACCAGATTCTATAGAAAAATAAAACCTCAGAGGAACCTCTGATGATTGGGGTGGGGGAGAGAAGGGAAAAGAGAGAGTGGAGGAGAGTAAGAGAGAATGGAAAAGATCAAGCTCCAACAGTTTCTAGGATGTTGGAAGTTAAAGTTTAGGTTTCTCATCCGAATGAGGCACTGAGCTATCATCTGCTCTGCAACTGCATTTCAGCTGCACTAGAAACTCCACTCTGAATCTACAAAACCTTCCTAACAAAATTTTAACTGAAAGTAGCAAAACTCTGAAAAAGGCTTGGATTACAAATATTAATTTCTCAATTTATTTCTTCATTAGAGAGCAAAACATCGTAAATTGTTAACTTTTAAAAAACATGATTTTTAGATAATGCATCAGTATAAAATACAGTGAAGTCACCATTAATATTTCTCTTTGAGTATTCCAGGTTCCAAAAATTACAGTACACAGGAGATACATTATAACTCACATCTTCAACTTTTTGGTGTGCCAATCAGCTCTGCTGACAGACTTGACCTTAATCCAAAGCATTTAAGTCTTCTATGCCTTTTCTTTCTTATATGGGTTACTCTTGACCATAAGACAAAGCTTACCTTTCAAACTTTTAAGAAACAACCTTTTAAAAGCAGAAGATATTTTGAGAAGCAAACAGAGGAAATTAATGAAATGGCACGAAAGGTAAATGGTACACAAGTGTTTCAGGGGATATTCCAGATGGAGGGAAAGAGACTACAGTTCTGCTTCACACTGACCATGGTGACCACTAACTAACTAGCTAGCTACTAAACTGCTCCAGACCCTTCTGAAACTCCAGGTAATCTGCAAGGTATATAATCTGCTCAGGGTTAATCTTATGCAAGTGTTTCTTATTGGATAGGAAAAACTCAGTCAACATGACATAGAGCTTTGCATAACTACCTCAGCAGCAGCAGCTGTGGCTTGGTGCAGGCACAGTGCCAGCCAAATATCTGAAAGAACTATGATATCTTCTGCACTATCACTGAATGCAAGACGCTGCTTGAAAAGTTTCTCTGATGATCCAAAAGACAAGCACAGGTTCATGCCAAAAAGAATTGCTGAACTGACCCCAGAGCATTCCTCCCACTCTTATTTTGTAAGTATACAAGATAAGCAAGGATTAAACTTTCGAGAGACCCATGATGTCTCCTCAGGAATTGTTGTCACCTGTTCTCATTGAATAACAATACTTCATTTGGCAAATGGAATTTCAGTAAGTAAAAAGACTTTTGTTATTCTGCCATTATTTCTTCACCAGTCTTACCCCACACGTTCTGCAAAGTCAGCAATGACAACTTCTTTGGATCCTTCCCTCAACCCATTCTCTGACCTTCCTAAATGCTGTCCCTACCTGAGGGGTGTCAAAGTTTTCTGACATCCCAAAAGCATTCCCTACTGCCTTTTCCTAGAAGGTCTTGAAAAATTTCAATTTTCTATCCAACTCACAAATACAAATTCCCATCAGTATTGTCATACCATGTCTCTTTCTGTAGCACAAACTGATCTTCAAATTGTGGGCTTTGCCAACTTTTTAAACTTTTAGCTTTTTAGGTTAGGAAAAGTTGGTTTGGATCCTGGACAGTTTCAAGGTCACAGTTGTTATTTAGCCAGATGAAAATAACAGTCTGCATTTTTGTTGTATTATTATGGGAAGAATGTGCACAAAAGGTCAGTCTATTGCTCCGCATCTTAGCTCAAATCTTCAGCTGCCATAGATTTGCAGAAGTCAAAATCAGTTTTACTCAAGGGCAGTCTGCCTTCAGTGGCACAATGGTTCACACAGGGTTCCAGCCAGGACTCCATCCTGGGACAGAGAAGCTCCTTTCTCTGACTATTTCATCACTTCCTCTTCTGTCTGAAACTTCTAAAGAATCATAAAGAAGGAATGTATCAGTGGCTGTAAAAGCAAACTCAAGGTTTTTACCTAAAAATGACTCGATGTGTCAATGCTAGTAATATTTGATACTTTCTTTGCAGCCCGGGTTATTTGAAGATGTGGCTACATAATGCCTCCAGAAATGGAAACTAATTTTTATTTTAAATCTTCTGGGGAAGAAAGGTCAAAAAATCTTTCTCAAATGCACATCTAAGGCTCAGAAGGCAACTAAAATCTCCCAATTTTTTTAATGAAGTCATGTGTTCTCTCAAGTGACCACAGTTTCTGGGGACTGATGCATGAAGGCTGGATGTTTTGAGCTGGAAAGGGTATACTCGATACACAATAAGTAAAAGTTTTACATAGGCACTGATGTATCATAGGCCTTGGTACTGCCATGGCTTAAGTAGATCAAGAATGCACTTCAGCAATTAGAATGGGAAGTGTCTACTTACATATTAAAACTCCAGCAACAATCAACTACGCACATGTTTATCTGGATATATTCATTTTTTTATACGACAGATGCCCACATACTAAGTAGGGGGTAAATTTATATTTCTAATAGAGGAATATTATTCTTGTGTTAGGAAATCCTAGAAGGTTGGGAAAGTACAATATAAAAGTGTCTGTACATTGGCCCTATTCTGAAATGCTTTTCGCAGCCATAATTTCCCATTGTTAGAGACATGACAAAATATTTTCCTCTCATGAAATTACATTTTCTGTAGAAAAAAAAGTTCTCATGAATGAACCAGGTTGCAAAAATTAAGTTGTATGGCAAGTATTAAAACAAAGCCAACCCTTACAGGAGGTGCTCTTAGGCTGCTCAGTGCAAAAGTATCACTGGTTACACATGGATACACCAGTTGAGCAAAATATCAAAAGAACATGGATCTATAGAAATCAAATTATTTTTTAAAGAATGCTTTCATTGTATACCTATGCACCAAAATATGTAAGAAGGTGAATGGCTTCCCTTGCACTTCCCTACATCAGCAGATTACCACAGAGTATTTAGCTTACATTTTGAGAATGGCTACAGCTGTGGCAGATCTTGATTTTCTGAGAATGTTAAAAGCAACATAAATGAGGTTATACATGAGGAAGACTATCAGTTATTACCATTTCTTTATGTGTTCACAACTTACTTCAGAAGACAGAGAAATATCTTTTTGGTTTGTACCTTAGAAAATGATTAATTCACCTAAGGATTCCAGCTGTCGGGCTGGACCTAATTTGAGTCACTAGTTAATGTGATAGTTTATCTTTGTATAAATGGAGATTTTTGGACCATCTCACATGTTGGATTCTGGTGGCATTTCATAGTCTATTTCAATAACAGAATTAAGCTTAGCTCAATAGCCCTCTGGCCTTTCTTTGAAGAACATTTGCAGGGATGAATACATAACACAAAAACACTTGTGATAATGGTATTTGTGGCAAATACTACAGGGTAAAGCAGCAGGAAATACTCGTTTCACCCTCCTGTTGCATACCCTTCTAGCAGCCAGTTCAAGTGAGGTTATACAATCTGCTGACCAGCTGGCATTCTCACATCAAGTTTCTTTTAAAAGTTATCATTTAGACTCATGCCAGCTGCTGCTGTCATTACATTTTTACAGTTATTGCAATTCTGCTTCTAAAGCAACTGTTAATTTAAAAAAAAATCAAAATTATTAAAGTATATAATAGTTCAACAAATGCATTCATAAATTCAGAGGTAGAATTGCAGAATTTTGAACATCAAACAATAGTTAAGAACTTTAAAATACCATTATCAACACTGCTGTTTCTTTTTTGTTAAATCACTGGAAGACATTGTTGAGGAGGGTAATGTCTACTACAAGCATTATATAAAGATTTATTTAATGTATAAATGTAATAAATGTATTAATCTATACTGCCTCTTCAGTTTTAAAAATACTGTTAAATAGTAGCCTGCCTTTTGCAAATGGAATTCTTCTATTTTACATACAACCTATTTTTTTCACTCACAGAATGATGCTAGTAGTATAAAACTGAAAATACATTCCAATATATAAGAAGGAAAGAGTTTACACCCCATTCATCTCATCAGCACTGCTCCATAATGTCCAGATAACTTTAAAAATATCTTTTTCCTTTCCTTAGGAATGAAGACTTAAGGGCATTTCCCAGTATAATTTCATGTTACTATCAAAGTCAATCATATATATTTTGCATAAAAATAGGTACCTTTTTAATGACTATGAAATGTCAAAGAGAAAAGGTGTAGCTGATAGGTCTCATGAAAATGACAAATCTACTTCCATAAATCACGTAATATGACTAATCTTATATTTGTAAGGAGACTGTCATTTTAATTATTTTTAACTTTCCGTGGAAACCACAAATCTAGTAATGTTTATGACAGCACAGTGCAGATTTGAAAATTACCTTCATGACTATTCTTATTAGCCAGCTGCCAAACATTTCACTTTGAGATAATCATGCTGTGTTCTGGTTTTGTATTTACTTTTGTATACAATTTTATCAAGTCAGTGATTCATCAGTAACCGGTTAATGAGATGATATTGTGTACTGTATCCATTAAGCAGGGGCAGGACAAAAGAGAGACAAATGCACTAAAGAAGTAGAATTTATATCTGGATTAACACTGAGCTTCAGAATGGAATTGAAATGCAGATTTGTGCTGGAAGCTCTGCTCTAAGTAGAGAGTAGTATTTTACCCAAGAGTAACAAAAATCTCGTAGGCTGTGTTAGTAAAGTTTCATCTCACAAATTACTAATATTTTAATTTTCTTGATCACACCTGTAATTCATATAAACCAAATTCATACTGTAAAATTAATGAGTCACATAAAGGTACACTAGTCTGAAAAGAATGTATTCCTTTAAGGTTTGGATTCAATCCGAAACAAATATGAAAGCAGATTGGATCCTAACTGTTTAAATAGAACTGAAATGCCATTCTGCCCCATTTTCCTGCCTTGGAAATATCCTCTTCCAAATTGTGCTTGAGCATCCTGCCCTTAACAAAGTCCCAGAAGTACAGAAACTGAAGTTTCAAGAACATCTATTTTTGAAACAGTCTTCAGAAGCCACCATCACTTTTTCACTTCCAGCTGAAAACACTGTCTTTTTCATTGCCTCTCTTTCCCTCTGGAATATTTTAATTCTGTGGCTATGTTATTTAATTTTGTCAATTGCTTTTTGGGGTAATACGTGGAATAAAAGACATTATAGAACTTAACATTCTATACTATTGCCTCATACTGCTCTGAATAGATAACATCATTGACACAAATGGCTGAACAAAAAAAAAGTCATGAGAACTGAATATGTGTGGGCACTGAAATATTTCACAAATTGAATAATGATTTCCTTTCTCTGTTTAGTCTGACAGATGACGATGTGTCTTGAACACTTCAGGACTGAATGATGGAGAAGATGAAAAAGCCATTTGAGGAATGTCTTTCTTATTCCAAATACTTCACTTTGCATTTCAAGAGTGTGTCCGAGTTGGGCATAATGTTTCTTTCATTTATGGCAATATATAATCCACAGAAATGGTACTAGTCACAATTTAATTCCATCCTCCCTCCCCTAAAAAAATGACTGCATTTTTAAACTGCTCTTTGGGAATAGTGATCTTCAGGAAAAGTTATTTTATTGTAACTCCTAATTGTGAATTTCAATGATATTTGTAATTGGAGAAGCCTGTGGTTTTTCTTAGGATGCGGAAATCTCTAGTGTTTCTAGTAGCCAAAAATCTTCAGACTTCTAGGAAATGTCCAGACTTTTTTAACTGTGCAAACCAGGGCCAGAATATGCAACTCCTCCTTGAATGAAGCCAGCCTGACAACAGAGAACATTTTACCAGTGTAAGTTTCTCAGAGTTGGATTCTTAATTCTGTAGAAGTTCAGGAAATAAGAAGACATATGTTTTACCTGTATTTGTTTATCACAGTATTTATCTTCTCTGATGCAGACATAGTTTCCTTATGGCAAGAAATGGGATGTGCATGATCCCTTCTGCACACATGGCCTGGGAAGTCAGTGGCTGCCTGCAGTATCCTGTGCACCAGCTGTCCTGTGCAAACAGCCTGCAGGGTGAGCCAAGGGCAGAAGGTATTGATTCTGTCCTCACTCACTGAAGATGCACAAAGCAGAAGCTGAAACGAATCACAAAGATGGCCGTTTACCTGCTGAAAATACAGCAACTATGGCTGGAGAACAATCATTGGAGGATGTGCTAGTTGAAGATACCCATCCTCTCTACTCAGACACCAACTTTATTTTAGCATTATTTTAGCATTACCATTCTATGTAAAGATAACACACCATAACAAAGACATGTGCAATGGTGTGTGCAAACTCAGATATCTACCCAGAATGAAAGACTGTGGATTAGTGAAAATCTCATATATTTCAAATATAATATTTGCCTGAACCACACTGAAATTAACACCTTCTTAGGTTTCTCACAAGCTCAAGAATCAAAAAAAATATGCCTAGAAAACACAATTTTGTGTTGCCCCTGAGTATGCAGAGGCTGAATGAAATTGCTATTCTGAGCAGTGCTATCAGCTGGCATAGGATTATCCAGATAGATGGATTACTATTAAGTCTAATAGTCCAGAAACCACTTTCAGGGATGCTCCATGAGAGGGAATCCAGAAGTCATGGGAATCCTACTACAAACAGCAATCCCAATTCCGGCTATCTGAAATCAAGGACTTTCAGACCTATTGTGGTCAATTTTAATGAAAATTCCTTGCAGTACAGCAAATTTTGAGGCTAAGCAAAGGGGAATATCTGAAAAACTAAGCAAATTTTAATTTCAGACCAAATACGTTTTGTTCTTGACAGGCCATGTACTATACTCACAGCAGATCTTTCACATCAAAAACGTTATGGTAGCCATAAACGCAACAAGTTATTTTAAGAATCCACCTTTAGTTTGGCTAAGACTTCAATTTCCTATCACAATAAATATGTCTTAAGGATGTATCTATTTCAAGATATCATCTTTTATAAAATTGGCAGCGCTGTATTCGCAAGAGTTACATGGAAAGGAAGATCACCTCTCTTGAGATATCTCTTGTAAAAACAACTGCTTTTCCTTTGCAGTGCAACGTGCAACAGAGATAAGGTGAGTCAAGTTACAGAAATTTTCCTTTCTAATAAAACTAAAACTTGACATGGAAAGTTATCACATGAACAAATGAGAGCTCAGAGCTTAATAGAAAGATTTCAAAGAACTCAGGGAAATTGCCTATCCTATTCCTAAAGACAAGTGATTAAAACCAAAATATTATTTTTTTTGTTATGACCCAATTTGTAATGATTTTAAATGGCTTAAAAATACATGGGTAAATCCTATTTTTTAAAAAAGACATTTCTAAAAGCTTTAGACACTTAAAATATTTTAGACACCGCTGTCACTTTCTACGTGATCAATTTTAAGTAGACTGTTATGTTTCAGTATGACCATGCACATTGCTGACACCTTGAAAGCACTGGTTACAGTCGTTATCACTGACATTTCAGCAGCATTGACAGAATTTGTAAAAAATATAAAATTTTTATTTAAAGGGAAAATTTGTCCTCAAAAATTAAGTTTTTTGCATTAAGTGAGGGACTTACACAACAGCAAATCTAACACCTTTCTTAGTGTCTACACACCTGGCTCCACAAGAAGAGGGGAAGGGACTCTGCAATGGGACAGGGAAGTCCATTTCTACAGCTTGTGTTTAAGTGGTGGTACATCCAAAAAAGCCTTTTCCAAAACTTCCTGCACTTTAAGCCTTCTCCACAGTAGAAGCCTGACACCCCTTACAGCAGGGTGGCTAAGTCAGGCTGGGCTACAGACCTGGAGTGGGCAGCCCTACCCTGGGCAGGCTTCTGTGGCTACCTAACCCAGAGCTGCAGACACTGCCTGGCAGCGTTACATCTGGCCAGGTTCAGAAACCAGGTCAGGTTCAAATTCTCTGAAAGTCTGTTGAATCAGACATTTTGGACAGGACAGTCAAGGCTCAACTAAAAGGCATTTTTAAAGTAAATTCTTTTGCTGCGTAATTCACAACAAATACTAACTGCAAGTTAGCTCATTATGTAAACAGCAAAGGGTTCCATTTTTGCTGCTTTCAGTACCTCTCATCTAATACTCTTTCTAACCAGAATATCAGTCTCCACTGTGGTGCTAATTAAGCTGTTTCTTTCTCTTGATACTTATGTGTTATCACATTGTTTGATTTTACAGTCGCTAATAGATATTCCCCACAAAAGCCTCCAACACAGGAAAATAATTATCCCCATTTTGAAGCCAAAGGATAAAACACTAGCCGTAACTTAAATGGTTAGTACAGGATGTCTGTGGATGCACCAGAACATTAACCTGATTTATGGAGCTCCCATTTCCATCAGCTTTGCTGATCTTAGAATCTCTGTTTCCATCTTTTCGCCTTACTGCAGCAGTGCACTCTCAATGCCACATTTTTGTCTTTCAGCTGCATGTATTTCATTATGAGTCACTATCCCAAAAGGAGAACAAAGTGATTATACTTCCATGTGAATTTGCAGGATGTTTATCTGGTTATAGATACATGAATGAAAATAATGCATGAGTATATAAATAGAAAATAAAAGCTTTATTGTGGCTTCTTTGAAACGCTGGAATGCATCTCAGAAGACAAAAAGGAAACCAAGAAAAGTCTTTATTCCAGCTGATAAATGTTTATTCTCCCAAGTTTTTAATCCATGACAGAGAAGGATAATGAAACAAGCCCACCACCAGTGGCTAAAGTTATTAGCTTTGCTTTTATTTTAGGCATAAGAGTATTCAAAAAAATAATTTAAAAAAAGATATAAAGGTGTTTAATCAGCATATAAAGGAAAATAGCTAAGTGTCAAATGCTGAATTATTCTGAGATTTAACATGATCCTCAACATTATTATTTTGCTGGAATTTTTTTCATTTCTGTTAGCTGAATGTGGATTTTGAAATAGGATCATTTCCTCCAGCACTGCTTTTGAGGATCAGAAAAATCTGAACTACATTCTCAGACCATCTTCTCTTTCCTTGCATTACACAATGTTTCCCCAGTGGATTAAGAGGCCACTTGTGGGACTTTCCAAACTCATTTTCTGTGATTGTGGCTTCAATTATCCTATAAACCAGATAAGCAATATCTCCAAAACCTGGAAAAACTTATTCTCTTTCTTAGTCTGAGGGTAGAGACAAAGAGGACTTCCAGGAAAGAAAAAAAGCCAAAGTGCTGAACCAATGCTACAGTATTTCCCTGTAAGACACAGAGATGGAAAGGCCTAACATGACTTTGTAGGTACTTGCACTTTAGTGGTTTCAAAGTTTAATTCCTTATTCTGTTCATCCAGGGCCCTCTGGGGAGATAAGCACATCACTGCCACATGTGTAGGGTGGGGTATTTCATGGAGCTTCAGTACCACCCCTTTTCAAAAGTTCTCACTGCTCCTTTGCCTGTACTGCAAATAGGACATTCAGAACCTTTTGTTGTAGGAAAGGAAGGGCTACAGCAAGGCCTAATCCTCTGTTTGTGGCATCACAACAGTATCCACAGCAACTAAATATGATGTGATACAGAAAGGAATGTGACTCCAAGTGCCAGAAGCTGGTGAAGGACTGAAAAGCACAAATCCTGTTGTCATGCAGCTACCTCCAGCAGTGGTGTATGTATGAGGCAAATGAAATACACACATCTGAAATATGCAGAGAGAGAGGTTGTTTTCTGGCAAGTGTCATTTCTGTCTCAGGATACATTTCTGTCACCACAACAAAACACTCCAAGGGGTGGAACAAGCCAAAGATGGCAACGGAGTCCCCAAGACACCTCTGTCAGTCACTGGCTGGCTATTTATTTAAAAGGTCAGAGAAAAATATCAGTAACTACATAAATTTTCTACATTTTTCCATTGTGTTTTCAGAATTCACTTGTTATCTGTGTTGAATAAACAATACAGATGAGAAAACCAAGGTTAAACCTAAAGTCTGGAGTGCAGTAAACTGCTTAGAAGTTGGTCCTGGGACTTTGGATTCAGGAAAGTTCTTTTCCCAGACCCACCTTAGATTTGCCTTAAGAGTAGGACAAAGACCTTTTTGTTGTGTCTCTACAATATCTAGCACAATGGGGCCCTGATCCATGGCTGGAGCCTCTAGGCATTGCCACAGTACAAACAAATAACAATAGTTAGCAGGCAAAGACATTGCTGGGAATTGCTTAGTAGGCAAGCAAGCTTCTTATAGAAGTGTGTACTCTGAGCACTTATTCAGTTCACACAGCCTGGGGTTTCAGAACATTCTTTATTGAAAAAAACAAGCATTGGAAATATCCTCTTGAGCCTGAATCAGGGCCACGAAGGTGGAAGATATTAGAGCCACTTCTTGAACATTACAGCACTGAAGCTATCTTCAAGGAAGTGAGTTTGGCACGTGTTTGACCAATGAATGCTTCAGTAGTGTCTCAGCAATCAATTAAAACACCCATGCTTTGAGCAAACACGTACTATGAAATCTTTACACAATGTCTACTTACTTATGCATACATAAATAGATACAACTGGTTCAGGCATTGAGCTGGTACTCAGAAAAGCTGCACCTGATTCCTGGCTCCAGCAAAGATATTTGCATACTCTTTGGCAATTCACATCTTTCTTTTTTAGCTTAAACCAAAAGGAAAACAAGAATACTTTTCATATCTGTCGGGCATCATGAAGATTCCCAAGCACTGTTAAACGTTGTTACTGCTGAGATGAGGCCCGAAAGATGCGTAGAAACCTAGACAAATCCATCCCTGAATTTTGGAATGAACTCAACTTGAGGTTATACACAAAACAATTCTCAGATTGCATTGCTTCTACCAGAATTTTTTCTCCCAAATATGGATGGGACTGGCTTTAAAAGTATTATATTATTGCAGCAATTCCCCACCTCCGCTGTTTTTTGCCATTCTTCAATAGTTAGAAAACAGTGTCAATTTTAATGAGCACAGATTATATAAAAGCTGAGAAATAATCTTGACTTTTCAAAGATATAGCTATCTTTCTGTGTCAGGTCCATGCCCGCAGGGAGAATATCCAACTTATTATTTCCAGATATATTACACACCAAGTCTAGCACAAATTTTTTTGTTAAATCACATCAATAGGGCCCCTTTCTGAAGTGCCTTCTGCGCTGGGTGTAAGGCTGCACAGACAGGGTAGGGCTACACTCTGGTTCTTGCAGTTCAGTTTTGTCAGTGTTTTTCACTTGAAGAAAACTGTCTTGACATTAGATTTTACACTATGACTTATTTCTATCTCGAACAGAGTATGTAGACAAAGTCAACAGATTTTATCAAACTAACTAGCAGGCAAGCTTTCAGATATTAAAGGCTCTTTGTTCAAGCCTCTTTTTTTCACTCTCTTACATTTTAGCCTCCATCTGACTCAGTCATTTCTTACAGGCAAAAAAAAAAAAGACATTTCAAGAAAGTCATTCCCTGTTGCTGCAACTGCTATCCACTGGGTCAAAAAGATGAAAATGTGGCAGACACCAGTCCCATATGTTACAACTGGAAAAACATAGTGCTCCAACCTGCATAATGCTGGCCAAACTCAGCTCTAGAATGGGGTAACAGCATCCTTGCTCTAAGCACTATTTTTCACTGTCTTGAACAAGAAATTACGCACATGAAAAACTATAACCCTCGCTCATCCTGTTTTCTCATGCACTAAGAATTTCTTTAAGGCATATGGATATATAAAAAACTTCTTTTTCACGTCTTACCAAAAGAGACACCAAAGCTCCAATTCTTTTCCCAATGGTTAGCTGTTTTCCCACCCATCCAGCTGCTCTTCCTGTCTCCCACTTACTCCTTTCACAATAGTTATCTGACATGACTGATTTCCTTTAGGTGTCTTGACTGCCTCTGTAGCTATCTCTGTCCTTTAGGTTCTGCAGAGAACAATTCAGGTATTTGCAGAATGTTCAGACAACAGATGGGAAACTGGTTATCAGTAGAGTTACACACTACTACAACAGTGATGGTAGGAGTAGGAAGTTGCAATGGTTCTCCTGCTACATGTGGCAAGCTGCCTCACTGGATGGTAGGAATCCTTAAAAATTCTGCTCTCTGGCAGCATTTCTGTCTCTCATACTTGAGAAAGAAGATAGAAAAGTATGGGAAGAAAGTAAGGATCCAAGCTGTCTCTTCAACATGGAAATGAAGGGACACATCTTCCACACAGACATAGGGTTACCAACAGGCACACAGTGCAGACGTTTAGAGGGTGGGTTACTGTGTAAGAGTACCTTTAGCAGTTTAAAAGACACAGTACCATTGACTTTTTTTTTTTCAAAGTCAGACCCAATTCCAACTGTTTACAGAGCCCTTTCTCTCTCCTTCAGAGACTTTGGCTCAATTCCCATAATTTCTGGGACCGGACCCAATTATGCTGCTGACCACAGCATTCTGACTGCTTAATACAATTCCATGGCAAGCACAGGAAACTCCCAGAAACAAGAAAGGGCTTGATTTGCTCCACACTTTACCTGGAAACATCGCCCAAAGCAACATGTTATGCCAAATAACTATGCCTCAGAGTAGCCAATTAATTTGTGCAATTCTAGATTAAAACAAAGACTATTCCTTATCTTTTCTTTTTGGAAAGCATTTTTCCAGGTAAAAATTATCAGAATTTCCCCTTGGCTGAAATGTCAGAGCTCTGTAATCTGTGTTCTATCATTTCCATGAGCACAGTGCTAAGAGGCAATTTAAAGGTGGAGAGGTGTGGGAAACAGGTAGTAAGGGTGAAGGAGGACATAGCAGGTTATACGTGCACAAGTCCATGGGTCCTGATGAGATCCATCCGTGGGTCCTGAAGGAGCTGACAAATGAAGTTGCAAAGCCACTGTCCATCATATTGGAAAAATCATGGCAGTCAGGTGAAGTTCCCAACAACTGGAAAAAGGGAAATATGACCCCCATTTTCATGAAGGGGAAAATGGATGACCCGGGGAATTACAGACCAGTCAGTCTCACCTCTGTGCCTGGCAAAATCTTGGAGCAGATTCTCCTGGAAGGCATGCTAAGGCACAAGAAAAACAACAAGGTGCTTGGTGACAGCCAGCATGGCTTCACTAAGGGGAAATCCTGCCTGACCAATTTGGTGGCCTTCTATGATGGGGCTACAAAACTGATGGACAGGGGTAGAGCAGGTGATGTCATCTACCTGGACTTGTGTAAAGCATTCAACACTGTCCCACATGACATCCTTGTCTCTAAATTGGAGCGACATCAATTTGATGGATGGACCACTCAGTGGATAAAGAACTGGCTGGATGGCCGCACACAAAGAGTTGTGGTCAATGGCTCAATGTCCGGCTGGAGACCAGTAACGAGTGGTGTCCCTCAGGGATCGGTGTTGGGACCGGTCTTGTTTAACATCTTTGTCGCTGACATGGACAGTGGGATTGAGTGCGCCCTCAGCAAGTTTCCTGATGGCACCAAGCTGTGTGGTTCGGTTGATACCCTGGAGGGAAGGAATGCCATCCAGAGGGACCTTGACACGCTTGTGAGATGTGCTGATGCCAACCTCATGAAGTTTAACCATGCCAAGTGCATGGTCCTACACCTGGGTCGGAGCAATCCCAGGCACAGCTACAGGCTGGGCAGAGAAAAGATTCAGAGCAGCCCTGCAGAGAAGGACTTGGGGGTGTTGGTCAATGAGAAAATGAACATGGGCAGGCAGTGTGCGCTTGCAGCCCAGAAAGCCAACCCTATCCTGGGCTGCATCAAAAGGAGCGTGACCAGCAGGTCAAAGGAGGTGATCCTGCCCCTCTACTCTGCTCTTGTGAGACCTCACCTGGAGTATTGTGTGCAGTTCTGGTGTCCTCAACATAAAAAGGACATGGAACTGTTGGAACAAGTCCAGATGAGGGCCAGGAGGATGATCAGGGGACTGGAGCACCTCCCATACGAAGACAGGCTGAGGAAGTTGGGGCTGTTCAGCCTGCAGAAGAGAAGGCTGCGTGGAGACCTCATAGCAGCCTTCCAGTATCTGAAGGGGCCCTACAGGGATGCTGGGGAGGGACTCTTCATTAGGGACTGTAGTGATAGGACAAGGGGTAACAGGTTAAAACTTAAACAGGGGAAGTTTAGGTTGGATATAAGGAGGAAATTCTTTCCTGTTAGGGTGGTGAGGCACTGGAATAGGTTGCTCAGGGAGGTTGTGAATGCTCCATCCCTGGCAGTGTTCAAGACCAGGTTGGAAGAGGCCTTGGGTGATAGGATTTAACGTAAGGTGTCCCTGCCCATGGCAGGGGGGTTGGAAGTAGATGATCTTAAGATCCTTTCCAACCCTAATTATTCTATGATTCTATGATTCTACTTGTACATGTCAGAAAAATCTCATGTTATCCCAGGTTTGACCTACCCTAGTGAGTGTGCTTACTCAGCGTGGCAAGCGTTTGAAATGTACACTAAGATGATTTACTTATTTATTTCATACCATCGTTTCAGTTTATATAAACATTCAGAGAAGTGCTGTATTATTCACTTTTTTCCTTGGCTGATGTCTTGTAATCAAGATTGTTATGCGATTTTCTGTCATTTATACAGTACCATAGTTATAAACAACTGAATGAAAAAATATAAGACAGAATAGAAACTCTCCCTTGAAAAAACAGTGGAGAAGCAAATTTGAGTACACTGCAGTTCAGTTAGTACAGAGCAAACACAGTGGCATGTGACGGCTACAGAAGGAATGCTCTGCGGAACAGATAGCATTTCAGGAGGGCTTAGTCAGAACAAAGTGAGGTGATATTTGTAAGAAATAGCATTTCTAGTAAACCCTTTGCCAAACTCTGAAAAAAAAGACACTTCAAGGAAGTAGGCTATGAGAAACCCAATCACTGGCTAAAATTATTCAAAGTATGTGCAAGCCAGCAGGAAAGTAATTTTAGTTTTTATACAATGTATAATAACAGCAAAAAGGCCTTCAAACATGCAGGACTATTATGGGAACATTTGATAGTTTTCAAGCCTTCTAACCAGGTTACCAAAATGTCATCACATTAAATACGGATGCTTTGTAGATGGGCAAAAAAAATGGGCATTTGCCAGTTAACCATACCATTGACTCGCCTTCAAACATTACTTTTCTGAAGTTAACTTTGTATTTTACTTTACATGGCACAGCATTTTTGGGAAATTGTATCACCGCCACTGATATGATCAATGCTTCATGGTGAACTGCAGCACCTCAAATCTGGTGTCATCACACAGCTTTGATTTTTCTCATCTGGAAAGTTGGTCTGACAAAATCAAATAATACAAAATCAAGCACTATCTTCTCTTCCATGACAAGGTCCCAAGAAAGTTTTAAACTTAACTATGGTACGTTTTCTCTTCCACTGTTTCTTTTGGTTTCTAAATCCCATTTTACTCACTCAACACTCACCTTCTATTTTCACCCTCTCTTTAACACTCAGAAGCCAATACCCTGCACAGTCTTAGGTCTGGCTATCATAAAAGGATTCAGTCATCTCTGCCCAGAATTCAGAGCTGAACTGGAAGACTAAGATTAAAGGCCTAATACTTAAACAATTAATACCTTTTTTTTCTGAGAGATTAGGAAATCTTTTGAAGGACTCTAATCCAACTAAACACTTAAGTAGGTGCCCTACTTTAAAGATGAGATCCCTTTGTTGAGTGGAACAAAGAAATACATATGGGAGGATACTTCAAGGCCACACAGGAAAACTGAACAATAAGGCAGGAATAAGGTACTAGATTCTGATTCCTAATTGCATGGTACAAATATTCATTTTCTACAAGTTTCTCAAAATACTTTATTAATAAGCATCACTGAAATTACAATATATACATAATAATTTGTTCCTGAACAAGAAACAAGTTCTTCATGTTGCAACACTCCCCTTGAGGGACTGCTGGGGAGTGATAAGCCTTATTTGTTCCTGCTTTCACCACATCTTTATTAATATAATTTTCTTTTCTGCTCTTTTCTGTGTCCAGCCTTACCTTCTCTTTCTAGTCTTCCATCACTCCTTTTTGTTTCAGTTAAAAGACAAAAGTAAATATATATGTCTCCTTTCTTCAATCTGAGCTCTTGCACACTTCTACTGTTATTAGAACTGTGTCATTACACTTCTTTGTGACCAGTGGCTCCTATGGCTAAAAGCAACATTCATGTTTCTCTACAACTGCGAAGCCAAGAATTTAAAAGAAATTTGACAGGGAATAGATAACAAAGAAGAGTTGCATCTTTCTAACTCAAAGGCAATGGCAATTAGCTTACAGACTGATACTAGCAGTGTTAATTCCTTTATGTACCCTCTATTTTTTTAGAAAGTATTATAAAATTATGGACATTTTTATTCCCTATAGCTGTGTTTCAAGATTTTTCTTTCTTTTCAGTTGGTTTCGGTCACTACATTTAGGGATTTTTACCCCTATCTTATCCCCTGTTCGTTGCTTTAGTGTTATTTTATCTGGTCATCTGAGAAAAATCACCTTCTAACACCATGCCACTGCCTGCCCCTCTGCCCCCCTCTCTCTCTGCAACTTCTGTAATAGTTTACTTTTTACAGCTAAAACCAAGCAGATTACAGCCCTCTGAAACAGGAGATCTCAACACATTTTGTGAGAACCCGACAGCTAGAGAGAGGGAAGACCCAAGTCAAAGGCTACATGAAGAAAATATTACCCTGTGTGCATGATAGTAGTCCACAGAGCTAGCCATCCCACAAGTAGGAAGCAAAGGCTAAAAGGACCTTGACATGACTCATTTAGGTGCCAAAAATTATGTGGGGTAAGCCCATATGTGGTATTCATCGCATCATTTGTTTTGTAAACATTTATGGTGCATTTTGACTTTCCTCTTGCTGGAAGCTCATTCCTCTGGCTGCCAAGGAGTTTAGCCATAAGTTTGCACTGCGTATGTTGCACACATCCATAGCACAGAGTATTTGTATCCATGCCCTTGTGCTTATGTTCCTTTCTGTTTGCTTTTCTGCTTTTCAGAAGCTTTTATGAATCTGTCAGGTGCCAATTTATAGGGCCGATAAAAGGCAAGCTGTAAACTTCTCATGACTTTTCAGGTCACAGATATGACAATTCATTTAAAAGACCAATTCTCACATTAATTCACCTTCATAAATGAAACCCTGAGGCAACGAAAGACCACAAAAAACAAATACTGATTCAACATGAAAAAAATGGGTCACTTCAGGTTTAGGTGAATATTAAGATATACTATCTATTCTTCAAACCCTCTTGCATACGGATAGAACTTGTTTTTCATGTACACTTTAGAATTCATATTGTGTACGTTGAAAGGCTTTTTTTTTTTTCCTGGTAATGGGGAGTCTGTGTTATTTGCACATTGCAAAACCTGTTCCGCAGGTATGTTGTGAAATTTTATTGGGCATTTTACAGTTTGTGATTCATTTCATGTAAATATTGTTCAGTTCAGCTTTGTGTTTTACTGATTTATGAGTACTGCATGAATGTGATTTGTTGTTTGGTTTTCCTGGGATGCAAGGGTCATATTACCATTTATAAAATCAACAATAACTTATATTTTCCTTTCTGAGCCTACAAGAGTTGTTAAGTCACAAACTGTATCCCTGGGTATTCTTTAGCATCTAATACAATAGTACCCAGGCTTGGTTGTCTTAGATGCTTATACAACAGAATTTACTGGAAAGATAGTTCCCACTTGCTTTTATCAGAAATTTGTATTATTTTTAATACTATCAATGGACTCATCCCAGTAACTGTCTGATTACCGTGTGTTTTGAATGGGTAGTAACCACAATTTTTGAGTTTGGCACAGCAAACTGACATGCATTGTATTCTGCCGAGTATATAGCCCAAGAATTTGTATAGACCAAGATACTATAAAATTTAGTAAGTGATGTCAAGGATCCTCAAAGTAAAAGTATCTGCTCCTCTTCAGGAACTTTTAGGCCTATGCTCATTTTCTAAACAGAGTAAATCATGCCAGCCATGTCCACGCCTCCCCTCTTCCCTTTCTATTCGTGACAAAAGCAGTCACATTTACCAACTGAAGAAAATTAGAACTTTTTGTAGTTGTGGGTGAAAAATGCCTAAGTACAGTAGGAGTTGTTAAACTGTCAAGGAGTCATCACTACATGAACTAAAGGAGCTTGTCTAAATTCTTTACTTGCCTTTGTCTCTAAATCTGTGCGTAAAATACAAGACAGGATAAGGCATGATGTACCACCCATCCCTCTTTTCTGCAGTCCCAAGCAAGTCTATGTTCCAGGCAATTAAAAACTCTTAGATTTATTTTTAAATTGCTGCACTTCCATTATTTTGTGCTAAATTGTTTCAGTGATTGAATCGACAGCCTTTTCAGTTTCAAAGGCAGATACACCTCTGGTCAAAGTATACCATCCCTAATATAATTGATGTCTTTTTCTCCTTTTCACCACTTTATTTGAAGTACTGTGTTTGTAAGAGCCATTTTACCACACTTACTCCAACCACATTTTTAGCATGTGGATCACTTTACAAATGCAAACTATTACAACTATTCTTCATGTCTGTAATGGCTTCTACATTTCTTAGTTCCAGATGGAGCCAAACAGGAGCACTAAAGTACTGCAGGAAATGCTTTCATAGTAGTATATTTGAGCATACACCAAAACCTTAATTTTAAGATCATCAAGCTGTTTGGAAAAGCAACCAGGCCATTGTTCTGCTTCAAAAATGAGTTTGAATTTCCTTGAGATTTTTCTACTGCTGTGCTACTAACAAAAAGTTAACTTACATTGGGAAAAAAAGTGAAGGTATGTCTAAACCAACTTCCCTTTCAGAAATGAAAATGTATTTTATCTTACACAAAACAATTTTCTTTCAATAAATCTCCCTGAAGAAAGTTCAGAGAACATCCAAAGGAAGCAGGCAGAAACAAACATCTCTTCTGTAGCATCCTGCTATCCCCATTGCACTGGCATCACAATAAGAATAGTCTTTGCCTAGCATTTAAAGAAGCACAGAAATCTGGACCCCAACTTAGGAGAGTACTCCCCATTCACATGCGGAATGGGACAGGAAGAATGATTGCTATCTGAAATCATTAATTTGAAGACATGAACCTACCTATTTAGTGATTTCAGAAAGCTAACTCTGAAGGCAGAATTTTCTTTCCATTTGTCACCAGCCTTCAGGTTTTCACTCCTAGGGGAGCGGTGGCTGCCAGCCATGCACCAGGAAACCTCACACTGTTTTAGGCTATGCCAGGTCACAGCAGGCAGGAAGCCATGCTGGGCAGTCTGAACCATGACTGCTTCAGCTCACAAGGTATTTGACTTGCACATACCTGAAATAATGTGCACAGCATTATAACCACCCTTCTCCATCAAGACTGAAGTGTGTTTTTTTCCTCCACATGCACAGATTCCCACAGGGACCAAATCTTTTTCTCAGTAAGTATATAAGATCTGCTGCCAGTAAGTGAGAGATGATGAGCAAGTTACTGGCAAAAAAAAATCCTATTTCTATATCATGTACTCATATACACACACGTGTATGTACATACTGAAGAGGAATTTATACAGATGAGTTGCAACATTTTGCCAGGATTTGTTTACCAGATCACAAACAATTTTTGTAGTCAGTACAGAAACTTTGTACTTATCTTCAAAATGATCCCTTGCAGTTCAGTCAGACCTGTAATTTGTGCTGTGCTTCACTTAGGTATGTTGGACATCCATTGGATAATGCTAGACTAAGCTAAAATTCAACCAGCTGAAATATGAATAGGTTTAATTCTGTGCTGGCTTTGACCCAAGGAACACCACTCCTTTTTATTTTTAATGAAGGATGATACAAAAGAAGGAAAAAAATATCCTACTCCCTAAAAGCAAATCTTTAAGCAAGTAAAGCTTGTTATGAAATTCCCAGTTAAGCAGCATTTCAACTTAAAAATGTCTACTTGTTGAAACTGAAACTCTTAAAAGCAGAATACTTTCAACAAATGCTTCCCTCCAGCATGGAAACTTTGATCAAGTTTCAAAAACCAGAAAGAGGATAAGCCCAAAATAAGTACCTGAATGATGGGCAATTCCTTTAGACAGCATAAGAAAGATTCAGATTCTGCTGCTTTTCTGTCTGACTTGTCACACACTTGAACCTCACCCTGACAAACCCACTTGTCTGTCCTGCTTGCTGGGATACTAGTTATGAGTATTTTCTCCTATTTTTGTTTTCTCTGAAATGGAGCATATTTTTCTGATGTTGGTGAGAGATAAATATAGGCAATTGCAAATATTCTGACATTTCTCTGAACAGGATCATGTTTTATGCATAGACTTTAACAACAGAAACTATTGTTTAGTTGGTAAATGGTAACTATATTCTAATTAATCAAGCCAATCTTTAGTCTGAAGAGGATTTTCTTTAGAATGGAAAAGTGTTGGGAAATAAAGTCAGCTTCTTCTCTCCCCAAAGTTCTCAGTTTTTCTCAGACTGAACCAGAAATAATTCGTTTTGAAAGTTAAGAAATTGTCGATGAACTCCTGTGTCTTCCAGCTCTCCTGTGTTGTGTCTGCACTTCTGGATTGCAGATAAATCTGGAAGAAAATGTGAAGGAATGGTCTCATGGCATTTTGGCAGGACTTCTGGAAACCTCACAAAACAGCTTTTTCCAGACTCAAAGCTGATTTTAAAGCAGCTAAACTTCAACTATTTCAGAAATATGTCTTTCTCTTAGAAAACTTATGTTTCACATGCTAGTAGGCATAATTAAAAAGCATCCTTATTAAGAAAGCATCCTTATTAAGAAAGCCATGACAAGTAGATACAAGACTTATGAATCCAAACCAATCTTTAAAACTCTCCCACTCCAGCTTCCTCCTTCCCCCATGTTAACTTATTGATGTAGCTGTCTAACATATGTATCACCAGTACATGTGTAAGTTTTAGTTATTGTCACTCCAGAATATACTCGGGGGGAAATATACTTTCACACGTAAAACCAGCTTCAAAAACAATGTGTCAAGGAGTCTATCTCTTGGGGTGAGACAGGTGAAAATAAAGGGGCAACAGCCTTCAAACTGAAAGGGACAGTTTTGTAGCAATGAAAGTCTTACATGGTGATCAGGGGACTGGCGCACCTCCCGTATGAAGACAGGCTGAGGAAGTTGGGGCTGTTCAGCCTGAAGAAGAGAAGGCTGAATGGAGACCTCACAGCAGCCTTCCAGTATCTGAAGGGGGTCTATAGGGATGCTGGGGAGGGACTCTTCATTAGGGACTGTAGTGACAGGACAAGGGGTAACAGGTTAAAACTTAAACAGGGGGAGCTTAGATTGGATATAAGGAGGAAATTCTTTCCTGTTAGGGTGGTGAGGCACTGGAATAGGTTGCCCAGGGAGGTTGTGAATGCTCTATCCCTGGCAGTGTTCAAGACCAGGTTGGAAGAGGCCTTGGGTGACAGGATTTAGGGGGGCTGGAACTAGATGATCTTAAGGTCCTTTCCAACCCTCACTATTCTATGATTCTATGATTCTATGACAAGGCAGGAGGGCCTCACGTCCTGCTGCATCCTGCTCACAGTGGTTGCTCCTAGTTCCTGGGATGGGGAATAAAGGCAGACTGATTGTAGCTCACTTTGCTCATTAATTTTCTAGGTGATGTATTCAAAGCATATATGGTCTCTGTGCATCATATTCAACTTGCATATTCAAAATAATGTTATAAATTTGCATATTTTTTAAGAATCTGAGACCTTCCCCATTGATACAAATGCTGGAATTCCACATAGGTTTAGATTAAAAAGCTGTGAGCATGTGGGTTTTTACTGGCCCCATTATTCATTTTGGTAAATGAATATTAAATCTGCAAAGTATATTTTGATATGTAGAGTGCCTTGAATTTGTACTGATTCCAGTGTTCACTGTCTGCTGTCATTGCTTCAGAACTAAAACAGCTGCTAAAATCATGGCTTTATTGAAGGCAAGGGAAGCTTGGTCTGTCTCAGTGCTTAACAGACAACATGTTCTGGTAAGATCTGATAGTTTTTTCCCCAAATTTTTCCACTGCCTTACTTCTGAGTATTTAAACACATGTAGATTGATTTGACCCTGCTTCTTACAGAGTCCCCAAATGTTATGCAACAGTGACACCAATCAATAAAAAACTCATGTTCTGCACCACTGACCATTTATTCTTTCACTGTATTTTCACACACACAAAAAAAATATCTACCACAGAAAGCCTGAGCAGGAGGAAAGTATTTGCATATCACCAGCAAAGACTTCTACATGGCACCTCTTTGGTGCAGTACCACAACTGATTTGACATGGTCACCTTAAACAAGACATTCCAAATGAAAATCACTGCAGTGCTGCAAGTCCTGACACACTGACCTCTAACCACAGGTAATTGTAGGGATCAGATCTCATTCTTTCTTCTCACAAGAAGAAATAAGAGTTCTCCTGATCTATGCATCAAGAAATTAGAAAACTTACATCAGAATTGCACTTCACTGGAAACTAAGTGTATTCAAATTTTTATGCAGTGCAAAGCAAAATTGCGACACATGTTTTCAGGAACTCAGGTGTCAGTGAAGACTCCTGCATTTAACACACACATCCAGTTTTCAAGAAACAGCATCAGAGAACAACGTCCACTTGTTGAAACGTTCAAAAGATTAAACCTCCTGCTCTGAAACTGAAACAACACAAAACCATCTGTGCCTTTATAGCGCGTGGTAGGGCCGCATGTACATGAGGAAATACAAATGAATATTTCATATAGGAGTAAAATCATATCTGTTTACATATATAACATGCTAAGGGTATATATGCCAATAGGCTGACATTAAGGAGGATGGAGGACATATCCTAAAATGCACCAGGGAGAGAGTGCACGGCGGGGGGGGGGGGGGAACGGGTGGACTCTTATAATATATCCATTAAGCAGATGAAGTGGCTACACCTTGCTGAAGCAAACTGCTAAAATTATTATTCATGCTGGAAGTTCATCTAATAATAATCTAATACATGCAGTGTTTGCACAAAAGACAGAGGAACCTGCATAAAAATAGGTAGCCTAAAATTCTCTACAGGTATTTAACTTTTCAATCACTGCAGCAAAATGACAACCATCCTATATGAACACAAAAAAACATGCATACACAGATGTGAGCATACAAACAAACTTTTTATTCAAAAACCAGGTACACTGATTCACCCTCCTATTGGGGAAATGAGCATGCTTGTGCTTTAACCCTTTGCTGTGGAGAGGAAAAGAGATCTGCTCATCAACAGTGCTCTCCAGGGCTGGAAGATGACAGCCTGGTGTTCTAGGACAGCCACAGAAGACAGCTCTGTTCTCTTCTTTTGCAGTCATATTGGCAAATGGTCACTGCCCCCCTAGGCCAGCATGATCTTCTTTTCCTAGTGAGATGTAATGGTAAAGGCTACTTTTCCAGTTTGCCACTCTTCCTAGAGTGACAATAGTGCTGTTCCTATCTTTACAACCATCCTAAAATGGCCTACTGTCATTTCCTCTTTCATATCAGAGCTCAAGTCAGGCTTTTCCCATAGACAAGCCCGTAAGTGATGTAAGAATGTTCTGACATGAAGCAACATATACTTTTGGTTAATCCTATTTTATTGTGTCTTAAAGCTATATGGGCTGCCAGTGACAACCTAGTGTAACCATCTATTTGACCCCTCCCATCCCTCTTTACAGTGAATTGCTGACAGGACTTCCTTTTACAAGTAGAAAAGATTAAATAAAGACAAAATTCCCTAAAGTAACAAGTCTCTTAAAAAAAAAAAAAAAGCCTCTTGGATTCAGCAGCTGCAAAACTGCTGGCTGCAATTACTTTCATTCACAGCCCATGCTGAGCCAAGGCTTTAACCCGGGGTGTGGAAGGAGCAAAGTTCATCGCAAGGCATTTCTGCAGGTAGCCTAATTGGCTGGGACAAGCAGTGACAGCTTCCACATGCCTGCCTGACTTCCAGGTGTACAAAGCATGATCAGGAGGCACGCTTGGTCAGGAGTAAAATTTTGACTATTTCATGTGTCTACAGAACAAAATGGAGTTTGAGGACTTTGAGCTCTGGGCCAATATCTGTAGGTGGCCTGAGCTGAAGCCCCTCAGTTGAATTCTGAGATTTTTTGGGGGGTTGGGGATGAGGTGGAGGGGGAGCAAGGATGTGTGCACGCAAAACAATTTAGGGCGCTTTTTGAGATGAAGAGGGCTGTCGCATTGACTTAGCGTAAGAATCTGGAGTTGTTTTTCCATTAAGATAGTTTGTATCTCTTAGGCTTGTCTGTGTTTTCAAACACTGCTTCCTTTGTTACACAGTAGTTGCTTTTTTAAAGTCTTTCTTTTTACCCCCAGGCAAAAGTCAGAAGCTTGAATTCTGTGATAACCACATGACTCCAGCAGCTGGGACCCTTGGCCCTGGTGTTTGTGATTTAATTCACCTCTTCATGGTGATTTTTATGGGAACTGTCTTCATGGCTAGCTCTCTGTCCTTAATAAAATGGACCGAACATTTCCTCATTAGAGTACATTCCTTCAGAGAAACCGTGGGAAGAAAGACATTAACGGGAGATTGTGTAACCAAAACCAGTTAAAGGCAATATCCTAAATTATTTATCATAAGGCTTTTTGCCATTAACATGAATAGGGCTAGGATGGCAGTCCAACTTTCCATTGCATTTTTCCTTTTCCATCTTCTTAAAGCATCCACATCAGAATACAGAAGTATGCAGACTATGTAAGTTGTGGGCACAATATTGTTCTGAGATTCTCCACATCCACACTGGGTTTTTTCCATAGATTTCATTGATGTATATCTCACTGGTAAGCACACAGCAACAGCAAATTTAAATCACATCAGTCCCTGCTTTACTCACCATGAAGGTGGAACTTTGCAGTGGTTTAGTTGAACACAGCACAAGCCAAGGGTTTCTGATGGGCATACTGAACTTAAACAGCACTTACCGAGTCTTTTCAGGTCAGCAGAATATGCTGACCCCTGCCAGCGCCAGCCAGCCCACTGGTGCCAACACTCCTACCCACACAAGAAGAGCCATGAAAACACTGGTAACCACAAGCAGTCAGAGCTCTAGTTTTGTATTTCATTCCAAACTCACCAGAATCTCAGAGTTTCTTAGGTCTCGGAGCTTCCTACAGAGCAACTTTTTCTGTGGGTGGTGAAAGTAGAAACAGTGCTGTTTGCCCCACCTGCTGATTGTTTATAAGGTTATAAAAAATTGGCAGATAGATAAATGTCAGCAGGCGTGTCTGCCATTCAGACCTCATCATCTATGACTGGTTTGGTCCATTTGAGCTGTTCTTCCTATGCTGGGAGTAGTTCTGAAGTTAGGACCACTCCTACATGACCGCATCTACATTCTACAGTAGAACTGTGTTGTCTCAGGTAATTTTTACTCTTCCATTCTGTCATTACAACTGTTCCTTTTTTGCATTATAAAACTCCATAAATAGCTTTGATATTTTCTTCATGAAAGTATTTTCCTACTACGTACGTGCTTTAGCAAAGAATTAGTATTTTTCCTGTCAGGCTCTGTAACAGTATACATCACTTTCTCAGCTTCTACTCACCCGTTCTGCTACTCAGGCACACACCAGAATTTGCATTAGGGTTCTTCTGCTATAATTCTATTCTGTATTGGTTTATGTAATCTTTTCTATTTTTTTTTTTTTTTTTTATGCACTGCTTTGCAATAACACAAATGAAACACCCAAAACTATGGTGGGAAAGACTGGTTTACAGTAGCAAAGGAGTTTTTACAGTTCTTTTCTTCCTATTTTTCTGTCATACTACCTATTTTATCAGAGTGAGTTACCTAACCTCTGGAGCTGAACTGATCTGCAGACCTGAGTGATGTATTTGGGTGTTTCTCAAAAGACATTTACTTTTGACTTAGGTTATCAGGGATTGTGACTCAACTTTTCCCAAATAATATGTTCTTTTGAGATACCTCAAGATAGAAACTCCTCAGATACGATAAATAATGATAGCATTGTGGAAACCAGTGCTTCATTCAGCCCTTGAACGCACAGAGAATGGGGAAGACCCAGCAAAGAAAAACAAATCTACCTCTACAACTACTATGCCATAGCTTTCTAGCTGCAGAGAATTTCTGTTCAGATGAAATCAAATTGTGGCTGGTAGCTACCGTGAAATTCATTGTGAGAAGCATCAATAGAATAAAACACCTTTCAAGAAACAAGATTTACCCTGAGGTCTATTACATTCTCTTCATAGTCCTGTTGTGATTATATCGATACAGAATCATAGAATGGTTAGGGTTGGAAAGGATCTTAAGATCATCTAGTTCCAACCCCCCTGCCATGGGCAGGGACACCTCACACTAAACCATCTCACCCAAGGCTCTGTCCAACCTGGCCTTGAACACCACCAGGGATGGAGCATTCACAACCTCCCTGGGCAACCCATGCCAGCGCCTCACCACCCTCACAGTAAAGAATTTCTTCCTTATATCCAATCTAAACTTCCTCTGTTTAAGTTTTAACCCATTACCTCTTGTCCTATCATTACAGTCCATAATGAATCAAAGGAAGCAATGTTTCTTCAGGTCACCCAAGGAACCTAATACATAGGACAAAAAACAGACTCCTGCTGATAATATGTAACTACTATTTCTGACATATTTTCTATTTGATTAATCTATCAATAGTAAAACATTTTTAGAAGTCACAACATTTTTTAACATGAAAGCATTTAAGGAAAGTCAAAACAACATGTCTTCCCTTTTAGGTGGGCCAAAAGCATCCATGACAAGTTATATGCCTTTAGATTTAATACATAAAATCTTGGATGTTACATTTTGCCAATGTTTGTGTTTTGGTACAGACAGAAGAAACAAAAGCAAAATAGAAGCAAATGCTGTAACTTTCCATCTGCAACCTCAAAATAAACACAAGAAACCCAAAATACTATGTCGTCTTTGGCTACCATAAGGTAGTAAATAATGGGTCAGCCTTGCTCCCACACAGAGTATTGGTGGCATTTACCTCTTCTCCAGTGGGTACAGACCAGAACTAATATACTCCAGAAATTCTGAGAAATTACTTGGAATAAGACCTCCCATGTCAGGAGCTCATTAACTGTTCTTAGTCCTAAATGATTTCAGTAACATCCCTCCTTTCCACCCTCATTAAATCTGTTAGCACTGTTGATAATATTTTTTTCAATGGTGATGAAACCCATTTAAAATTGGTTAAAATCATGTGCCACCTTTGAGAATAACAAGGTGGTAGTGGTTGTTTTCTGGTGGTTGTAAAACTGGCTATCACAGACATTTCCTAAAATGTGTGTGTATTCTAAAACTTGTCCTTGTATTGCCATTAAACATTTCCTTAGAGAGGTGTTTGACTGGTTCCAGATGCATGTGATAAAACTCCGTGTGTGGATGTAAACATTTTAATTGAACTTCTTCAAGTTTTAAACATTTGACTCCAAACAAATGTATTCAACACAATATCTAAGGTAGTTACCTTAGATGAGTGCTGCTTAAATTGTCATCCGCAGACCATGAGGTGGCGTCTCACTTTACCAGCAGTATGAATTTTTTTCACTTTTAGGAGAAGAGTCTAATGGGTGAGGCCAGTACATTTAGGGGCCCATTGAAGTCTATAATGCCAGAACAGCAATATGTTCCTTAGACATATGTTCTATGCACCATACTTGCTGCTCCTTTTACAATTGTCTGTATTACAGAAGTCTAAATGATAAGAGAGTGTTGCTGTGCCTACAGTCAAAGAAAAGGCACTGTGGCTACACAAGATAGGTGCTGAACTAATTGCATGTTCCTGTTTTTACAGGCAGTGGTCTGTGGTTAGAAGACAGGTCCGAAAGGGAAAGCAGAGCTCTGTCTCTCAGGGTCTGGGATACTGTCACAGGGAGTTTGGTTCCTTCCAGGTACGGGTATTCCCACCCTATTCTCTGCTTGGCGATTGCTCAGAAGCGGTCCAGACTAGACTAGCAAAGTGCTACTGAGCAGACAGCATCCAATTAATTTAATATTGAACTGCACTGACCAGGGCTGATTTCAGTATGACCAACCAGAGGATGACAGCACAGAGCTGAACTTCATGGTTAGTGGGACCCACTAGTGCCTGTGCCAAGGCTGGACCTCAGAGCTCCTCATAAAACAACCACATCATGGTGGCCTTCATTTCTCTTAAACCTATCTAGACATAAAGGTGGCTTTTAAGAGGCTCAGGGTTGCTGTGACAGTTCTCAGCTTCATTTCAGACAGTTGCAGCTTAGAAATCTGGAGCTGGCCAAATTTCCAGTGAAACCATTCATTAGTTTTCAGTTCATTGCACAGATGATATACATGGTTATCATGTTTCTTGTGGTTTTTTGTTTTCCTCCCCACTCCATAAAAATATTTGATCATTTATGTTCCAAAAGATGCCTTAAGGTTTGCAAGTTGAGAATAATAATCTTCTAACATGACATAAGAACTTATACTTTTATTTCTTTGATTCAGAAGAAAAGAATGGAGCTTTGGCTCATGCTCAGATCATAAATGTTTCTCTCTTGCATCTGCTGACACTTACAGAAACCAACACACAGCTCTTGTAGGGCACATTATTTAACAGTGATTATGTTTTATGGTTTCTGACTTGGCATGCTGTATTTTATGTATTTTAGTTTTTAAATACATGAAAGCATAGGGATGTGAATAGGACCCAGAATCTTCAAGAACTGGGAGACAGAGATATGTGTCCCAACCTGTGTATCAAAGTTTGATGGATGAGGTCCCACCTGCACAGAGACTGTAAGAAGTGATACAGCACTTGAGCAATGTGGCAGGAAGCAGAATGCCAAGGTGGTCCTGAAAAATGGAGCAGTGAAAGATAAAGAAAAGGCCACACTGAAGATTGGGTTGTAATAGAGGTTTTGGATCTGGCTGCAGTCTAAACAGTCAGTTCAAGAGAATCAAACGGAACTGGTTCAGGCACAGATTACAGAGCACAAAGCCACAAAGGAACAGTGCTTGGTGCTCTCAAATAGACACAACTATCCTTCCTTGGAAGCCACCAGAGAAATTAAGACAAGGCCTGTCCAATAGATGTTGACAATTTCAACTAAAAATAAATGAAGTAGAGATCTTAGCAAAAATGTTTCCAAAAGGAGCAGAAAAAAAAATATATACTGCAGTTGTGTACATTGGTTTGGTCTTATCTCAGTTGTAACCCATGTCAAGTCAGCGCATGCCTCATATGACTGTTTGTCCTCACACTCCTAGCAAATTCCAAACTCCTGTTCAGATCAAGAGCAATCTGGGCATGGGAGAAACACAGGACTGGATCTACATTTGCAAAATATGCAGGGCTATGTTTCTATCAACTGTATTATTTCACCAAGTGGTGAGAGAGTAAATAATACATAATATGAACCATTTTTCTTTGTTCCTTTCAAAATCAAGTTTGTTTTATTTTGGATACTTTTCTGCAATACAGAGCAATAAAGGAGACTTCTGAGCCATTTCACATCAATGTATTTCTCCTTCTTAACTAGATCAGCTGTGATAAGCATTTGTACATAAGATGGTAACGATGTAGGAAGAGTCAAAAGTAATGTCAAAGGAAAGGGAAAAACTGTCAGCTGTAGCATGGTTGACATTCAGCAAACCTTTTTCAGGTGCTTAGAAGAGCCAAGGATGTGCTTTGATGCATTTCAATGTATAGCAGAGACCTATTTTATAGGTAATAGCCTAATTGAGTTGGCTGGAGTTATTCCGCATAGGGCCAGGCACAATGCAGCTCATGGAAAGCTGCATCTGGTGCAAAACGCTAGAACTCCCACCATAACAAATAATTTAATGAATGCCTACTGCTCTCAGAGGTGCTCAAATTACATAAGCATATTAAAGCACATTTTAAACTGTTAGTGTGCCAGTCCAGAAACACTATTACAGACTGGCTGAGAGTTCCCCAAAAGTACAGCTTCTCAAATGCCAGACTTCCAATTGTGCTGTTTTTTCATGATTTCAGCACCTTATTTGTTGCTTGGAGCACTAGACACTTCTAACAAGGCAAGCCTATGCTGAAAGGACTGACTCAATGGCAACAGTAGGAGGACAGCCAAGGCAGAGGTCTTGTATGTTATCTTTCTACCCATTTATAAAATGGTCTTCATAAAAAGTAGGCCAGACTCTCAGCTGATGCATAGATTAGCACAGATCCACTGACATCAGCTTTCCACTTCACATGACGTGAGAACATGGTGCTCCACTTCTACAGATACTGTGAAAATACTTTGTTCTTCACTGCAGTTTGGCAAATCACTACTGAAAATACCACTATTTTGCCTCACCACTGTAAATTTCAAGCATTGTTAAAATGAAAAAACAAAACAAAAAACAAAACAAACCATAAAACACCACCTCCTTCACAGTAAAGTAGTGTGAGGCATAGGCAGCTTGATCTAACAGAAATCAACCTCGTGCGAGTTCAGACCTCATGACAAAATTGTAGTGACAGTGTAACTAGACTTTTATTATACTAGATTTTTGTCTCTGACAAAAAAAAAAAAACAACAAAACACAACTGTTTTTTCAGTGTATCCCTCACAGGAGCTATAAGCTATACACATCCAAGTTTCCTTTACCACAACCAGCAGCTGTTGTGTACTTCACTCTTGCCCTAAATGTGACTGGATTTAGGAGCTGATATTTGCTGTCCTAGGCTTTCAGTTTAGACTTCTATGGCCAACTTCCCAATCATCCTTTCTGCCTTGTTGACTTCTATTGCTTGTTTACATTGCATAAATATTTCATTTCTTCCCAGCCCCAACTTTAGCTCTACAAGTGCTTTACAGCTCATGAAGGCTAATCCTATCTTACATCTGGCTGGGCACATAAAGGAGATGCCAACAGAGAGTGTATGATATAAACAGCTTCCCTAAATATATTTAATGAAAGGACTGGGAGAGAAACAAAGCAAACTTTCCTGCAAAAGTGTGTTCTTTGGGACATGAAATTGTGAAGAAAAGTACAAATGTGACAAAGGAAAAAAATGAGGAAGATGAAACAATTCATAAAACATGTTTTTGCCATTGCTTCTACTACGAAATAGGTATCACAGCTCTTTTTTTTACCAGATTCTCACTGGCTTCGCTTTCTCCCATAGTGCTTTCCTGCAATCAACAGGAAAATTAGGAGAATCACAGAAAGTGCTCAAAATGCTGATACAGTTTGGGCTACCGCTGCACATTTCTAAAAGTGTATTAACAATATTTATTTGGAGTTCACGTTAACAACTCTTGCCGAGTCATATGCCCAAATAAAAAGCCTAAAGGAAAAACTCTTTTTCTCCAGTCTTTTCATGTTGTGGCCATGTGTGGCAAACTGGGAGAAAGAATACCCGAGGGACAGAAACTTCTAGGAAACCTTTCAAGCATGTAACTCTAGCACCCTTAAGATCACTAAGGATAAAGTGTACTGATTCTTGTTCCTGCACTGCTTTGCATCAAAACCAGTTGCATTAAGGGAACAGAATTCAAGAAATTTAACACAAAGTGAAGAAGATACTTCCCTCATCAGCATTTTATCAGAGTGTGCAATTTCACATCTTGCAAAGAGTAGGAGAAGAATTTTGTAACAAGTTATTTCAGCTTAAATAACATCTATGGAGCTCAAGGCTATAACATATCATGAGATTTCTTGGATTTAAAAACAGGTGAAATGCACATATGATTACAGAAAACACTCTGATTTGCAGAAAATAGAAGAAAAAATATAGAGAGAAGGGGCATAAAATTGGAACAGCCTTCATGTTAAGGGTTAAGAGGTCTACCAGGCCTACGTAGGCAACCTAAGAAGGTCACACCCTCAGATTGGATCCCTGATAGAACAAGTCTCCAAAGCAACTGTTCAGATGGAGAAAACTGAAGGTCTCATTTTGGCATGTCCTGTCTCCCACACACATCTCTGCCCAGGCACTGCAACCACCAGTGTATGCAAAGCCTTGTTATCCCCCATTTTTCCTCCTTCTCCCCAAAATCTGAGGCACATGGGGATGAATTAGACCGGAGCACTAGTATTGCACTACGAGCTTGAGTTTTGCAGTTGTCTTAAAGCACAACATCTATTAAGAAATCTAAATGAGAACAGCTCTCACCTTGCAGTATCTTTTACTCCTTTCTCTCTCTGAAACTGTTCATTTATAAACTTCCTTACTGAAAAGCGTATGTGAAATACTGAAGGGAGGGGAGTAGGGGTGGGGAGGAGAAGCTTTTCCCAATAGATATCATACCCAATTGTTCAGTATTTTGTCTTAGCCGCATATTGGAAAGCAATGGAAATGGATTACTGTGAGGACTGGCAAGAAAACAATCATGCCACCAGCTTGTATAATTCTACACATAAAGAGAGGGTTAATAAAATCTCATGCATTATTGTTTCAGCAGATCACCGAAGTTCAGGGATGAGTTCCAGTACTGTGTTCCAAAAAAAACACAATACTGAACTGCTGACCAAAGGCACAGAGGTGCGACATGGGTGCTGCCTTTCTCTGAAGCCTCAGGCATTAGGATGAACTTGATAGACTGCTGTTTGAAATTTCACAGTTGTTGGTGTTGAGTAAGATGTAAAACTGTGCTGACTGGGGTGGGAAGAGACAGCATTAATTCTTTTTCATGCCTTTGTCACAAACAAGTGGACATGTAGGAAGAAAAGAGGGGAAGAAAAGACAGAAAGATGATGCTGAGCTAATGAGAAGGGTAAGCATGTACCATATAGAATCATAGAATAGTTAGGGTTGGAAAGGACCTTAAGATAATTTAATTCCAACCCCCAAGTCTCTGAACTGCTGGTCCAAGGACCAAGTCATTCCAAGGACTAAGCCAGTATAGTTGATTTTTCCAAGTCCACTATAAGAAGCTAAATTAACAACTACCAAGTATAATCATCAGCAGAAGTTTGGTGCCTCGACATTTGGGTATTTCATCACTCTAACAACTCACGATGAACTCTGATATGACCTTGTAATAGGGAGACAGAAAAATTAAGACATTTACTTCATAATCCTTCTAGAAACTCAATTTTCATGTTCTTATCCAACATCTAATTTAAATGAAATTACAATGAAATAATTTTAACAAAGGAATAATTTTAATGAAATCTACAATTTTTCCAGTTCTTCCTTAGATGTGAATTCTTTTTTCATTGATGTACCTTTGTTTTCTAGGTGGAAAACCTTATATTCATTCCCCAACACTAGACCAGTTAAGCCTTTTTCAAGCGAGCTGAAGATGGGACATTTTGTGAATTCTTTCAAGTGTGAAATCTGCAGCATGATTAAAATCTCCTGCTGCTGTTTAAAAAGCCAGCCACATGGACAGGTTTAGATCCCTCAAAAAGCATCTGCAAGCAGTTTTTAAATGCAGTGTAGTCTCTGCCAAAAGTAGGTCCACATATATTAATAAAAGCACAGCTAAAATTCCTAGCACTGCCACTTCCACATTAAGCAGTGTTCCTTTTATAGCCTTTTGAATAGCAAGACGAAGCATTTCTGCCTTTATGAGAATAAAGCTGTGCCATGCTGATACTGCTACCTCTTTGCAGCTGCTCAGCCACAGGTACTCACACTCACAGGTACTCATACTGTGGGTAAGAGCATCTCCTAGGAAAAAAAATCAAAGTCGTTTACAAAACTAACACCACTGCTCATCTGGACAGATCCATTTTTTGGAAATGGGTGTGGAAAAGGGCAAAATGAATAATCCACTTATTTGGGCTTCCTGATGATTATATCTCTTGAAAAAAATGTGTGCCCTATTACAGGTCTGTGCTTGGGTCTTCTCACTGCACATGAATGTGTTCCTTAGGTACAAGAAAGACATAAGAGGGTAAGACCAGTCTGTGTCAAGTCTCCTCTTCTGTCAAGATGCTATTGAAGATAGCAGGGGTTTACCCCTTACACCTATTTGTGCTGTCCGCTGCATAACCTTGGAAGTAAGCAAACGTTTCCACAGGCAAAGCTGCTTTTTAACACTTTCATTTCTAAAATGGTGTCATGGTTTAAACCCAGTCAGGTAACTCGTTCACTCACTTCCCCCCCTTCTTGCCCTCCCCCTACTCCCGGACGGACAGAGACGAGAATCAAAAAGAATGTAACTCCCATGGGTTGAGATAAGAACAGTTTAGTAACTAAGGTATAACACAAATCACTACTGCTACCACCAATGACAATAATGATAAAGGAAGTAACAAGGGAAGAGAATACAACACCTCACCACCAGCCAACCGATAACTCGCCCCCCCCCCCCAGCCTGACCAAGCACCGACCCATACCTCCTCTAAACCTGCAGTCCCTGCCCTTCTGAGTAACTCCCAGTTACATCCTGGGCATGACGTGCTGTGGTATGGAATACCTCTTTGGCTAGCTTGGGTCAGGTGTCCTGTCTTTGCTTCCTCCCGCCTTCCCCTCCTCCCTGGCAGAGCATGAGGCTCACAAAGTCCTTGGCCAAACCAAAACATCCTTGTTATCAGCTCTGTTCCCGAGCCGAAAGTCAAAACACTGCACTGCACCAGCTACCAAGGAGGAGAAAAATGACTGCTACTGCTGAACCCAGGACAAATGGTTATAACCAAATCCTACAGCATCAGGGAAAGCCAATCTAAAGCCTACCAGAAGCCACTAATTAATGGGTTCACCTTGCATTTTAAGTGTACTTGCACAGGCAGTTCTGCAGAGCTCTTTAGGTTTTTCCAGCTGGTGTCGGCAGTGGGATCCTGTATCCCATATGCTCTTTTCCTGTAAATCTCATAATCACGTAGTATTGCCTGTGCTCTTGGCTGCCGTCATATCAAAGAACCCTTACTATAACCAAATTTCCTAACTCAAGGAATCATAAGAGCGTTTTCTTAACAGCTATCTTACAGATAAGTTACAACTGTCCATATACCACAGTGTTTCACAGCATTCTTTCTAATGCTTAGGAAGTCATTTTCCTAGATACTAACTTCAGTTTCACATGGCTTGTTTGTAATTCACTAATCTTTTGATCTGGTGAAATGTTCTTGCCCGGATGTCATGCTTCAGGGCTGAATTCAGCTTTGAATCTGTGGCATATATAAACCCAAGACTGAAGAGACCTATTTTGTTCCATCTGTTTATCTTGCTACCAAGGCTGAGTCATGCTTCATGGCAGATTTACTATTAACCACTCATCTTATATTAGTGCCAAAAAGTCTCTCTTGGAATTGGGGCTTTACTGTGCTATGCAATATGTAAGCAGACGAACAACCCTTGTCCAGAAAGGATAACAAAGAAACAATCAGCATGTTCAGGTACTGTCCTTGTCTTTCTTCTGTCAATAATAGTGAAAAGCACTGCTGGTTCTGATAAGGAATCTCTATCCCCTGCCTTCCCAGAAACAAATTTAGAAATTTGTCGCAACTAGAGGGCAGATTCTAGAATAACAGCTGCTGTTGCAAAGGCAGAAGCTACACAGGCCTCCACATGACAAGCAAAAAAGGAACTCATTGGCAAGAAAAAGATATCAAAATAACGATAAACAAAAAAAAAAAAAAGAAAAAAAAAAATCACCTGTCCAGAAAACAATTTTGTAGCTAAAAAGCTTTATATATATAGAGAGAGAGAGAGATATAAGATACTCAGGACTCCTCTTCAAGAGGTAGCTTTCAGAACATCAAAAAGGATAAGTGACAATAATATTACCATTAAAGCATCAGTTTCAGTATTTGACATGAGTTGTATCTTTAAGATTTGTTTTTAAATTATACATGCTGTGCTTGTACTCTGCATTGTACATTTAACTTTCAGGATTTTGTATCCTAGTCAGCTATCAGAGAAATAACAGCTGAAATCAGAGCTCTCTGCACAAAGAGAGCCTTTGCAAGCACAATATTTTCCAAGGGAAACAGCTACTGGAAAGAAGAATTAACTAAATAACTAGATTAAGAGAGAGAATGCAGGAATAAGATCAAATTTCTGACTTGAATTTGGCAGTCTACTTTGCACCAAAAGTTTATTCATTCTTAATGGAGAGTTAATGTTTTCCTAGCCAACATTCTTACCAACTGCATCTAAATAGTCCTTCCCTAACCAATTTCTATCAGAGGTACATGTAAAGCTACACTTTCTGTGCCAACTTTGAAATTAATTTAATTTGGAGTCCATTATAATACTTGCAGTCTGCCGAAGTCATTGCAGAGTTCCTTTTCAGAAGAGGTAACTAGTTAAACTGCAAAAGACTATGAAACTGGGAGAAAAAATAAAAGCAAGTGTCTTCACTCCTCTCGCGTAGAGTTTCTTTCTCACTGTCACACTACTGAGTGAGAGGACAGATGAAGTGTAATAAAAAAAAAGGAAAAAAAATGTTAAGAAGGAGCAAAAATGAGAAAGACAAAGAGAAGAAAAGTTCATAACATGGAAGAACACATATGGGAAATGGACACTGTAGAAACAGATGGTGATATATAACATGGTCTCATCATGATGCAACTGACTAAACCTTACTAGAGGTCATGCAGTGTAGGAAGAGTTTTCATTTTCATTTGGAGAAAGATAAAGGTCACCACTCAACCTAGCTGCAGGAAACTTTCCTGTCTGCATTTCTTTTGCCAAATCATCTTTAAAATGAGGCCTGGCTCTGATAGTGAGGCTTGGATCTTTTTAAGGGTGTGACCTGAAACTTGTCTATTTTGTAGAGGCTTAAGAGAAGCAAATGGCTGTCTGGGATTTTTTGTTTCCATCCTAAGCATTTCCCTATGCTTGCTAGAGTTTTGGGCATGTAACACTACTGAGGAAACTGAATAGACCCTCTGCAGGCAGGAAGATCAAAAAGGCTAAACTGAGGGATAGATCAGAGACAGTAGGTACCACAGCCTCATCCAGGGGTAGTAGGAGATGTACCGGTAGGACAGGGCTCTGGAGGTAGAAAGAAACCAGGGCAGACCAGATAGCTTAAGGAGTGAGGCATTTCCTTAACAAGTGTGAAGTTTCCCAACTTTACCTGAGGCCAGAAATTTTCACCGATTGCTTTAGGCAAACTTTTGCCGCACAGTCCTCACTGGGCAAACATACCCATCTCCTTAAGGTGTACCCTGAAAAGATAACAACTCTATTTGCTAGAGGATGCCTTTGAGCGCTGGCACTTGCATCTTCTCCAGCGCATAAATGAAAGAGAGAGGATCATGTTGCATGTATTTTGAAAAGGAGGATAAACATGAGAATTTTACTTGATGGTAGAAAGTTTCAGAATCAACTTCTTTTCATTATGAAAAAAAATGAGATCATGCAACAGTTCTGCAGTGTGACCCTAGACAAATTTTGAAATTAAAAGTATTAGACTGCATTAAATAGCCAATGATTCTGAACACCAGTACTTATATTAGTCTGAAAAAAAGGCCAAATAAAGAAGTACAAAGATATTATCTTTGTTGTTTATTTCCAACTTCCAGTATTCTGTAAACACTATAGGACAAGTTTTACATTCTGTATCACACTGTAAAATGTACTAATTGCAAACACAAGGTGCCAGGCCCAGAGAACATAATGCATAGAATGATGCTGTTTCATCATTAAAATAATTTACTTTTTACTGCTGCTGTTTGAGGAGCATGGAAGAGAAGTGAAATTATAGACCTATTGTCTGAATATTTTGAAATTATAACAACCAGCATTCTACTTAGGTCTATTTTCTCAAGTTTAAGGTAATTGGCTTCAGTGTAGTTACATGGAGGATGTGCTGGAAAACAGAATTTGCTTTCATATATTTAGTGCCACAGGTCAGATCCAAGTAAGTCTAGGGAGATGTAAATTGATGTACACTTTTCCCTTTCTTCCCCTCAATGTATCTACTACAAAGACATACATCCCCTATAATAGGTGCACATTTAAAATCATAGAATCATAGAATAGTTAGGGCTGGAAAGGACCTTAAGATCACCTGCTTCCAGCCCCGCTGTCATGACCAGGGACACCTTACACTAAACCATCTCACCCAAGGCCTCTTTCAACCTGGCCTTGAACACTGACAGGGATGGACCATTCACAACTTCCCTTGGCAACCTATTCCAGTGCCTCACCACCCTCACAGTGAAGAACTTCTTCCTTATATCCAATCTAAACTTCCCCTGTTTAAGTTTTAACCCATTACCCCTTCTCCTATCACTACAGTCTCTAATGAAGAGTCCCTCCCCAGCATCCTTGTAGGCCTCCATCAGATACTGGAAGGCTGCTATGAGGTCTCCACGCAGCCTTCTCTTCTGCAGGCTGAACAGCCCCAACTTTCTCAGCCTGTCTTCATACAGGAGGTGCTCCAGTCCCCTGATCATCCTCGTGGCCCTCCTCTGGGCTTGTACCAACAGTTCCATGTCCTTTTTATGTTGAGGACACCAGAACTGCACACAATACTCCAGGTGAGGTCTCACAAGAGCAGAGTAGAGGGGCAGGATCACCTCCTTCAACCTGCTGGTCACGCTCCTTTTGATGCGGCCCAGGATACGGTTGGCTTTCTGGGCTGTGAGTGCACACTGAAGCTGGCTCATGTTCATTTTCTCATCGACCAACACCCTCAAGTCCTTCTCTGCAGGGCTGCTCTGAATCTTTTCTCTGCCCAGCTTGTAGCTGTGCCTGCGATTGCTCCAACCCAGGTGTAGGACCTTGCACTTGGCATGGTTAAACTTCATGAGGTTGGCATCAGCCCACCTCACAAGCGTGTCAAGGTCCCTCTGGATGGCATTCCTTCCCTCCAGGGTATCAACCGAACCACACAGCTTGGTGCCATCAGGAAACTTGCTGAGGGCGCACTCAATCCCACTGTCCATGTCAGCGACAAAGATGTTAAACAAGACCGGTCCCAACACAAATCCCTGAGGGACACCACTCGTTACTGGTATCCAGTGGGACATTGAGCCATTGACCACAATTCTTTGTGTGCGGCCATCCAGCCAGTTCTTTATCCACCGAGTGGTCCATCCATCAAATTGATGTCGCTCCAATTTAGAGACAAGGATGTCATGTGGGACAGTGTTGAATGCTTTACACAAGTCCAGGCAGATGACATCACCTGCTCTACCCCTGTCCATCAGTTTTGTAGCCCCATCATAGAAGGCCACCAAATTGGTCAGGCAGGATTTCCCCTTAGTGAAGCCATGCTGGCTGTCACCAAGCACCTTGTTGTTTTTCTTGTGCCTTAGCATGCCTTCCAGGAGAATCTGCTCCAAGATTTTGCCAGGCACAGAGGTGAGGCTGACTGGTCTGTAATTCCCCGGGTCATCCATTTTCCCCTTCATGAAAATGGGGGTTATATTTCCCTTTTTCCAGTCATTGGGAACTTCACCTGACTGCCATGATTTATCAAATATGATGGACAGTGGCTTTGCAACTTCATTTGCCAGCTCCTTCAGGACCCACAAATGGATTCCATCAGGTCCATGGACTTGTGTAGGGTCAGGTTCTTTAGATGGTCGCGAACCAAATCCTCTTCTACAGTGGGCGCAAGGTCTTCATTCTCACAGTCCCTGTATCTGCCTTCCAAGACTTGGGTGGTTTGGTCAGACCATTTGCCAGTGAAGACAGAGGCAAAGAAGTCATTAAGAACCTCAGCCTTCTCCAAACCCAGGGTAGCCAGTTATCCTGATAGCTTCCAGAGGGGGCCCACGTTGTCCCTAGTCTGTCTTTTATTCGCAATGTACCGGTAGAATCCCTTCCTGTTATCTTTCACATCCCTAGCCAAGTTTAATTCTAACTGTAGCTTAGCTTTCCTAACCTGGTCCCTAGCTTCCCGGACAACATCCCTGTACTCTTCCCAGGCTGCCTGTCCTTGTTTCCACTTATTATAAGCCTTGTTTTTCCTTCGAATTTTCCTCAGCAGTTCCTTATCCATCTAAGGAGGTCTCCTGGCCCTCCTGCTGCACTTCCTTCTGGTTGGGATGCAACACTCCTGAGCTTGTAGCAGGTGATCCTTGAATATCAACCAACAGTCTTGGGCCCCCCTGCCCTCTAGGGCTATTTCCCATGGGACCTTACTAATCAGGTTCCTGAGAAAGGTAAAGTCTGCTCTCTTGAAGGCCAGGGCTGTGAGCTTGCTACACACTCTTCTCACTGCCCTGAGGATTTCTGACCTAACATTTCCAAACGAAAGCCCTGGGTGGAGATCAAGTTCAGCGACACGGTAACAGCACCTACATTCCCAGAGTATCGACAGACTGACCTCTTATCTGGTCTCGTGAGCTCATATTGATGTACCAAACGCAATCCACTTACTGATCTGCAATAAATGGCACTCATGTATCTTCAAGTGAATCCAAAGAAGAGGTTGGAAGACTTTAGAGGGTATTACTTCAAAATTATTAGTTTCTTGTTCAGCTTTATACATCCTCCTAGCACATTTCCAAATAAACTTTTAATTTAGATTCTGTTATGAACTGTTCATAACCAAAGTTATGAAATATTGCAAACTACACACAGGTGTCCCTTGCCTACCTCATGTTAAATCACATTCTTAAAGACCTTTTGTTTCAAACAGTGGCAAGCACCACTGCAAAATGAAAGGAGAAACTACTATGCAAATACAGGGCCATTACCACCTGTACGATTAGGAGCAGATGCAGCAGATAGGTCTCCTAGCTCATTAGAAAAAGTGTTCTGTGTTTGGAGGAAGGTTGAAGCCATAAAAACATAATTAGACCAGAGGTTATTGATATCTCAGGAGAAATCTGCTCTCTTGTAAAAGTTATTTTTGTGCCATAGGTGTCCCTGCTCAGTGGGGTGTGTGTATTTCAAAACATAAAAAGGAAGTTAAAAATATGTGCAAGAAAAGTCTCAAGGAAAATCTCTAGCGTTGAAGGATGTGCTTGGTACTTGCTGAGGATATGGGGAATGGAAACTACATAGACATGGACTAAGCAAGGAGCATCGAACAAAACAACATGTTGTTTTTTCTAAGCTGTTAAACTTTCCATTCACTCAGTGTCAATTTTTTTTTTTTTGATCAGGTCAATGACAAAAAGAAAAGTAAATCATTTCTGTGAGAGAGTATAGTGTGTGTCAATTCTGCAGACATTAGCAGCAAGGTGGGGGGGGGGGGGGGAATAACATGATTCCTAGGAATTTCCAAGTGTATTCCATAAAAAACTAAACACCACTGGATTAGACAACATGAAAGAAGGTCCACTGGGATGATAAAATATTTACTCTAATTGTTTCTTGAATAAAGGGCCCTTGTCCCAGAATGAAAAAGCAAATTCTACCTTAGTAAAATGAGTGCTGTCCATATTTGTCTAAATGACTTTTTCTCACAACAGAGTGCAACAACTGAGGAAAGCAGAGCACCCTCAGGTTGGCTTTGACAGAAGTATTTGTTTCTTCTTTGGTAGCTTTATCAGTCAGATGATTTTCTTTGAAAAGAAAGGAATTACCTTGCTGGAATCCAAGAAAGAAGTGTGCTGCTCCCCTACAGTATTTTTGTTTTCTTTCTTTCAAGTTAAAAATTAATAGAATACTACACAGAAGAGAAACCCTAACAGGAGTATTCATAGTGCAGCAGCTATTTACTGTTCAGCTATTGGCACTTACAGTATTGATATTGAATATAAAAATGAAGAAGCACTGCATGGGTAAGAAGATGAATAAAGTTAACTAGCCTGAACAAGAGCCATAAGTCAAAATTAAAACCTAATTTCTTACCAAGCTTTCTAAATGAAAAGGTATCTAGGGTTGTATGACTACAGATTGGTTTTTCCTTGGTTCTGAAGTAAATGTTGATATCGTGGGTAACAATTTTTTAATTATTTCCCAGCATTACTAGCATGTTTGAGTTCATATCTAATAGGTCTAGTGACAAAAGTAATCATAATATAGAAGATGCTTTTTTTTTTTCCTGAATTAAATCCATGAGATTCAGAAACAAAAGCAGTTCTAACAGGGTAACTGGAGCCGAAATGTAACAATAGAATAATAAAGCAGAATGTGTCCAAGAATTAAGCCCAACCAGAAAAAATGTAGAGGAAAAAACAGATTAAAAATACATACAGCAGTAATTGTCTGAAATATGATGAGCCAAATTCATCTCCGGAGTTTCATAAGCATTGAATTCAACTTTAAGCAGGATTCTTATTTATGGGAAATTCAGGCAATGGGAAAGAACAAGAACACAGTATCATTTTCAATGAAATCTAACATAATTCAAAAATCAAAGTGGGAGTTCAGCATGTTAGCTGAATCATACAAGCTGTCCAAATGTTCATTTCTGTTGGATTCAGGCAGTGGAAGAATCTACTTCTTTTCATAACAATGCACATGCACACATACACAACTACTGGGCTATTACATAGAAGTACCACAGGAGCACAAAGTCAGCTAGAGGACATTTCTATACTCCAAGTATTCATGTGCCTCTAAGATATAGTACTTCATGGAGAACAGAAATGTTTTCTAGACTATTTGGTGCTGTTACGCTCTTTTATTTACAAGTATTGGTCAAAGTATGTGGATGTTTATCCCCTTATGCCTATGGGCACACCTGTGCTTTTCTGTCTTTTACTCCTCTACCCTTCACAAAAGAGACTAATAGGATGATGCTTCTATTTTAAATTAAATCCACTTTTTGATCTGAGACAGAATACAAGCAAAACTACTATAAACATATAAATAACTAGAGACTTGTAAACGTGCAAGCACTCAGAACTTCTCTTGTGTGTTGATACAGTACTTCAGACAGGAAGACTTACCACAATGAGGTGATACTGTAATATAAACAGAAGTGGATAGACATGTCAAACATGCTAATTTACATGAAAATCTACAAGGAAAGTTTACAGCCTTAGCATAGTTAACATTTTCACCTGTAGGGAAAAGACACCACCATTAGAAATCCAGACATTACTGTGTAATGACTCTTGGTTATAGATGACATAGAGTGGACGAAAGTGAAGACCAGAGGCTTATGCATTTAATGATATTTATTAAGTTTCATGGCAACTTTTAAGTTACTGTAACCTTCTACACAAAAGAACTTCACCCACTGTTCAGGCAAGGGCAACTTTTGCACTGAGGATCCATCCACATCAGCACTTCATAACTCCTGGTAAAAATCTTTGTATTTCATTTCCTCCCTTGCTAAGTGCAGATGATGCACACACTAGCAGCCAACATACTGGGAGAGGAAGGACACATCCGCACTGCAGGGAGCTTTCAGTGGGATCCCCATCACCTAGGATTAGAGCCACCATTCCATGTAAGTACATCCACATTTTGCTCACTTAACCAAAGAACTGGAAGACCAGCAGTGGTAAAACAGAACAGGGATAAAACCTTCTTTCACTTAGAGGGCATTCCCCTGGTTGGATGTGCAGAAGATGACTGTAGACAGGCCCTTTCAGCAGCAGCTTGTGTGTCCTGACCCAAACTTCCAATAGGCTGGCTCCTCATCACTTGCCTGGAAGCCTTCCCAGCCTAGAGACAGCCATCCATGTATCACGTGGTCCCTTTTATTCCCACTAGTAAGTATGTTTTGGTCTTGGTGGAGTCAGTTTTTCCTCAGAATTTCCACTCAGACGAGAAAGAGCAAACTTACAGCCACCAGAATACTTGTATCCGTAAATCCAGGCCAGCTGCAGTAAATCCTGCCCTATTCGGTCAGCTTATTACTGGAATAAAACATCAGCTTCATTCTATAACTCTCTTTGCTCCTCAAGTGTATAATTACAAGTCAACCATGGGTCATACTGTTACCATAACACCAAAGAACAAAAGCCTGATAATAGCCAGCAGAACGACTCACACTGATTTTAACGGGATTTGCCTCAAACCTTCAACAGCTATCACACCAGAAACATAGATACAGACCACAAGGTTAAATCACAGAAGGAGAAAACGGAAGAGTGTCTGCATCTCAGGCATCATTTTGGAAGCCATTTGCTTCTCAGTGTATTGATCTCCACCAGACATGTGAAGGCAGCAGCGCTGGGTACTTCTCAGAGCTGTTGAAAGGCTTTATTCATTTATACTGATGATGCATTAAGCGGGGCCCAATGGGATAGCACTGACAAGTAGTAAGAACAGCAAGAGAAGAACACCTCATGAGGATCTCCCCTTTCACTTTTTCACTCAGGTGTAACTTTAACTGCTAGGACAGCAATGTGGTCACACTTAGGTTTTTATAGGCATCGGAACCTTTTTTTTTTGGTTACCAGAAACTTTAAACCAACCCTAACACAGTCACAAGCAATGGTGAAATTGTAAGGACGAGGCTGCCATCCCTATCATGTCATCGAAAAACATTAGAGAAGGACCCCTTAGCCATCCAAAACCTGTCAGGCAATGAGTATGTCAGCAACAGCAGGAATTACAGCATAAATGATTTATTTGTGGCTCTGTATTGATATGGGATTAATTTTTGTCATGTACATGAGAATCCTAAACCACGGTGGTGGTTGATTTTTCCCAGCAACAGCTTTAAGATAGATAACAGCAGACTGCATTAGAAGTAAATTAGGGTTTAAAATTAGTTGCTTTGCTGAAGTTGCTATGTGCTAGTGTATACGCACATGTTTGCAAATGAACAACTTAATCCTTTTTTATTGTCTGGTACTCCCTCGTGGCTCCTGAAACCAGTATTTCATTTACATGTTTATTCTTGGTACCAAGCATGGTTTTCAAGTTCTTGAGAAAAGTTCTCTACTTCAGTTCTCCACATTACATCACCTTCCAAACATGTAAAAAAAATAATTTTAAAACAGGAATTTGAAGGTGCAATCTTTTTGCTGGCCTGCGCACAAATAAAAATAGAAAAGTATTGGAAAAAATCGTGCTTTTCACCAAGCCATGGAAAACAGATGAAGGTCAAATTACAGCTATCATAGCTGGAAATTCTTTCAGACATTCTGCAAAGGCATTACATAATTAAATGCAGTGGTTTCTGGCTGTTTTTTTTTCACTTTGGAAGGAGATTTGACCAGACCTGGGTATACACAAACGGGAAAAGGAATATAACTCTACACTGACATTCAGTCATCTGTGATGTGTTCACATGCTCTTTCACTGGATATTTAAGAAGATAGAATGGAGCACTGATGTTGAAAGACTGATCCTACCCTTTACACCTGTCCTGGTTCAAGTTGGAATACAGTTAGTTTTCTTCCTGGTAGCTGATACAGTGTGATGATTTGGGTTTATCATGAGAATAACATTGATAACAATCATCATCAAGGTGTTAGGATACGTACTACTTAGCAACAACTAAGTGAAAGACTTTTCAGTGTCTCATGTTCTGTCAAGTGAGGAGGGGCACAAGAACCTGGAAGGGAGCAGAGACAGGACACCTGACCCAAACTAGCCACAGGGCTATTCCATATCACAGAACATCATGCCCAGTATATAAACTGAGAGGAGTTGGCTGGGACCCACTAATTGCTGCCTGGGGATGGGATGGGCATCAGTCAGTGGGTGGTGACCAACTGTATTGTTCATCATTTGTGTTTATTGGGTTTTATTCCTCCCTCTTTTAGTTATCTCCCTTTTCATTACACCTATTATTTTACTGCATTTCAATTATTACACCATTTTTATCTCAGCCCTCAGGCTTTACCTTTTTCCAATTCTCTCCATCCCACTGGGCTCTTGGGGAATGAGCGAGTGGCTGTGTGGTACTTCATTGCCAGCTGTGGTTAAACCACGACGACCCGTTACTGCCACCTGCAAGGTGGCACACATTCACTTGTCTCTTCTCTGGAGCTTGTCTGATGTTTTGCAGAGATGTCCCAGTCTGTGGATTTCAAAAATGAATGTGCATGTGTGTGTGTGTGCATGTGTTCACTTTTCCTCCCTTTTGCATTGGTTCCTTCCCATGAAGCCTCAGCCTTTTTGTGTCCTTCCTTTTTTCAAATACACCCAACCCATTATTTTCTTCAATGTTTCTGCTCCATAACCCTAGTGCTAGTTAGAGACAGGTTACATAAAGCCCCTATGTGTCGGTTTGACAGAGGGAAATCTGTAACATATAAAGCTGAAGGTCCTTGGGGCAAAGCCAAGAGCCAACCCCACAGATTCTTATGCTTAACCTCCCCACAATTTTTGTATCCAAGTCTCTGTCTTCATCATTTCTACCTCTTATTCATTCAAGGCACTCCACTGAAGTAGAATAACCTTCATGATTACAAAAGACGGAGTTATGTTTGCCATTATTTAAATTTAGTAAATATTCAAAACACTATTTGGTTTTTTGTGCATCTTCTCTGGAGGTAAGTATTTTGTCACTTGCATCCACTAGGAATGGGGATATGCAATTCTATACCATATCTAATAAAGAAAAATACTACATTTGTGTTGCCAGATCAGCCGGTAAAGCAATTCTAAATGGAGTAAATTAAGGGATGAACACCAAATGGAATTATCATAAATGAATGCTTGCTGATACTGAAAAAAATCCACAACAAACCAAACAAAACCAAATATAAAAACCTGCTATGTCTGACCAAGGTGTAAGAATCAAATAATATTGTCAGTTTAATATTGCACAATTGGTTCAGACAGTTCAGGAAAGCTGTAGGAAACATGGTGAGGTCTGAGCAGTTACAGTTATCAGACATTACATGGTACACAGCTGGTAGTCTCCTTAAGACAGACTTCGTGAAGCACTGACTTAGCTCTGGTGGCCAGATTCCCATAAATCCAACAAAAACAAAAATAATTTTAAAAATCTCATCTTCAGGGCATACTTGTATTTCAGAGAGTTGACAGCTGAGTGGAAGAACCACACCTACATCTGCTCTGATACCATAAGGGTATCTGTTACAAGGCCCTCTAAGAACAGCAGTATCTCTGGGATACTACTACACAGGGAAATCAAATTCATTTCACGATGTCAGAAACATTCCAGCTGGAGAACTAGATTTATTTGTTTATCTTCACATCTCTCACAAAGGAAATCCATGAAATTCTGTACTGAAGGGAAATCTTTCCCAAGATCTGGTTGTGAAAAGAAACTGTCTAGACTGTGTGTGGTCTCATTCTCAGCTGTGCCATTGTTCATTACATGTAACTAAGGAGAAGGCTGAGGATGAGGTCCATGAAAAGCCAATACACTCCTCATCCTGGGGCCATTTCTTGGCCAGCCCAGCCCCTCCATAGATGAAAGCAATCCAAGGGCTTCTCTAATCTATACCAGCTGCTTCATGAAAGTCTAATGTCAGTCATGAATTGCTGCAGCACAACTCGGCCAGGTTCCCTTCTCTCTCTCCCTGCCATAATCTCCACGTGTAAGGCTCTGAGAGCTCACGATGAAGAAAGATGACATCTAACAGGGAGCTGTGCACAGAAAGGGTTGTTCTGCCAGGGAAACCTGTCCACTTCCCAGCAGCAGTGACAAGGGAATGAAAGGGTTCCAAATATCTGTGCGTACATGGTGTATGTATTGCTACCCATGGCTCCAGCTCACAGTGTTACTCTTCACAAGTCTGCAGAAATGTCCCCCTCAGGGTTAATGAGAACATGCCCTGTGAAAATTGATCATGAAACTTAAAACACCACTGTCCTCTAGGGATTTTATTGCCAAGGATATTGGGATTTATGGGAATCACGAGATCACACTATGACAAAAATTTTAAAATCCATGTACTAGCTTAGCACAGCTTAACAAATGTAAATGGTTGAAAGTATTTCAAATGCAATTTTGGGCTACAACTATGAGGTATTCCAACTTGGCAAACCAAAGATCACCTTGGAAGTAGGGGACAGGAGGGAAGGGCAAAGCCTGTCTCTGGTAGCCAGGTGCCAAGATTTTGTAAGCCTGGTGACAGTGAAGCCATTGCTGCCTGCAGATCCGAGCCTGCAAATCCTCGTAGCACTCAGGATTTATATCTCACTGTCCCTGCCATCTACATCAACTCAGCTTCAAACTTGTTTAAAAAACAAAAGAACAACCCTAAGAATGCCACCAAGAGTGCCGAGCTTTCAGTCAGAAATGTTTCTGTGCAGAGTTTCTGAAGATGAAAGACACCATGAGTGGGAGCAAACACAGTGGCCCCTTGCCAGTAAGTGATTTATCATCAGATGTTCACAGCTGTCTCTTCTAAGAGGTGATCAAAAGTTGTGGACATTGCAAGCGCTTAGAAAAAGGCTTGTAGTTCATTACGAGATCTTAAAAATACTCAACTACATAAACTACACCAGAAAAGTTGGCATTTGTGGTAGATAGGCAAAGGAGGGGGGCTGGGAGAGAAAGGGAATAGGGAAAAGGATTAAGATTGAGGTTGTCTGACAAAGTGTGGAGATTTGCTGCTTTTATTTTTTACTGTATGCACTGGATATGTTGTTGGTCTCCAGTACATCCTGGTATCCTTTTGCTGAACTATACAACAGAAAAATGTTGGTTTTTTCTCAAATGCAGGAAAGTCCCAAACACTACATACCAGAAGAAAACAATTCCTTCAGTTCTTGGTCTTATTTGATAGTTTACATCTATGGAATAATACACATACAAAATAGTGAATTTATGCTGGCAGCAAACCCCAATTAAAAGTGTAAAACCAACATTCATAATGAAAAAATATTTTTGTCATTTAAATTAAACTTTCACAAGAAGTAGTCTGTTGTGTCAGTATTTTCTGTGAGTTTGCTCAAAACAAAAAGCCCAACAAAAGAAAACAAATCCGAAAACACACAAAGATAAAAATTTCCATAAAGATTCCTAGTGAAAAACTTCATTAAAACCTTAGTAAAATGCTTTCAAAAGTCTTGGTTTACTTTTTCAATTTCTTTTATTTTGTTGTTTAAAAACATTTTCATAGAAAATGAAAAAAATCTTTAAAAGTTATTATGAGATTGCTCTGCTTGTAAATTCTTAAGTGCAAATAGTTTCACACATCCCTTTCCTTTACAGATTAAGAAATGGAAATAGTAAATTTAACAACTTAGAGCATTGTCAAGTGTTACATTTGTAGAAGAGGTCAAATGTGAACCCCTGTGCCCAGTATTTCTTCCTACATTACCCCTTCTCACTTGGTGCGATGCATGAGGAAGGAACTTCAATTCTGCACCTTAAGTATATGTATTTATGGATATCTTATACTCCAGCCTCTTTAGCTCTCTGTGGCCTAGTCTACAATAGGAGTGGCATTTAAGTGAAATCTCTGGTTTAAGGTATACTCACAAATGGTTCCGCTGTTTTCCTAGGCAAACAATATGTCAATGGGCTTTGTGAGTTCAGTGATACTGGAAAATGCTATGGCAAACACTGGGGAACAGCAAAAACTCCCTGCACCCATTTCCAAGTCAACCTTGCACCAGGAGCACGCAACAGCCACATGGCTGCCCAGCATACTGCAGTGTTTGTGTCATATTTCCAGCAGAGTTGATCTGATCTACAGTATTAAGATGTATTTTGGTTTCTCATTAGAGCATCGCAAACGTAACTTCACCTAAATTCTTCTCAGTGGTATTTTATTCCCAGTGCCTTTCCTACAAGGTGTAGCAGTATTCCTGGAATTACGTCTGCAGACTCGCTGTCAAATGGCTTCAAACCACACAGAAGCACTTTAACTTCCATTACACACAAGATAAACTGTGAAGCAGTAGCTAAAAAACTACTGTTTGGCTTTCTCTAAACACCCTCAAAAAAACTTGTGCAGAACTTTACAAATCTCTAAGTGGGTTTAATACATGGTATTTGTTTTTAAGATTAGAAATGTACCGACACCGAGCAACTATTTTAGGGCATTCTCTGGATTTGGTCACAAAGAGACTGTTTCCACTACTATTCTGTATTTGTAGTTGTTCCTTAGAGCAGTGAGAGATTCTTAACAGATTCCTAGACTGATATTTAGAAATTGTACAGGATAAGAGCCTCCAGCACCGATTGTCTCAGGGTCCACCTTAATCGGTAGGCTCCACACTGATATTTCTTCTAAAGGGTTCAACTTTGAGGTAGAAAAGGCAAGCCCCAACTTTCGCATTCTGTCAGATGACCTACTGACAGAGTCCAAAAATAAATTGAACAACAATCTTTATAGAATGGTGTATAAGACATATTTTGTATCTCTATAACAAAGCAAAAGACACTGAATGTCCAATTACAGGTACTAAGTTCTGATTATCCAAGAATGTGGAATAAAGGTGGGAGGTACCGAGAGTATGATGAAATATACTGACATTAACATTTCTTTTTTCAATAGCTGTGTACTAACTGTCAAGGCAAGCACAATGAGTGAACCATAAGTTACACCTTTGAAAAAGTAAGTATCCAGATGAATGCCATTTTATCCAGACTATGCCGAGAAGACACAAATACAGATTGAATATAAATGTATGAGGATGGCTTTATTTTTTGAGTAGCTTTAAAGAAACTGAGTTAATGGAGAAACATAAACCATTCCTTGTTCCTTATCAGGAATTCCCTGAAGCAAACTAACACCATGTCTCCTTGGCCAAGGTCCCTAACTGTTAACACAAACTCCAATTATACATTTAAAAGCCAGTGAAAGGGGAAAGCATGATAAAGCCAGAAATGTAAAACATCAAACTTTCAGCTTTAATTATCCCAATCTGGATTTTGAGCTGTCACCAGGCAGCACTTTGTAGCACTCAGATCAGAGGACTGAAATGACCATGTACACATGGCTTTAAAACCCCAGCTTGCCCCTGGAGTATAACACAGCAACTGAAAGACTGTTCCGATTAACACCTGCTACTAATTGTCCCAAAGGGTCTTTCTAACATCTAAAGATCCCAGAGCAAAGAACAAGGCAGCTTTTCTTGCTTCAGCAGTTGTAAAGGAAGGGGAACAGGACTTTCTTATACCATTCTTGCTGTGAGGGGGGAAGGCATCTTCCAATATATGGAAGAACTTAGTTAAAGGAAGTTTAGAGACAAGGAAACATCACAAAATAAATTTTGGACAATTTAGACCTACAATATATTTTGTTGCACATAATGCTAATAGTTGAAAAACCTTTCGATTTTAGTCAGCTTCCTCAAATGGATCCAGTCTTTGCCAGAAGGATTCCTTTGTGGAGACAGGAAAGAGACTTGCTTTTCCCCACAGCTTATTCTTAAAAAAAAAAAAAAAAAAGTATTTATTTTTAATTTAAATGAAATTGATGAAGCCATTTGAGAAAAGGTAAAAGGTATTTAAATTTTGTTGTCCTCATAAGAGGAGCGAAGAGTATTATTTTCCCAAGCAATTCAGGTCTCCTAATTACACTAGAACGAACTTTCCATCTTCCCATATTATACAACTACCAAGCTATGCACAGATTTTCACTTGACACTCTCAGTTCTCCAAGTCCTCCTCTCATAGCATTCTTTCTGTGGGATCTTAGTCTCCCATATCTCACTACTCAGTGCTTGGTAAAAAATCTTGAGTGAGAGGCAAGGGAATAGCAAGACAATCAGGTGCCATCACTCCATGGTATTTTTGGGGGGCTCCTAACAATTACTGGATCTCAGGGAAGCTCCCATCTATTGACCTCCCTCAACCATACTACCTGGAACATTCTTGAGAAGTCTCAAGCACTTCTTTCTTCTTAAGAAATTTTTAAAAAATCTAAAAAAACAATTAAAAAATAAAGTGAGTGTACTTTTACGTGCCTGCAGACATTTATCTAATGACTAATTACATCCATCTGTATACAAAGTTATACAGAGGCATAACTCTGTTTCAAACTCTGATACAAGTCAGGTAAACCACTTTCAAAATCAGGACGTTCCAATGGAAAGGTTAGTTAAATTTGCATCTGTATTATTTCCTGTTCTTGCTGAAATTTTTTGGTAAAAATTTCAATACAGACTTTGTCTCTTAGTCTATACTATAAAATCAATAGTTTAAGCTTTCATTGAGTCTAAGGCTAATTATGACACTCAAGAAAATAAGAGACCATGGAAAGGAATTTTGTTTGTTCACATTTAAAGTCTCTTTAAAAAAGGGATACAAAAATATTTTATTGTACATGGAAATCAGACACAAGTTTTGCAGAAGGGCTGTGGTAAAGACCTTAGATCTTTCTGACTGAAAGCCTTTCATCTTTAAAATCCTAACATTGGACAAGTCTGTCTCTTTGAGCCAACCTCAGAATAGATGAGCTTGAACACAACAAAGAAAACAAAAAACCCTGAGGAAAATCAGAATTTTGTGAACTATTCTGCAAAAATAACTAGTCTTTACAGCACATCCAGAAACCTGTCAGAAATGAACACCACTGGCTTACACATTGCACAAGCAGGATGCATTTACAGACATAGTTCTTAACATATGATCAACGGAAAGCTATATCTGAGTACTTAGTGAACTTCAGATTTGGCTCAAATATTATATAACAGATGAAGAGGGGAAGAAAGAAAAGGACAAAGGTAAATGAGAAGGAAAAAATAGTATGAAGAAATTTATACTTCAATACACCTACTCTAAGTTTACTGTTCAGAGCCATTTCCCTATTACAAATGCACATGTACCAAAAGGGATTTTTCTAGTGCTCATGGGTATAACAGACCGGTTCCTCCTACTGCTAAACACGTAGCTACAGCCAAACCATATATAATACATAGATTAAAATTTCACTACATTCAGTGTTCTTAAACCACCAGTAATTGGAGTTAGCTGCTAATATTTTTTAAAGGGCTACTAAGAACAAAAAAAAACAATTCCAGCAAGTTTCTTCCATTTCATACCTCAACCAATGTATGAATCAGTCTTCAAAACTTTACATTTTTCTCCAGGACCAATTCTCTCAGCTGAGAAAAGAAAATCACTCTTCCACTAGTGATGTTCTTCCTTTTCTAATGAATTATTTTCTAGCTCATACAAAGCTAACGAATGAGGGTGATAAAGAGAACTTGAAAGATTAACAGCATTCAGCTGTAGTGCCAGTACATGGCATAGTGCCACACCCTAGCTGTGCTAATTGAAGTGAATGTAAGGTGGGAAAGACCAACCAGTATAAGATGAGTCTGAGTTTTGTTTGATAATGCTTCTTTCCAACAGCATCTGTTCTGCAGATGTTATAAAAAAAATAAAATAAAAAAGCAAAACCTAGAAGCAGTCTCAAATAAATTCACTCAGTAAAGTCTTCTTTATTCACAGAACATGTATGGTGTGAGAAGCTGAGCTGAAAGCTTTCTTCACAGTCTTTTGCCAGCAGGCCTTCTCACCACCCTGAGAGAATGCTGGGTATTTTGAGCAATAAGAAGAACTGCAATTAGAAATATAAGAGATATGTAGACTTTCAGTGTATATCTTCACCATCAACTTTCAAATCAGGCGTCTGGTCCTTCTGCCTCTTGAGCCTGTTGACCCAGCAGTAACTATACTGTGATCTTGAAAGATGGTTTGCTACCAGCCAAGAATCCACTGTAGTTGCTAGCTCATCTCTCAGCAGTGTCAGATTATGGTTGAACTTGTGGAGACTAACAATGATCACACAAAAGAAAAATGCTCATTAACAAGTTTGTAGACACTTACTGGTGTCTATGATGGTATGTAGCTCCAAGCTACTCTTTCGTTTGGAATGACTTCTTTGATGGATAATGCATACAGTTTACTGGAATCTGATCACAAAAACTATCTTTTCTTTGTGCTCTTCTTTCTAATTATTGCATTCATTTTGTCTTCTTCCAAATTGTAATGTCTTTAGAGAAGGGACCGAAATTTACATGTCTGTAGAGTATTTGCAGTTTCTCATGTGTGGAACACATAGAATCAGAATGGCTAGGGTTGGAAGGGATCTTAAAGATCATCTAGTTCTAACACACCTGCCATGGGCAGGGACACCTTCCACCAGACCAGGTTGCTCAAAGCCCCATCTAACTTGGCCTTGAACACTTCCAGGGATGGACCATCCACAGCTTTTTGGGGCAACCTGTGCCAGTGCCTCACCACACTCATAGTGAAGAATTTCTTCCTCATACCTAATCTAAATCTATCCCCTTGTCCTGTTCCTACAAGCCCTCATCCAAAGCCCCTCAGCAGCTTTCTCATCAGCCCATTTAGGCACTAGAAGCTACTCTAAGGTTCCAGAAGCCCTCTCTTCACCAGGCTGAACAAGCCCAACTCTCTCAGCCTTTTCCAGCATTTACTCAAATTGCCTTATTTGTATAATAAATGAAAAAAAAAAAAGAAACTGATTAAGTGAAACTAGGAAGGAAATAACAAGAATTTTTGTGTGGGAGAATAATAAAATGAAAATGAATGGAATAAAATCAAACACAAACTATTCAGAAACATGCATAACTTTTCTGAAGACATCATCATGTGTCCTTTCCTTGTGGGAATTTTCTAGGCTATGAACTTCAGTGCATGTGGGGATATTGATGCTTATATGCCCTCTGGGGTCATCTGGTAGTACAACAGCTTTATCTAACTATCTATCAAATGAACTAGATCAGATGAAATTTTCCATTCAGAAATAATGAAACTTGAGATATTCCCATCTCCACCACTCATTTCTATCCAGTGGTATAGTATAATTTCACTACTGTTGGCACAATTATTTCTGGTATCACATTTTAAACTAAATTAGGGAAATGATCCTGCTTCAAACTAACCCAGCAGAAAAGAAGGGCTTTTTTCAGGCCTTGATCCAGTTTACTACATGGTCTCACAAAGACTTGTGCCAGCAAAACTGAGAAGGAAGTGCCAATGATAGCGACAAAGTAGGGCAGTGGGTGCTTGGGTTCTTGTCCCATGGGGCATGGCCTTCTAGAATGAACTGAGCTTTTTAGAAACTTATTTTAACATTTGGACAGCACTCAAGTTTCAGTGGGAGCAACCACTGAGCTTTTTTAAGCACCTGGAAGCAGCAGACAAATGATGCAACACATTTTCCTGATAGATAACCATAGACAAGACTAAATATTAACTTTTTCTGTTGGGAGCTAATCCAAAAAGCAAGCAGCAAAATCCATTTCAACTTATGGTCATTATGTTAGATGTTTTATTCTATGTCTTCATTTCATTCAACATCTCTTTTCTTCCATTTAAGAGTTTCTATATTGCAAAAGGTCTATTGTCTGTCTAATTCAAGAGGCTTTTTTCAGAAACTCTGGAGAACAAATAACACCTTCATGTGTTCTCCCTGTCAGAAGTCAAGCAGAGTTTTAAGGCTGCGCAACTATCCTTCTCCTGCCTCCAACTCCCCATATTATCAATAGTCTTCAGTATGCAGGGTAACACAGTCAATTATTGTGAAATGAGGGTAGAGAAAGGGATCTGCTCCATTTCATTCAGGACGTTACATCAGTTTGTGCTAATCTGTTCACTGGAAATCCATGATTCAGGAAAGCCTTTACAAAGGTGAAATGTTTCACACACGGAAAGCTTATCTTATCTTCACTGCTCTTCCAAACTTTGTACTATGTTCCAAGAAGTATTGATTTTTTATTTATTTTTACATTACTGGAATAGATTCAAAAGACTTATATTCTGAACACCGAAAGAGGTCAAGGTCTTATATTTCATCTGGGAAAACCTGGAATGTCCCAACATTTCATAGTACTCACTTATCACTTTCATGAGGCCAGGGCCATATTTAACAAACATGGAGCCTGGTATAGAGCAAGCAATAGAGGAAGATACTTGTAAAGTTCGAGGCAAGGAAGTATGGAAACTAAACCGAATATGTAATGTTATGTTGTTGGGTACTGTAAAATCATTTTCTTTGCTTCTGATAGCTTGGAGAAGGGCAACTTTTAGAGGGTATTACAACTACAGATTCATAACAGTAAAGTTGGTAACACAGAAAGGAATGTAATAAGTCTCCAAAATCAGAAATAAAGTAATAAAAAGGCAAGAAAGATCTTCTGAGGTCTATATTCAAATTTGCAAAGAAACAAACAACTAGCTCATCTGGCTTCACTACAAAATAAAGAGTGTTTCACAACTCACTAATCATTTTAAAGTAATTGCGTCAATTAAAAATCAATATTTAGAAGTGTAGTTCAAAAGTGACATATATTTTAATTCTAAAATTGGAAATAAGAAATAAATCTTCCAAATCCTCCATTCTTCCTGAAGTACTTTTTTTTCTTTTCCATCCACCTTTCTACACTAGAGAGTCCTGTGCAGTTGCATGGATGGCACAAGTAGCAAGGGTTTAAACATAATGCTGTATATCGAGAGTTGTATCAAAGCTTCCTTATCATTCCTACACTGTACTCTGTGCTCCTTAACCTTCAGCGTGGCTCAAGACAAAACCTGTAGATGCAAAACTGAATAATGGATCCAAGGGATTTTTAAATTTTCTCTATAAAAAGTTTAATGTACTTCACAACATTGGTAATAAAGCAAAACTCTAAATCTCTTCATTTTAAATGCTTTTAAAAGTAGACAACACATCCCACAGTATTTATGCCAGAATGAACAGGAATGTACATAAGAAACCACTGAAAATCCAAAATAATAATTGGTGGTTTCCATTTCCTGGATAAATAAGCCACGAAAGATAAAGTGGGTCCAGATAGCTTTTTCTCATATAAAGATCAACTACTGAAAAGAGGGAAACTAAAAATAAAAATAAATACTGGAAGCTGAATATGCTGAGGACTTATGAAAAAAATAATGTAGAGGTCAGGTTGTTATAAGCACTTGCTGTATAAAAATTTCCTGTTGTATTATAATTTCCTATTATTTCTACAACTGGGACACGTGAAGTAATATGCCAGAGGTTACAAAAAATCAGTGACTAAGCTAGGAGCAGAAGCAAAGTATTCAATTCTGCACCCCTCTTTTTAATCAGTAGATAGCACAACCATATTTAAGAACTAGGTCTGTGCAAATACATCTCCCAATAAACATTTTTCATTGGCTGTCTTTTTACAATGCACCATAATTTAACATAGACTAGGTAATATTTTCTCCTATACAGCCATGTCAAGTGGTGTGGTTACTAGAAATATGCTTCCTTCCTCTGCACCCCTTCCTTCTTTTTGCTTTGTTCTGTCCTATAGACACCTACTCAGACAGCAGCTTCCTCCCAGATCTTGGGATGGTAACCATTTATTTGATTCTCAGAACAAACTAGTAGCACACATAAGTAAAGACTTAAGAAGGGCCAAAATTAAGCCAGCATGACTTAAGAGAAGGATAAAGTCGGCGCCCTCCAGAAAATTCAAATGCTGGCATGTTAAGTGAAAAAAACATAGTAAGCCAAGCCAAAAAGAAAAAAAAAGAATGTATGGGATGAAACTTGCAAAAGACACAAGAAACTAATAATAAGCCACCAGCAATTTCTGTTCACCCCAAAGTTCTAAGGGAACTCAAGATTAAATAAAGAAGAACTAATTATGGTATGCTGCTTCTTGTCTAAAATTGCTTTGGTACTAGAAGACAGCCAACATGATGCCATTTTTTATTCTTTCTTCAGAAGTTCCAAAGAGACTCAAGGAAGACCAAGCAATGCGCCACATAACTCCGTGGGTACATTAGTGGAAATTATTCTACATCATAAAATTATTGGATGTATGGATAAATATGAATAGTGAAGAGACAATGATTTGTTTCTTGGGTGTTTTGTAAAGAAAAGTTGACCTCCCAAATTTATTTAATTTCTCCAAACAAGCAATTAAGAATGTAGACAAGGAGTGCCTTGTAGACAAGGAGTACCTTGTCTACAAGGTCAAGGAGACCTTGATATGGTCTCCTTGTAAATCCAAAAGGCATTCAGTTATGTTTCTCACCCAAAGACTCTTAAATAATCTAAACATTGTTGGAATGTCTTTGGATGGATACAGAATTTTTGAAGAAGTTTCAAAGATCACAAACAGATCCTAAAAATAAAAACCCAGTGGAATCTCATAGCATTCTGTGCTGAGACCTGAGGTCCTTCTTCCCATACGCTCTATTTCTCACTGCCTACTAGAGTTGCTGCTGTGCTTGCCACACTCTTAATTGCCAATGCCCCTGCAAGCAGGAACGGCTAAAAGTAGCTGAAGAAGGCTGTGAGTAGAAGTGGGAGGACACAGTGCACAAGGACAGTTCCCAGCATCCTGTCTCGGCAGCAGCTGCAGTAATTGTATCTCTTTCCAAAGAAAGGGTCAAGACTCCCGAGTTTTCATTATTCCACTTTGATGGCTTCTGTTTAGACTATCAGTTCTTTGCATCACATTCTCTCTCAGAAGCCTGTACCAGTGCTAGCATAAAGGGGCCTTGACGCTTGCAATAAAAATTAAGTCTGGTAGTTATAGCCCTTCTCAGTCTTGACTTCTGTCCTTTTACTAATTGTATCTGGGTAGGGTCCTTCAGATCCTGTTCTGCTGCTCTTCACAGCATTCCAGGCTGGGAAAGTGAAATGAGTGATCTGGCAGCAGGTTTAAGGCAAAAACAAGGAAGAATGTTTTCACTCAACACATTATCAAAATGGGGAATTCATTGCTACATGCTGTGAGCACGGAATAAACTAAAAGGTTCAGGAAATAGACTAATGGAAAGTAGGTCTATTATCATGGCTAAAAGTGCTCTGGATGCAGTTTCTAAACTGCCACTTGAGGAAAAACATAGTTCACTCAATACATTCCTCTCTAAGAATCATCTGCTGGACAGTATCATAGGCAGGCTGGTAAGCTACATGGATTACTGGTCAGACAAGGTATGGCTGTTCACATGTTCTTACACTAGTATTTCTGCAGTTGACGTCTTTAACTCTTGTCAGTGGCAAAAGGAGATGAAGGATGGATTGACTAGTAAAGTAACCTTTGGTAGAACACAATTAGAAAGTTTTGGATGCCATTATAAATGTCAGTCATTAATGTCTTATTAAACTGGGCACTCCTAGTTAGAGTGCTAGAGGGGTTAAACTGACAGATCCGTACTGAACTGACTAGTATCTGCAAGGTGCAGGTGAAAGCAAGGAAGCTAAGATTACTTTTGCAGCAAATCTGGCTGCATTAGTAAATAAAGCTGTTCCTTCGTTAAAAGACATGAAAGTTCCAAATACAGACACATTACCTGTACTTTTTCTCCTAATGTTAAAAACACACTAACCTTTTATTTTCCTTTGGCTAAATATTAGGAAAAATCATTAGAAACTATTAATTTATTATATTAGTGTTTAGCATATGGACTGTAATACTCTCCTGAGGTCTCTGCCAGTACCAGGACTCACTGCAGTCACAGCATGACACAGACCTTTGCAAGGCCAGTACTGCTCTACAAAGGTTACAGCGTAGGAAGGCACATAGTGTACAGAAGATGAGAAGACAGAGAAGCAGACAGACAAAATATTTTTTGTGAGCTTCATATTTAAAGAGTCAATTATTCTCACCATGGCAGATGTGCACTGTTGCTGCCTGTGAATATTCAGGAAGAAATGAAGTGGTATTCAAGAATGGACTCTGATCAGTCCTGTCAATGTCTGGGTAAACATGAACAACATTTTAGGTAAGTGATATTAAAGACATGATAAATCTGAGATATTCAGCATAGGTTCTTCTTCCCTCAACTGGAGTTCATTGGTAAGCACAAGCAGATCCCTCCCTACAGAATACATAATTATATATGTGAAACTCGCATGTCACTGGAGACCCTAGGCCATATCTTACATGAGAGTGAAAACTTCAAAACAGGGACATGCTGAAGACTTTTGCCAGCATCAGAAGACAGTTCTCCATTAGGGAAGCCAAAGGAAATCTAGAAAAAAAGAACCCAAAGGAAATTGGCGTCTTGCCTTTTAGATGGAAGGCATTAAAAAATAAACTTCAGACAATGGTTCTAACAACTCCCAAGAGATTTTTACCAGCCAAGTAACAATTTTCAGTCACAGCTCAAAACTGTGCCTGCAGCTCTAAAATGTCATTATGGAGCACTGGCTAATACTAAAGCAAAGACAACTGCATTTGCCTCTGCAGCACTGAATCCTGCAACAATGGAAGCAGACACTGTCGTACAGATTCCACGACATTATGGACTCCTTTCCATTATAGGGTGTAAAACAATGCAAATCAAACACAGTGCTCATAAGCAGGATGTGTTGTACCATCTACACAGTAAAAGCTATTTTCAGCTTCTGAGCTTCGTTACAACTATTGTTTCTGCTGTGAGCTTAGGTACTACATAAAGTAATGGAGGTTGACCTACCATTACAGAAATCAAATTGTAATACTGTTTAAATCTTCTCCATACAAAGAAAGTGAAGAGGAAAGACTGGTCTCCACACTCTTGCATCTTAAAAATAATGTAGCTGGAGACCAAAAGCTGTAACTCAAGACAACTCTCTCTGGCAACAAATCTAACTCACTGAAGATCTTTTAAAAAGTATCCTTTTTCCAGTTTTCTTTAACTACATATTGGGCAAAGTATTCATAAATATTACAAACTAAATCATGTTTAATATCAGACATCTGCAGTGAAGTTAGAGTGGATTTTGAATTCACTTTGAATGAAGAAATTGTTCAAAGTTCAAGAGATATTGAAAGTTCTTTTCTCTATAGCTACAAAGTAAAGCTTCTTATGTTTTCTATAAACACAAAGTGACACCACTCTTTACAAACTGTAAATGACATTTCAGCTTTTTGGAAGAAGTAAAAGCATCAGCTGCTGCCTCAACACTAACAACTGTGTTTGCAAGTGCCAGCTGTAGACTTCCATGCTCTCCATGTGCATAGAATAGATATCACACCGGGTTCTGACGCTGGTCCTATATTTTGACATACAACCAACAGTTAATGGGGTGGGCAATTAGGGATCCTGTGATGGAAGTAGCTCTTAAGCTGTTGTTGAATAGTGCTCAGGACCAGGTTTTAAATCTTTACAATTAAAGAATTGCAGGGTCAGCCTTAGTACACTTAGATTCAGTATCCATAAACCAGAAAAAAAAAAAAAAAGTCCAATTAGAAAAAACTGCATAGCTGCATTCTCCTTCAAAATGAGAAACAGATAAGACCAAGATTGTTTCTTTTTAAAATAGATAAAAGGAACATCTAACAGTTAAATCCTTTCAAGCAACATGGTGTCTACCTAAAGGTGCCCTACTAGAGGCACATGGTGAATGTATACTATCTATTAGTAGGTCTTATGACGAAACAAAATTATACCAACATGGGTAAGCAGGAAGATGACATACATAATCAGTAAATTCAGAAACCTAAAATGCTATGTAAAACAAAACTAACAAAAAGTCTTTAACCCATGAGTTAACTTCAAAAATAACACACAAAACCAGCATGATAGTGACGTAAACTCTGGAAAACACTTTCAAAAAACTAAAAAAACCTTGGAGTCAAATGGCTACACTTTTGCGTAGCCACTTGCTTAATAAGATGTTGGTACCTATGAATGGGAAGGTGATGTGTTTGATGTCAAGTAGTCCAGTGGAGAACTAAGGATCAGTAAAGGACAAGTTGATAGGGTCTGTAATGGAAAATAAAACTGATAAACACATGGATAAATCTGATATCCTAGGGAAATATAGGGATAACTTTGGTAAAGGAAGTCATGGGCATGTTCTTCTACTTTGCTTCCAGTATCCCAAAACCTTTTTAATTTGCCCATCCCCCAGGTGGTAGTCATAACCTGACCCACCTCAATTCCTCAACTTTCTAATCCTTTCCCCTCTTAGCAAGCATTTGTATTTTTTTTTTGTAGGAGTAAGTATAGAGACATATGAGTTCTCTGCACAACTCAGAAAACATTTATACAAAATACAAACTCACCTTGACAAACATAATTTAGAAACAAATCAACTCTTTTTCTCTCCAACTTCTAACAAAGGGTGGAGCTAAGCTGAACTGATACTGGTTATCCTGCCTGTTACAGATAAACTCTAGGGCTTATACATGCACTTAAATTACCTGCCTTGTGCAAAAGACATCCATCTGAAAGGCTGTCTGGTTGCTTAGTGCAGACATGTATTATTTACTATTTGACTGTGTTCTGTGGGGCCAAACTTCATGGAATGCCACTTAAATGTTGCCTGCCCCAAGGGAGCACTGGCTTTCTCTCCACAAGGAATAGGACTGGCAAAATCCTCAATTAAAAGTCTGTTTGAAAAGAGTTAATATTTCACTAACACACAGTTTCTAACTTCAGATCATTAAAGGAAGAATATGGATCTGAAAATAATCCAGCTTTGCAGAAAAATACTTTCATTTTTCACTCTGAAGGCTCTGGTGCTCTGTTCGAATACCAAAACCATTGCTCTGTTTCTTATAAAAACCAGCAAAACTAGATTTACCAGACATTGTATTCATCTAGATGGTCTCAATTTTAAGATGATTGAAAAGTTATTTGCATTCAAGTGCAATTCTGAACACTAAAGAGCAGGTATCCTCAGTTGGCATGATCTGAATACAGGCAGGATGCTCTCACCATCTGTCAGGCTTTGAATGTCATATTCATTTCCCAGATGCTTTTAGGCACTGGGAGGGCACCTCTGGGCCAAAGGCTTAGCAGGAATTGTATTCTGTTGTTTAGCTGGCTGACTGGTTTCCTTATTACTTCTCTCTTCAGATGGCTGTTTCTAATTTAAGCCATATGTACCCATTTTTAAAACCACCTTCAGGTTCCTCCTCAAAACTGCTCCATAATGCAGACAAAACCTGTCATTTATACTATGGTATAAATGTAACCCAGAGTTTATAACTATATTCAGAACACTACAAACCATAAATAACAAAGATTTGCTAATTTTATGTAACACATGTAAAGTCAACTGTACCAATTCTCAACTGAGTCATCTAGCCTAACGAATTATTCGTTTCACTAGAAATATTAGTTCTTTAGAGATGTGAATTTTTTTACAGAGGTAAATTTTTCAAAACCATAAAATTAATATGAATGCTAATAGTATAGCGTAAGTTGAAAGAACTGAAACTGTGATATGTCTGAATTGAAGAAAATTTCAAGTTCAAGCATAGAACCATAGAATCATAGAATAGTTAGGGCTGGAGAGGACCTTAAGATTATCTAGTTCCAACCCCCTGACATGGGCAGGAAGGCTGCACCCTAGACTATGTCACACAAGGCTTTGTCCTACCTGGCATTGTGAAGTTTTTAGGATGGTCAAAACTTGAAAAAGAGCTAAAAGTCTTGTAATTTGACTATAGATTCTAGCTGTAGCATGAAATATTGAATTTCATGTTACTGTTATGGGACTTCTAAAATCCCGCCTGCATGATCAAAGAACCCTGTGCACTAAATCCTGCACATGAGCATTGTCAGGGTTCCATTCTTATTGACTTACAAGAATAAAAAGGCTAGAAATTGAAAGCAACTTCAAAGGCACAAGAACAGGGGATGTAGACAAGATAAAGAAAGATAGTCCTAGTTGACTGTGCTTCCTGAATTTAATGGTAATTTTGCAATGGACTTGACTGGGACAAGATTACAACCATGGTTTATATATGGCATCTAGAAACTGAACTTTGATACCTTCATGTCTTGCCTTCCTTTTGATTGCAAAGCGTTAATTTAGGTGATGTCTAACGTCTAAGCAATTTTGTTCTGCTTCTTACCTAGATTTGTTAGATTTCTCTCCCTTCTTTTCAAATGTCAATTTTCTTCCAGTATTGCAGAAAAAAAAAAAAAAACACTAGTGTGTATTTAAAATGTTTGCCAACAGAAATACCTTAATAAAGAATTTACATGAAAGTACAAGCTCAAGAACTGCCTAATCAGTTTGAATTAAGCACATCAGGTTTTGTTCATTCAACTGGAAAACTAACATTTGCTCAGCTTGGCAACTCTTCGTGTTTACTGGTGTCTGAACTTAATGTACAGATCTCTCCAGCATAATGTTTGTTCAGCACCTGTGCAAGCATCCACTGCTTGGTTAGATTAAGCTGACAAAATTCCAAAGGTGTTTGGCATTCCCAAAGAAGCTGTTAACAAAAAAAAAAATTAAAAAATCTTTAATGCTTGGAAAAATCCTGTTTTCTTCTGTTTCAGATTCTCAGCTCTGGAAATTGGTATGTTTCTATTTTCGGTGAGGTTTTGACCCATACTAATTTTTATTTTAATGTATGTCATTTAATATGAACAATTCAATTAATAAAAGTTGCATTTCTTTTACCAGCAACTCAATAGGTTAGGGCAAAGTTATCCTACTCACAAAGGAAACTCAGACAAGCTTTAAGTTAGACTGCTTTGTAGGCAGCTCTGGTATGGAAGTACAAATCTTGACAAGCTATATATCCTGGATAAACTGAGTCATGTCATGCAGGCTAGCAAAGCATTGTCTTTTTCTTTTATTTAGAGAATATCTGAAGAACACTGGCTTGTTTCAGGAGCATGAAAAGGACTATTTTAATACACACAGCAGTGAAGTTTTCATTTCCAGGGACAACTTTTGTTCTTTCTCACAAAGCTTTCAATGAACAACCTGCAAACTGCTTTGACCTATTAGTCATAAAATTGCATTATCTCTTACCTGTTTGCCAGTAAATGAAATTTTGTTTGCAGTGTTTCCTTATATCTCAACCTATTTGTCATTTCACACTTTTAGGAAGACAAAAAAGAATCTAAATGTTCTTTTCCCTCTTCCTAGTAAAATAAACATTTCTTCCTAATGTCATCTCAGTGTTTTCAGCATGCTCTGTTTGTTCTTTAACTGAGATTATGCTGTCTTGGACTACATATTATCTTTAATCTCTTCCTCCTCTCCCTTTTATTCAACTTCAATATTCCCTGTTTGGTTTTTTTTTTCTTAGCTCTGATACTCTTAACTCCCTTTTTCTGTCACTGATAAAGTGAAATTTTTCCTACCTGTTGTCTCACATATTTGTTCTTGGCATTAGCAAGGACTCCTCACTTCGATACAATTGTTTCCACCTCAATTTCTCTCCTAGAGCTGCCAACTGGCTATTATTTCTATAGCAAGCAGAACAACACAGAAATACAAGATGATATATGTATGCAGAACAGACATTTTTCTTAGATGACCAAGCTGAATTTCTACACAACTCCATCCTCTCACGTTTTCTGTCTTCTCTCTTTCAGCACCATTTCCTTACTCTGTATTTGATGAATTTCGTAGTCTCCTCAACCAGTCTTTAGCTGACATCTCTCCAACAGTTCTGCTGCTCAAAAATTTCTGGCTCGCTTCATTCTTTCTGTTCTGTTTCATACAGGTTCTGATACTCATTCCTCAGTGTTTGATAGATTTATCTTGTTTGCTGGACATCCATCCATGCATCCATCCATCCCATTGTCATTTTTGCAGCGACGCTTTATCAGCAAATAGCTTGAGGATAGCAGATGCCCTTGGTTTTGGCAGCAGTCCTCTACTCCATACAGAGATGGAGAAGCAGATGAGATTGCACTGAATAAGGTAGGATATGTTCCAGTCGTAAGATCCAAATGATGCTGTCTTATGGTGTAACATAATCTGAAACTTCAATGGAAAAATATTTGGCAGAACTCTAGCTGTGATAACGGAAATGAAATATGAGCCTTCAGTGTGATAAAAGAAGTATGACCACAGAATTTCAACAAGTAAATAAAGACTGTAGGAATTGATTTGTATTATGGTCTCTACACAGACAGCATCAAACTTCTGATACTTATTATTTTCATTCAGGTAGTTTGTAATTGAATAGTACCACACATCTGTGAAGATGGAAGTAGTATTCAAGAAAAAGGTAAATATTGCCAGTTACTTTAAATGAAGAACTGCTCATAAGCAGAGCAGCTGAAACTCCCCTAAATCACACAAGCTATGTATACATTAGCAAGCAATACAAAAGGATCTGTAGATCAACGCATTTGGTTCTAAGACTCCTACATCTCAGTTGTCTGCTTTGCCAGATCAGATTCATTTTTGGTCAGCTAGAATGAAAGCGGTCATGAATATGGCTTGAAGCTGTCTGAAAGCCCAGTTCTTGGTGCTGGTGAATCTTAGGGTCTGATGAGCATTTGTCATGCTGGAGTGAAACTTCTAATTTAATTTCTACTGACTGAAGCCTTGCTCTTATGCACCAAAACTGCTAACTGACCTAATATTTAGCAAATTTAAATCTCTAGCAAATTTTATTCAATTTACTTTGAGCAATGGAGTTTTGATATAAGTTGTGGTCAGACACAATTATCTTAAAAGAAAACATCCATCTTTCAACATCTAGACTCTTGAACAAGCACAAATGGAAGAAAATACTAAAAGAACTATTTGTAATTCCGACAACAATATTGAAAATCTGGGTTTTTTATTTTTAAAGACTGGCGCAAATCAGCTGGCTGAGCATCTGAGAGAATTTTAAGGTATGTAAAACTTATTTCACTTTAACAACCAACAGAAAACCCAAGGAGGTAGTTATGCTAGTTAGCATCTTGTTAAATCCTCATCCCCTAGCTCTGATGCTGTTTGTCTTTTGCTCACTCTGAAGCCTTGTTTCTGATAGCTTTGGAATATTTATCCTCATTCACTCACAGATGATAGTCCACTTTGAGGCACATAAGGCAATTTATATATGAATACAGAAAAAGTCAGTGACATTTAACAGCAATAGCTCCACTTACACAGTCCCTGCAGAAAAGCAGTTCAGTTGGAAGCAGCGTGGAAAAGGCAATGCAATCATCATGGTATTTGAAATTACTCACAATATTGTGTAACCCAATTAGGTTACACGATATTGGAAAATAAATGTTTTTATAAGGCACTGTTTTAGACAAAGGTGGGTAAGAAATGTTTTATGCAAGATAAAGATCATAATTGGAATTACCAGTGATTCTTTGCTTTTGTCTTTTTGAACCAGCATAAATTGTATTCCTCCTCACAGCTTTTTCTTTTTTCTGCCAGGATGTGTGCCAATGGAAAATCTGATCAAACTTCAAAAACAAATAGTTTTGTGTGGCTGTTAGTGATATTCACTGGCTTTTTTCTTTTTTTTTTTTAAGAAAACTTTGTGAAATTTTGGGAGCCAAAAGGTAATCATTATTTTTTAAAAGTTCTAATTAAGATGTCAGACCAGGAAGTGGAATGAATTTAGAAGCCCATGTAATTTGATTGTGTTGGCCTATTTAGATAAATCGCTTTGGAAAGACAAATAAACCAGCTACTTAAAATGTCCAAGAGTCCCAGGCTTCGTTCCAGTGTTTCAAGCAATAGCTGAAGCAACAGTCTTTTGTAACTAATAGCCAATCCAACGATAGACATCCAAGTGTCAAAGTCTGATACAAAGAATGATACAAGTGCCTGGATCACCGTCACTAATAGAATAAACAGTACACAGTGTTATTTAAGCACAAATGCCCAGCTTTTTTTCCCGTTTCAGCTGCAGACCTTTGGAGACCTACATTAAGGGAAATAAACACCTAAAGTTTGAAACATCTGAAGCTGAGACAGCATCCTACATAAACCCCTGGGATTATTTGGGTTTGTTTAGTTAGTGTGATTTCCGATCAGTAGATGTTCTAAATATGTATGACAAACCCAGGATTTAGAACTCATTAATACTGTGCTGTCAGTAACCTGAGACTCTAAAATCCATAATACTTTTCCTGAAAATTCAAAATAGGGTCTAACCCTTTTATATATGTATAGCCAGTTTACCAGTTTGCCCCACAATGAACTTTACACTCTATTGCCTTTTCCTTTTATCAGCAGGGAGTGTCAAGTCTGGAAAGGGTTAGAAAAGTGTGTTTGATTTCCACAGGAAGTAGCTTGGTACTTTCTTGTCCTTGCACCCACTGTTGTAGAGTGAATTTAGACTGAACAGCTCTCACAAGAGGAGGCAGATGAGCTTCTTGGCACTCTATCCCAATGACACACTTTTGGTGTTCTCAGAGCAGTTTTTCTTCCCTGATCCTTGACTTTATCTGCTGCTCCTATGCAAAGGGTAGCATTTAAGTGCTCAGTAGTGCTTTAGCTTCACTTGTGGTTTGGGATTTTTGTGTCATTGATTCCAACACATTTTTTCTTACACTGTGCATCTCGTGACACAACCAAGGCTCAGTTTCAGGGGCTTAGAAGGGGAATTGTGAAGTTGCCAGAACAGATGAAACAAACCTTTCTTTTTGAGCTGGGGGCACAGGAAACACAGTAGGGCTCTGTGGAGCTTTGGCATAGCAGCAGGGGCGTGCTGTCTCCCCAGGTCCCTTTCCTGTTCCCAGGCTGTACTGTGGATTATGCTCTGAACTCCCTCCAGGGTAGCGGGACACCCCAACTACTGTCATGCCAGGCAGCACCAAGGAGGATAAGAAAGGTATTTGGTCTTGGACAGACCTTGGTCATTCCCTTGTTTTGTTTTGAGTTTTGGTGGTTTGTGTGGTTTTCTGTTGTTGCTGTTGTGAAGAGGCTTGGGGGGAAGAATATGTTCCTAGCTGGAAGGTGAAAAAAAGTTAGAAACAATTTTGCATGTCTTTGCAGCTAATGTACCTGCTCTAATGCTGCCTGGACATCTTACCGGGAGGAACAACTTACACCCAGTTTCCTTCCCTCTCATTTGCAGTGAAACAAAGTTACATTGAAATTTAACCTAGTGTTCTTCCCTGCCTTTCTTCAAAGATAACAGGGAGAAAAAGGCAATAGGATCTGAGAAAGATACTACAACCATTAATTTTATGCTGGCAAGTGAAGTCCTAAATCAACCCAACTTCCAATTCATTAATCAGGTTTAAAGCAACAGGAACAGAGTGTTATGGCACAAAACCAGAATAATCCCAAAGCCTTGGAGAACTGCAGTTCACACGACGGGCATGTATAGGAGCTCCCAGCCAGGGCAGCCGGCAAATTATGTGAAACATTAGAGACAGGGTAGCCCCTGGCAAGCTCAATTTCCCCAGTGTGTTATTTTATATGATTAAAATTAAATTCTTCAGATTTCTTTTTTTTTTCTTAAAGGTGAAGAAGACTGGGAGCAGGACTGATGTTTCCTGACAGCTGTAACCAGTCACGGACTCCAGCCTTTTGAAGTACTTTTTCATTCTATGACTTACGCATTTTCTCTCAAGGTCTTCCTGTGTTGATTTACTCCCAATTCCTCTAATTGATATCTAATTCTTCTCTATGCTTGGCATGGATATGCCCCCAGTTGCTCAGTTAAGTGGACTTGAAATTAGCAATGCAAAATTTACAGCAGTAATTCAAGTCTCTTGCCAGTTCTCTTTAAAAAAATTTAAAGTGGACAGTAGAAAAACACCTTACGTTTTCTGATGAAAACAGTGACACTGCACTCCTTTCTGCTTAGCCTACTAACAAAAGCAACTTGTTAGGCTGCTTAATATCATTTTTAGTACAGATAAAGAACTTTACCCATAAATACCTTAAGTAGATTACTACAGAGTCTTACAGTTAAAGCAAGGAGACTTGGGACCAGGACTCTTCCTGGTTTAGCCACAAGCTTCTAGCTTTACTTTGGTCAAGGCAACTTACATACCTGGAAATCAGCAAGGAAGTTATAAGTGGGTATCACTCCTTACCTACCACAAGAAATGAGAGGACAGATTTAATTGCAGATTTGGCATGCAGGAAGGAAAGCTACAGAAACAGTGTTTTACTATAACACTTTGCAGAAGTACCAGATCACTGAGGTTACTCACTATGTGAGGAGCCAATATTTTACAAAATTATTCTTGTGCATAATACTGATTATTTTATTTATCAACCCTCTTCAATGCATCCACAGTATTTGGCGTGTGGCATTAAAACGTAATATATAATAATTAAAACCTCATCAAATGCACAATAGAGAAGGCAAGTAAACACTAAACAGAGTAATGGAGCATTGAAAAGTAGGCTTTTACATCTCAATCCCCATGTAACTTCCAGCATCCTGCTGGGACATTGTTTCAGTACTGAAACAGATGGAAGAACAGGCCCTCTTGAATCACCCACATCAGTCCTTCTGGCACCATGGAGGATACTGCTGTCAGCACTGACTTTACTGAACAGCCCCTCCCTGCGATACCCACTCTACTGCCTGTAGCATAGACACTGTTAGCAGTAGGCCAAGGCTCCAGTGTTCACAGGAATCATTAAGGAAAAACTCTCCTATACTCCACAAAACAATGGACTTCCCCAGAACTGCTGTTTGAAAAAGTTTGATTCTTCAGGATTAGGCAAGGATGAAAACACTTCCAGATAGGCAGAGGTTTAAGGCTGGGATTATTTAAGAGCCCAGCTGTGTGCAGCAAGAGCTGGTATTCTGCAGATCAAATTTTGTGTATGCTTGAACAATACTGTAGATGTATGGTAGGTTGGCCTTACACCATAGTATCTCCCAAAGGGCAATGCCTTCCATGTTAGAGCAGTCTGTTGAGATCCAACAAAGACTACATGCACTTTGAATTCCAGTATAAAACAACAATCCAATACAAAATAGCAATCTTCAACTGTTAATAAAAAGACACAGGTGGGTTTAGCCTAGGCTACTTTGAGGGAACAGGGGACACTGTTCCTCTCCAGCTTCATTCAGAAACTGAAGAAAGCAGTTTTGCTAGGCCCTGGGTGACTTCTGCCCATTCATTCCCTTGAGCATCTAAAGGAGCTACTCTCGTTTACTTTCTTTGCTTATCTTATCTGTTCAGCAGAACAGCCCTGGCTCCTCAGAAGAAAAGGTATTCTCTTGAGACTATGATGTGCCTAAGGGACAGATCTCCATCAGAAGTCACGGGATCTCTGGTTTACACACTGTCTTCCATGTGCCACAGAATAAAGCCAGAAGGATCCAACCACTCTCCAGTAATAAACAACTCCAATAAATCTTTCTTCTTGTGAAAAAAAGTTCCTACTCAGATGGGATCCTTGCTGCTTTCAACATATCAGGCAGCCACAGCAGAGACTGACCAGGAAAGAAACCACTTGAATCTTTTCTTTTCTACACTCATTTCAGAAAAGCATATTTTATGATAAAAGTATTCAGGAAAAAAACTCTCTTTAAATATAGTAAGAATGAGGTCCTTTGCAAGGGGCATATTCAAAAGGGTGACTATAGGCACAGTGCGTGGTTAAGTAGCAGAACTCTTTGCTGAAAGATCTTATGAATGCTAGAAGTTTATACAGGTTCAAAAAGTGTCAGCACAAATTTATGTAAACAAAAAGAAACCTCAAGGCTATTATTGAAAAACAAGACTATTACCACAGGTTAAGAAATCATGAAACAAAAATTGTTAGATCCTAGAAAAATACCCTTAAAACTCCATGATATATTTGCAAATTTTTCAGTACTATTCCTTGATATCTGGACACAGGATTCTAGATTAAATGAAACTTTTGTTTGAAATAGTACCGCTGTTCCGGGGTTTACATTCCCAAAAGAGTATTGCCTTACTTTGCATTCAGGTACTTTATAGCAGAGCATTTGAACTGATCTCTGTTCCTGCCAATAAATGCAAGATGAAAGTTGGCTACATCAGGAGTTACTGCCAGCCAGTGCCAGCTGTAGTCATAGCATCAAGATACTTCAAGCTAGCAGTAATGGGACATGCAGAATAGCTGGACCTGAGCAAGAAAGGTTTCCTTCATTAATCTAAGCAGAAAGATCCCAAAGGAGCTGCAACATATAACTTCCACTGGATTATCAAGACGTTTCCTTACCAGATGGATTATGTGCTTGTTAAACCAGGATGTGAAATCAAGAAGGAAAAAAAATTCTCTAATCAGATTGTGACTAACTGCCTTCTGGTAGAAGAGGAGTAGCAGGCTCCTCTTCTACCAGATGCTGCAGCTGAGAACAGGAGGCAGGAAGAAGAATTAGGGGCCAGAATAGAATGGCTGGCAGGGAACAAACAGGAACAAGCAAATGAATAAAGACGGACACGTGCATATAAATAATCCTGCTGAGCAGGAGACTCAGTGTACTGAGAACCTGAGGTAAAGGGTAGTACAGGAATTCCAAAAAAGAAAGAGCTTGAAGACATGGCATAATTGGGCCTTGAGTCAATTAGGGATGGAAGGTGGATCATCATAAACAATCAACCCAGAGCAAATTCCCCCTCCAAGACTGCAAAGATTTTAAGCAGGAGAAAAGAGGCATCAAATGATGCACAGTCCCTCCTAAGTCCCAAGGAATGTTTATTTCCATCACCTCTCAGGCCTGACTATTTATCTGTCTGTTCCTTCATCTCTGCAAATGCCCTATTTTCACCTCTTGTTGAGCTCTCTCACACTCAGTGCCCCACCCCAAGTACTGAAAACTTCTCTGCTAAAACACCTTCAGTTAGGCCTTGGAGAAGTCATGTTCCTGCCTTTCCCCATAGGTTCCTCACCCCATCGGTCTCTTTTTAAAGAAACATGACAATAAACTCAAACAAGTAAAAGAAATGTGACCCATTGCACGGGGATTACAAAACAAAAGGATTTGGGAAATGGAAAGCTGCATGTGCCCCGAGGGTAAGATCAACAGATGAAAAGCCAGGAGAGAAACTCTCAGAAACTCTGAAAACATCACCAAAACCTTGCCATAAAATCTGAAACCTAGTCTAACTTGATTTCTGCTGGTAATTTTGTTATGTCTGTATTCAGTGAATGTCTTAACGGTTGAGCTTATTGTATTTCTATCGCAAAACAGAGTTTACAATAAACTAAGAGAAATAACACTGATTTTCTAGACAGGGTAGATGTGGGAAGAAGTTTTGGAACCAACTTTTAGCAAAGACGTAGTATCGTTTGTTCCGAGGGACTGTAAGAAAACCATAAGCAGCACCGATCTCTACCACTGTTGTTGGTTGCAGAAGCCTATGCTACATTTTATATAATATTACCTGTTTGGAAATTTACCATAAAATTGACTATTAACTGGCTTGCACATTGCCATAGACAGACTGATTTGGAATTCTTGTCTCCTGAGACAAAATCCAAATTTTGCTTTTCAGTATTGTCCATTGTTCTTATTCAACAGTTCTCGGAAATCTTTCACAGACCCAATCTTGTTCTCTGGCTTAGTTGCTACCTGAATTTGAGGCACCAAGAGGTACACAGGACCAGGGAAGAAACACCGCTTTACACTTCAGTGGGTTCCTGTCTTATAAAACAAGCATAAGGTGAGGTCCACACTAACTGACCTAGGGCCAGCTGGAGCTTCTATCTGAGGGCACAACAAACGCATTTTCCTGAAACTACCACTAAAATTCCTGTTAAAACAATTTGCCCACTCTTTGTATCAGTCCACCTTCTTTAATCATTGAAAAATGTCTGTAATGGAGTGCATAGCCCAATGCATCAGAGATGTTGATTGACACAGTTATCCTGTCTTCTGGAGAACTAGTAGTGTTTACAGTAGTGGTTTTCAGGCAGCCTTTTCCAGACAGTATTTGCTGCTTTTTCAATTCTATCTAAGAATCACATATTCTTAAGGTAGCAAAGGAGACTGGAATAAACTTCTTTGCTTCACTTGTAAAAGAGCCTGTAGGTTATTCGTCTGCCATCATGAGAGCTCTGTTGTTAGGGGATGCACCCCAAGCTGAAAATCTCTATTAGCAGCTGTAGGCTGGTACCTTCTTCAAAAACAATGAAGGGATGCTTCATTACTTCAGACAGCACATTAGGCCATAACACCATGCTACAGTATAGTATAGTTCCACTAGTATAATTCTGCCCCAGTTAATGCTGATCCCCATCCAAAACTTCCAGTAGTTCTGAAATACCTTTCTTCCACACCTACTGGCTGCTGGGAGAATTCTACAACCCATTCTTTAGGAAACATGAGTTGAACCAAACCAATACTAAATCTGCATATACACTTCTATTGTCAAAATATTTTTAAAGGCACCTATGGTATTCTTTTTGTGGCACTTAATACAAGGGGATCCCAGTTCCCAAGTTCTTTAGTAATGCAAAACCCATATAATAAGATGCTCCTGGCTTCCTTTTCTTTTTCTTTTTTTTTTGTGGAAAATGTACGATAATTTAGAAGTTACACTGTATATGGAGGACACTTACCACTTTTTTATTTATTCTTAATTATTTTAAAAATTCTGGCAAAACCCAATATCTTGGAGTTGAAGCTGCTCTTTGTTCCACTGCAAAGTAAAAACACCAGCCAACATACATTACATAAACCAAAAAAAATAAAACCAAAACCAAAACTAATTTGATCTGTGCTTGAAATTTGACCTTCAAAAGCAATGGGAAGATACTGAAAATAATAGTTTGTTTGGGTAGTGGGTTTTTTTCTCTCTTTTTAAAACCACTTGAAAACATGTTCATACTCACACATTACCATACAAATTCATCTTAGGGAAAACAGCATAAGAAACCTAAGCAGTTCTGGAATTAAGGAAACCAGGTTTCCTATGGCTCTGTGCCTTACTGTGGAAATGCAACACACTGTGGCTGGTGTCACTGCCAGAATTTGGGGTTTTTCAATAATGGGACGATCTACATGGCACGACACCTGCTGGCATCAGATGGGATCAAAAAATGTGGACCAACAGATACAATTATAGATTTTATTATAGATTGTGTATATTATATAGTTTTATTACAATTACAGATTGATAACTACATCAATAGCCCTATGCTTCAGAAATCAGTTCTGTAAGACACAGAGAAATTACATATCTACGTAAGGTATAGAATGTGTTCTGAGGTCACTTGTTGCTCAGGTTCTCTATTGTATTTCCCTGCCCTGATCAGTTTTGGACTAATCTATCCTTCCTCCCACAGGGAATAACCATGCAAAAAATTGCAATACTTATATGAAATAAGAACTCCATACCCCAGTGAAATGCTAGGGGGTAGAAAATGTATATATAACAAATTAAATTGGAATTTGATCAGAACTTCAAGGTTAAATCATGGAAACTAGCAAAAACTGTTGAGAAGTCTATCACAAGTGCCGCCCAAAATCCTTACACTTTTTTATGCCTTTTCTTTCTTTTTTTTTTAATAATCTCAGCTGAAAGCTATTACAGCTTAATGGGTTTTAGACCAACCCACCCCTAAAGCCCCAGAACACAGGATTAGTAGTGGGCTAGCAGTAGCCAAAAATCCAATGAAAAGATATAATTAGTTAATATCAGTTACTAAATGTTATTTTAAATGTTTGGGTTTTCTTAATGCAAGAATGTATCCAACATATATTTCTGTGAAACATCTGCCACAATAAAATATAAAACATTCACAGTAAAATTTGTCCTTGATGCTGTTTCTGTGGCTCCAGTGAAAATTCCTATTCATGTACTACTTCTATGTATGAAAACTGGTTCATTATTTCTGTTGACATAGTTACATGACACTGTCAAGTGTCAGCTGCCTTTTCAACCTTACTGACATAGTCTCAGAGGTAAAGCTAGAACCGATATGCTGATGTGTATTGGGTTTGCATGGCGAGTTTGGTAGTGGGGAAGCTACAGCGATGGCTCCTGCAAGAAGCTACTACAAGCTTCCCCCATGTCTCATAGAGCTAATGCTGGCTGGCTCCAAGACAGACCTGCTGCTGGCCAAGGCTGGGCGCATCTGTGATGGTGGTAGTGTCTTTGGGATAAGATGTGTAAGAAGAGGAAAAACCTGCAGCACCAGAAGACAGGAGTGAGAATATGTGAGAGAAACAGCTCTGCAGACAAGAAGATCAATGAACAAATGGTTTGAGAATGGAAAAAGATGTTTGCCCTAAACAACTGCTGATTGCAAAACTACATAAAAGACATGCAAAGCCTCTTAACTCTGAAAGGCAAGGGAATATGTAATTGGGGAGAACTGAATTAGTAAAATAATTACAGGCTTTTGATAAGTGATTTCTCAGGATAAAAAGAAAATGTTGTTTGGCCATCTCATTGTGAGAAACCAGAATAAGAAAACTTTTTTATATGGAACGATGCAACACATCATTATTTCATTTTCGTTCTGTTTTAGTTTGTATTTTAAAATATAATGCAAGCCTTTGCTTTTCCATTAAATGCTTCCATAGAAATTTAGCTCTATGGAACTTCCCAGCATCAATGCTTTTTGTTCCATTAAATACTGCAATGGCTCAATATGTTTACATCTTTAACTGCTTCCCATTCCCCTGACTTCAGTGGTGTCTTTTATTTAAGTTAATAAAGAACTTACCCTGGAATCCAGATGAAGTACACATGGATAGACCCCACCCTGTGGGTGGATATAGTGAATCCCACCTGATTTGTGCCTATAATGCAGGCATATGCACCTACGGTAGCTATCTGGTTTCTTTTTTTACTAAATGGAGATCTAGTCAATATATTTAGAGTAGTTTGCTGCAATTCATTTGATCAAACCCTGGTGTTTACTTTGGGGTGAGATGAACAATGCCACAGATCCCAGGTACCCTCTTGCCAAAGACAGGTTAGTTTAGATGGAGGCATGTGATCTGTCCAAACCCACGTTCAGTCAAATGAATCTTACTCTCATGAGAAGCGATAGGCACAACAGCCTTGTCCCATTCAAGAACACCTCTGGAAACACTCTTGGCTGATGTAAAGATCCACCCCTATTGTAATACTATACTGTGTTGCCAGATAATTTCTTTTTGGTCCATAATGGTAAACAGATCTTTACCTAAATAAGTGTTTTAAGCACACAGTTTTGAAGACTACTGATTCACTCCATGAAACTATCATCCTAGTTTTTAAACAAATTTTACAGTAGAAGAAAGAAAACAAATAAAAAATCCTACAGCGCATTATTGTTCTTGGAGGCAGCCCAAAAAGCAAAATCGGACAACACAAATCCAAACCAAACATCTACATTTCACAAAAAACAAAAAATATCAAGGCAAATTAATACAGATGCTATGCACTGCTTGGAAAAACAATTTGCTACTTTACAAAAATGACAACATTTCATATTACACTTTAAATTACGAGTACAGCTAGCAACTTTGATCCTGCAAAGGTACTATCTCCTGAGATGCAACAAATATATGTGACCAACCCTGCTTTCAGGAATAGCTTAGTGTAAGTCCCTAGTCAGCAAAATGTAAAGAAGTTTGATATTTCTGTTACAGCCTCATTGGCTAGCATCTTATATTTTCATTGCAAAAAGTAGGTTCAAATGTTAACATTAAATTAACATATGAGCTTTCAAGATAAAGCCTTAACCAAACTTAAACATACCTGCACACTCTGTGTCAAGCAATCAGTTTGCAGCAACACACTCTTAGCACAATAGACAGCTGCCATATACTCTGTGCCCTAATCACTTATCATGATCTCAGCACTCAATTCTGATTGGTAGTTATGCTTTATAAATAAGATTTTATTCTGGCTTCATATTAGTATAAATCAGACATACGCATTCCAAAATAAATGTGGCCACACAACAGTAAAGCTGGTGTGACGCACGAGTCAGACCTCATGCATGTAACTGAGTACCACAGACTTCACAGGTTGATGAGGACCTGTGCTTTGGAGTAACATGGTAAGCTTCTCCTTCTCACTTCTAAAATGCTTTGCTCCTAAACCTGCAAGAGCTGTTCTGAAAATGCAAATTGTAGACATAGTTTTATGTACATCCATGTGATTCACGGAAAGTAATAGTCAAGCAGATAGGCTGGACTTGATGATCTTAAGGATTCTGTATTTTTTCTAATTCATAATTCTCAAGACAGCTGTGCTAGTTTCATAAATAAAATTACAAAGTAGGGTGAAAAAATATTTCTCCTCTCTTCTCAAACTCAGCACAAAATTGTAACTCTACTTGATATTAGAGACAAGGCCTCTACTAGCTTTACTGTAGTCAGGATCTCCAACCAGAAAGGATTTTTTGACCAGTAAAGTTTTACAGCATATAAACATGTTTATGCCAATGTCTATAAGAAAGATAAGTAACTATGTGAACAGACTATACATGACCTCTACATGAACACAACTTTACATTTCAAAAATCAAGTTTGTAGGCAACTGCAATAGTTCCGGTTCCTACAATGTCAGCTTCAATATGTTGCATTTTTCCGGTGCATTTTATAGGAAAGGAAGTAGCAGCATGTTTATATGTCCACACAGAATCAAATTTATAATAAAGGATAAATATGATGAAAAATTAACAAAGAAAAGTCAGATACACATTTTTTCACACAGTTGTCACTAAAACACTGCTGAGAGTTGAGCTTATATGCGAATGTGTCAGGGAGCCTGCTATGTTAAATCAGGAGCTGGAATCCTTGCTTAGCTACAGGCAAAAATCTTTCAGGGACTTTATGTCAGGAAATAATTGCATGTTGAGGAATTTCATTCCAATATGCCTATCTCCATTACATGAACAGGTTCAACAAGGCAACAAGGTATTAAATCTACCTTTCTGATTCCACACCAGTGCAGAGACATCCTGCATCCATGTAATTCATTGAAATTCTGCAGATTCTTTAAGGTCACTTTATAATGTACGGCACTGGCAATAGTTAACTGCGAAATCTGAAATAATACTTTCAGTGTCACTGCATAAGACACCTGGGCACTCTTAGTTTTAGAATTTCCCAACTTAAATGCTAGATCACAAGACTGATTTTGCTCCAGTTTTACAATACTAGATTTTAAAACACTGTACTTTATTCAAATTAAATTAAAAACAAAAATCTGGAGGAAAATGACTCATGCATCAACTAACTTAATTTGGAGTACTTGTAATGAGATATCAGTTAGTTGCTTTTTAGTTATCCCCAAATTAAATAGAAACTAGCAGCATAAAATGACAAAACATTTCCAGAACTGAAAAATGACTAACATATTTTTTTCTCACACTGTCAAAGGAAAAAAAAAAAAATCAGCAATTGCTAATAAGCATATATAGGAATTTCAGCCTCAAAAGTGGTTGACCTTCAGAACCACAATAATACACTGAACGGACACTCTTACCTCCAGTCTGAAATTTGAACATTTGATCTGTTTGATAAAATACATTGTACCAGCCAGCACTCCTTACACAGCACATCAGCTATCTCCAGTGGAATTATTTCAAGTCTGATATTCAGTGCACAGTGCACATAACACAATTTCCTAAGCTACAGAACATAATTAGAATCAGGAAATTATAGAATCAGTTAGGTTGGAAAAGACCTTTAAGATCATCAAGTCCCACCATTACCCCAGGACTGCCAAGTCCACTACTAAACCATGTCACTTAAGAGCCTCATCTACATGGTTTTTGAACACTTGCAGGGACAGTGATTCCACCACTTCCCTGGGCAGTCAGTTCCAATGTGTGATCACCCTCTCTGTGAAGAAATTTTCCCTAATATCCAGACTATACCTCCCCTAGTGCGGCTTGAGACTGTTACCTCTTGTCCTATTGCTTGCTACTTGGGAGAAGAGACTCACCCCACTACAGCCTCCTTTCAGGTAGAAAGGAGATAAGGTCCCCCCTGAGCTGTCTCTTCTCCAGACTAGAAAACCACAGTTCCATCAGCTGTTCCTCATAAGACTTGTGCTCTAGGCCCTTCACCAGCTTTGTTGCCCTTTTCTGAGCCTGCTCCAGCACCTCAATGTCTTGTAGTGAGGGGACATAGGATTCATGTCTGTTGATTAATATAGTCAGGATCTTCAAGATAGTCTATAAAAGGCTGCCACTATAGTGAAGTTTAAGAAATTACTTGCAATATGAAAAAATGAAGTGTTTCTAGACTTTGGTACTTGATTTTTCCATTTTCACAGGGGTTTTTTATCCACCAAGTAAGAGAGATTTGATTACTTTTTTAAAACTTTGCTGATTAGTCTCTTGTTAGTGTACCTCTAACCAATGGGCAACATGCGAACAGATTTACATTCTTCTGAGCCTCACCACTGATGGAGTTCATACTGACTAAGGTTTCTGCATTTTCTAGCTTTAAGACTGCACTGGATACCTCTCCAGTGAGGACAAAACAAATGGCTCCATAGTTTCTGATGGGATTATTGAAATTCTATTAGTCAAAACATATAAGAAAAATTCTGGAGCTACGCAATGCCTTCATAGTTGCTGCTGTTTGGATGGCATTGTGTTGCCAGTGCTGCATTTGGCTGTGAAAGCCTGATTAAAAACGGTGCATTCATTGAGCTCCATACACGAAGTAGCTTATGCCACAGATCCAAACTGCTCACTTGGCCAGCAATAAAATACAGCTTATCTTCATTGCCTTCCACTCTAAGTACAAAACTGGGTCACTGGTGGTTTCTGCAGAGCATAGTGTCAGTACATAAATTGGGCTGGCTTCCCAGTTCAATGCTTGTTTAAGAACATGAGTGATGCAGAATGATACTGTGTTCATCTCTAGCAAAGTTTACTTCCTAGAAATATTTTAGATGCCAGCAACTGTTTCTACTGAGAACAATTTGATATTGACACACTGAAGAAATATACTTCATAATATGATTTTTATTTCTTTTAGGTTTTAGACTAAGCATGCACTTAGGCAGATCTCCTAAATTAATTGTACCTTCTTTTTCTGCCTGGATTAGTGATTTTTCAGGGTTATTGCAGCAAAGTCTATACTTTGCTGTTTATCTCTACAATCTGATAGTAGAATGAACGGTAGCATTTAGAAAATCTAGATAAATGTACTTAGACACATTTACTTTTACCTGTGTAATAACTTTTAAAATTAGGCAACATGTGATCTGACAGTCAGTTTACCAAGTGGGTTTTATTTTACTAAACAAATAAACGACAATTGATATGAAAAGATATTATAAGATACAACTGCTTTCAAGATTAATGTAATTCCTTGGGCATATCAACTACCCAAATTATTAATATAGGGTAAGCAAATAAATGATGTCTTCTGATATGCTAGCAGACTGTAAATGGCAGAGGAGAAAAGTAGTCTAAGAACAAAACAACTCTGGTTTGAAGATAGATGAAAATAAGAGACAACTTGGGAACAATTGCTGCATTTATTGAAGCAAAATACCTATTAAGGAGTCACATCCCTAAATAAAGATAGCAGAATTATCCTAAAAGAAATCTCTTGATGCAGTCCTTCTATTTAAATGTAATCCTTTAACAAAAACTTGTTAAATGTTCAAGTTCCAAAAATATCTAGTTCCAAATAGCACCAAGTAGGTACCTAAATAAAATGACTAGAAATTTAAAACAAATATCATCACTGCCTGTTTGCTCAAGGCTCATGACATTACAGATTTTGCCACTATAAAGGCAAGAGAAACCAGTCTCATCCTTGCAACCTGAGAAATGGCAGACGTGCAACTTTAGCTTTAGAAACATGACAGCTATTGTTGTTAGTAGGAATGATAAATGCTGTATGTTGCTGTATTTTAACCACAGCAATCTCTTTCATTTTTGTTGTCAACATTCCCAGAGGCATTAGTTTACAGATTTTTGAAAAACTGAGACTGCCAAATTCTGCTCTGCTCTACTTCTGTATAGAACACTAAAGTGTTCTTCAGATTTAACATCTGGTTTAGTTCTTTACACAGAAAAGTAAAACAGTTCACACTACAACAGCTTAGACATGCTTACAGTAAAGAGTTGAGATAAGTTGCACTATAGAGCATTTTAGTATGTAACAAAAATAATTTATTGAGGGATCACTTTCATTTAGATGTGCATACTAGGTCTAAAGCAGGTTTTAAATTATGGAACCAAGAATAAAAGTGTTCCAATATTCTCATTTAATATGAGCTGCTTTTCTTTCTTTCTACTACTAGGTTTTCCTCTAGATCTGCTTCTAAATTCTACAGTTAGATCAAAACCACAGTAATTTCTGTGATGTCCATTTTTGACAAAGTTGCATCCCCAGATACCGGCCTGCAGCTCACATTAACCTCAATATCACTTCCTTCTGTGAGGTCAAGACAGTCCTGAGAGAGATAAATATATTACTAACATCCTTTGAATGCAAAGAATTTAACAGACCCATGGTAAAATTCAACTATATGAAGCATTCCCACATAAATTTACAAATAATTTCTTTTGCAGAAAGAATATGAGATATGTAGATATGAGAATGTATTCAGGTTTTATACTACTCATTTTGAGCCATAAAAATGGTAACAGTGTTACAAAAATACTTACTTGTTTATTTTCAGAGTAATATTGGCATTTTCATTCATGAAAAATCCATTCAGTGCTACATAGTGCAGAGACTATGTCTTGCAATCCACAGATGAACTGATATGCAGATTCCTTAGATCAAAAGTGGATTTTAGAATAGTATTCTCTTTATTCTAAGGAATTTCAATATATCTTTATTTATTTTGGTGGGACACCTTGTGAAAATGTGGCTGAGGTTTGAATATCCAGGGAGTATTTTCACCACCACTACACCCATCAAAATCTGAGAATTCAATGTAAGAAAATTGCTTTGTTTTATACTATAGAATTTTATTTTTTATCCTGGAAAAAGTTTTATTTTTATGTTTCTTCTTAGGATGACATAATTACATAATAAAAGCCAATACTTAGTAAATACCATCACAAAAAGCAATTTAAAAAAAGTAATCAAGTCTGCTGTAAAGCATTAAGGAACTGATGGATATAAAACTTAAAGGTTATTCAAGTGACAATTATCTGATGCTAAAATAAAAGGCCAGTGCATTTCAGAAAGCACTATACTGAACCACTGCAGTGAAATGGATGTCTAATATCATCTTGTTAAAAATGTATTTAGTACATACATACAAAGTTTTCTGATCTACCAAATGCTGAAGAGAACAAAGGAACAAACCACCATTCGTAGGTATGATACCACATTTTTTGATTTTTGAAAACTACTGCTTTGGGCAGGAATTGAGGAACAGGTCATTAAAGTTTTAAAACATAGGGGAAAAAAAAAAAAAAAGAAGCGATTATCAAAAGGGACAGCAACTTTAAAGACTGAAATACAAAAAATGTTTTGCTAAAAAACCTCTCAGTTTTTCTACTTTAAAAACTGAAACTGGTTAGAAGAGTCTTATTTCAGGCCACTATGGAAAAAATATTATTTCCTAAATCACAAAGGGACAGTTTTACATAATGTCATGAACGGAACTTTAGCCTTCAGTAAAAAGGAAACAAAATTCACTTTGTAATATGAACCTCTACCAAAGGTGAAAGAGAGAAAATATTACAGGCTATCTGGATGGCCATGCCAAGAGGGCAGAAAGAATTTCCTGGCTTAGGAATCCATACGTCTAGTCATTAAAAATTCCTCTCTCTTTTCGGTTGTTTGACTTCTTCCCTTCTGTTCCCCCAGCCCATTTAGAAAATTTTTAAAAAGGATATAAAACTCTGCTGAAAACCCAGTCACATGGCTCAAGGCAAATAGATTAAGCCCTGAGCATATTTAAAGTCTTAAAGCCAAAATCATTCACCTAGAAGCAATTTCTGTCCCGCATGGTACAAAAATAATTTCAATAGTTGATGTAAAGATGAGGGAGTTCAGACTGCTTATTCTTAGTTTTCTAACACTATAAAGCAGAAGCGATACTGTTTTAAAGAAACATACATTTCTGAGTTACAAATGAAAAAAAAGTATAAATAATATGGTGAGGGAAATCAATATCCAGATTTTTACAGATTTCTTAGGAAAAAGAGAGGACATAATTTTCTATGTATCACTTCTCAGCTTAGACTCTTAAAGACCCATTCATTTACCAACAGACCCTTTACCTCAAAAATCATTTCAACTTTAGTAAAGCAGGCTGGGCATATATTTACCCATCAGCAATACATGCACCAGACCTCATTAGAAGACAAGGTGTTTTGAGAGCATGATTTACTGTTGTATAGTATATTTAAAAAATACCTTTCTATCTTTTTAGCCATAATTTGTGGGTACCATAAAATTTGCAAACTGACATTTTATTTTGCAATTTTTTACTGTTTCACCAGACAAACCAGCTAAAATATTTTAAACACCATATTTCCAACTGTGCTCTGATCTAATTAAAAAAAAAACAAATTATAAATGTTAGATACATTTAAAGTAAGTTTAGTTTATGGTAACTGTGGCTTGAGCTAAACACTGCTTCCTGACATCCACACTCTTCACAGACCACGACACAAATGGGCTTCTATCTATCCTGCTTTCTCTAGAGTAGAAGCTTACTTGTTTTGCTTTGTTTTGTTTTTTCTTGGTCCTGTCATTGCTGCTGAGATCAGAACCGATGAATGTGCCTGGTTAGCTTTCCTGACCTTCTGAAGGAGCAGATGCGCCGGGAGTCTGCAAAAAAGTCCATTCCAGCACTCCAATGCATAGCATTATTCACATACAAAAGGTAAAGAAAACTTTTTTACGAAAATTAGTTTTTTGTTTTGTTTTTCTTTTTTAAGTAATTTAAAGGTATAGAAAATAAAAGGATTTTACTTTTCTCATTTCATTGTCTGACTTTGATATTCTCAGCAAGAATTTCTGTCTGGAATAGGCTGCATCAAAGGGGATTGTCAAGAAAGTACACTGTCCAGAGAACAGAACACTTCTTCATAAAATTAGAAAATGAAAAAAAAAAAGGTCCTTTCTTTTTAGGTGGCACAGTGACCTGCAAAATAAAATATGTCTGAGACACCTACAGTGCTAAACAAAGACAGTGTTTCAAAGAACTAGGCTTCCTAAATATGAAAGAAGTCCACAGACCAAAATGGTTTCGATGATGTTCACGTTGCTAGAGTATTCTGATAAATTTGGCAAATCTTTAAGGCACAATATTAGTGACTCAACCCAGAAACACTCAAGAAGAGAATAAAACAAGGAGCATCACTTGCATTTCTTCTGACAGCAGAAAATTCTTCTGTGATATGCTGTTTAAGACCATGGTAACATAGAATTGTATCCAATTTGTTTAGAATAGAGACATCTGAACAAATACAACCGTGAAATAATGCATTTCCATAATATTTTAAAATCAATATGACACATATGAGAGGAAATTAGAATAAATAAATTTGTATTAAATCCTGCTATTAAAATTTTCTAACCCACACAGCAGTGCCCTTCCACAAGCTTAATATGGATGGGTGAGATTCAGATGCTGTTAAGTGCCTTACCAGTGACCATTTGATAAAGCTGTTCTGGTCAAAAGAATAATCCTAAACAACTTATAACAGACACATGCTGAACCTGAAATCATAATATAAATTTCCATTGATTTTGAAAAAGTTTGGTTATGTCCAATTTTTATTACTTTTTTCTTAAATGATTTTTAGCATTTGGCATTGGGGCAATCCCAGGCACAGCTACAGGTTGGGCAAAGAAGAGATTCAGAGCAGCCCTGAAGGACTTAGGGGTGTTGCTTGATGAGAAACTGAACTTGAACGGGCAGTGTGCATTCACAGCCCAGAAAGCCAACCGTATCCTGGGCTGCATCAAAAGCAGCGTGACCAGCAGGTTGAAGGAGGTGATCCTGCCCCTCTACTCTGCTCTCGTAAGACCTCACTTGGAGTATTGTGTGCAGTTCTGGTGTCTTCAACATAAAAAGGACATGGAACTGTTGGAACAAGTCCAGAGGAGGGCCACGAGGATGATCAGGGGACTGGAGCACCTCCCATATGAAGACAGGCTGAGAAAATTGGGGCTGTTCATCCTGGAGAAAAGAAGGCTGCGTGGAGACCTCATAGCAGCCTTCTAAAACCTGAAGGGGTCCTACGAGGATGCTGGCTAAGGACTCTTCATCAGGGACTGTAGCGATAAGACAAGAGCTAACGGGTTTAAACTTAAACAGGGGAAGTTTAGGTTAGATGTAAGGAAGAAAATCTTTACTGCGAGAGTGGTGAGGCACTGGACAGGTTGGACAAAGCCTTGAGCAACCCGGTCTAGTGGGATATGTCTCTGCTCATAACATGGGGTTTGGAAATAGATGATCTTAAGGTCCTTTCCAACCAAAACCATTCCATGATTCTATGCTTCTATGAAGAACATAAAACCACCTATGTGTCTGCACAACACTGTATAATGACTCATAATAAATACTAGGACAAAGGTAGTTTCTGATTATTTTTCATTAATAATGTTATTAAAGATTATAAAAAACACATGTCAGAACAATTCCTGTACAGGGGCAAATAAGCTGATAACAAAGATTAATCTCACAGGTCTTTCATTTCATGGTATTTTAGGAACAGAATAAATTTCATTTACAAGGACTGCAGAAACAAATACAAGAGAATAGCATAATCCCTGAAAATCTTTGGTGTATGAGTTACATAAATTACCACAGGAGTTCATTAGGCTCACTCTTTGTGCTCTTTTATGTAAGTGTTTGCTTACATAACTCCTATAACACATGGAATTATTACTGTTCAAAACCCCAAAAGAGTGGAAGGGAATTTACCACAGAGAAAGATGGTGTGTTTTTGTAAAATTGTCTACTGCTTCCCTCTTTCTGCTTGAAGCTTCATTTCACTGACAGCAACATTGAAGGAACCTTCCTTGGTGGCACTTGTATCAAAAGGAGACATTCTTTTCACAAATGCTAGAAATAAGTCAGACAAAAGAAAAGAAAAAAATTAAACCTCTTCAGAGAAATGCACACATTTTGCTGACTATCAATATTTATATGAAAAATATATTTCATTATGCAATATATACAGATTTTAATACTATATAATACAGGCAAGGCCAAAAGCTTTCTTATACAGAAAAAATGTAAATTGCACTTTTAATTATTTAATAATTCCACTAACACTTATTTTCCATTTAGTTTTCCAGCATTTTTGCTTAAGGCAGACAAAAAAACACTCAAAAAAATTCTGAAGGAATATCTTTACCAATAGCATGGACTAAAGTCAACAAGTGGCACTGAACAAATTCAGTGCCACACGGCACATAGGATGCCACACGATTGTATGTATAGCACAGTGCATATATAATACTTATTTCTAAATACATTTTATTGCATCAAAATCTAGACTATATGAATTGACAGAGCATTTTATGATAAAGTGCTGGAGGAAAAGTCCAAATATCCAAGCATATAGCTATTATTTAACAAAAGGCATAAATTAATGGGAAGAAAGTGGGTATCACCTTATACCCTTCTAATGGCCTTCCTTATATCATAAGAAAAGTGGTCCTTCCTGATTGTTTGTAATAACTGTCCAGAGTGCAATTTTTCAGCAGTCCAGTAAAACTGCAGCAGTATATAGCCAAAATTTATTTAATAGGGAGTAAGTCTTCACAGTTTGATTAGGAGGAGAGAGATGTTTTCACTTTTAGAAGGAGAATGAAATCACTGTGTTTGGTACATAAGTAACTTGCAAGTTATCATTTGTCAGCACAAAGTTTTCAGTATTGGCCAAAAACTATGCTACCACATGCTATTTTAGGAGTACTTCCTGTAGTTAGTATTCAAAGTAAAGTGAAAAATCATAAAGAAAATTCATTGCTAAACTATATCAGTTTGTATTTTTCAAAGAGATTATGTCAAGTTTCCAATTATTCCAGGTTCTTGTTCTAGAGCAGTGTTAGAAGGTTTTGTTCTATAATGGTGCCCTGCAGCACTACAATTTTACAATGTCTTTTTACTTTTAATTAACTTATTTATACATGTAAATACAAGTAGTCTTAAGAACTCATGAAAAAGCATAGGTAGAAGTATAAAGACATATCAGCATATGCATGAGTTAATTGTTACGACAATAAAAATCAAGATTCAGGACAACTTGTTTTTTTTGAACCACAATCTCATTCCTTCTATATATCATATTGACACAACAGTGTTGCGCATCACCAGAGCCGAAGCTTCAGAGAAGACTCTGATTCTAGCTACAGAAGTTAGGAAAACTGGTGGCTATTTTCTTCTTCATAAAGTCATAGCTTATGAAGCCCTGGAACATAAATTCCCAACAACAACAGAAAGCCTGAAAGCCATGTGGTTAAAACCTTAAAGTGATGAACTGTGCAGTGAGAAAGGCAGGACCCAATTCACAAAGCTAAAGCAAAGCATGTGTGACTCCAGGTACCTTTTTAATACAATATTAAAAAAAAAAATACAGCGGCCATGGAAAACAATTTCTGAGAATTATTCTTTAGATGACAACCAGAAGAGACATCATTGACCAACTGTCTTGGTCTCACAATTCAGAGTGCAAAGCATGTTTGATGAATGTCTTCTTGCATAAATTATTTTCTCAGTTAAATGTCTTCCTTTCTAAGAAAATGGTTATAAAATAAAACTTCATTCCCACAGCATCTTTAAAATAGTTTGATATGGAAAAGCTGTTATAACTGTAGATATAATACCAGAAACATGAAGACCAGAAATAAAACAGAATGTTAATCACTTTTCCTTTTAACTGCCTGCTGCACTGGCAACTTTATATATATGGAAGGAGTTTGCTGTTCCATTATTTATATTTTCATACTTTTTGTCTCTCTTTCTTCAACCTGTTTTAAACCTAAATCCCAGGATTCCCCTTGCAGATAAATTAAACTATATCAAACCTGTCTGTTCTCCTTCCTGGTGCTCTCCACAAGTCATAAGAGACCCACACTGGGAGGGAGCTTCGAGTATTACTTATTGACTCTATAATCTGCAAGGATTCATAAATTTAAGAGAGATGGAGTGGGGAAACATTAAATCAGAAAGGCTTGCAAACTACTCCAAGAGGTAAATGAAAAAATAAAAAGTCCATTCTTCTGTTTCTGAAGAAGTAAGGAGATAAATTCATCACAGAAATTAGTTGACGACATTTATAGGTAGATTAACTAAAAGCTATAGGGGATTTGGGAGCAAAAGACCTCAAATTATACTTTGCTGTCAAAGTCTCAAATTATAACTAATTAATATCATTACTGAAATTAACAGTTCATGCTATTCATGCGATTAACATGACTGAAGCAGCTGATTTTATCACTCACTGACAATTATAAGAAAAGCTCTTTAATGTTAATACCACTGCAGAATTTTCACTGTCCTCAAAAACTATAGCAGCAACTTCAAAATACACATTTCACTGGTGGAGATTAGGTTCAGCATAAAGGTAAAACATTCAGTCACTAACTAAAAATCTATGGAGTAATGCACATACCTTAGTGCCATAAACTACCACATACATCTACAAAGAGCTGCAAAAGATGTCCTGGGACCTATGGGAAATCTATGCCTTCCTGAAATGACAGCTAGAAGTATACTCTAGAACATCTGAAATGACATCAAGCATTTTCTCTCATACTTACTTACTAAGCATAAAAAACATGCAATAGCACTAACTCTTGGAAGTAAAGAATAGCAAAGTGAAAAATAAAGAACACCATCTTCACTCCCTTGGAGTCAAATCACAGATTGAAAAAGCATTCTACGCCTACTTCTCTGTTTTATCCTCAGAAAATCTGACTAATGGATTTTTATAGAATGCAAGAAACAAACTCTAAAGATTTTTGTATCCAGTTTCTTTCCCTTAAAATCAAATAGGAAAAAGTAAAACATATTCACTGTTTTCTTTACATTTTTTGTCATTCTGCACACCCCTCCCCCGCCCTCCCCCCCCCCCTTTTTTTTAATAGCTTTTTACCATCTGGGCAAAAGAGCAAAATTAAAAACACTCTCAGCACAGCTCTGGGATTTGGAAAATATGAAATATGAAGATCAGCTTAATTTATGATGTGGAAAATACCTTCCTAAAAGTTTTCAAAAAAAAAAAAAAAGAAGAAGAAGCCATGGCCCCCGGGCCATGCCTGAACATGTTTTCAAATGCTAAAGACTTTGCAAATATTTCATAATTATTGACTTATTGAATCACTACTGTCTCTTCCATTCATCAATTTTTTTTTAACTTCCTTCTTTTTAGTGCTGGTAAAAAAAAAAAACAGTTGAATCAGAGAATAAATATGCACAATTGGATCATGAGATAGGTATTCAGATCACATGGATCATTTTTCCCTGACAGTTGCCTAAAATTGATTAAAAACTACTAAAGCAACAGTGCCGTAGCAAGTTCCATTCAGGTTAAGCAGTATAAAGATATTGCAATATTTTAGGAACATTTATGCTGCCTCTTTAAATTTCAACAAGTTTTTGCAATGGAATCACAGAGCTGTTGAAGTTGGAAGGGACTATTGGAAGTCATCTAGTCCAACATGCCCGCAAGGTATGGATTATTTGTTTTCTATACCAGGCTGAATTATACTTTGACTTGCAAGACTGATAGGGATGAGGTTAGGAAAAATGGAAAAACAACTCTGAGTCAGGGGAAACTATTCCTGAAGTACAGATGAGATGGAGGCACTTGCTGTTATGCTTTATTCCTAACACTGTTATTCAGTATGCTCTGCAGAAATACATTAATCACAACCCACAGATTCTAAAGGGAAAAGAAACCAATTATCTTTAACCTCATCAGATCAACTCCAGACTTACTGGTGAGCAGTAATGTACTGCAGCACTCATTCTACAATGCAAAGGTTTGAAAGTGCAATGAAGCCTGAAATAGGACCTGCCATTACATAGAATGCAACTTACTGAATAGGTTCCCAGTACACAAATTGGCTATATTAAAAAGAAATGGAAGGTCATACCCTTCTAAGAAAAAAAAAAACAAACAAACCCCCCCAAAAAAACCTTTCTAAGGGTTTTTAAGTTAGTTTTGACACTTATGCAAAGGTGTATCTCCTCCAGATAAAAATCTAATATCCTATCTTTTATTGAGCAGCTTGTAGCTGTATCAGAAATCCCATAGCCTTGCATGACCTGCACTTGTATATGCACTAAGGGACAGAAAGAATAGTTAAAAACAACTACTGAAATAGAAGCAGAATTAGTGAATTCAACTTTCACTGTTAAACTGCTACACAAGCACAGACTAACTAGTACAAATGAAAGACCTGGGAAAGAAACCTTGGCTGAGGATGTCTCGCTGGTACCCGAAAAGATATTCAGTTTACACAGGTAAAATTCTTCAAGCAGAGATCCAGAATCTAAGTCCACTTTTTCTAAGTGCAGCCCTTTTCTGTTGGCATAAATTTGGGTGACAGAATATATTGTATGTCCCACTTAAATAAAGTTAAACAACTATCAGTGGGATGTAATGAAGTACTTCCTAGACAAAGGCATCTGTCTAGTATCTAAAGCCAAAACACAGGAAGACGCTTAAGATGGTTCTAGCATTACTTCTGTTTTGTTGAAAAGTAGAGCGTCTTACTCTTTCAAGTAAAACAGAGAAAAAAATACATTACTAGTAGATTTTTTTCTATGAAACGATACTTACAACCTGAATTGGAGAGCAGTGATCTGGACAAAAAGCTGTTTTGAGTTTGCCAACTAGAAGACGGAGCAACCAGTTCTGTATCTGACATTTCAGCATCCATTTTCACATTCTGTGGAAGCCAAATAAACAGCTGTAAACTTTATCAAAAAAACATACAGCAGCACACATACAGGCATATGCTGTGATTTCACCCATGCTAGAAAATACTGATTTGAATTTGCAGAATTCTCAGTGTTGCAGTTAGGTTTAAATTAATTTGTCTCTGAATTTCAAGCCCAATTCATCACACAATCTCTCTAAAAAAAAAAAAAAATACTTTGCCTTGAGAAAAGTATTAGAAATAGTGTGAGGTTTTGTCACTACAGCAAGTTTACTGTTCACATCACATCAACAGTTCAGGACAAAGCAGGGCAGACATCAGTGAATGATGAATCCCTCATCAATGAATGGTCCACATTAATTCAGTGAAGTTCCATGGTCATGTTGTTGTCATGGTTTAACCCCAGCCAGCAACTAAAGTACCACACAGCCACCCACTCACTTCCCCTTGCTGCCCACAGTGGAATGGTGAGGAGAATCAGAAAAAAGGTAATAATAAAAATTACATTCATTTTCCCTGCCACTGAAAGAAATGAAACTTCATTGTTTTCTCATATCAAAATACTTGAAGCTGCTTTTCATTTTTTTTGTAAAACTATTGAAGTCTGAAGTACCATGTTCCTATTTATGGCCAGACCCATTCAGCACAGCTGAATGACAGTGAAGTCATTTGGTCTATAAGCTAAAAAAGGATCATTTTAAAAAGGCCATTTAAACAAAAATCTCCATATATCTTTATTAGCATTGCAGCAAGTAGACCCCAGTTGCAATACCTTCCAAAATAAGATTAAAAGCTTGGCTTAGTATCCAAATTACTCAGTTTCTTTAAATGAGAAGAGACAATAATACACAAATGCACCAGTTCATAAAACACTCAGTTTTGCTACTGAGTTCTTACCATAAACAGCCTCAGGGAATTTTGTTAAAATATTTTGCAATTTATCATTCATGCTGCTAAAAAGATGTGAAAACTAAACAGAAAACAAAATAAAATTCAACATTAGAGATACAATGAGCTTTTGTCCCCCATCACTGAAAAGGGATTTACTCCTATTAAGACTAATGGGAATTATACATATTAATCCCCTTATGTGCTGATGTGAGACTTAATACCTATAGTGTACATAGAACAATAACAACTTTTAAAGAATAAGAAAAGTTTTTGTCTTTTCAATCTGCTTCCAGAAATGCTATTTTAGAACAGAGCTTTTAAACAAGCAAGGAGCTTCTACCAACATTGGCAATACAAAATGGCTTTCTCTTTACTCATGTGCTTCATTTACAGTTACACCTGTATGCTGTATTTGACTAGAATGTCAGTAATTTGTGGCAGGGAAACTAAACTAAAGTATTTACATTTATCAATCATAACATTTATCTTTAGTTTTCCTCTAGCTTTCCCTTTTGATTTTGCTTCAGATGGTATTCTTTATTATTTATTTTACTGTATGTGCTATATTTATCTTCTTTTCCCCCAACTTCTTCTTTATCTACTATCACTTGTCCTTTCTTAAAGTCATGACTGTTGTACTTGATGGTATTCTGACAGACTCTGGCCTCCTTCATTGCTGGCAATCTTACATTTTAACACATACAAATAGGAACTGTAATTTTCCTGGGCTTCTACCCAGCAGGTATTTTATAGCCATTTGACAAGACTACAAAGGAGTAGGAAGACTGCGCGGGGACAAATGAAATCATAAGAAAGGAAGAAAAGTAACTGCTATTAGGGGAACATTCAACATCAGTTTCATGTTTACTCCTTAAAATGAAGAGGCTCGGACACAGGATTAGATAATGCCTGTCTGAGATTAATATTGGCAAGGAAACGGAAAGAGCTGTATAACATGAAAGGCTAGAAAGAAGATCATAACAAAGGAAAAAGATTAATTCCATAAATAATTTTATCTTAAATGGTCAATGCACAAATTTTACAAGAACTCCCTTCTAAAAACATGCATTTTCTTATCACCTACCAAATAACTGTCTGTTTTGTACAGCAAAAGCACTATGTTATCTATAGAGCATTAATCAAAACTATAAGAATGAATTTTGATGTCCTTAACTCTACATTCTTCCACCAATCAATTTCAAAGACAAGCAGTTGACAAACAGTAAAATAAATAAAAATAAATAGCAATGCATTTGAGTTAGTTCCAAGAGAGGGTGAGAAAGGCAAGCATTATAAAGGGTTTTTTTAGACTAAGCTAGCCTGATCACTAAAATCAGATTAGCTCCCGTCTGTTACTTGGTTTTGAACATTCTGTTCTATTTGTAACAGCCATGACAGCAAAGAGTACTGTATGTCATGCAAAATCCCAATTAGGCATAACTAAATGGAAGCCATTAAATGCTCTCTTTTGTCTAAAGAGGAAATATTGCTTTGGAATCAGATTTGTACTGGATTCTGAATATAGAGTTCAAATCACACGAGCTCAGTAAGTTCAGTCAGCTTACTGCAATATTACATTCTACCATCAGCTGATTGCATTCCACTTAGCTTTTCAATGTTATCCAAATTTCAGAGGCTACTGAATTAGTAACTCTTGTGTGAAGCCAAGAGAAATTCAAGAAAGCAAAGACTATCATTAGCAATAGACTGAAACCAAATCTGTCCTGTTTCAATTCTTTCTGGCAGAAAAGCAAGATGGCTTTTTCAAGCAGCTTAATACCTTCTTCTACCACAGCAACTTAACTGAGCCAAAATACTCTGTATTTATTTTGCTTTTTTGACTTTTAAAAAGACCTACTGCTAAGTATGCCTTCATTTTACAGAAGGAAGGCCACTATGGAAGAGGTGGGGAACACAAACAAAGGGGTTTTATACACAGTATGTATATAGTAGATTTTAGCTCAACGCTTAAAGAAACTGGTAAGATTCATTGCTAAAGTATCTTGATTCAACTGTGATACGTAGCTGAAATACTAGCATGGTTCTTCAGCTCTGATCACTTATTTCAGTCATGTCCACAAGAAACTGTAGTTTTACCAAAGTAAGCTGCTACCACAATGACATTCAGTAACAAATGGTATGGCAACGAACAAGCTATTACAAAGAGAAAGAAAGCGTGTCAATAGTTGGAAAGGTAAACTCATTACAGGCAATGTTTCTAGAGCACTGGATTTGTCTTGCATGGAGTTAGGAAATTTTGCCTAGCCCTGTTATCAGTCCACTGAGTGATCTCTAACCACTTGCCCTTTTTGCCTGGATTTTATGCATGAAACAGACATCTTATCTTTTGTAAAGACTGCAAACGGCAACTACTGAAAAATCATAATAAGAAATCTAAAAATTAATCATCTTTTTCATGAAAGAAACAGATTTCTGCATTTACCTTTTACATGAAAGAACAAGGGGAAATTGAACAAACCAATCAAAAAATTGCTGCAGACAGCAATTTCATAAAGCAGGTAAACCCTTCAGAGTTGTAAGATTTAGTAAGACACTTTTCTTTGAAATTTTAAACATTTTTGAAAAACATCCATGGCACTTTACAATGAAGACAAGCTTCTGTCATTGAATTTTACATCAGCCATGGCAGCTACACAAAACAGAAACATTCATGCGTGATTTTAGTCTGTGTCTGTACTAGGAGTTAATATGCATCAAATAAACTTACGCGGCTGACTGCAAGTAACAGGGAAACAAAAGTGGAGTACACACACATACCTTGAATTGTTGAACTATTCGTTTTGAATCTTCCAGCTGTTGCTGTAAAGAACATACCAGTTCTTTATATTTTGTGTACCTTTCCTCAATAATCTCCCTTCGGCAACGGGACTCCTAGAAATGGATTGAAAGATCTAAATGGTTTCATAATCTGACAAGCAGTTAATAAATGTTGGCTGTAAACACAGATATCACCAAGAATTTTCAATACAGCAAGAATTAATTAATTACTATCTTTCAGAGGCTGAAATACAGAAGCCCCACAAAAGCATGTAATGTTAAAATGAAAATGGGTTAGAATGTGAACAGCCTCATTCTCAAATGGTGAAAGATTGCTTGTAACTCCAAAATTCATTAATATTATGCCTTCTAAGAAAGAAATTCTGTAATGGCAAAATATTAAGCACTTGGAAAAAAAAAAACAAAACCCAAAAAAATAAAACCCAACATTCTAAGGATATGGACTAAACAGAACTATCTTCAAATGAGAAAACAAAACATCTTCCACTGAACTAGATAATCATTCTCTTGAATGACTACAACTACCAAACAACTTGTGAGATATCACCAAAGACTTACTTTCTCTTTCCTTCTCCCTTCCTATGAAAACACTGAGGGAAGAACAAGCTAGTAATGGAAAGCAATTAATAGCTTTGAAATACTTCATTCACACATACTCCTTAAGAATAAAATACACTATTGTACAAAATATCCAATGTATTATTTTCAAATATAGGAATTAATGAAACTCCAAACTGGCATCATACTCATGACTAAGATACAAAGTTTAGTTCTCTTGAATAATAAATTATGTAATAAACAGTATGCAGTTGTTGGTAAGGACTCTTTCCTTAAAGAGAAAAAGAAAACTTTTTAAAAATTAAATATCAGTGAGAAGGACAGAGCTTAAATTAAGACAAAGAATTTGAATTCCAATCTCACAAATGCTGGGTAAGTGATAACTACAGCAAATCAGAAAATGACAGCGTCATTTCATTGTAACATTAAGCAAAAGCATGCACATGTGAAGGTGACTGTAGAAACCCTACATTCAAGCTTCTGCTTTGCCCAGCTGAGAGCAGAATTTCTCCTGTCACAATGCAGAACATCAGAAACAAAGGGCAAATGTCAATCGCCATCAGAGCAAAAAGCTCTTCTGGGGTTACCTGGAATGTGAAGTTAAAGCTATACTCTCAAAAATATTTTTCTTTAAAAACCCAAATATTTCAACTAGCACTTGTGTTCCTAACTGTTGATGATGACAACAATAAAACAGCATACAATTATTAACACATGACCTTGTGCAAGTACATTTAAAATAACAAATGTTGTAAACAAATATGTTTTGAAATGCTTATGAGTACCTCAGAATGAGAAATTCTACACAGCAAATAAAATGCAACTCATTATGCATTTGTTGATATGTGATTTAATACTGATTTTAAACTTATATTGTGCCATGAGATTCCAAATTCTCTTTAGTAAACTACCAACTTCATATATGGAAAGCAATAATAATACAGTGGTTTAGCCACTTACCCACTGAAGATCTGATATGAGGCTTATGACTTGACAACACTTCACCACTACTGTCAACGTGGTATAATTTATTTAATTTAAAAATTTTCATTTTTTAACAATCAGCATATCGGAATTCAGCACTTAATACAAATATTCTGAACCAGCGATTAGGACTTGACCTATTATGCCCAGTTAGCAATGTTTGTTTACATTATGGAGTATCTCAGCAATATTACTAATTAGGACTAAATTTATAACCTCATAAAACATGAAAATAGGTTTCTCTATGTTTTGTCTATATAATATGCACATATGTCATGTTACATATCTTATTAATTAATGTATACATCTGAAGAGGACATTAATTAAACAAAATATTTTGGAAATACTAAAAGAATCATAGGAAATCTATCTCACTGCAATATCTTTGAAATCTTCTAACAGGCTCAGTTTCTCAGGAACAGTCTCCAGATGGTCTAAAGCTACTTGAGTATGCTAAAGAACAGAACACAAGATAATACAAAAACGTTAATCAATTCTTCCAGCCATCTCAGACATTAAAAACCTATTATATCTATGGAAAACAGGTCTACAGATATGTATGTGTCTGTAAATAAAACAGGTCAACAGTAAGAAGGCTGTTAAGAAAAAAGAAGGACAAAATAAAACATACAGCAGAGTTTCCTTAATTTGAGTCTCTCTGAATAGTTACCAGTTTACTGAAGCAAAACAATACTTTTACAGTTTTGGAGTTTATGTAGCCTTCGGTATGAAATTTTCTTTTATGGCACTTCAGGGAGTAAAAAGCATTTAACAAAAATATAAATCTTTACTCACAACATTTATATCTTTGTAGCTAAAGACATAGTAGAAACTTTTTTTTTCCCAAATACGATTATGTGCAGTTAGCACGTAGCTGAATATAAAACAATCAAATTTCATATTTTTGTTTTAGATATATGTACTGCTGAAGAATGAATTACCACTCTAGGGAGAGTTAGGGCTGGACTCAACAACAAGATTTCACATTCAAACCAGCGACACAAAAACTCTAGTGCGTAGCAAGATACAAGGAACTGAAGAAAATTATTATCCTGTTTTGGGTTTTCTGCACAGGTGGGTTAGTCACATATAAAGAGTAGTTATGCCCCACAAGCCAGATTACTCTGGAGCTTCTCAAAAGGTGCCCTTCTATTATTTGCTGAAGAGAAAGTAGAGAAACAATACTGCTTACAGTTTCTGAACAGTTGGCATTTCCTCCACAGTTCTATAAATTACACTTCTTTGGCTAAGGTTCTGTTAACCTGGTATGCATTCTAATAATAATGGATATCATTAGCCATGTTACTGCCCTGGCACTTTAAAGCAAAAATCTATACAACAAATACAATCCATCAATCCTGAAGTCAAATATGGTTATGCTGTAAAGTCTGCAAACTGAGTTAATTTGCCCTTAACTACAAAAGCTCTGCTGCTAGTCTTGGAAAGTCACCATCTGACCAACATAAAAGACATCCCCTTTTAGTCCCAGGCTTAAGACCTAAAGAGACTAAAACTTTCAATCACACCAGGATAAAAAAAAACCAAACACTGGGAACCTCTCAGCACAAGTGCACTCCACTCCAAAAAGATGGAGGGGAGAGTGAGGAGCATAGAAACAGAACTGAACAGAGTAAACCCAAGTGCAGACACACCATCCATTTAGAAGCAATGATGTCTGTCTTATTGTTTGCTTCTTTCCTAACAGCTCCAAATATTCAGATTTTAAGATAGCAAGAAATATGTTTTCCATAACTAATAAAGGTCAAGTTTCACAAGCAATGAGATTCACTTGCACCTTGCAGGGCTGAACTTGTAACCAATATTCAGCCAATAAAGAAGAATAGGTAGTGAATGCGGGACTGTTTTTTCTGCTTCTGTAATCATATGCATGCAGAAGTATAATGTATGTAAAATAATTTACCTAATTTTCTGTAATTAGGAAAAAATTGCACTGGCAGTTAATATGCTGACAACATTGGAACCTATTTCTATAAAATTACTTTGTTAAATGACTGTTGCATTAGTTTTTTTTTTAACTTTTGAAACTAATGAGGTTCAAACAATAATCTCCCACCCTCTTAGAATAAACTTTTACTTTTAGATTGCATGCTTAGCTAAAAAAGGGCTCTCTTTTCCCACTGTTATATTCTGCAGTAGGAATGCAAGATGCAGTAGGAAAAAAATAGCCAGGAACTCACAAATCTGGCCCCTTTTCCAGGATAATTTCTACTCTTCACACAGCACAGAAGAGAATAAGAATACATTGTGGTCAAAATTATTAGAACAATAACAGCTCCATTATCACAGGCAAGGGGAAAGAATTCCATGAGAAGGTTGAGTGAATTGTTGCTTCAAGAACAATAGGAAGATTAAGAAGCCTAGAAAATGGGATAAAAGGATTGGCCAGCAAGGAAGGATATTTTAGATTCCAAGAAGTACAGGAAGAACTGTCAAAAGTGAAACAGAATAAACCAGATACTTTAGTCCATTAGTGAGAACAAGAAAATAGAGACAGGGAAAATAAGGCATTGATAATTTAGATATGAACCCAAAACAAATTAATATTTCCTCTTCTATACTAACACATTAATTCTATTACATTTTAACAAAACTCGGTCAGAATTAATAAAGATTTTTTCTTATAACAAAAAACAGTAAATTCTTCTTTCTCCCCTCCTGCAGGAGAAAGGAAGTTTATATTTCACACTTAGCTAGCTGCATTTGGACCAAACCTAAAATTTACTCTATTATCTTCGTAAGAAGTCTTGCAAAATTCACCTAGGAAGATTTTGTAAGGAATAAAAACTAATTTTTCCTGAAACATATCTGTTTCTTTACCAAAAAAATATTAGAGAACCTGCAGTAATATATTAATTGGGCACGAAGCCTACATATTGTGTATAAAGTGTTTTTCACAGATTACAGTGTAAAAATGTTTTTACATCTATAAAATACCTCTTTCCTGTTTTCAAAATGCTACTATACATCTCAACTTGAAAGTAAAGTTGCCCAGAGGTATCTATCAATCTCTAATGTTTACCTCTCATAAGAATGAACCACTTCACTTTTACCACATTAAAGCAGTATTCATTCATATTTCATGCTTCATTTACAATGGCCTTATGTTCATCAAAGCATTAATTTTCCACTTCATTAATTTATGATGAGATGCAATGTTTGCTGCTGCTTCACAGAGTAGCCCCTGGTACTGGTCTGCATGTGTTTTTCTAAGGCTGGGAAATATATGAGAGACAGCAGACCAAAAGGAATCTAAACTTAACTATATGTGAAACAAGATACTATATCCTAATGTTTTGCAGTCATCCCAGTATCATCAAGATCTGATGGGACACATGTCCACAAAGTTTTACTTTGAACACAAAAACTTCACCACCCCTTCAGACATAGAATCCTTCCCCATAGGAAATAACCCCAAAATCATAACACCCTCACAATGTCTCTTCTTGGCACAATACCAAATTAAACCATAAATATTTTAAGCTTATAGTATGTATTGCCTAATTCATTTTGCTAAAGTATTTTACTTATGAACTGCAGAAAAATATACATTTGAGGTATCACACAGAGTTGAAATAAAATTGCCTGGGACACAGGACAAATTTAATGTAGTGGCTCCTCAGTATGCATTAAAGTATATTCAATTTGCAGCAATTTTTTTTCCAACTACAAAGATTTTTGCCCTTGCCCTCTCGCTCCCCATGTTAATAAAGACAGCCTGTGATCTGTTCTCAGAATAAAAGGAACTCAGGCCCTAAATGATGCCTTAAGCCATCCCATTTTTCAATTCTTTCTCTAAATTCCAATGCTAAAAACCACATGTCTACACTGTCTATTCTCCCCAAGTGTCTCCTAAATATATCCCCTCTATTTCATGTACTTTTTATGGAACACAAAAAAAAAAAAAACAAAACTATCAGCTGTGCCTCAGCTAGCCCACATTAGTTACATTATTAAACATAATCTTGAAAGCGGAAGACCAGCCTTTAGGTTATATGCATGTTCAGTCCTTGTTTTTTTTCGGTTTCATCAAGAATCATGTGGATAAAGGATGATACATGCTACTTTGAAAGGTTTTTTAGATTCTTAAAATTTAAACCCAACCTCACACACAAAATGATGGGCTCTAAGCTAATCATTACTGCTCAGGAAGTAGATCATGGAATAATGATACATATTTCCAAGAACTTGCTAATTCAGTGTTCAGTATCAATCAGACAAACAATACTGGATATAATCAGGAAAGAGGAAAAAAGCAATACAATTATTCCTGAGTACAAATCCACAGGGTCAACCCATCTTGACAACTGAGTGCAGCTGGAGACTTCTGTTTCAAAATAGAAAGAAGAAAAGGTCAGAGAAGATCAACAAGAATGATCAAAGCCATGGAGTTCTGTTTCTATGTAAGAAATTATTAAATACAATGACTGAAAAAAAACAGGACTCTCATGCCAGGAAGACAGAGGGGAGAAATGACCAATTTGCATGAAAAAAGAAGTCACATAAAGAGAAAATTTTAAATGGGTTTAAGCATAAAACTGGGCAAGTTCATGAATGAGGAAGACCATGGAAGGGTTCCAAATTCATAGAAATTACATCTATGTCTGGAAGCCTCTGAGCTTTGAATAGCTGGAATCAGACTGAATAAGTGGGAAACAAAATATATGTCAGTCCTGTTCATAAACTCTTCCCTACTTCCCTAAGCATTTTAATTTGGCCATTGTTGCAGCGCCTATAGCTGGGCTAGGCTGACCTTTGGTCTTAAACAGAACAGACCCTTTTATATTCTAAAATTCTCAGTCTTCTGAGCAGTTTGGGAACTGATTTGAATAGGATAAGTCACATGCTAACATTTTCAGGGACAGAAATGTGTGCCTTTTTCATAAAACCAATGAAAAGAATGGCAAATAAAAACAGAAAAATAAAAAAGCCACGTTTTATAGGGGAAATTCAACAAAGAATGTGGCAGCAAAAGAACACACTGTAGAATAGGAGGGAAACATGATGAAAAAGCTGGCACACAGAACTGGTCTGGTAATTTAACGAAATGCACAGCAACCTTCTCAATGTGGATCAAATGCCATACTTGTATGATTAATGACTACACTCTACTAAAAGAGATGGATTTAGCCACACAGATAAAAGGCAAAAAAGGATGTCAGAAGCACCTGACATAGAGGACAATTAAGTACTGTTAATTTTTTCCCAGAAATCAGAAAGCCGTATGACATAATGAATACATATAATCCTAAAGACAGCAATCACATCTGTCTGCTCATTGTTTAACAGGGAACAGAAGGTACTGATACAGTGCACTGATGGTACCGATAAGAGGAAGAAACACCAATTGTACTGACTGAAACCATATTAAGGACATTTTACTTTCACAGCAGACTCTTCCATAGAGTGCTATTAATCTTTGTTTTAAAAATAAAAATCATTTACTTTGAGAAGGGGCGTTCTATGTTTTCACAGAGAATAATAAAACAAATTACTCGTTTTTCATTAAATCATACAAACTCTTTGACATTTAAACTGCATGTGAACAGTTAATCCTCCTATATGGATGTATTCTTGGTGATAGACAGCTTCACACTGTCTCAAGGGACAGATCTAAATCAAAATCAAATACACATTTCATTTTCTGGCTCAAAGCTGCAATGCTAAATGCAAATAGATCAAACTGGGTTTGTCTATACCCTCCTACAGTTTGCCTTTAAGAATTGATGTATTGAAAACACATAAACAAACCAGAAACCAAGCTTCATTGACTTTCAAGTACAGAGCTCCTTTCTTTTCTGAGGTATGTAAAAACAAATGGCTGGCTGTATTGCACAGACATTTTTGAAAATTAGAACTGACTTAAGTGCTAGTTAGAGCTAATCCCCAAAGAATACCCATAAAAAGATTAAATGTGATTGTAATTTTAACTGACTGCAATGCATGTCAGCAGGCAGTTACTCACAATCAGATGAAAGATATAATGGTAAAGGTGACCTACAATGACTTATTTAAAATGGCCTTAGCAAGTTGAATACTTAGAATCATAGAACAGTTAGGTTTGGAAAGGACCTTAAGATCATCTAGTTCCAGCCCCCCTGCCATGGGCAGGGACACCTCACACTAAACCATCTCACCCAAGGCTCTGTCCAACCTGGCCTTGAACACCAACAGGGATGGAGCATTCACAACTTCCCTGGGCAACCCATTCCAGTGCCTCACCACCCTTGCAGTAAAGAACTTCTTCCTTATATCCAATCTAAACTTCCCCTGTTTAAGTTTTAATCCATTACCCCTTGTCCTATCACTACAGTCCCTAATGAAGAGTCCATCCCCAGCATCTCTATAGCCCCCCCTTCAGATACTGGAAGGCTGCTATGAGGTCTCCACGCAGCCTTCTCTTCTTCAGGCTGAACAGCTCCAACTTAAATAGCAAGAATAGGATACACCCAACATGTGTTCAGGGATCCTTTACTTTTCCTGCTAGTATCTGTGAAACTGTGCATTGTTAACTTCTATCTCCAGCACTAGACTGATACACCATATGCTCTTCTTTTACCCAAGGCAGGATTCTACACCTGAGGTTCTCTGTTGACTCATGCACCAGGCAAATTCCACAGGAGCCAGAACGTTCTGTACATCATATGCATAGAGGGAATTTAAGAGAAAACAAAAAACGTATTTTGTATCCTTAAATTCCACTTTTTTGTATTCTTTAAATACCATTACTCCAATTACAACATTGTTATAATTTCAGCACATCAAGAACTCAATTTACCTTTACAAAGATAGGTAATACAAAATACAAATTTGTAGAAGTTTACACAAAATACAAATAGGTACAAATACAAAAGAAATCAATTTACCTTTACAAAGATAGGCAATATATAAAAACTTGTCAAGTCACACGACATGCAATTTCAATTGTCTTTTTTTCTATACTACATTGTTTCATACAGATTTTAACAAAATTATTTTTTTCCAAGCAAAATCTACACTTATAATAATGAAAACCAAAATACCTTTGTAACAAAGCATTGCAAATGTCAACCTAACCAAGCTTTTAATTTAGACTCCAGATGTTTTTGTATGGGGTGGACCACATTTTAATTAAGAAAGCTCCATGGATGCTTCCTTTCCTGTTTGCAATGTCATGGACCATCTCTCATTCTTGAGCACATAAGATCCCTGCGGTAACTATGTGAATTGTTTACATGGAAAAATATTAGGAAAACATTTCATGAATTTTTAGTTGTTTGATGCATACTAGCAGCTAGAAATGTGGAGAAGACAGTGCAGTCTTTTGGCAAGCCAGCTCTCTGTGAATCATCTGCTACTGCTCCGAGTACTACTAGAGGTCCACAGGATTTCTTTTCGAGAATCTATTCTTTACCTTTTGCTAAGATTTTGATCAAAAACATCCAGACATAATTACTGGAAATTAAAAGGAATACAAGACAAGAGGCAGCATGCCTAAAGTAAAGCAATGTTAGTGGGCACACATTCCTAAAAGGTATAAAGATTTCTCTGTCATTCATTCATGAATGTTATCTTCAACTTTATGGAGGTTTGCAAGCTAAAAATGTTTACATGCAATTTATGTTTATGTTTTGCATGCTAACAATATTTCATCATGCCTTCCAGAAAGCCTTACAAAAATTCAATTAACACAAGAAGAAATACTGCTCAGTTTCACAGCTGAGAAACACTGAAATACAGAGAGAAGTGATTTAAGCTAGGATTCATAGCAAAATCAGTGTCAGAGTAGGAAAATAAATTAGGAATTTGGATTACAGATTTCCCCATTTTAATCAAAAGATGCACATCTTTAGATGAGATGAAATGAGAGAAATGAGAGAAAAAAAATCTATAGTAACATTGATAGGTGTAACTGATGTCTGTGTCCCTAATGTTATAAATGCCCCTTAAAGGCAATTTAGCAATAAATTCTTAGGCCAGTATTTTAAATATTTTTTAACAAAAACACAGTAAGATATTCTTGAGCATAGTTATCTGTAAAGTTAGTGTTCAAAGTCTCACTGCAAGTATATATTTTGTAACAAGATGTTATTTCTTACATGTAATAATTCATTTTTACAACACAGTGAACATTTCTAATAGAAAGTAATTTAAAAATTATGCTATATATCAGGTTTTGAGGGAAGGGGAATTAGAGGTGACATTGGAAATATACATATGCTTAGTTTGTGGATTTTGTGCAAGTACACAGCTTTAAATGAAATCCATAAATTAGAAACGTTGTGCAGAATCTCATAACTTTTTTCAGCATTTTTTTGGTTCTCACTCTAAATCCCATAATTAGCCAGAAAGTGAGAAATAAGTATGAATGGGAGATAAAGGCAATTATTTAAAGAAAAAGAAAAAAAGAAAAATCATACTCTTCAAAGCAAAACAAGTTCTTTTACAGAAAAAAAAAATGTTGGTGGAGGATAAGCAGAGGTGGGCGTATTAGCAAAAAAAAATAAAATAATAAGTAAAGCACCAAAGAGTAGGTGGCACAGGATGCATAAGTAGTAAGGTATTCAACAAGAACAACAGATGTGTAGGGGGAGAAGAAGGGAAGAGGAAGGTGAGCATCAGGAGAAGCTAACAGCAAACACCATCAGGCAGCAGAAGTTACTTGGTGCGAGTGAGCAGAGGAAGGACTTGAGGAACCCTGGGAAAGTTCTCCATCCCCAGAAAAGGGAAGTGACACACTGGTTTGCTCATGAAAGGAAAGGAAAGGGCGAGGCAGGCAGGACAGAAGTTCTCAGATTGCTGCTCCTCTCCCGGTCTTTTTTATAAGATCAAAGAATGGCTCTGTCCTGGGACAACCAGAAAGCCTTTGATGTAATGGTAGTTTTGGCAAGACACTACAGAAGCAAACACCAAGGGGAGAAGAAAGCATTAACTCTCAGAATCAAGATTTCCTAAACATTCATACATACAAAGCTTGACAACCATGAAATAATCTCAAGAGCTGAAAGCAAGATTTACTTATTGAAGGAAGGCACACTAAGAAAACACAGAGAGAGAGAGAGCACTAAAACAGACGGTGTCACTCAGATAATCTCTCTGGGAAATGCATTGGGCATTGTTACTCTTTCAATTCTTTTTTTAAATAGGGTGATAAATGAGAAAACTGATGCAAATTTGAACCTGCTACTACAGTAGAAGAATCTAATAGCTTTTATATTGCTGAGTGCATGCAGACAGAAATTTTTTTTACTGGTATTCAAAACCTTACTTCCATGAACATAAAATCTGAGTTACAATAAAATACATGAATGGTCATACTGAAAAGGAAATTCACATTACATAACAATTTTGCAGAATACTTACAGCGTTACTGGAGTTAACCTAGATTTTATGACATTGTAACAAAAAGTTGAATCATATCCAGAAAGTCTGATCCAAGTATTCTGAGCAAGTGCTAACCTCACTTCTGAGTTCTTTATTGAAAGCAGCAAACTGTCTTATTGATCAAAGGATATGAAATGCATATGTTCACTGGAATAGCTTCAGGACATGGTTGATTTCAAATTAAGTTTCCCAGTCTTGATGTCAGACTAGAACTACTAAGGCAGAGCAATCTGACTTGCAGCTTATGCTCACAAAGAACATGATGTAGTTTACAGAAACCCACTAAGGCTGTAAAGCATGGCATAACAGCAGCTTGTACCTAACAAAATACACCCTGACCTCTTTATAAGTAGGTTCAATGGAAAGTGTATCTAAGAATAAAATACAGACTTTTTTTCCAAGAAAATCGTACATGTTTGTCTATAAACAATACACAGGCAAATCCTGTATGTAAGAACTATGCTACACTCAAGAGAAAACAAATCACCTTGTTTAAAGATAAACTGTATTCATTCTGGCAAAACATCAGACTACATAATTGATTACCAAAGTAATCATGAAAGTTAGTTGTTAATAGCTATGTAATAATTAAATTCACTTTAATAAGCAGTATTAAACTAAACTAAAAACAAAAAGAGCCAAACAAAACACAATCTCTAAGTTCCCAAAATCTCAGTTTTTCCTGTACTTGTTACTCCCATGGCACTTCTCATGAGCTGAAGGATTATTCCAGAATATACTGGGATTCTTTAGCTCTTTAGCTCCTTTTATATAGATCAGTGAGTCTGTCTAAATACCCCTGCTCTTCCTTCTTACCTTCTGCTCCTGTCCTGTGCACCCTGCTGGAGCAAGAAGCTGGGTACCTATCTACTGAATCATACTTTAGAACTGATCTGATTAAAGAAAAACAGACAAAGAAAATCCAAAAGCTTCCTGTGATAGGTACTATTTGTTCGCAGGTTCCTTAAGAGAGTGACCGGATCAGGTGTCATGTGCTGAAAGAGGATGGCAATAAAGCAATTTCCTTGGGAGTCAAGTGAATTGGCTAAGGAAAAAGCAGATCCAAAAAAATATTGGGTACAGAGGACAGGATGAGGCATGGGTAGGAGAAGGAGTTTACAGTTCAAACAGCTTGCAGAGAGGAGAAGGAGCTCACAGACCTCAGAGATGATGCAAGGGACTCCCCTAGTTTCCCACAATTTATAAAAATCAGAGTTAGATTAAGCTAGGACTGGAAGGTCTGTTCATCCAAAGCTCAGAAAAGAATCTACTAGGTTCCTAACACGTTTCCTTCCACACACACACCCCCCTCTTTTTTTTCTTGCCTAAATTGCCAAGTTCACCCCATGACTACTACAATTTTACTGGCACATGCAGGAGGCAGAAATGAGTAAATTGTAGAGGAACAGAGGAGGGCAGGCTGTCAAACATACCTCTCAGAATACATACACATACACAATTTTCAGGTCATTGTGTAAAGCAGCTTGTTTAGATTAAAATCTTAATCTAAAGATCTAAAAATTGCATTTACTGCTAGAGATACGTGTCTTTTCTGTTGCTTAAAAAGGTATATGCGGGGAGAAGCAATTTAAAAAGTGTGCAAGAGGCTTCATACTTGTGGTAAATCTCACACAGTTCTGCACTAAACTCCATCTATTCCTGTGCAGACCAGTTTCTTCCCAGGATTAGGCAGAATAAGAATGTGGTGCAAGAAAATGCAGATGAAATTCCTAACCCAGCCACCCCATGGTCTCACAGTTTGAAAACAGTTCTAGAGGGCTGATGCTTTCCTATGCATTATATATAACTTATATATGTGTGTGTTCTGGTTTTTTCCTCTCTTGCCCCTTTTCATGACTCGTATTCCATGAATCTCATGAACCGCCACCTTTCCGACAAAATTTTCCTAAGGAAATACTTTTTTTACAAAGCTTAAATATTTTTTTCACTAAGGATTCTGTCTGAATTTAATTCAAGAACTTGAATAGAGACCTTGAATTTGACTAGAGACCTTATGTCTCTGTTCCATTTCCATTCTCTATCACCTGAATTAAATCACAAAATATGTGAGTGGTTGTACTTTTCGGATGTCATGCTCTGAGGACTCAAAATGGCAGATAAGAAAATTATACAAATATCTGTGTACAATAATTATTACGTACTCATTGTTATAAATGCTGCACAGATATAGAGCTATGTAGACATACACACTAAAAGTATAAGGATTTTTGAAGTTCCCTTACATGGAAAGCCTTTTTCATTCTTTTGCTCAAGGGTTTTTCTATCTTAGCTCATCCTGACACATTCAGACTGCTTAAGTATTACTCTGTGCACATTTTTAAGATCAGTGAATGGGAAGAACAAGACAGAGATAATGCTGTCATCATCAGAACTGAAACAGATATAAAAGTCAAAACCACTTATATTTTAAAAAGTATTCACTCTCAGATATCTAACATCTGACTTTTGAGTATACTTAGCAAAATACATAGACAGAACTGTCACTGAATTTAGCTATTACTAAACCTTCACATTTCTGAAAATCAGGCCTCAAGTCACAAAGTCAGATACCCAGAACATGAGGACACAAAGTAATATACAGTCTTTGAAAAATTTTGTTTCAGTGATTTGCTTCACATCATAGAGGAACTTCATGGTAAAAGTAAAATGAGTGCCACGGGAGCATTCAACAGCCTTAGTGATGACCATATTTTCTTGCCTGCAATCTCAGGACTTCACGTTACACATCTTCCAATATCAGCAATAATGAAAGCAGTGACTGATTTCAAGCTCTCGGATTTAGCATCACAAATTTGCATTCAGGTGTTATGTCCCAACTTGCATTGAGAAAGAAAATTATGTTTTACTGATGATAATAGTCCTATCTGAACAATAACTTACAAATCTTCCTACTTAAAGTGTGAGAAATAAAAAGTATAAAGAGTAGGAAAGCTCCAGGAAAAAATACAAACATTGTCACAAAATAAGGATTGAATTTTCTTGATGTTGGGCTATTTGCAAGCAATTAACCTCTGCCTGTGTTAAAAGAGCTCTGGAAGCAGAAAAGACAAGGCATTTGCAGGCAGTTTAACTCACAGTTCATGACAAATGGATGGCAGTGGATACATGCCTGACCGGTTGTCATGTAAGCAAACCATGAATAAACGATGCTACTGAACAGAATTAATGTCCTGGCAACTCTTTACACTCACACGGGATACTGAGATACACTCACTGCCAGGATACTGAATCTGAGCATCAGCTCTCTAGTCCCACAAGGCAGGAATTCGAGAATTCTCATTTACAAAGGGCCTTTTATGCGAGAATGCCAGCTTTTTTTAACATATTCAATATGTATAAAATATATTTTTGAAATGGGAAGCTGTTTTTAGATACAATCAGGAAGGACAAAATAATTTGCACAAGCAAATATAAAAGTTTGTATTTGCAGCCTTGATATTGTCTCAGTACTGGTTTCTTGGGATTAAATTTGGAAGAAACTACAGGCCTGATACATACTATTGTGGGATGTCCTACACGAGGAAAGCAGCATGGTTCAGAAATGCTAGGACAAGACGAGACCCACCCCTGCTATTTCACCTGGGTACTCTTAAAAGCTTGGAACAGCTGCATTCATGGCATGTACATTCATGAAAGCTTTGGTGCTTCCAACTTATTATCTTATTAAATTATATTAATTTATATTAATTACTCAACAAAATGGTATTCCTTCATGCTTTTAGTTACAGTGTTGATGTGAGCAAATGAACTGATTCTGTTTGCCCCTCCCACCATAAATATGTAAAAAGCACATGTACATGAAATCATTAGACCTACCAAAGGGACCCCAAACATTCGAAGTGTTAGCAACAGAAAAATAACGTCCTTTGTACAGCTCAAACAAGGATGAGGATTGAACTGTACAGAAAAACATCACACTGTAATTCATATAACTAGTGCTCAACTATTGTAGTAAAAACCTGCACAGAAAGGTGAAGTGTAAAAATATTACACCTTCTCTTAAAAGTAAAACGACAGTTAAAAGCCCAGAACTGCAACTTTCTTTTTTTCTTCCCAAAATACATAAACCCAATGTTTTTCATCAGTTAGAAGAATTATGAATGTGATTGTGATTGGTTTGGAAATGAATTTAAGAAACTTACCACTTCTAAGGCCATAATACGTTCCTAAAAATAAAGTTAGATGCCATTAGAAAGTAAAGAATATAAATGCAACACAAGTTGAACAATGATGAAAAGGATTCATTTTGGTTTTTTGCTGGTCATATGCATGGTATTTTGTAAAAATATCACTGAATAGGAACTACTGTACTTACTTGGACCTCTGACCCATTTATCACACTATCTCTCTTTAGAAATTTGTTCTAAAGAAAAGAAACTCCCCAGAAACAAGGTAAGAAAGAATTTTAAAAAATTACTCAATGATTTATTTTATTCAAATAGTACCATTTGATTTTCAATATTGTTGATATTACTCTTATGTATCCCAATGTTTGATTTCTTTTTTCGACTATCTATGACTGTAAATCTGGCATATTTTGGAGTTCATGTCACATTAGCATCTGGTTTAGTTTTCTTTTAGGCATTTCCTTCAAAAACTAACAAGCAAATTCCATATCATTATTCTGTTATCCAGAAATAGTTCTGAAGAATGGTTTTTTAATAATAAGATGACGTTAGTCAAAGTCTAAAGTTAGATGAAAATAAAATTAAAATAAAGCAAGCTTGTATCTGTTTTAATCCAGCACAAAATATAGAGAACCCAGAATTCATAAATTCACTGTATATATTTTAATATTCCCTTTCCATTTAAAAGAATCTTTAAGAAAGATATTAAACCAGTAAATTCAAGATCATGTACTCTGGCACTAATGACCTAACTAGGAATGGTATTTTAAGTAACTCAATAAAATGTACATTCAAGTGCTTAATTGAGTCCTGGTCAGGTACATTTGGAGTACCTGACCATTAAGATATTACAGGAATTCTTACCTTGCTCAAATACTACGTTTTTGAAAGTACAGGAGAAGATTTTGTGTGGGTTTTTTTTCCCTTTTCCTTCCTGGGTGGATTAGGCTAAGAATCCTTATATGTTTTCCTGCCCTATCACTCCCTAACAGGTAAAAATGATTGTAATAATCTGGATTTATTCCTGCAGCATCCAAAGACAGTTAGATAAGTCTGAACTGACTTCAGGACACTCAAGAAATTGACACATACAACAAAAATTTGTTCCAATGGAAGAATTTGGGAGCCAGAAACAGTTCTTGCCATTCACAAGACTGGAAAGGACATAAAGCAATTTGATCAGCAGCTTGACAGACCATCGGAAATACAGGCAAGCACATGTACGCACACAAGACACTATTACAATGCAACTTTCTGCAGTATAAAATTACTCCTTATTAAATCAGAAGTAAATCATTAGAACAATTTGTCAACTATAGAGCTTCACATGAAAGCAGATGCAGAATTGCTTCACATGAAAAGAGATCTTTTTACATTGATGTAACTAGATATGCACCTGTGTAAACTGCTTGCGTAGACAAGCTCTCAGCCTTGTTGAACTTAAGCTGCCAGAAAGCTAGGCCAAGATTTTTGTTTGAACAAGGAACAGCTGGATTGGTGTGTTGTGTAACTTGTCTCTTCTTACTGGATCAAACTGTTTCTACACTTTTTGATACATCTAGCCCTCAAAATGCCTTCTCCTTATGATGCGAGAAGAGAAAGCTTATCTTTTCAAACAAACTCTTATGGTCAAAACTCAGGTCAATACGTAATTTCATTTTCTTTAACACCCTTACCTTCATTAATTCCTTCATAAATGTCCTGCTTCCAGAATACTTACAGAAAGTTGCTTCATTGATACTCTTCATGCTGTAGCTAAATATTTTTATACTCATGTTGGGTACTGTCTGCTGTAATTTGTTGCTAAAAATTTCTTTTCCCTTCTCTATTCTGAAGAATACATGCACTACCCTCCCTAATAGCTTTCAGAGCCTCACAATTTAGACATTCCAGCTTGGTTTTGCTTTCCTAGCCATTTTCATTTCAAAGGAGTATGTTTTCTTTGACTGCAATGCTTAAATACTATTCCAAAGCTGAGTTTAGGGTAAATCTTAATTTTTAAGTGCAAATTTAAAGTGCCTAGCACAAGCAGCTTTAGTGCTAGATGACATACAATGAGGAATTACTATACTGTATCAAGTCCTAGCACATTTTGACTGGTCTCTTCTTCCTCAGGAAGGTGACATTTAATGTTTCAGAGATTTAAAATACTTACTTAAAATCTTTTACTTTCAGTTTATTCTGAGATACAGGAGAAAACAACACAGCTCAGAAAATCTAAGCCAAGCAGTAGAATTGGCATTTTTGCAGTTCTGAATGCAGATTTGCACTGCCCCATGTCACATAGTTTCAGTGAAGCCAGCAGTACAACATAACTTGAGTACAGAGTGGGACTTGAAAGCAGCACTCTTTTCACTGATGGACTAGACCTATTGACTCATAAGGAGAATGCTGACTACTTCAATCTTCTCTAATGTGCAACTTAATTGGTGGGCAGAAATTCATTAGTAGGGATTATTACTAGCTATCAGGTCTGTATTTGGCTGCATATATTTCCAAAGAATTCCAAAGAATTTAAGATACAAGGCAGGTCAGAAAAACATAATGTTGTAATACAGTTTAGTAATTCGAAGGGTGACAAAAACTGTAGCTACTTAATTAAATAGAAAGTATACCTGGATAGCTCCCATTTCTTCCTCTCTTCTGAGGGTCTTCTCTAGTAGCTCTGTAAAATGAAAAACTGAACTTGTAAATTCAACTTCCTGTCTCATGGCCTGACAGAAAAAGCACTGCATGAAACGGTGAGTTTTTTGTTTCACAGCTTTCACAACATTCCTTTTCATCTGATTAAACTAATTGATTAAATGTGCCAGTGACATGACTGTTTCCAAGCATGGGCTGTTGAGGTTAACTAAAAACAGCCACAGGAAAACAGTTTAACTGGGGGGAAGCATTCAAATTCACAGAAAAACTTGCCTATACGTAAATCAATCTTTCAGTGTGTTTGTAGAATTGGCTGGGAAAAAAAGAAAAAAAACCAAAAATATTCTCTCTGAAAACTGATTAAAGCAGAAGCGGATCATCAAAAGTATTCAATTATATATGAAAAATTACTCCAGGTTATATTTTTAGCAACCAAATAACATCCCCTGGGAAATGAGTACAGAGAATTTTGACTAATATTACAGTAATGACCTTCTCTCAATAAAATGGAATACTTTTGAAAACAGAAACAGCCAGTTCACTACAATAAAGATATTCGAAAAGTTTTTTGTAATCTTTACAACATAAAATCCTAATACCTTGTATTCATTTGTGTGACAATTATATAGGTTGGCACATACATGCATATAAGTAACATTACATGTTAGAAGTTTGAGTTCTGTGGGATATGTCATAAGTTGCTTTTCTATTTTATTTTGCTCACATATATTTATGATTATAAGTATGTTTTGTTCAAGTGCATCATATTTACAATTCTGGGAAACCTTAAAGTTATAACCTCATAGAGAGTAAAAAAAAAACCAAAAACTAAAAACTATGCTGCAGGCTTATTACTATTTTAACTACCAGAAGTTCACCACCTTAACTAAGCCAGAGACTGACTTTGAATCAAGATATGCTCCAGTTTGCTAGCAATTAGGAGAGTTATGGCATTATGAAATAGCTTTGACAACCTCATAGGACTGAATTCTGACTGTGAATTACCTCAGCATCCAAGTACAGAACAGCTAACTGAAAGTATCTGTGTATACTTAAGAAATAAATATTCAGTTATTACAGATTAGCTTCAGTAATTTACATAGGAAATGATTATTCTACCAACATTAATTTGCTTTCTTTGCTTTACTTCTCAAATCTTTTATTTTTCTTTATTCCTTCTCTCATTATAAAGCCTCCTTGTGAGCACCCTAACCCACTACCTCTTTTCTCATAGCTCATTCTCCATTTGTGTCTGCATGCAGATTATCTGAGACTTATTTTCAGGCACCAGTCCTTTAAATGTGATGTACATAACACATACAAAATTTTAGTTATTTCTTTCACAAGCAGAGATATTGATTGACTTGCTGTTCTTTCGTCCTAGCGTCTATGCATTTTTTTAAAATCTTTTCTTAAAATTAATAAAATGACCATTTCTTCACTTTATTTTTGGCACATCTATGTTTTTCTGAATTATTGGTATGCTTTCCAGTGCAATAACTCAACTACTATATAAATTCTTATAGCTAAATGTGCTGCAATCAACATTAGTTAGTACAAGAATATGGGTTTGGAAAGTGGCCGCCCTGTATCTTTAGGTATATTTCCGTATTCTGAGTTGATAAAAATTTGTATTGTAATACCAGCTGTAAAAAAAAAAATAAAAAAAATGAGGGAGAAAGAATAAATCTATGAGAAAGGGATGACAAATGAAAGATTCTTCCACATGTTCCATCTGATCAAAAGAAGAATCTTATACTTCACTTTATTTTCATTCTAATGCAATATCTGAGACTCTGGTACAGATATGACTGTTCTAAGGAATGTTCCTATAATGTTCTTTTCAAAGCCCTTTTATAAATTTAAGCTAAACAGAGATAATTTCTGGTAATAGCCTCTAGATTTGAAAGTTCTGCATCTGAAATTAGGGATATCTAGAAACCATTTACTTTATTGAACCACTGCCTAAATTGGCTGTCCTGCAGGACATACATAATACTCTGTCCCCATGAGTACCTACCACTTCAGGTAGGTACTGAAGTGCTGCTATTTAACTGACAATATATATGTCACCCTTAATGACTATATGTTCAAGAACCAAGTTCTGCATTTAAACTGATGAGTCCATTTAGTACTCCATCCAAAATAATAGCATGTTTGCTCCAAAGCTAAATACAAAAAAAAAAAAAAAATTCAAGCAGTACATATTAAAGAGCTATATAAAAAGTCTCATAAAAATACAGCATATTGTATAATTCTGTTAAACACTGCTATGTATAATGACAGAATGTCTTTGCTTATTTGATCTGAAAAGTTCATAGAATCATGGAATGGTTTGGGTTGGAAGGGATCTTTAAGATCATCTAGTTCCAGCTCCCCTGCTATGGGCAGGGACACCTTCCACTAGACCAGGTTGCTCAAGGCCCCATTCAACATGGTCATGAACACTGCCAGGGATGAGGCAGCCATGGCTTCTCTGGGCAACCTGTGCCAGTGTCTCACCACCCTCCGGGTGAACAATTTTTTCCTAATATCTAATCCAAACCTCCCCTCTTTCAGCTTAAAGCTATTTCCCCTTGTTCTGTCACATACCCTTGTAAAAAAGTCCCTCTCCAGATTTCTTAATCTGTAAAACATCTCCCATATTTAAGTTCCTGTGTAAACATATTTTACATATTTAGTGCCAGAAAATAATATTTCAGTAAATTTAAGATAGAGAATTCACTGTGTCTGTGATACAGCAAAGCTGGTCATTAGCCCTGATGGAGGCTCCTTTTGTTAATCCTATGAACAGCTTCCGAGTTTTTGTAATTCTTTCTTTTCCTAACCTAAGTTGTACACTCGCATGAGTTTCTACATTTGTTAACAATCCTGCTATGGTCACCTTTCAAGGCCTAATACAACCATAGGGTTCTTTTTTGATTTTGGTGTTTTTTTTTTTCCAAAAGTGATGTATCATTATTCTCATGGGCCGCAGAACACATTAATGTATAGATTGTCTAGAAAAAACAACATTAATGAAAAAGCATTACAAAATCACCTTCAGGCATTGATGGTTCTTCCCAAAAGATGAATAATACATGGAGAAAGACAACAAGAGAAATGACTTTTAGAAATAGAGATATTCATCAAAATATTTGCTTTTTTTATCTCGCAATCCTATTGCGAACTGTAAACTAAAACGATTAAAAAAGAATCAAGTGTTTCAGTTGTTTAATACAACTCAAAACCAACAGCAAGTTCAGGATATTGTCTGCAGAGTTAGGGATTTACTTCTGTGTAGTCTTACAAAAATAATTTATTTAGTGGTTAAACTCCAGATCATCTAAGGTTTCTCTCTCATTTAACTACTCATCAATAAGCACCAAGTGTCCTTGCAGTGGCTTAAATTTATGTGACAAAACTTCCAGGAAATACACAGATTATGGTTTAAAACATTCCATAAAAGTTATTATCTTTTGCAGTTTGCGTGACACCGAAACAACACAGTATGCTGCAAAATAGTGTAAATATTACCCTGGAGATGAAGATGGTTGCATTCAACAGCTCAAGGTCCAAATGGAGATGACAAGTGGTGTCCCTCAGGGGTCACTGTTGGGATCACTGTTGTTTAGCATCTTTGTCAGTGACATGGACAGTGAGACTGAGTGCACCCTCAGCAGACTTGCCAACACCAAGTTGTCTGGTGCAGTTGACACACTGAAGGAAAGGGATGCCATCCAGAGGGACCTGGACAGGCTTGAGAGGTGGGCCTATGCAAACCTCATGAAGTTCAACAACGTCAAGTGCAAGGTCCTACACCTGGATTGGGGCAATCCCAAGCACAACTACAGGCTGGGTGGAGACTGGATTGAGAGCAGCCCTGAGGAGAAGGACTTCTGGGTATTGACTAATGAGAAGCTCTATTTGCCCTCTACTCTGCTCTCATGAGAATCCAACCTGTAGTACTGAGTTTAGCTCTGGGGCCCCCAAGAAAAGAAGGACATGTACCTCCCCTGGTGAGTCCAGAGTAAAGCCACAAAGATGATCAGAGGGCTGGAACACCTCTCCTATGAAGACAGGCTGAGTTGGGCTTGTTCAGCCTGGAGAAGAGAAGGCTCCAGGGAGAGACATAACAGTCTTCCAGTATCTGAAAGGGGTCTATAAGGAAGGTGGTGAGAGACTTTTTACACTTTTTACAAGGGCATGTGACAAGGGTGAATGGCTTTAAGCTGAAAGAGGGAAGATTCATATGAGATATTAGGAGAAAACTTCACTATGAGGGTGGTGAGACACTGGCACAGGTTGACCAGAGAAGTTGTGGATGCCCCATCTCTGGCATTGTTCAAAGCCACATTGGATGGGGCCCTTGAGCAACTTGGTATAGTGGAAGGTGTCCCTGCCTATGGTAGGGGGGTTGGACCTACATGATCTTTAACATAACCATTCTATGATTTTATATTCCATCATAACTCTCAGACAAGTGAGGAAAAAGGTGTGCAGTTATTGAGAAAGACTTTTTTCTCACACACACCCTCATACCCCAATTGTAATTTTCACTGCTAGAGGAAAGTTTCAGAAAATACATTTAGGAGCAGATATTTATTGACTGGAATGAGTAAAATACAACTGTATTATCTTATTCATACTATCTGGTCCACTAATTTGCCAATAACTAGAACATTAGAAAGCAGTTCAACTACTTTATCTCTCTGCTGGGAGTAACCACTAATGTGCCAATAACTAACTAAAATGTTAGAAAGCAGTTCAACTCCTTTATCCCTCTGCTGGGAGTAACAACACCGGGAAACAGGACACTGACATTGTATTACCTGGAGCAATCAACTTCCCAACGATTTGAACTAAAAATCACAGATTTATTTCAGAAAAAAAACACTGAACAGCCTTCACTCATTATGAAGCAGGAACTGGATTTCCCATTTATAGAAATTGAAAGTAGCAACAGAACACATTCTGCTTCACATTCTCTGTGAAGACTGAAGTGCCAGAGAAAAGTCAACAAATTGGATCAATACCTGATTTGTATTTAGAAATACGATTGTACTAAGAATTTAAACTTGGTACCTGCTAATACAAACTTGTTCTAGCAAAGGGAAATACACAAATACAGAACTGTACATAAAATCAGTTCTTATAGTCACAAATATCTAGTCATATAGTCAAAAACCCTAAAATATGATTCAGATTACTCTGAAGTTCATATCTGCAATTCAGTTCAATTCTGCATACATAGCTTATGAGGTGTAAACTATTCAAGATTATCTATGAAGTTGCCAGCATATCTGACTCGAGACTTTCACCCCAAGCCAAAAGTGATAGTTTGATTTGAATACACCAAGTATCTCTATGATATAGAATATTTCTAACCTGCTAGTTTCATTATTAGCATTCATAAATTTAGTAAATGAAGATAAAGCAAGGAGAAATCTCAAAAGCTATTACCTTTTTTGGAATTGTATTCAGGTAGTTTATAGCTTTCATTTAATCGTTTTCACAGCAGAACTCAATGGCCACTGCATTTTTCTTTTTTTTCTTGTAGCTGCTGCTAAACAAAGTCTCAAGTGATTTTTAATACTGATTAGAGCTTTCTATTCTGTTAGCAAACTGTTATATTAACACTGAACACATTCCACTATCTTTAAAGACTATAATTCAGTTATCACCACTGCAGCCAACGCACTGCTCATCACCACCAAGACTGAAACAGCTGTTCTGTTTCTAAATCAATAGTTTTCTCATCCACATGTAAAAAGACCTCCAAACTCAAAGGAATAAATTTTTTAAAAAGGAATTCCCTTTTGCCATATTCTTTGCCTTTATAAATTCTAGCCATTTATTAGTTACTGTACTCTTCAGTAAGTAACACAGCAAATATTTCAAAATAATATACTTCACATAAGTATACAAAGAACTTTGAATTTTTTTTTTTTATCAGCTCATTCTTTTGATACTTTTTTGGTATACACTTTCATTTTTGCTGTGGAATTTCAAAGCAGATTCTTAAAACTGTAGTGGTGCATTTGTTTGCATTAACCTGAAGCAGCATCCACAATCACAACATAAAAAGGTACCTGAAGCTGAGAGAATGGAACAGCAGTCCACTGTTCAGATTCCCTAACAGACTTACCATTATGCAGGAAACAGAACATACCGTGTTTTCTCTCTGTTCCCAGAGGTTTAGGCAAGTTTGATATTTTGTAGCACAACTTTTAAACCTTCACATCGCCAGTGCCGGCCTGGCCTAACTTGCAAAGAAGCCAATGGCTTTTGGGAAAAGGGTAAGGCTCAGAAGGGAAATGTAATCATCTGAGGGGGCGAGGAACAACAGAGTAATGCAACTTAAGATTCTCAGAGAATTTTCTATTCGTATTCATGCTCCTGAGATTTACAAGACTTTTAGGAATTAGTGGTATCTTACTGAGTCAGGCCTAAAGTCACGCAGCCTACGACCGACTTCACAAGTGGATATTAAAACAATAGGGGGAAAAAAAAAAAAGATAATATAACTTACTCTAATGGCAGTTTACAGCAATAAGCACCTGAGAGAATTCCTAAGTAAAAGGACCGCATCTGAACCATCCATGGTCTACCTGACCTCCATGAACTTGACTATTTCTTCATTTAACCTATTTTTTGTTTTGGATGCCAGAACATTTTGCAACAATGAGCTTCCATAACTAAAACATGCACTATGCAAAAATGCCTTTTATTTTAAACATATGTGGACTGTCAAAGACTTCTTTACCTGCGTTAAGTCTTGCTTCTAATTTACTTCCTTCAGTGTAAGGCAGACACTGTAATAGTTCAGCTGATGGTAGGGAGAGAGGAGTTATAGAATTGGTAAGGAGAATTTAAAACATCTGCTTGGAACAAATGAAAAAATAGAGAGGTTTTCTACATGAAGTGTGGGAGATAGTTCATTTTTGTGTATATGCATCAATAAAGAATCAAAGTGAGAAACTACTGAAGGAAGCAAATACAAGATCATCAGACAAAAAATTACAGATTCCAATGTGCTGCTTACACATTTTTAAGAGGCCTTTATCATAGAATAGTTAGGGTTGGAAAGGAACTTAAGATCATCTAGTTCCAACCCCCCTGCCATGGGCAGAGACACCTCCCACTAAACCATATCACTCAAGGCTCTGTCCAACCTGGCCTTGAACACCAACAGGGATGGAGCATTCACAACCTCCCTGGGCAACTCATTCCAGTGCCTCACCACCCTAACAGGAAAGAATTTCTTCCTTATATCCAATCTAAACTTCCCCTATTTAAGTTTTAATCCATTACCCCTTGTCCTATCACTACAGTCCCTAATGAAGAGTCCACCAACAGCATCCTCACAGGCCCCCTTCAGATACTGGAAGGCTGCTATGAGGTCTCCATGCAGCCTTCTCTTCTGCAGGCTGAACAGCCCCAACTTCCTCAGCCTGTCTTCATACGGGAGGTGCTCCAGTCCCCTGATCATCCTCGTGGCCCTTCTCTGCACTTGTTCCAACAGTTCCATGTCCTTTTTATGTTGAGGACACCAGAAATGCACACAATACTCCAGGTGAGGTCTCACAAGAGCAGAGTAGAGGGGCAGGATCACCTCCTTCGACCTGCCGGTCACACTCCTTTTGATGCAGCCCAGGATACGGTTGGCTTTCTGAGCTGCAAGTGCACACTGCAGCCAGCTCATGTTCACTTTCTCATCGACCAACACCCCCAGATCCTTCTCCGCAGGGCTGCTCTGAATCTCTTCTCTGCTCAACCTGTAGCTGTGCCTGGGATTGCTCCGACCCAGGTGTAGGACCTTGCACTCGTCATGCTTAAACTTCATGAGGTTGGCAGCCCACCGTACACGCATATCAAGGTCCCTCTGAATGGCATTCCTTCCCTCCAGGGTATCAACCGAACCACACAGCTTGGTGTCATCAGCAAACTTGCTGAGGGTGCACTCAATCCCACTGTCCATGTCAGCGACAAAGATGTTGAACAAGACAGGTCCCAACACCGATCCCTGAGGGACACCACTCGTTACTGGTCTCCAACTGGACATTGAGCCACTGACCACAACTCTTTGTGTGCGGCCATCCAGCCAGTTCTTTATCCACCGAGTGGTCCACCTATCAAATTGATGTTTCTCCAATTTAGAGACAAGGATGCCATGTGGGACAGTGTCAAATGCTTTGCACAAGTCCACAGAACAAGTGCACAAAACCAAAACAACCGAAGTTCAAGTACCAAGAAGGTTTAATGAGAAGGATTTCTGTAAGAAGAGAAACAAGGTGTAAAGAACGAGGAAAAGGTGAAAGGGCTAGATGAATTTACAGCAGAGGAACAGAACAACTATGTGTGCCATTCTATTCAAATTGTCTCCTCTCCAGATGCAGTGGATAGTATGTAGAGACCTTACTGTGGCTCTTAAGTCATTAATGATGTATACCAACCCATCTTTACAAGAAGCACCAAATACATCTTTGTATCTGGCAGAGGAACTGTGTGTATGGCAATGCATACCTTTAAGCAGATTTGTCTTCTAGAGCTACGAATGTCTTCTGTAAGTAACTGCTAACAACTCTAAACAACTTCTCTAAACATCACTATTATAAGTTCAGAGGTGGCATTTCAGGTATTATCTGTTCTCTGAAATAGTGTCCAAATATGCAAGCTGAATTCCAGCCAGAATAGAATCAAGGGGCTCCTCTAGAATCTAGCAAGATTGTACATTAAAATCAACACAGCTGGGACAACAGCATATAGCTATTGACTCACAGAAGCACTGAAAAATTGGGAAGCCACAACTGCAGAGCTAGAGAAAACCTTTGTTTTCAAAACATTATTTGCTCAACTCTCCCCTAGAGAGATGTAAAAGCATAAAAAGTCAGATCACCTGCATTTCAGGTTTTGGCAGCCTCATTAATCAATGAGCTTGTCTTTATCCTAAGTAGGCATTTTCCCTTGGCAGGAAGTCTTAAATCTCCTATGTGAGAGAACGTTTTTACACTACGGACTTTAATCTACATCATCTGCTGACATTTCGGATGACACCACCATTGTTTTTCTTCTTCAAAACCCTTACTAAACTAAATGATTTTACTGACCAAGAAAACCACTACTAGCTAAAGCTCTCTTTATGCCTCTATATAATGGTTTCTTACTTTTAAAATATATTTCACAATAAAATAATAATTTAAACAGAAAGAACTTTCTTGTCTGAAAACAAGATGTACAGACACCAAGAGTGGCAAAATGAAAAAAAAAAAAAAGCAACCAAAAAAAAAAAAAAAACCAACCTAAAAAACAACCAACCAACCAAAAAATCCCAAACAAAAACCACGGAATAAAAACATGGAAAATTGATGCAGTAAAGCAAAAGTTTACCTGAAAGACATGGTTTCTGCCATGAAAATTGAAATGAGGCACACCAGATACTAAAAATGCAGTTGCCAAAAATAATATTTTTTCAACTACTTTTAATGTATGTTTTGGTTGTTTTGAAAACAGTTTGGAGTTTCAGGATGCTGTCATTTTCTAATTATGAATTGAATACCTGCTTATTAAAACTGCACCCATAGCTCTGCAGCAACCAGAAGGTTGCTGTGAAGATTAAAAACAAGTCATACACTCATTAGTTGAATCTATCCTCAAATCAATATAAACACACACACACACAAAAAAGATACAAACTACGAGCAGTTAATGGGAGTGAGCCACTCCCATCTTGTAACATTCTTTGTCTCTTGTGTAAAATTGTATCTGTCAACAGTCATCACAGCAATCTTAATAAAGATGCCAGTGATTAAACAAGCCAGAAGGCTAAAGTGTCAATATCTCACTTTTTTTTTTCCATTTAACATGCGTAAGTTAAGGATGAAAACCTGGTAAAATATAGCAGAAAAAAACAGCACTGTTACTGCCTGTGCCCTCTTCTTACATAAGGAACATAGTCATGTAACTGTACTTCAACACTTCAAATCAACACAAAATCCAAACCCCAAACAATAACAACTGTGAAATTCCAGTCTTTGTAGCTTCTGGGCTATCTCTTCTACTCATGGGTAAGAAGACAAATTTTTTCTTTCTGTGCGAAGAGAACTTTCTTCATGGCAAACAAAATTCTTAGTACCACTAAATGCAGTAATTAAAATATTATCTGAATAAAATATTACCTGAATTTTAGAGAAAGCAGTTTCAAAGTTGACCTTGCTTGTTATCAAAGATGCATATCCCAAAGAGAACTCATTAACACACATACACTTGGAGAACATTGCAATGCTTTTTTTTTTTTTTTTTTGGATACCGAAATTATCTATCAAAATACAAATACTCCAACTTTTTCTTTATACTATCCTTAGGTTGGCAAGGCTTGACTATAATCACAAAAGTCTCTTTTCAGTTACAACTATGCAGAGTTTCTTATGAGCAAGCATAAGATTAAAAGCCCTAACAATAAAGATAATTGAGATCACTAAGATCCACTGAATTTAGAAATTATTTTGATACTCACAAAATTCAAAGAAAACACAAGTCACAATGAAAATATTGATGTGGATGGGAAACAACTTGCTTCACTGGCTTTTTGCAACCATCTACTATGTTGGTTGCATTTAGCAACTGAAATACACAAATAAGTCATTGGCTGGAGTAACGGAACAAAAGGTCAAATAGAATACATATTGTGCTGAAAGAGAGCCCTTTGACACTGGTCTATCAGGTTTAATATATAGGAGAGAAAAACAGTAACTTGCAATAGTAACCAGCAGTTACTGGCCACTGGGTTATATGTTTTTTTCTTTTTTTTTTTTAAATAACATTATTTTGGGTAAGCACATATTTGTTTTATGGAAGTCTGATCCCACTCAGAATTTCTGGTCCTGCAAAGATTTAAAAAGGATATTTTCATTGTTTCAAAAGAGTGCTAGGTGAATGTGCTGTAAATCTAATCAGTAAATAGTTTTCAGAAACCATACTGACATCACCTCTAAAATAGTCTGACAGGTAGCTGCTTTTTCTCCTACCAGTTTACACAAATATGAATTTAACAGCATGTGAGAAGCAGAATCTCCTCTAGATGAAAAGTATCAGTAAAGAGAAATGACAGCACTTCAAAGAAAGTCCATATGTTATTCTTGGGCTTGGTACTGTCTTGAAGAGCATCTATCACAATGATTTCATGCTTCTTTTGTAATAGGTGCAGCTACTCTTCTTTTAAAAAATATTTAATCACAGTTTGTACAGAATTCTATCATCTGTGATAGGGTAAATATGACTTTTCACACACCACATAAAGGTCCAGACCAGGGGATGTGAGTAAACATATGTTAAGTTTCCCCTTTCAATTCAGCAACCTATTGTTGACCTGTGAATCACTCAATTGTAAATACATGTAGATACAATTTCCTTCATGAATTACCGCCATTAAGCAGTTTGTTAAGATTACCAATGCTTCTAAGGCCTTAAAAGCCAGTGTTTCAGTAATGGCTTGATTCTACTATGAAATGCAACTGTTATAATGCATATAGGTGTTGATTACTCATGGAGCAGTAACACTGACAACTAGTGCCCAGTGCAGGCAAAAGCATTCCTATTATAAATAAACCATGAGAACAGATTTTATTTTAGAAAATTTTACCTACATTACTAGTGAACAAATACTTTACATTTTACAAGAGGCTGAGAAACTTCTACCCTACCAGTCTAATAGTACATTTATACTACAGTGAAGTTCTTCACTTAAAGGAGTCAGATTTAATCAGCTAGTTTTGGTACTGATGACTGTGTAATTATTGTCCCAACAGAAGCTAGTGCACCCCCAGCTGAAGTGGTGCTAGCACTAAGTGTTCCCGTTCCACCAGATGTGGTCTGATCACATCACAGACTACATCTGCAGATGGCATTTGCTAAAAGGTCTCTTTGCTCCCTACCTCTGGTTGTGCATTACTCTTGCTTATTTTGCCCTGGAAAAAAATGTTGGACCTGGACCTCCATAGGTTCAATTTAGTTCATTACAATGATAACAAAGTACAATGGCAAAAAAAACCACATAGTCATATGTGGCTAATAGTGAGTAAAACAGTCATATGTGGCTAATAGTGAGTAAAACATAGTATAGAGGGGACCAACTAGGAACAGACATGAAAGAAGAGAAAGTAAGTAGTACAGATGGGAGTGAGAAACAGAAGTAAGAATCTAGCCTTTTGTCTGCAGTGACAATAAATGGTTCCACCGAATGGGAAACTGTAGTGTGACCCACTAACTCATGATTATTTTGGATTTGTGTGTGTGAGCTATAATCATAACTGTCTGTAGCACAGATCTACCAAGCTAACTGACTAATGGCTTTTTCTCCCCTAGTTTTGATTAGGAAACTCTATTAAATAATCTGGAAAGGAAAAATAAAATAAAAAATAAAATCCAACAAAACCAGCATCATATAAAACAAAATAGAGTAAGAAATGCCCTTAAAGTGAGGTCTTCAGAACAACTGACATTTTAAACAGAAAATACAGTTTAACATTCCAGTTTGTCAAAGCATACAGGAGAAAATTGTAACGATTATACATTGAATGGAGAAACATTTCCTTTGCAATTATAAATAAAACCTTCCAGAACTACACAGAAAGAAATTTAAACTTAATTTGTTTGCATTCACCAAGTGCAAGCTTGAAAAGATAATTCATCATTTCTTGTTTTAGAAAATTATGTTGATATGTTTATGGACATAGCAGCTCCATAAAAATTATGGTATGGCATATATAAATGACAACACAGGAAATTGAATGTCACTTTCTTCAGAGAGTTCTCTGTCTTAATTTCCTAGGCTTTTCTTTTTTTGATGTTTATCAAACCAACCATATTTATGCATATCAGCAAATTTCCCTTTGGCTACATCTGAAATGCAGCTGCATATCTTAATGCAAAAAATACACAGAACTGATCCGAGAACTAACAGCTAAGGAAGGGTTGAAGTTAAGTGTATCAATTTTTTTGAAGCAGCTAGTACAACTCATTTGAATTGAAGTAACTGGGCAAGCCAAAAGAGGCTGTTAGCTGGAAAACAGAAGCTTTTCTAGCCATGGACACTTTTTACTTGAGTAATTCTTTGGAGCTTAGAAGTGCATGTCCTAATTGGGCTGTTTGAAGATCAGAGATAAACAATTTATTTGCAATGTTCACAGCAAAGGACAGCAGATTACATAGGAAGCTGAAAGACAGTCATGAAATTGATTTTCCCTACCAATTTCAGAAAAAGGACTCTTTCAGCATTTTGGTCATTTTAGTAAACGTCAGAAGAGCAAAGCACACAAAAAAAGATATAGCTCTGTGCAATTCTGTCCTTGCAAAATGCTGTAAGAAAGCTTTTCATTTCACTTGGTGGCCCTATGTATTACTAGAACCCAAACTTCTTCTAAGAAAACATTTATTTCAACCAAGCTACAGGGACTGTGAGAATGAAGACCTTGTGCCCACTGTAGGAGAGGATCTGGCTCGAGACCATCTTAAAAATCTGAATGTGCACAAGTCCATGGGTCCTGATGAAATCCATCCACGGGTCCTGAAGGAGCTGGCGAATGAAGTTGCAAAGCCACTGGCCATCATATTTGAGAAATCATGGCAGTCAGGTGAAGTTCCCGACGACTGGAAAAGGGGAAATATAACCCCCATTTTCATGAAGGGCAAAATGGATGACCTGGGGAATTACAGACCAGTCAGTCTCACCTCTGTCTGGCAAAATCTTGGAGCAGATTCTCCTGGAAGGCATGCTAAGGCACATGAAAATCAACAAGGTGCTTGGTGACAGCCAGCATGGCTTCACTAAGGGGAAATCCTGCCTGACCAATTTGATGGCCTTCTATGATGGGGCTACAGAAGCGATGGACAGGGGTAGAGCAGTTGATGTCATCTACCTGGACTTGTGCAAAGCTTTTGACACTGTCCCACATGACATCCTTGTCTCTGAATTGAAGAGACATCAATTTGATGGATGGACCACTCAGTGGATAAAGAACTGGCTGGATGACTGCACGCAAAGAGTTGTGGTCAATGGCTCAATGTCCAGCTGGAGACCAGTAACAAGTGGTGTCCCTAAAAGATCAGTGTTGCGACCGGTCTTGTTCAACATCTTTGTCGCTGACATGGACAGTGGGATTGAGTGTGCCCTCAGCAAGTTTCCTGATGACACCAAGCTGTGTGGTTTGGTTGATACACTGGAGGGAAGGAATGCCATCCAGAGGGACCTTGACAAGCTTGTGAGGTGGGCTGATGCCAACCTCATGAAGTTTAAGCATGACGAGTGCAAGGTCCTACACCTGGGTCGGAGCAATCCCAGGCACAGCTACAGGCTGTGCAGAGAAGAGATTCAGAGCAGCCCTGTGGAGAAGGATCTGGGGGTGCTGGTCGATGAGAAAGTGAACATGAGCTGGCTGCAGTGTTTGCTCGCAGCCCAGAAAGCCAACCGTATCCTGGGCTGCATCAAAAGGAGCGTGACCAGCAGGTCGAAGGTGATCCTGCCCCTCTACTCTGCTCTTGTGAGACCTCACCTGGAGTATTGTGTGCATTTCTGGTGTCCTCAACATAAAAAGGACATGGAACTGTTGGAACAAGTCCAGAGAAGGGCCACGAGGATGATCAGGGGACTAGGACACCTCCCATATGAAGACAGGCTGAGGAAGTTGGGGCTGTTCAGCCTGGAGAAGAGAAGGCTGCGTGGAGACCTCATAGCAGCCTTCCAGTATCTGAAGGGGGCCTGTGAGGATGCTGTTGGTGGACTCTTCATTAGGGACTGCAGTGATAGGACAAGGGGTAAAAGGTTAAAACTTAAACAGGCACTGGAATAGGTTGCCCAGGGAGGTTGTGAATGCTCCATCCCTGGCAGTGTTCAAGACCAGGTTGGGCGAGGCCCTGGGTGAGATGGTTTATTGTGAGGTGTCCCTGCCCATGGCAGGGGGGCTGGAACTAGATGATCTTAAGGCCCTTTCCAACCTGAACTATTCTATGATTCTATGAAGCATATACACAGAGGTCTGTGTGCCTCATTGCAACACAGAGAACTTCCCCCAGATTTACAGATGTTCCTTCTTTGTAATGAGACAGATATTAAAAACCACAATATAATGCAACTAGAAGTTATTTAACACCCCATTTCATAGAATCATAGAATCAACCACGTTGGAAAAGACCTTTTAAGACCATCAAGTCCAACCATTTCCCAGGACTCTCAAGTCCACCCCTAAACCATGTCACTAAGGGGCTCATCTATGTGGTTTTTTAACACTCCCAGGGACAGTGATTCCAGCACTTCCCTGGCAGCCTGTTCTAGTACCTGATCACCCTTTCAGTGAAGAAATTTTCCTTAATATTTAGTCTAAACCTCTCCTGGTGTCTCAACAGCTTGAGGCTGTTACCTCTTCTCCTATCACTTGTTGCCTGGGAGGAGAGATCAGCCACCTCCTCACTCTATACTCCTTTCAGGCAGTTGTAGAGAGCGATAAGGTCCCCCCTCAGACTTCTTCAGACTAAACAACCCCACCTCCCTCAGCTGTTCCTAAGACTCTTCACCAGCTTTGTTGCCCTTCTCTGGACCAACTCCAGCAACTCCATATCTCTCTTGTAGCAAAGGGCCCAAAGAAACTGAAAGCAGGCAATTATGAAGAATCTTACTAATGATTTCCTCAGGTGTAGTTCAGATTTGTACTGTCCCATGGTAACTGATGACATACAAGTGAGATTTACCAACACAGCTGGGTAAACATTTTAACTTCCAGTGACTGGCAACACTTCACTAATATCTAAAACCTTATTTTGAAATTCTAGTATCTAAATGCAATAACTTACTATTCCCTCCATGTAGATATGGGTAAAAATCTACAGTATAAAAATTTTAGTAATTTTTTTCAGATGAAAACACTGAGAAAAAAAATCTCCTATACTTTAAAAGAGTATTAAGAGGAGAATCATAGAATGGTTTGGGTTGGAAGGGACCTTCAAGATAATCAAGTTCTAACCCTCTGCCTGTGGGCAGGGTCATAATATTAAACATTTAAGTTTGCTTCTCATGCAGCAGGCATATAAACATAAATTGATTTTTTTTTTCCAGTGTCACAAACTGAAGAGCAGCACTAGAGCTTTATTTTCATCTTGCACAGCAGAGTATATACCATTTTCAACTGGTACTTCATATCTGATCAATCTAATTCCTAGAGACTGATCACAGCAAAGCCAAATTTACACTGCTATTTTCACTGAGTAAAAGGGTAGGAGGGTATTAGTCTCAGAATTGAGATTACATGGAGAAATGAATATCCAGTATGAGCAGTATAATAAGCCTATTATAAAATTTGTTACATACAGAGATTGTAAATCTTATTACAAGTGTTGACAAGAGCAGCAAATGAGTTATGTTTATTACAGAATTGCTTATCCCATTCCCCCGGTACTACATAATTTCCACAGGTAGAGACATTCCATTACCATTTAGCAAAGAAGTGGCCAAATGACTCTGTCAGTATCCCACACAAATGTCACTGTAAATGGGAGAACACACCATATGTCCTACACACCTAATTCTTGCACCTATTTACAACATAGTTGCATGTCTGTTTAGTCTCGACAAAATGTCAGGAACAAGCTAAAGTTTGCAAAGCTGATGAAATTTTTGATCTTTTTTATGATAAATGCCTCTGGTAGCACACTTTATAAAGTATATTGACAAACAGACACCTTGGAAGTGCTTTTAATAGCTGTTGCATCATCTCCTACCTTAGGAATGAATTCTCAATGGTGTCAGGACTAGAGAGCAAATAGTAGATATGCTTCGTTGCCCTGAAGGGCATAATTGTTATGAAACATAGGTTGAAATGCACATTGATCTGCTCAGGCCTCTTGAGGATTCTCTACAGAAACCTAGCCTGTCAGAATGTCTGCTCAGTGTTGAAAATGCATACATTTACGTGAGATTTATATATTCTTTAGCAATCTTAACAAATGCCTAAATTTCTCTTCCCTTGCGTTCTGCTTTTTTTTTTTTATGTTGCATAAGACAAAACATGACAGCAAATTAAAGCTCTTGAGCCTAAAGTAAAGGTTTAAGCCCTCTCTAAAGTAATGCTTTGAACTGTCAAAATATGATTCTAAACTTGTTTCAGAGAACAAGAAAATAACGAAAATCAAAAGTTGGTTTTGATTTTCAGAAATTGTTTTATATGGCTCTTACCCAAAAGTTCATACCCTTTTCTGTATATTGCATTTCTACCCTTTATCTAGTGTAATTTCATTTTGCTGAAACATTACATTTTTACTGCCGTATTTATTTAAGAAGGTTATTTAGTCAATGTAAGAACCAAATTTTTTTTTTCCTGTATGACAATCCACAGAATTGATGAAAATAAAATACAAGTCATAAAATACCTGCAGTTTCAAAAAAAATCTTTGAAATTAATCACGCTAGGTTCTTAATGCTAGATTTCTCTTATTATATGGAGCTTTATGACAGTATCTTTTTCAGCCCTGCTCTTTATATACATTACATGATAGTGCAACACACAACTAGGTTTCTCCTGTACACATTTGGTCCTTAAAGTTCATTTCTCCCAAAGGACTAAATTTATCAAGATTTTTTTCCCACTGAATAAGAACTTATATCTTGTAAATGTCTGCCCTGCTGCCTTCACATGTATTGTATATTCTGGCAAACTGGTGTACTTCAACTAAAGGAAAAGTGTATTAGAACTTCTTCTGGAATAAACTCTGGTTCTGTTGGATTTTGGTTACTCTGTTGAGACAGTCAAACAAACTCTTTAAAATAATTTAATTCAAGAAAACAGAGTTGTCTCTTACAGGCCCCAAACTAAGAGCAAGGCTCAGGAAAAAGAATAATGTCAGACATGTCACTTGTAGCCAGAATACACATGCACTATATCAGAAAAGAACATAACATACAGAACAGAGTTTAAGGAACAAGAGACCTGAGTCTGCTTTGTCTTGACCTGGAAATATAAAATTGTGCAATTGCATTGGTGATTCAGATGGAGAAAGAATGTAATTATTGACATTTCTTCCAAATCAGATTCAGTATGGTTTCTGGATCTGTCCAGTACTCAAGTAAATTAGATTATTACAAGCTATCAAATAACCATCAACTTGCAGTATTTAATCCCTAATCAATAAAAAGAGATATTATTTTCAAAAACTACACAAGATGAATAGCAAGATATGAAAAGCTCAAATTAAATCATACTAATTCTCCAGAGTACCATTTAACGAATAAGAAATTCTAATTTTGTGAACTAAAAATAGTTCATACTAACTCACATTCCCATGATAATAACAGGTCAGCACATGAATATTGCATAACCATACAGCTGAATGACCAGGAAATAAGAGAAACATTCTAAAGTCAACCTCCTTGAAAGTCACACCATTTCTTAACAAGGTAATGGAAGCCAAAATATGGTGCTGAAGGATGTGTTTCAAAGGCACAACTACAATAACTGTACAAAAAAAATGCTACTGGTCTTCACAGCATCCATTATTACTGAGGGACAGAGAAAGTTCCTGTTATATTTTTTAAAATAATATGAAATTATTTTGTCACTTCTGCAGTTGCTGGTTCTGAAATTAAAACAGTATTTTGGCAATTTTACAGTCTTTGCATGACACTCAAGATCATGCTAAGTTAATTCTGTCCTTTGAACTCTTCCTTATTAAATATGCACTCCACAGATTCTAAATGCCTTCATTAGGGTTTCGATTTGATATAGCATCTTGCCACAAAAGGCATACTGTCTGGTCATTTGACTTTACAAATGGAAATGGTTTTCCATACATACAACATCCAAACAGTCTTTTCAGTAAATGCTGATCCTAGACCTCCACTTTAATCAAGAAAGTAATGTTTTATGGCCAAGTCATCAACTGTAAGTAAAATCAGGAAGACAAACTCTTAGTCCAGACAGCTGAAGTATGTACAACGTACATTGATGCAGTATGTACATATGCATGCATGAACTACACATATATTTCATGCATTTATTCATGCATTTTCTCAGGTTTGTACATTCTTTCTTTCTGTAGTGATATATATCTCAATTTACCAGATATACTAAAACCAAACAAAAAGTCCACAACAAAAACATACTTAAAAGTGTCAGAATTGTGAAACAAGAACAAATTCTACATTGAAATATTTTCTGTTAAGCAGAAACTTACATACTGGCAGTATATAATGTTGCACAAAGGGACTGGTCAAATATTCAAAAATAAAAATAAGTACTGCAACATGGAAGTTTGCATTTAAAAGAAGACCCTCAGAGTAGAGAGATGGTCTAGAATGAAGAAATTAGACAGAAATAAGAGACCCACCTTTATCCTCAATTTTCTTTTTTTTTTTTTTTCTTTTTTACATAACCAGGAACAAGCACATTATGACTCAGATATTGTGTCTGTCGAGCAAGAAAACAGTATTTTACAGCAACAGTGTTTAACAACAGTGCTTAATAACCTGCAACTGGGGACCTTTATGAAATAGGCAAAAGCATGCAAATCATGTCCAAGACTTTGTCACAAGAAAACAAGAAAAACTGTGACTCTTTGCCCACAATATAGAAGATTCAAATATAAATGTTCATTATTACAAGTGGGTTTAATAAGTTATAGACTTATTATTTGGAAAAAATCCTCTACAGCTTATTGTTCTAATCACTGATACTGCATGAACTACATAGTTGATTTCCTTGCTTTGCTTGACTCAAAAAGCAAAATCCTTTTTAAACACAAAAAAAATCTGTAAAACATTTAAACGTACTAATCACAGCTCCCATTTTGTAAAGCCAATGCCAAGAGGACCTAGTCAAAACAGTAAATAAAAGCTGAATTTTAGAGGCAGCTGCTGAAGATGCTAATCAGGTGTCCATTAAATTGATTAGAACCTAGCAATTTGTCATACTTAAACCACTAGATGGAAAACAATGCAAATAGGCTAATTAACCATTTAGTTAATTTAATATTTATATATAAAAAAAAAAACAGTTTGCTTTCCTTTTCTCAAGGATTCACTTGTAATGCCTATCTGTAAGTAAAACTATTTTGTTGTATACAGTCAACATTAAGAGTTAGCTATACCAGCGACAGAAGCTCTTCTCAAAGTGAGAAATTTTTTGGTAATGAAATAGAACTTAAATTTAATTTCTCCAAATACAAAACAGCACTAGCACTCACTTTAGGGGAAAAAGGTTTAAAATAGCACATCAGCATGTCAGTATATAAAAGCTGCTAACATATTAATGAACAGCACTGAAATACATATTCTAATACAGCCTGACAAATCCTAGGCAAAAAATATAATATTAGCTCTAATTTTAAAATATATTAAATATATACTACAGCAATATGCAAGAATTGAAATAGTTTAATTTCAAGAGCCTTATTCTATAAAAATTCTTACTGAATAAGTTTAATTCCTGCTTAAACTTCCAAAATGAATCATCTATATTTTAGACCAAAATTACTTTGCTTATGGCAATAGGTGAGAGGACCACAGACCCTTGGTTCAGTTTCATTTCCTGTAAGACAGCGTATTATTTAATGAAACTGAAATCAGATATTAAAGAGTTTCCTGGGAATGTTATCTCTACTTAATGAAGACTGAGTGGCAGATAACATGTTTCTGTTATGTACTTCTCAGAAAAATACTGAATTCAAGACACAAGATTGAAAGTGCCTGTGTTGGGGTTTTGTGTGGTTGGATTTTCAATAGGTGTAAATCAGTGATACTGATTTGGTATGGAAACACTATATAACCTGAAAGCGTGACAATGCTAAGTCAAGGACTTCTAATATAAAAGTACAGATGCTTACAAAATTCTCTTTATTATGTAGTGCTAAAGCACTGTTAAGGTACAACTGTGATTATAAACACTTCTATGCCATCATATCAACAGCTGTAAAAAAAAAAAAAAAAACAAAAAAAAGTAGTTCTTAGAACACCAACTCTTTAGCTTGGTTTACAGAAAAAAAAACATAATTCACAACAGGAAGAAAAGATTAAATAATAGATTCTAACTAATATATATTAAATCCCAATCCCTCAGGTTACTCTTGTTAATTTTGATTTAGTTTCCAGTATGTGTAGGTAAACCATGAGGCAAAACTAATAAATTTAAGTCTCTTACTGTGTGTACTATATACTCAGCAATTTAATGCTTAAAGAACACACCATGCTTTCTAAACTATGTCTGTACATAAGTTTCAGATAAGCATTTAAAGTATATGATTCAGAAAGAAAGAAAAAAAATAGATCTAAGAAATCTTAAAAACCTCTTAGCTCTAGTTTGATCCCATCTCTTACCTTCATTTTTTCCACAATGGCAGCCATATTTTTTTGAGTGCATAAAAAGATAATGGAAAATGAAACCAGTTGCATAAAATACTAGATAATTAGAGAAATTCATGCCCAGACTGATATTTCCAGTTTTCAAATGCAAAAAAATAACCAAACAAAAAACCCAAAAAACAAACTAACCTTCATATTAAGATTTCCAAATGATTTGGGCTTATTTCCATTCCTCTAAGACTCTGAATGCAGGTTCATTTTGGCAAAGTTTAAAAAACTTAGAAGTCCTCCCTCCTCCTTCCCCCATCACATTAAAAAAACCAAACATGATTTAAAGGGCAAGAACACTATTAAAAAGATATTATTTGAATAGTAATTATATTTCAGCTTTATGTATTTTTAAGCTCACCACCAAAACCAAGTATTATAGAAAATTTCTCTGAAACCTCTCAGATTTCTTTCCTTATGATGGGAAAGAAAAAAAAAAACTATGTTCTCTAATTGATGTTCCCATTCAATGTTCAATAACAGAGGACCTTAAAATACCTTCTGATGTTTCTTGCTGCCACAGAAAGGACTCTGTTGTCATAGAAGGATAATATAAGGTAATATGTGAAAAAAAGAAACAAATTGGAAAGAAACAAAACAAAGCTGACAAGTCAGAACAAGCCTTAAATTTATATTCGTATGTACTTCACTGTTAAACATAACAGTTCATAGTAGAAATATTTTACAATATTTCAATTTTCACTAGTTCCCAAGTTCCTGCTTACACAGAGATTGCTCAGTGTCAGTACAGAATTATAGAATAGTTTGGGTTGGAAGGGACCTTCAAAGATCATCTAGTCTGCCCCCCCCTGCAATGAGCAGGGACATCTTCAACTCGATCAGATTACCGAGAACCATATCCACCTTTGAATGTCTCCGGGGATGGCCCATCCACTACCTCTGTGGGCAACCTGCTCCAGTATTTTACCACCACCTTTGTAAAGAATGTTTTCCTGACATCCAAACTGACTTTCCCCTCTTTCAGTTTAAAACCATAAACCCCTTTACTATCGCAACAGACTCTGCTAAAAAGTCTTTCCCCACCTTTTTTACAGGCACGTTTTAAGAACTGAAAGCCCAAAATAAGGTCCCCCCGCAGTCTTCTCTTCTCCAGGCTGAACAACCACAGCTCTCTCAGCTTTTCCTCATAGATGGGGTGTTCCAGCCCACTGATCATTTTTGTGGCTCTTCTCTGGACCCTCACCAACAGGTCCAAATCTTTCCTGTACTGAGGACTCCAGAGCTGGATGAGAACTCCAGGTGGGGTCTCACCAGAGCGGAGTGGAGAGGCAGAACCACCTCCCTCAACCTGCTGGCCACGTTCCTTTGGATGCAGCCCAACATACAGTTGGCCTTCTGGGTGGCAAGCACACATTGCCGGCTCATATCCAATCTTTCATCCACCAGTACCCTCTCCTCTCGGGCACACTCAGTTGAAAGCTAGAAAGCTACTAAGTACCATGGTGACAGATATGATAGAAACACCTAAAATACTACCTGTCATTCAGTAGTGATCCTGATACTAACATTCACTGTGGATTTTTCACCGGTTCCCAAGTTCCTGCTTGCTCAGACATTGCTCAGTGTCAGTGTATTTGCACTCAACATACTGCATTGCCTCCACATTTTGAACTTTTACACTTTCTGCTCAAACAATAATTGGACTTCCGGTTTAAAAAAAAAAAAAAAAAAGTAATTTGGAAGACAAGATTTTGTAAAAGCAAAGTTTTATCTACATTTCAAATCTACTTTAGTGTAACAGGCTCATTGAATCCGTATTTTCCACATTTAAACAACAAAGAATCCTGATATTTTTTCCTAACAGAAAAAAAAATAAAAAAAAAAGAATTGATATCTTGCTTTAGAGATCACATACCAAAATCTTCGTAACTAGTAGCTAACTGTATGATTAACAGAAATGACACCACCACTCGATTTTGGAGCTTCAAATCTAAGACAATGCATAAAAATATTTCTTCTTCCAACTCTTGAATAAAATGAATGTAATTAAACAGAATGAACGATAAACTTAATGCACAAAGTATAACACCACAGACTTGCCCAGCACAATTCTGTGCTTGTGACAAAAGCATAGAAGGTCAGGGCTAGAATCATTATCTTCTTAAACCTTACTTAGTGGTATAATCTATGCACCAATATCAGAGAAATTTGAAAAATGTAATAATTTCATAGAATCATAGAATGGTTTGGGCTGGAGCGGACCTTAAAGGTCATCTAGTTCCAACACCCTGCCATGGGCAGGGACACCTTCCACTAGAACAGATTACTCAATGCCTGATCCCGTATGGCCTTGAACACTGCCAGGGATGGGGCAGCTACAACTTCCCTGAGCAACCTGTTCAGCATCTCACCACCCTCATAGACAATATTCTTTCTCCCCAGTATCTAATCTAAATCTACCCTCTTTCAATTTAAGTGTGATTATAGAGTGTAGACACTGAGAAGTTGTACAGAACACAGCTTGCATCACCTGGGACTTTAAGGTAAAACAGTGTTTTGCAAAATATTATATCTTTGATACAAATTAAATCAGTGTATTGTTGGTGGATCAGAGCAAACCACCTGCTTTTCTTACACCACAAAAGCCTTACCAAGAATGCTCTATAAAAAAAAAATAAAAATGGATGTGGCCTTGACAAATACTTCAGGTCTTATTCTGTTAAACATTTCTTTGTCTACCCATGTCTTCTCTGAAGTAGCAGTACATTTTATTGAAACAAAAGAACTGTGCAAACTCCATGACTCACTGTTATACCACATCATGTCTAGCCCCTATACATTTCAATATATTACAGAAAGATTTTCTTGAAAGACCTATTTTTCCTCTCTGTACGAAACAGAAATATCAGAAATGTAACAGAGACAGTATACTTTTGTACAGAAGGTAAATATTAAAGCATTTAATGTGTATTGCCACATAGACTTAATACATTCAAATAAAAAATTATGAAAAAAATTAAATACCTGAAATATTTTAAAGGCATTTGATCACTAACAAAGATTGCTACAACTTATTGTTTCTTTTTCATTTAATTAGCTATTCTAACAGAAGTATATACAGGATTAGCTTCAGAACAAAATCCAAGATTATAAATACTCTGGCACACTGAAAAATATGGCCAAAGATAATGAAATCTCACAGAGATAGATCAAGAAAGGAACACACACATGTAAATAAGGCTAGGACCTGAGCATGACAGTCCATGCTGTTAACCTAGTTATTTATTTTTAAAATTAACATGATCTATTCCAAAATAACAGATCTCAAGCAGTTTAATCTATGCTTCTGTGCTAAGGGTAGCAAAACAAATCTCTAAAAACACGTAATTCAAAATTAAAAATTCAGATATACACCAAAGAAAAAATAAGTTACTATCATTTATGCACGTTAAAAAGATTTAAAGGACTTGGGTATGAATGCAAATTTTTTCCTGGTCAAAAATAAAACTCAAATTGTATCAAGCATCCTGACTGTTTTCAAAAATTGCTGATGTTCTACTCTTGATGAAGAGACAGAACTGATACTTTCTTTTGACAAAACCAATCAGCAACTAAAGTAAGTCTAAGTTGTAAGACCAATGGTGCTCCCAGGATGAAATATAGACTTTCATTGGTTTGCAAGATAAGCTTTTCAGACTACACAATCTGGCTAGAACATACAAAATTCGGCAAATAAATTTGGGGCAGGTCTTGGGTACAATTCAGGAAGACAGTTTTTCTACCTTCAAACATTTCTTTGTAGTAATAGTAATACCTCTGTCACCTGAAACAATTTTGAAACAATTTGTAAGAACTCCTTGGCATGCTCAGTGATTCCAGAAAGAAAATGGAACATAGTTAAAATAGATTTATACCTTTATTTCCTCAAACCTTTGTCCACTTTGTTAAAACACTGAATACTTCATGAATGTTATTAAAATATTTTTTATGAAATTAAAATCACTTCAAGAGGAAATATCTAAGAAGTATTTATCTAACTTGTTACTGAAGTATCCAATTGGGTGGCATGCTAGATAACCTGTTAAGTAGTGAACTGTAGCCAAAGTACAAATCGGCTAACCGGAAATCAGAATCCACATCCTCTTCAGTTCTTACTTATTTATAAATATTGCTAGACTTCTGAATTTCTCCACTGTTCAGGATGGTATGCTTATCAAGATGGAAAGAGAGCTGCAGTCAGCCTTGATGCATCACCAGAGAGCTATGAAACTCCTGCTCCTCTGTAAGCAATCCTGAAACTCTATGATGTTTCTGTATTTTCTTTCACTACTCTCATTCATGAATCTTTATGTTAGCTTACTTGTATTTGCCAGGATTATATCATATACACTGTGATAATATTAACACTTCTACAGAAATTCATAAGGAGCCTACAATATCCTCGATATTTGAAAACACTTCGGGGTGAAGAAGGGAAAAACCAAAAGCCTATGTAGTTAAGTTTTGGTAGGCCTATTTAAGCTTATAAAACTTCCTGAAACAGGTTCCTCAATAAAAGAGTTTAAATAGTCTTCCTATATGCTTTTGGCATGCTTACCATAAATCTCTATTTTTATTTTTCCCCCCTCCTCCTCCTCAAAAAAAAAAAAAGCAAAAAAAAAACCACTTTAATATCAGATCCATTGAAAGGAAATCAACAAATAAATTTTTTGAGAATACAATTTCTCAGTTTTATTTTTATAATTTATGCAAAGTTAAATTAATAGAGCATTTTTAGACTACATTTAAGTACTCAGACAAGTGGTTTGTAGTAGTGGCCACAGATATTTTCAGAATCAGACTTTCTAATAAAACGCCCCATCCAAAATCTACATCATTCTAAATACAGCAGAAAATATTTCTGTCCATTTGCACCATAAGCAATACTGTCAAGTATGCTTTGGTGTTTATAAAAAAAGCATAGGGTCATTTTATCAATTACAGTAAATCCATTCTGCCTTTGTTTCCTTCACTCATGCACCTACGTTTCGCTTATAATTTAATTATTGTCAGTATTCTGTAAGTATTTCTTCCAGGTTTTTAGTTTAAGTAACAAAAGCCAACCACCATTCTGCCTCTGTTATTTACATTTTCTATCATTTTGATACACTGCTTTCTCCTTTTGCCTTAAAACTTTTTATGCTATTAGCTGTGTTTTCTTTTTTCCTTTAGGAAAGTAGCTTTTCAAATCTTCATGTCAAAGTCATGTATACATTAAATTATTTGCATGCTTACATTCTACTAGTTTCATCATAATTGAACCTAGGCTTTTCATTCAGTATGCAAGAGTATTACAGTCCAAGAAATGCAAATAGCCATATTTTGTCTTGCAACATTTTTTTTGTTTGTTTAATAAAAACTGTTTTAAACATTTAAATGTATCACTTCATGAATAATAGTAGTCAGGACTCACACTAACAGACATGCATTCTATTATTTCTCTACCTCCTACCAGGTTACCTGATTTTGTGCAATGCAGGCCACAGTTTTCAAAAGAACAATCTATGTTGACATAACTGTGAAACAAACCAATTAAATTCACACACAGATTGTAAATTCATTATTCTTGCATACACTGTCACACGCACTGTCATTTAATTCAGTTGCACAAGAAAACACTATTGAATACCAAGGTAACCTGCCTATTTCTTAATATGCTAATAAAAAGATCTTAAAACATTGTTTGATGTTTGTCACCATTATTATGAATTTCTGAACCTGGCTTTTTGATGTTTGTCAACATTATTATGAATTTCCGAACCTGGCTTCAAATTCAAAATTGGTATAAAGAGTTGTAAAACTAAATAAAACATGAAATTTCCCTCCTTGGCAGCAAGTAAATGAAATCAAATGATCCCAGGGCTATTCCACTTCCTCTATGCGCCAACAAAGCCATAAAATTATCTAAGGTTCCAAGTCTTATTTTCATAAATGATGATAAGAAAACTCACATAACTGAGCTTCATACAAAGCTTGCTCAGGAAGAAAAATGAGTCTACAGACTAACATCTAGGAAACAATACTAAGTATGCCTTTCAATAACTACCCCTTTGTCAGAATAGCACCTTCCTAACTCTTAATTTATAGATCACATATTTAATCATCATGTTTACATTAGTAATTTCCTGCATGACCCACACTGAATGCTATACAGACAACATCCACACTGTTATTTTATATATAGTGTATATATATATATACACACTTTATATATAGCATATACTGTATATCATGTGCAGTTGTTAACTATCAGATATCTTACTAAATGAATGAAATACCAGGAAGTTGCGTTAGGTTACCTGTTGTAAATTTCAGTTGTATTGTTTCCCTGTCTCCATTCAGCAGATGTTTGTTCTAAAGTCTTGAATACTATTAGTAGATACCTACTGCTGGAAGGCGTATGACACCGCAGCAGCTAAACACACCGATTCTGGCCCAAATCATACCAACTCCATTTGTATCTACAGAACCTGTTGACTGTTAGATCTAATCAAATTAGAATGTGATGAACTGAATCATAAATTTTCACATATGAATATATTCTTAATTGTGAATATAATTAATTGCTATTGTGAATTCAAGTACATTCTTCCCTCCTCTAGCACTACTTTCATGGTAGTGTCCAAAAAAAATCCCAAAACACCAACCACCCCAAAAAACACCCCACCATCTTACATGACCAGGTTTCAAATTATATCATTAAAAAAGGTAAGGGGTAAAGAACCAATAGGATGCTTGGTAGCTACCTAAAAACAGTCCTGAATCCCTATTTCTATATAAAACAGTAAACTCCACTACCATTAATTGTTTAAATCAAACATAAATCTTTTATGAATACTTTGAAGACAGCAAGGAGGATGTTTTAGTAAATCCACCAACAGCAGTCAGTTACCTATCTTCATCTTCTGTTATCTAATACCTATGTGGCTCTGGATTCCCAGCATGTGCATGTATCCTGAACCCAGATCTCAAACCTAACACCAGCCTGCAATGTCAGCTTGCAAATTACTGTTTCTAAGTCCTATTTCTCATCCTATATTTGGTGGAATTTTAAAGCATTTTTACTAGCTTGTGTTACAGAGAAAACTAATAGCTATGCAACTGTTAATTTCTTTTTCTTACCTACTTTTAACCTGCATCCACCTCTACAAGTAGACAGAAGAGAATATAATTTACTTAGAATTACAGAAATCATAATATCTCAAGTAACAAGTGTAACTGAGCATATTTGTAAGGAACAAAGGAATGTCCCTTATAGATAGAAGCCATGAGATTACATACTACTTTTTGTGCTCAGTGCATAATATTAATTTTTACCCCTCTTTTTAGTTTAACAGTTTCCATGATAACTTTGCCTATACCTTGAAATATAAATGCAGGCTACAAAGTTTTCACAAAGCATGAAACAAATCAGGTACAGCAGAATTAACAACTAAATAATGTTTGCTTTATTTCCTATGCACTTATATTTAAAAGGGCAAATAAGGCCTCAGGGAGATCATCTTAGCAGAAAATTATTCAAATCTAAAAAGAATAACACACTACTTAATATTATATCAGGGTCTTGGCGTTATCATTTTAAACAAGTGAAGGATAACAATAGAAACATTCACGCCTGAAAGATCAAAGCATGTTCTCTTTCAAAGTTCTTTGTAAGTGAAGGAAGAAAGTCTTGACAGGATCTTACTATTCTTGTAAAGCAAATAACCTGCCCTGTTCTATAAAATATTTACAAGAATGTTTTTATTTGTTATTGCTACTGTTGTCACGGTTTAACCCCAGCTGGCAACTAAGTACCACACAGTTACTTGCTCATGTCACACATATACCCCCAATCCACACACACACCCCCTGCCACAGTGTGAGAGGAGAATCAGAAAAAAGGCAAAATCTGTGGGTTAAGAACAGTTTCGTAATTGAAATAAAATATTATAATAACAATATTATAATAATGAGTGTGTCAGGGAGATAATAAAAAGACAGGAATAAAACCCAAGAGAGACAAGTGATACACAATACAATTGCACACCACCAATGCCCAGCCCATCCCCAGCAGCCATCAGTGGTTTCTGGACAACTCCTCCAGTTTCTACACAGAACACGACATGCTGTGGTACAGAATACCCCTTTGGCTGGTTCAGGTCAGGTGTCCTGTGCCTATGCTCACTCTCAGCTTCTTGTGCCCCTCTTCACTAGCAAAGCATGGGAAACAAACACTTAGGGTAAGCACTATCTAGCAACACCCAAACCACATGGTTTTATCAATATTATTCTCAGACTAAATCAGGAAAAAAAAAACCAAACCAAAAATCCAAAAACATAGCACTGTACTAGCTACAAGGAAGAAAATTAATCCTACGGCAGCTGAAACCAGGACAGTTGTTTTGCTATTATTTGTTACTATATTGCACAAAATAAGTAATTAAGTCAGCTAATAGAAGCTGTAATTAAACTTATGTAAAAGTTTACTTTCATCTGGTCTGAGTCTACATACAAAATGACTACTAATAAAATGATTAAACAGAGTAAAGAATATTTATTCTGTCTGCCCAAAAAAATAAAAAAATAAAAAAATACTCCATCACTATCAGTATTGAGTCCTGAATAAAGGCCAGAACAAAGTTTTTGAAGGAACGCAGGAAAAGAAAACCTGAGAGGTGACAGCTTCCTTCAGAAAGTCAGGGAACAGAATACAGTGAAAGACTGGACCATGACACAGTGAGGTATGCACATAGTAGTCTAACATATTACACAAAAAGATGCAAACCAGGTAACAAGTCAGCCATATTTATACACTGTATCAACTCATAAGGCATGTTAATAGTAAGGTTCACCCACATGCAAAGTTTTTGTAGAAGTACTTTATTCTGCTCATAAGTCAGGTTAGCATCAGCCATTTATAGACGTCAAAATAGCATCTCCTCACCATATAGCCTTCCATTTTTTCAGGCTTCATCAGATCCTTGAAAAAGTTTTATCCAAAAGATGTGGAACGAGAGCATTTATCTTAATAGAATTTATTTCTGATTTAGAAATCAGAATATTTTGAATAGAATTTATTCTGGAAATTATGATTCATGGACCTTGTGTCAATTAGCCTATTTTTTCATTGATCATTTTCATGCATTAGCTTTATCTCTTTTTCTTTTGATCACATTCTTGTAGCTCTACCTGTAAGATTCCCAGCTATCCACATTCTCTTCATGCATTCAGAAACTTGCTCTTCTGCTGTGACAGTACCTTAGAGGGAGAGTTCAAGGAAGCATACACATGCATGCATGCATTGGACAAGCAATATTCTCAAAACAGTCACTGCAGGTCTTGAGATAATATGAAGCCTTAACACCAAGAATTAGCCTCATATGACATTTCCTCCCCTCTCTCTTTTTACATAAAAAAATCTGGTTTCAGTTCCTTTGGTTAAAGAATTGTCATCACTGCCTATAGTATATTTTTTATTCTACTGTTACACTTCTAGACAATTGTATCTAGAGACAGAAAATTATCACCAATTACTAATATTATGGGAGTATCACAGAATCATAGAATGGTTTAGGTTGAAAAGGGACCTCTGAAGGTCATCTAGTCCAACCCTCCTGCAATGCGCAGGGGCTTCTTCAACTAGATAAAGTTGTTCAGAGCCCCATCCAATCTGACCTTTGATGTTCCCAGGGATTGGGCATCTACCACCTCTCTGGGCAACCTGTTCCAGCATATCACCACTCTCACTGTAAAAACAGCCTTCCTTATACCCAGTCTGTATCAACCCCTTTTTAGTTTAAATCCATGACCCTTTATCCTATCAGTATAGGCCCTACTAAAAGGCTGTCCCCATTTTTCTTATAAGCCCCCTTTAAGTATTAAAAGGCTGCAATAACATCTCCTGAGCCTTCTCTTCTGCAGGCTGAACAAGCCCAACTCTCTCATCCTGCCCTCATAGGATATAAAATATTAAACTACAAGTTCCTGATCAGACACTAATAAATGGCTTTTGGCTGGGGACAGTGAGGTCCATCTCTCTCAAAATATTTAAATTGATCAGTACAATCCAATTAGTATTTCCCCTTCATGATAAGCATGGAAAGCTAGAAAACTATGTTTTTTGTGGTATTCCATATAATGTCATTCATTTTATTTAGAATCAAAGCCTGTCTTACTTCATTTTGCAATATAGAAGGGATGAGAAGAAAAGTCACCACAGTCCTTTATACATACAATTTAAGCAAAAGGGAGTAACTGCGTAGAATTTGACAGTGCATTTGGCTCTTTCTTTTCAGCGGATAAAAGCAGCATTAGCAATGGTGCCTGAGACTCCTGAGTAACTCCTCTTTGCCTGGGTTATGGAATGCCACAGATGGCACAGTTGGTTTTCTTGGTTATCACTAGCACATTACAAAATCAGAGTTTGCAATTAGCAGTTGACAAAATACATCTGAATGTGCCACACAGGTATTATAATTAGTAGAATCATAAAATTCTTTCTCCCTTTTCTCACCCAAAAATCGAACCAGCAACATACCTCTTTTTTCTCTGTGAACTTCTTCCAAAAGTTTTTCTTGCTTTTGTATCTGTTTAAAAAGAGACTGATGTTCAGCCTCCTTCACCTGTGTAAAGTGCTTGAGCTGTTCTCGGCTCTGTCGTAAGTAGCATCGCAGCTTTTTTTCCTTACTTTCTCTCTCCTTTACCTCCTCGCACAGCCACTGAAGCTTAGTCTACATTAAAAAAGAATTTTAAAAATAGGATAATAAAAAGTAAAGAATTCTAATAAAAATAAGAGAAATGTTAACTGGTCAAACTACCTTTGGAGTCAGAGATTACTCGTTTGTACCCATTACTAAACAGTAACAATAAAAGGTTCATTCAGATAGATTAAGAGGACGTATATTGACCTTCAAAGAGTCTCAAAAGAGATATATTTTGGCTGATAATTGTATGTGAAGAAGCAATACATAGATTTTGGTGTTGTGTGGTTTTTTTTCATTTGGCTGGTTGGGTTTGGGCTTTGTTTTTTAGCGGTTTGGGGGCTTGGGGGGGGAGGACTTTGAGTTTTTTTTTTGTTTTTTCTTTGTTGGTTTTTTTTTTTTTGTTTGGTTTGGGTTTTTTAATTTTTATCAGGAGCATGAATTTGCTAGTGTATGCCTAGAAATTAGCATTGAATTAGTGTATGCCTAAACATCAAGAGATAGTCCTTCCTTTCCAAATATCTTTCTCTTTCTATTGTATGTTGACAGAATTTAAAGCATTTATTGATTTTTTTTTTTTTTTAAAAAGGTATGCTAATTCTTTTTGGTCAGTAAAAGTTAGTATCTAAGGTTCATGCAAAGGAAAACGAAAAGAGAGCTCAGATAAGATATGTCATGGTCAACATGGTAAATCTCAGTAAAATTTCAGATTGACTATTACCTTTGTTTCTGCTAACCAGCGATGAGGATCATTCAGAACTGTTGGTGTAAGCGATACTGCCTATGGAATCGTAGGGGAGAAAGAAACAGGAATAAAAATGGGAATTGGACACAGAAAAGAGAAAAAGTCTTTCCCACTATTTGAAATGCATCAAAAAATATTCTTTGCTAAAAATCCAGCTTGGAAATTATATCTGTAAATGCATTAATATAACTATTTAGCCATAAATTAGTCACATTTAAAAGCAAATTATGGAAACTCGCTGATACAAATTTTCTTTAATGGTGCAGCTTCACTAAATTGCAACAATAGTAAGTTGTATTCTGAATCTGCATAGATTTCTTCTAAGAATCACTGATATGACAATGCATTTCAAACACCCCCAGCACGTACCTCTGAATCAAGGTATATATTCTCAGTTTGAAACTTTATGTCCTTTTTCGAGAATATAATAATATTTCCAAGTAATATAATCAGACTCTACTTAAAAATTACTATTTCTTAAGGCCAACTGCAAAGTCATTCAACTGTTTTTTCCTGCATTCTGCAGAACAATGGCTGCACATAAACCAGAAGTAGCAGAAGCAATTGTTGTCAGTCATCTACTGTTACCAGTATATCTATAGAAATGCTATGTGCCACATAAATGTCTTATCAAAAGTAAAAAATGAAAATCCCCCAAATCTTTAATTATGCTTCATGATGATGTTCTTAGTGCTTTCATGAAAAAGACAAATCACTTGTTTTCAATATTTGATGGGCATGAAAAGAAAATTGTTATCTTCCCTATGTGGATAAAAAGAAAATAAATTTGTGTTGGAATGCTTCATTAATACTTCATACAAGGAGAAAATGTGATAGGTCTTTCTGCATTCTGCATTCACCAGTGAAGTGACAGGTGACAACAATGCACACAAACTCAGCTACAAACATTCATTAAGGAAATAACAAAACCTGCAGAATACTTAGAATTACTTTTAATTTCTCCATGGAGTCCCGAGAAAAAATTTCACAAGCAACATCAATTTCACTTCCTATCATGGTGAGAATAGATTCCTGTTCCATTTCTAAGTGACGCAGCTGATCCTTAAACTGCAGTCTAGCCGCATCCATCCTCCTCAAATGATCTTCTTCATTGCTGACCTGTTTATTCTGGAATGAAAGAGGAAAACAAAATAAAGATAAATTATTCCATTTATATTATAACACATCATTAGCAAAATGTGATAATAACACTAAACTCACTCATTCACCAAGTTCAGTTCCTTACCATGGAAAATAATACCTTCTAATAGTACTCATAAGTTCCTCTCTTGATCCTCCTTATTCTCCCTCAAATCAGTTATGAAGAAGCTGCTACCAAATGCAAACCAAACAATCACAGAGCCTATTTTCAGAGCCAAAACCAGGCATTCTATTATAAATCTACTTTTCACACTAGGATAGGCAGCCTAAGACAAATACTCCCCTTATTATCTTTTGCCCTAAATCAGTTACAGGCATTTAATCTCTGTCATCAAAGAGATGTCTGAAGGACACCTGCATAAGAATATCACATCAGACAGTGACTGGCACTGTGGAAAGTATTTTATGTTATCATCCAGTGTCAGAAAGATTATTAAATATGTTGCACCTCTTTTAAAAATTCATATTCTCCTCCTTTATATCTACAATTGAAGCACCATCTGAGTAAAACTGAACCCAGGAGCAGTTCTGTTAAACTGTATATCGAATTATGCATTGTCATTAGTATGACAAAACTCTTGTGAGAAATGAAGTTGCTTCAGACCTGTCTGCTGCTGAGATCAGGAGGATGTAATGCAGCGTAAGCTAAACACTTTAGCAGGTACATTTCAGTATGTTCAAGTGTGCTGAGAATAGTGAGAAAAGCAAGAATAGTAATTTCAAAAAATTTATTAATTATAGACCTCTGCAACAACAAGGTGCAACAGTTTAAGTTTTATTTATTGGAAATCTTCATACACTGCTCTCATTAGACACAACTGTGGAGCTAGGTAATTTCTAACATACAAATTCTGGGAAGGGGAAATATATGGAGTCATAGAATCATTCAGGTTAAAAAAGACCTTTACGATCATCGAGTCCAACCATTAACCTAACACGGCCAAGTCCACCATTAAACTATGTCCCTAAGTGCCACACTTACACATCCTTTAAATACCTCCAGGGATGGTGACTCAACCATTGCCCTGGGCAGCCTACTCCAATGCTCTCCTACCGGCACCAGCATCAAACTAGTAGAAGTGCAATGGATGACAAACTATAGTTGCCTATATTAAAAATACAGCAGGTAACAGCATTTCTCTTTCTATGCCAAAACAGTATTAGCAAATCTTTGGAGGGATACAATTCATGACTCCTTCAAAGCACTTTTCCCTTCTTGACTTATACAGAAATTGTACACTACATTATAATTGTATATTCTTTACTATGCACATTTAATTTTTGTATTTTAAATTTACTCTTTCTATAATTCATCATTTATTTTAGATAATTATCACCAAAGAGATGTATAATGGTTAAAACTAGGTAAGTTTACCTTTTTCTCCAGTTCTTGTTTTATAAATTCACATTTCCGCCTGAGTTTTATATTTTCTTCTTCATTTTGGGTTAATTCTTCTGTCAATTTATCACACTCAAATTTTATCTTCTCTAGTTGCTGACACTGAGCTTTCACTATGTTCTTCTCTTCTAAAAGCTCCATCTGATGGTAATGGGAAAACAGATTACAAAGTCACCATATGGGTTATTTTAAAACACTCTTCAGACAATAGTTTCAAATCCATGGAAAAAATATTATGGAAGTATATTTCTATTATTTTTTTACATTTAATTTATATTAAGTGCAATCACTCACCTGAACATAGAAAACATGTATCACAGAGTTGTAGAACCATACAGTGTTTTAAAAGCAGTAAACAGAAGTCTCAGATTCTGCATTTCAACTCTGCTATACTCATCGGCTTACATCACCTTAAGAAGCCCAATATTTATGCAATTTTTCCATTACTGAAATAATTTGGAATCATAAAGTCTAGGAATACCATTTCATTTCAGAACCTAATACTAAATTTATATCTGCAAAGACTTGGTATTTTTATTTCTAGAACTGGGTTTCATGCTATTCATGGAAACATTGCAGAGAGAAATGAAGAACAACATTTAAGGGCCTTGAAATTTCTAACTAGGTGAGTGAATCAGGTATATTGATTTCCAGTGGAAAAAATAACTGATTAAAATTGACAGATTTGAAGAATTCTCTAGAATATCTAAAAAATGAAAAAAAAAAAAAAACAAAGAAGTAAATTACAGACATATTACTCAAAAGTAGTTTCATATTTGATGAACTGTGGGATACAGGTACACACAAAAATTTGCCTGCAGAGTAAAATCCTTCCTGAGGAAAAGCAGAAATTCTGTTCTCCCAGTTACACTATAAATATAACTTTTATGGGGAAGAAGGGTAAGGAGAGAAGTTATATGAGTCAATTTAGACACCAGAGCCAACAGAGTACAAAAACTTCTCTGGACAATTCTGAGAAAGAACTTTAGTGTCCTAAGTCCACAAAGACTTATGAACACAAAGATAAGCCTGCAATGCCTAAAACATTTTCTATGAATATGCTCATAAGATCGACTTTTCAGTTCCTACTAAAGCTAATTGTATTATGACTATGCAGATGGGCACAATCCAAAAAAACAAATTCCTCACTTATATTACCTCTGAGACACAATAAAGTAAGATAATTTTTATTAGTTTCTGATGTGGACAAGCAAATCCATAATTTATTTGATCATAATTTAATTGATAATTTAATTAATCTTAATTAAACTTTATTGAACACATATTCCACATTTGATAATCTTCAGGAAAAAAATAACTATACCCACCTGGTATATGTATAGAAGAAAAGAATACGTATACATACACAATTTTATATAGACAGATACATACCTCTACATAATCTTACATTAAAGATTAATATTTGAAAGTGCTATCAGGCACAAGGACATATTGTATTTCATTATTCTAAGAGAACAAGGATATTTTTAAAGCAAATGAGGATACATAGTAAAATAAGGGACAAATTCAGAGCTTCTAAACACATAGCTGATTGAGGAACACTAAGCAAACCACTTAATTTCCTATGCCTAGTTTATCTAACATTTCAAATAATAAAAAAAGACATCATAAAGACATTGGTTGGGAATTCATTAGAATATTCTAGCTGAAACAGAATTAAAAGCTTAAGCACTAGAATCTCAGTACTGAGACAGTAAGATCCTTCTCAAGACTGACACATTATACAAAATTCTATGCTCTTTTCCAGTTCTACTGCAACATACGACATTCTTATGGTACCTCCCCTACTACCTCAAAAAATCCTTAACTACCAGGTAATTTTTCAATCCAGTGCAGCACTACAGAAAGCCACACAAAAAGCAGAAAGTATCATGCAGAGGAAGCAAGAGAGGGAACAATGAGGATCAAGTCACTTCTTTTTACAACCTAGGCAGCAGTTGGTCCTGTAAACACAGGTCTCTGCACCCTTGCTTTCCTGAAAGTAACTCAAAATTCCTCCTCTAGTTAAGTTTAAGGCTTTGGGTCTTGTGCTAAATTTTCCTTCACTCTCCAAGTCTCTCCCAGCTGACCTTTATTTTTAAGACTTTAACAATAAGAACCTCTGGACAGGGTTATGTATATTCTTTCCCAAAAGCAGTTACAAAGGTTGGACAAGGCTGAGACATAAATAAGGTCAAGATTACTACTTCAACAGTAAGAGAAAATTAGAATTGGTAAAAAGAAAAAAAAAAAAAAAAAAGAAAACCCACACCCAACAAAAAACTCTTCTGTTGGATTTCCCTAACCTCCACCCTAAAACCACAACATTTGAATACAACTAAACAAAAGGCATGCTAAGTTTTCTGTAATTTGGAAGAAAAACTATGTCCATAAAAGTGAAAATCCAATTGCGATGTAATGATGACTTCAGACAAAAAGTAACCAAATCATCTCCATGGTGACACGTTTTCATCAGGTCTTCCTAGAGATGGATATGATTATTTATTTTACTGCACATATAGTCTTTGAAGCAAGACAGTGTTGTCATTATCATTCTGTGTACTCCTAAAAAAAAGAAGCCCACCCTATTATCTAACAAAATCCATCTCCCTCAAGCCCTCTGTTCTATGTTTCAGAGACACAGTGCTGTAAAGAAACTGTGTGTAGATTAAAGATTCTGGGAATTCATGGCACTGGGAATAAAAGAAAGCAGTTAATTTTTAGATATTCTGTTCAGATACAACAATCAGTACCGATATCAAGGACCTTACCACAAGATTGGTGGTAAGAAAAGGTTTCAGTAGAAAAGGAACATACAGTATGATCAACTCATTATTTGCTTACTACCATCCAGAATACACTTTCTTTCTCTCCCCTTGACATTAAATGTACAGTTTTAATTTTTATGTCATTGTCAAAGAAAAAACACGTATTTTGAGAGATCACTGAAATAACAAGACACGCCACAAATTAAGTCCCCAGTGTTAAGCACTGTTGTCAAAATATTTCGATTTTAATGATCCTTCCGCTAACAACCTTCCAGATTTTTACTGCTATCTTCATTAGATACATTCTGTGTTAGCACGGTCTTAAGAATTATTGTCAGTTATTATCATAAACAATATACTAAATAATTAACTGTACTTTTCTAAGTAACATCAATTCATAACTGCAAAAGAGAGGAAAATATGCATTTTTAACTAGATACATGTTTGTGAGAAGGGAAATAAACATGTTTAAATTACTTACAATGAAGTAAATCATAAATCACTTAAGCTTTGATTAGGGGTTTTATAGCTTTTTTATGGTTAAATTGGTAGAATTTTGACATGAGAAAATTTTTAATTTGATGGGACCAAGGTGGAAAGTGTATTTATAGTGCTTCAAAAGCACACTCAAAATATGTCAGTAATTTACAACCTATCTGGAAAACTGCTGCCTCCATTAATATAAATATACAAATTAGTATTTTGTATGTCCTAGTAATAATCTTGCATATATATTTAACCATGTAATAAAAATTGCTTCAATAGAAGTGCAATTCATAGTGCATTCAACTGTTGACAGTTAATTGTGCATTTTAGACCACTTCAACTTAACTTCTCAATTGTATTCTATCAATCAGTTAAAGCCACTAAAACTATTTCTTTCCAATGCAATAGCCTTGAATAAGGAGCAGCTGATGTAAACTAAAGCCATTAACTTGTGTATTCCTAAATAAAATGCTATATTTCATCATTCACTATTTGAACATAGTCACTTTTCTGAGAAATAGTAGAGAAATTAGAAATTCTAAAAACTCCTTGAAACAGAACTTTCAAAATTAACCTTAACAAGTGTTACACATTATCACTTGGCATTTTGAAAGTGTTTCCAGACAAATTTCATGATGCAGAAAAAGTCATTTTAAAGATTTACAAAAATGCATCATTCCTGAAATATGCAAGTTCTTAAGTTCTTTAATAGAGCCATGACAATAATTGTAAAAGTAACAACTAAAGAAAGGATCAAATCATATTAGAACACTACAGCCTCATATATCTCCTCCTGTTCTGATCACAAATATACCTGTTTCACTACTTTTGAAATAAGAAAAGCTCTTCACCGAAAACTGTTACTGTTAATTTTTTTTACCCTGAACTTTAAACCTTTATAATGACCTGCAACAAAATTTGTGTTAAATGTTTTAAAGCACATGTTGTACTACCTTCATCATTCAATAGGGGGGAGAGGGGAAGCCTGACATTGGAACTTTTCAGAATAAAGTACCTTTAGCATTCTAATCTGAGCCTCTGCATCACCCTTTTCTTGTTTAAGGAGTTTGGTGAGCTCTTGAATGTTTCGTTCGTGTTTGATTTTAGCATTTTGTAATTCTGACTGAAGATCTGCCAACTCCTGTCGGTGAACTTCTCTTTCCATCTTCAGCTGCCTGTTAGCTGAAGTCACCTCTTCATGCTTAGATTCCTGCTGTTTCTGGAGATCTGAGAGGCTCTTATGTAATTCCTTTCTGACTTTCTCCTCTTCTGCTATTCTATTTGTTAGTTCCACACGTACAGAGCTTAGGTTTGTTACATCTGCTTGCACTTCTAAGAGTCTTTCTTGGTCTTTTTTACGGATCAAGTTACTAGTTGCAAGCTCTGTCTCCAAGTGTTCCTTTTCAGCTTGTATTTGATTTTGTAGTAAGACTTGCTGTTTCAACTCATTCTCCAGTTTATTTACAGTACCTTGAACCTCTTTCATCTCTTCTTCAAGAGATACCTGGTGAGACTTCATTTCATTCAGTTCTGCCTCTTTGCAGTGGAGGAGTTCTTCCTGGTGGGCTCTCTTTGTAAGCACATCATTCAGCTCTTTCCGAAGGTTTTCTATTTGGTGTATAGCAGAGAGAAGTTGACTTCTGAGGTCATCCTTTTCTTTGAGGGCCTAGGAAACAGGAAAAAAATCCAGTGCAACCTAAGCTAATGAAAGAAAATTACTGGATGTCCTTAGACATGCTAATGTCTAATGAACAATTAGCACTTTGTTCTGTAAAAACACAGAAATTTTGCTTGTTTTGAATTCAGTTCAAATGTATTCAGTGTTTCTTTAAACACAGAACATTTGTGACCTCAAACATATACTTGTCCTGACACGATTTAGCCTCCCAAGCGAGATAGTTTTGGACAATCCCCTGCTTTTCTTACCCTCTTTGCAAACTCAGATGTATTTCTTTGCTGGCCCCTCCAAGTAGCAAGATGGAGGAAATGAGGCAATACAGTAATGCAGCAGAATACAGGGATGACTAATGGTCACACAGACCTTACCTATAGGTCCATTTCATAGGCTGGCTTGTTCTGTTTATTTTTCTAAAATATTACATGCGAGGTTTTGTTTTTTTTTTTTTTTAATCTGCACACAGTAGATGAATGAACAACAGTTAAAAGCCTGGTTCTCTCATGCATCAAAGCCAAGAAATGAAGACTTCATCTTAAAAAATCAGCCACATTTAATAAAAAATTCCACTGTTTTCCTAAGGGGCCTAAGGGCTGCAGTTTTTTTCCCCAGCACTGATGTATTTCAAGTTTAAAAAACATCCTCAAAAATGTGCTAAATTATAGGGAAAAAATTGGACTGCAAATACATGTGTGTTACTAAATACTGTATTTCATTAAACTCTTGTTACACACACATCATTCTGAATTCTTACTTATCTCAAGTTATATTTAATTTTTTTTAACACTGTTTAAAATAAGAAGGAATTTACAGTACCGCTACCGTAAGTCACACAGAACTTCTGCTACAGGAAAAAATTATAAAATGCACAACACTGGATTTCCTGATATATATATCACAAGCTACTGGATTCTTTGAACCAGCTTAAATAAATTTTATACTGAATTTTATTCTTTCCACTAATTCCACAAACTGTACACATTTCTTATAGCAAGATTACTTGAAATAATTCAGAAAAAAGGAAATTAACAGTTTGCAGGTTAAAAAAAATAAACCCATTTATAATTACATCAAGAATAAGCAATGGAAAACAAAATACAAAAATAATAAATCAAGGTTATGAGGTAATGACCATTGTGCCTTTTTTCCTGAAGGAAAAAAAAACAAAAAACAAAAAACAAACCCTCAGTATTTGACTTTGATTGTAAACATGTTTTCTACATAACATACTTGGCAAAAAATATATTCCAAAGACACAAGATGGCAGAGATTCCACTGTCAACCAATATCAAGGATAACCACATAAGCAAGATTTCAGCCAAATTACACCTGTAACTCCAAAAGAATGAAATCTAAACAGCCTTTCTATAGCCCACCCATTGTCTGCAACAATTTTGAACATCTCAAAATTGCAAGTTATGACTGTAATCCAATTTTGAAAATTTACTATTAACCCTTTAAAGTCTTATAACAGAAAGCAAAGACAACAGACTGCCATTTCTCCTTTATAAATTTTTGTCTCAGATGTTAATTGTCTGTATATTTCAAAGCTGGTTAAATTACGTTCATCTAGTTCCCTGACGCTTATCATGAATGCTGCATTTAGACTGATTATATCCTCATATGGAAACTGTCTACAACTTTGTATTGAGAACATGAAAATACTGTTTATATTTTTTTCTCTTCCACAATGACACACATTTTATTTGATGTAACATATCCACCAAGAGAGAGATTTTCTTCAGGAGTGATGCTTACCTCAAACTTGTTGGCAGGATGCATGATTTTAAAAATAAGAACAAATACTGACAGCATTTCTTAAATGGAGCTTAAACCAAAGTGACTGCATTTGGCATTTTTATGCCTTTGTCACATAAAAAGAGGTAAAATCCATGTCAAAGAGTCTTATGTGACAAAGAAAACTTCAATGTGGACAGCTCTATTAATTGCCATTATAAAGACCTATCCATGGATTTACATGAAGAATGATTCCAGAACCTTTTGGTGCTCCTCCTGCTTATTATTCACAACTTTCTCTCCTCTACTTTTTGCTTCTTATTTCTCTGAGACACACATATGATTTCTAAATATTTCAGGTTTTCTTCCTTTCGTCAACACCTCCATTTGCCTAGGTAAGAGATGACTAACTTCTGAAATGTTTGCAAGCCTTACTTCCTCAGACAACTGCTAGGGCTAATCAATACATGATTACTATGGAATCAATTGTTGGAGCATGGATAGAGCAAATAATAAAGAATAAGGAATATGATAGGCAGTTCAGGAGAGAAATAGCAGGCCCAGGAATCACTGCTTAAATGTGGTAGAGTTTATTAATTTCAATTCAGTATCAAACCCATTATGGCTTCAAATATAGAAAATTAATAATACACTAGTAGCACACAGCATTACCGTCTGCTAGTAATCTGACATACATGGTGAAAGTAAACACCTACTTTCCAAGATGTGACCACTGTTCAGTACATAAGACAATGCATAACTTGAACATGAGTTATTAGTTAATGTGATTTTTTTTTTAAATAACATCACATTATTTCCTTTAAAATTAATTAAAAACAAGCTGTTACCTTAAGTGTTAAATGAAAAGATAAAGTAAAAGCAACATTTGTAGAGAAACTTTTTTTCTTTGCAAGAAGAAAGATTTGATTAAGTGGAGAGATTAGAATACATACTGGATAAAGAAGCAAATGTGGAACTCCCTAATTCCTAAAAAATACCGCCACCTATTAGCCGTTTTGTAGCTCACCAGGAAATTTGGTGCAGGACTTAAGGTGGAAAGGGGTTTAAATCACAGTTTGCATAACCTAATCCTCATCTTCATTTCTAAGAAAAACAAAAGAAAAACCACAGTACAACCCTCCCACCCTCCCCCCAGCCAATCTTACCTGACTATTCTTGTCCATGAGCTGGCTGATGGTTTCATTTTGTTTTTCCACCTCATGATTCAGTTTCTTATATTTCAACTTCCATTGGCGGATAGTTTCCTGTGCTCTCACTTTCAGATCTTCTCTTTTTTTCTCAGCCTCCAGCCTGAGTGCCTCTGCTTGCTTGAATTCAGTGAAGTACCGTTCTGCTTCTTTGGTACTCTCTTCCACCTGCTGAGCTAACTCAGCAGACTGGAGTTCAGTTTGTCTACGGCCATCCTCACAAGCCTTGTAGCAACTCTGTATCTCCTTTAGCTGGTCCAGAATATTTTCCTGCTGCTTCTCCCTGTTTTCCAGGTCAGATGTTAACTCCTGGAATTATCACAGCAGAATATGAAAATTCCAACTCTAAAGATATACAGTATGAAACCTCACCAAACAACATACAGCAACATTAAATAGCATTTCTATCTAAAATGGGAACAGCATAAAAGATCCCCTTGACTACTAGGGAAAACCCTGTAAGCCCACAGAATCTCTCCCTCTGCAATGGTCAAGAATTTCAACAAAGATATAACATACATGGTTATTCTATCCCATTTATATCTTCTGTATTTGTTCCTCATCTGCTTGTTCTTGTTAGTTTTTATATTTTAAGTTTGAGAAGGAATTATTGACCAGGATTCTCACATATTACACATTAGACAAATATGGACTAAAGAAAACAGTAAGATGTGAAGAGATGAAGTTAAACAGATGAGAAGAAACAGATAATTGGCAATGAAAGAACAGCATTCACCACAGATGGTAGATGTTTCTAGAACAAAGTGCAAAGACATTTGAAAATGTAGCAAGCATACTAGAGCCAAAATTAGTTGGCCTTTCAATATTGAATTAAATTGAAACCACACGTTCTAATAATAATAAGAACTGCTGCACATCCCAAATCTGATATTTCCCAGGACAGTCTCACAAGCAAGTCAGGAAAAATGTTTTCCATATACCTTCTTCAAGAGCATATTCTGAAACCAGTTATTGAGGCTTCACTCACAAAACTGCATTTTATTAAGATCATCACATAGAACTTCACATTAGTATTCTGTATTTTGGTCCTATATATACTGTTTTCATAACATTCAGTATTTTCAATAATCATGGAATATTTTGGGTTGGAAGGGACCTTCAAAGGTCATCTAGTCCAACCCCCACAGCAATAAGCATGTAGTCTTCAACTAGGCAGGTCTGCAAAGGTATTGATTTCTCTTATTTTGTAAGAATATATTTTTATATTCAGAAAAGTGTTAATTATTGATCTTCAGATATCTTGACTCATATAATGAATAAACTGGCTAACATTTCTCATTAGAGGATGAAAAGCAATAAAATTAATTTTAGTGAGGATAAGATCTTAATCAATCTTTGTAAGCCTGAAAGACTTATATTACTGAAGATTTCTAATCTTAAATAAGCAAATCAGTAACTTTCCATCAGAAAATTTGAAGTATTTTAGTAAACTGACTGTCTGCTGTTACACTCTAGTGGACAATATTGTAAGACTACTTTGACCTAATTTGATTTACTAATTACTTCTCATTCTAACAATTTCACAAGTATAAGAGTCTAAAACTGCTTATGGAAACACTAGAGTATTGCATCTCACAATGTGTGTACTTTATTTATTTCTTAGCCTAACAGTCAGGTCATAACAGTCAGCCTAACAGCCCCATATCTATATAGTTCCATGCAGAAAATTATATATTTAAAATAGCTGCATACATTTGCAAGATCTTACAGAAGCACCCCCAGGTGCTACAGCAACTGAAATAAAAATTCTCTCTATTAAATTTAAAATATAATTTAAAATTGAACTCGCTTCTAAACATGAGTTTAAGAATGTGATTATAATCTTTTTCCTCCTTTCCATTTTACATCATATTGTGCTTTTATGGCAACTGCCATGGACTAAATATACCACACAACTCAAAATGTTGAACAATGACATTTAAATAAATCAAAGGAGATTTCTAATATCACATGTACACCAGAGGCAAGTGAAGTTACTTCCCACTAACTAAAGATAAATTACATTTAAGTCAAACATGACTGGTCACTTCCAACTGGGAATCAGACTATCTGATAGGAGCAGCTGTTAGAACAGGCTTGACAAAATGCTTTGTTAGTACCTAAGTTTAGAAATTCACATCCTTGCATTCCTTGATGTCTCATCAAAACAAAAACACACTAGCTATTTTCCTGTTACTTTCTCTGTAGAAGAATGGCAGTGGGAAGCAGATAAGAAGTACAAAGTGTTTTCTGTTGAGATAATCAGGGAAGTCAAAGATTTCAAACTTGGAGCAATGGCAATAACCCCAACTGAAAAGTCTTCCATCAGTATTTCAGAGAGAAGGAAATAACTATCAGAATGTCATTCTGACCCTCAAGAAAGTATGTTCTACAAGCAGAAGTTTTAATAAAAGGTTTTATCCAATTATCTCCTGCCACCAAAGTAATCAGCATTTCTCAGGTCCCACAAAACTAAAAAACTAGCATGTTTCAGATTAGTCTGGAGTTGCACTGGCCAGCTAGAACACAAATGCTGGTGGGCATCAGGAAATTAGTTCTGATTGCCTTATCCTCTACAGAAACACTGTAGGTCTTTTTAAACCTGTTCAATGAACCAATTTCATAAAGCACATAGGAACTTATTTTGAAACTTCAGTTTTTTCCAAACATAATTTGTTGTATCAGTTCAATTTAAATTGGCACAGAAGTTGACAAGTGGAAAGAGCAGATGTAAACTGCATAGTATGTTCTTGTAAATCTATGAAAAGACAAAAAAATCCTACTTTTGAATTTGACAAGTAATACAATGCCATTTCAAATAAAATTATCTTCATTAGAAAAATAAACACAAAATACAGACCTCCCTGGCTTACTGAATGCCCCAATACAAGTACAACAAATGTTAAATACTTGACTACTGAAATCCCACATAAAGTTTTGAAAATATCCTCACTTCTCCTTACAGTACTGAAAGACAGTAGAAAACAGTTACTTTTCAGGGATCTTACTACCAATGACAAATCTAAACAAGAAGCACAGAAGTCTACTATAATAAATAAGAAGGTTACTACCTCCTTATATTTCATTCTGTGTTCAAGATAAAAGTCGTCTAAAATTCTAGTGTCAGACTGCTGTTACTCTTTTCACAGAGAATCACTTTAAATATGTGTTTACCATAAATAAGAATACTAACACTTATTAATGTATCATTATGTTCCCTCTAATAGCTAAAAAAGAGGAGTTATGACCTATTTTTCTTAATCTACTGTACTAGCTCATAGAATAAGGTATCCCAGTTCATTTAAATTAAGTATCCCAGAAAGTTAAACCTTAGTTCTGAAGCATTATGAATGGGAAATGAGTAAGTAAATGCTAACTTATAAAAGTAACTCCAGAAACCACTGTTAATGGTAACTGCTGATAAAATCAAATCACCTTTTCTTTGTACATGGGAAAGAGAAGCAATCCAAACCATAAATTCATGGGCAACAGCAAATACCTTTTTTGGTTTATTTAGAAGATTGGAGAGAAAAAACTCTACAAATGCCAATCAATTTTCAAAGTTATTTATATAAGAATCCATGAAGAACATGGCAGTTACTCTAAATTTTAAAGGTTATTCCCTAATATGGCATATCGCTTACCTTAAAAATAAGAAATTATTAAAAAAAAAAAAACACAGCAAGGAAAATAAAACCCACAACAAAAACCAAAAAGAAACAGAAAAAACTTACCTGTATGTGCATTACAAGCTGTGCTTTCTCCTTGTCCTTACGCTCTATGCATCTCTTTAGTTCTTCTACCTCTGACATCACAGCATTATGACTCAACTTTGCTTTAAGATCCAAAATATGTTTCTCCGTTTCCTGCTTCTCTCTCTCATATCTTTCAGCTAGTATAAAAGAGTGACACCAGAACAGCAAACCCAGTAGAAACAGTGACTTGTGGTAATTTTTTTTTTTTTTCATTTCTCTTTTGGCAGTTTTCTTGTCTACTTGAGACTATTCTACAACTACTGATTTTGAACAAAGTATCTGCAAAAAATGGCTATACTTGTATCATAACATTTTACTGAATGAGACAGTATTTCCAGATTACTAATCATTTTATGGGGGTTCCCCCCCCCTTTTTTTCTTTTCTTTTTTTATTAAAACAAAATACCCTAACAAAACCCAATAAAATAGAATCAGGTAGAAGAAACAATGGTATAAATGAAACTTGGCTACAAACTTCAAGGCCAAGATTTTATCCCACCAGAGTAATACCTCCTGCTTTGGAAATCACACTACTTGTGAATTTTATGTCTGAATTCTACAATAGAAGTTCTTGATGGAAGTAAGCTATAAATTTCCCCAAGCAGAATTTCAAAGGTCTGTAGACATGAACAACTACTGGAGGCAAAGAAAAACTTCATTTGTATTCTTCCTATGCATCTTTGAAGAAACAGAAATAACACAATAAGAAGAAAAACAACTGCATAAATTATATAGATATATGTGTATCTCTAAATAGGTCCATTACATTGCTCTTGTTTTCTTTATATTTTTACAACAGTTTTGATCTATAATTATAATACAAATGGAAAAACTAAAATACGTTTTCATTAACATGAAATGGATATTGTTTCAAATAAATTTACTTTTAAGCAGATAGAAATGTAGAATCATAGAACAATTTGGGTTGGAAAGGACCTTAAGTTCATCTAGTTCCAACAGTATCACACAGTATCACAGTATCACAGTATGCTAGAGATTGGAAGGGACCTCGAAAGATCATCTAGTCCAATCCCCCTGCCGGAGCAGGAACACCTAGATAATGTTACACAGGAATGTGTCCAGGCGAGTTTTGAATGTCTCCAGGGAAGGAGACTCCACAACCTCCCTGGGCAGCCTGTTCCAGTGTTCTGTCACCCTCACTGAGAAGAAGTTTCTTCTCAAGTTTAAGTGGAACCTCTTGTGTTCCAGTTTGTACCCATTACCCCTTGTCCTATCATTGTTTACCACTGAGTAGAGCCTGGCTCCATCCTCGTGACACTCCCCCTTTATATATTTATAGACACTTATAAGGTCACCCCTCAGTCTCCTCTTCTCCAAACTACAGAGACCCAGCTCCCTCAGTCTTTCCTCATAAGGGAGATGCTCCACTCCCTTAATCATCTTTGTTGCCCTGCGCTGGACTCTCTCCAGCAGCTCCCTGTCCATCTTGAACTGAGGGGCCCAGAACTGGACACAATATTCCAGATGGGGTCTCACCAGGGCAGAGTAGAGGGGAAGGAGGACCTCTCTCGACCTACTAACCACCCCCCTTCTAATACACCCCAGGATGGCACTGGCCTTCTCAGCCACAAGGGCACAGTGCTGGCTCATGGTCATCCTGTCATCCACTAGGACCCCCAGGTCCCTCTCCCCTGCACTGCTCTCTAACAGGTCGTTCCCCAACCTATACTGGAACCTGGGGTTGTTCCTGCCCAGATGCAGGACTCTACACTTTCCCTTGTTATATTTCATCAAGTTATTCCCTGCCCAACTCTCCAGCCTGTCCAGGTCTCGCTGGATGGCAGCACAGCCTTCTGGCGTTTCAGCCACTCCTCCCAGCTTAGTGTCATCAGCAAACTTGCTGATAGTACACTCAATTCCCTCATCTAAATCATTGATGAATATATTAAATAATACTGGTCCCAGTACTGACCCTTGAGGCACTCCACTAGTTACAGGCCTCCAACTAGACTCCGCCCCATAGACCACAACTCTCTGGCTTCTCTCCTTCAGCCAGTTTGCAGTCCACCTCACTACCTGATCATCCAGACCACACTTCCTCAATTTAGCCGTGAGGATGCTGTGGGAGACTGTGTCAAATGCTTTGCTGAAGTCAAGGTAGACTACATCCACTGCTCTGCCATCATCCATCCACCGTGTTATTTCCTCATAAAAGGCTAAGAGATTGGTCAAACATGATTTCCCCCTGGTGAAGCCATGTTGACTGCCCCTCATAACCCTCTTATCCTTGATATGCCTTAAGACGGCACCAAGGATAAGGTGTTCCATCACTATCCCAGGGATGGAGGTGAGGCTGACCGGTCTATAGTTACCCGGGTCCTCCTTCTTGCCCTTTTTGAAGACTGGGGTGACATTTGCTTTCCTCCAGTCCTCAGGCACCTCTCCCGTTTCCCAAGACTTGGTAAAGATGATGGAGAGTGGTCTAGCAATGACTTCCACCAGTTCCCTCAGCACCCGCGGGTGCATCCCATCTGGACCCATGGATTTATGGATGTCCAGATTGCTCAACTGATCTCTAACCCATTCCTCATCGACTAAGGCAAACCGCTCCTGCCATGGGCAGGGACACCTCACACTAAAACTGAAGGTTCTCTTCAACCTTGAACATTGTCAGGGATGAAGCATTTACTGCTTCTTTGGGCAACCCATTCCAGTACTTAACCACCATCACAGTAAAGAACTTCTTCCTTATATCTAACCTGAACTTCCAGTGTTTAAGTTTAAACCCGTTACCCTTTGTCCTATTACTACAGTCCGTGATGAAGAGTCCTGCTCTGGCATCCTTGTAGATACATTAAAATAACTGGAGAAAAACTATTAAAATGAACATGTACAAAATCTAGCCATTTCCCAGTGCTCTATATGGGATTTGTAAAACAGGGAGTCAGATTTCCATTTTGATAACCTATTTTAAATAATCTATTTTAAAGATAATTCGATACCTTAAGTATGACAATATACAAATAAGTCATTAACCAAACCGATTAAGCATTCACAGAGACACTGGACTTGGAGCCACTTTTCCTCTATCATCTTGACTAATACATTTTTACATTAATAAAGAAAAAGATAGTCTCTCTAATGCCTTCTGATAATCCTTGAAAAGTTTACATACAGCAAGATAACTAACAATGCAGCAAAGACCTTGCTAAAATGGTAATTTGATATGCAATTAATTACATCTTGGAATTGTTTAAAGTATTCTAAATATCATTGTTCCATCTCTAAAATTCTAACATACTGCAAACAGTAGCCCTGACTGCATTATGCTGGTAAATTTTTTAACCTCTCTGGAACATGTTGTTATCCCTTAGAAATTTTACCAGAATTTCATCAGTCTTACCAACCAACTACATAAATTATGTTTACTATGATTTTCAAGATTGAAGAATTTAAACTGCAAATGGACTGAAATGTAAAATTTTAGAAAAATTAGAAAATATTTAAAATATTTCATGTCTTAACTCAGTAAAATCACTACTTTGCTGAAACTGCCTTTAATACTCTTCATTTGTTTTAACCATGCAAATCATGGTATTTTATCCTAGATTTTAACTCACACTTGTTAATTTTCAGATTGTCCTGGGTTCAGCAGTAGCAGTCATTTATTCTCCTTCTTAACAGGTGGTGCAGCGCTGTGTTGTTGACTTTTGGCCTGGGAACAGAGCTGATAACACTGATGGTTTTAGTTACTGCTCAAATGTTTAGACTGGCCATAGGACTGAGTCTCATGCTCTGCCAGGGAGGAGGGGAAGCCGGGAGGAAGCAGAGACAGGATATCTGACCCAAGCTAGCCAAAGAGGTATTCCATACCACAGCACGTCATGCCCGGGAGATAACTGGGATTTACCCGGAAGGGCACTCTCTTCTCGGTCGGACTCGTTTCGGCTGATGGTATCGTATTCCCTTCCCTTGTTATTTCTCTTATCATTATTATTATTGGTGGTAGCAGTAGTGATTTGTGTTATACCTTAGTTACTAAACTGTTCTTATCTCAACCTGTGGGAGTTACATTCTTTTGATTCTCCTCCCCATCTCTCTAGGAGCGGGGAGGGCGGGGGGGAAAGACTAGACCCTGCCTTTGAACATCCAGCCCAGCACAGGCAACCCGGGTGCCAGGAGGAGCTGTACTTCAGTGCCAATCACTTCCGAAGCAGCTTGAACCCCTTAAGAGGCTGCCAGTATCTCTTTCTCAGTTGGGGTATAATTGGCCTCAGATCCTTTGTATCCCTGACTCCAAAAGCCGAGGGGTCGACCTCAAGTCTCCCCTGGAGCTTTTTGCCAGAGGCTCCAGGTAGGACCATTCTCCCCATTATTCAGCTTGATGTGACAGATCATCTCTACGATCGCGGATTCCCTCAGAGACTGGATGCCTTTGTCTAAAGTAGTCCACTTGGCCAAACGACATAACATCCGGGTCTATGGGTATATCCCCGTTATTCTTCCCCCACCCCCCCGCTCCTGGAGGGATGGGGAGGAGAATCGGAAGAATGCAGCTCCCACAGGCTGAGATAAGAACAGTCCAGTAACTAAGGTATAACAGAAATCACTACTGCTACCACCAATAATAATAATGATAAGGGAAATAACAAGGGAAGAGAATACGATACCACCCGCCAAAACGAGTCTGACCAAGAAGAGAGTGCCCTGCCGGGTAAATCCCAGTTACCTCCCGGGCATGACGTGCTGTGGTATGGAATACCTCTTTGGCTAGCTTGGGTCAGGTGTCCTGTCTCTGCTTCCTCCTGGCTTCCCCTCCTCCCTGGCAGAGCATGAGACTCACAAAGTCCTATGGCCAGTCTAAACATTTGAGCAGTAACTAAAACCATCAGTGTTATCAGCTCTGTTCCCAGGCCAAAAGTCAACAACACAGCGCTGCACCAGCTACTAAGAAGGAGAAAAAAATAACTGCTACTGCTAAACCCAGGACACTGATGTCAGTACTTATTAACTTAAAGCTGGGGACTTATATGGCTGGTTTTGTTGAAACAGTAGAATAATTAGACTGAAACTCAAGGACAAAAATAATTGTCCAGGCTAACTAACAAATTTGCAGGCCTCTAGTATGAAATATGAGAGTTTAACCACCTGTTCTGATTCTCCTGTCATTATCTTGTACATCCTGGTAGCTCAGCCGGTGCGAAATTTGACGTTGTAACTCTACACGGTCTTCTTCTGCTCTCAAAAGTTGGGAACGAAGATCCTCTATCTAAAATGCATGTACAAGTGTCAAATGTTTAATTAAAACAGAATGAAAAAGTAAATAGTGTACTTCTATTAAATACTACCAAATGAAAAAGACAAAAAGAATCTATACACAAGTAGTATTTAAATAAATCTCAAGAGTACTGCAGATGGTAAAAAAAAAAAAAAGACATATTACTTCCTAATTATAGACTACAAAGTGATTATTCAAAATGAAAAGAAATATTTTGTTATGTTGACCACAGCAGAGCACTAACTTCTCTAGACTAAACAAAATGCTACCATTTTATATGTTGCTATTCTCTTTTTACACTGGTAGTGAAAATATCCATACATATTTAATAAGCAATACACTTTATGTAAATTCTGATCATTAATAATACAATTTACTTATCCTTAAGAAACACTGGGTTTTTTTACATTTTTCCTTTCTATCATACACAGCCTAGCACTTAAAAATGACACTGTTTACAGGAAAATAAAGAAAAAAGGACATGCTAAAATTGCTTTGTAGGAAAATAATTTTAACTTGTATTATCCGTATGTGATAAAGCTCTGTATTCCATGCACAGTGAGTTGAGTTCAAAACAGTAATACAACCAAGTCAAACTTCTTCTAGATGCACAACCAACATTAACAGGTAAGAATGCTAATTGCCCCTTCCCTATTTATTTCACATTTTTCCCCCAGCTCCTCTGAAAGAAGGATTAGAAAAGTTTAGGAGAAAGGAGAGGTTTTTGAAGATATAACCCAGGTTCCCGAAACTTCCAGATTTAATCATATGTACATCAACAGACACTGTTTATAGCACAGTTTAGACAGTCTTTCAGGTGTTTGTTCTTTATATGTTTTTATTGCGTTTTAGCATACAATACAGCAGATACTTCTAGATCACTGGTTTATACAAACTCATCAATTAGAGTGTGCACTTTGCACAACAATTATTATTAATACAGAAGTTTCTAAAGCATACTATAAGGGGAAGTTACAAATTATTATTATTTGTAATATTATTATGAGTTTTAAACGTACTATAAGTACTAAACTACTGTAATTATTATATAAAAAGCATATACATAAAACATTTGCAAAGCAGAAAAAGTATACCGAGAGCTCAGACCACATATTTTAGACCTTTAAACCTGCCTTTATGTACCTCTTTCTTGACCTTCCAAAACAGCGCTATCAGAATATGAGACAGGAAGATTAAGCAAAAGACTCAGACACCATCTAATATGAAAACTTCAGTATTTTCAATACAACAGAGCAGTTACCTGATGTAAAAGAGCTTCTCTTCTGCCTTCTGATTCATTCAACATTTTCTGTGACTGTTCCAATTTTTGCTCAAGCTTTCATTATAGAAGATGAAGAAAGAAAGCAGTGTGCACATCATAGTACAAAAGTGTATTTTAACTATTTCATTCTGGCAAAAATTAATTGATATAAGCATCTATCTAAACCAAGGTATACATTACAAAACATCCTTATTTGTCAAAAATCTTAAAGCAAGCTTTCATTTGTACTGAATTCCCGCTATATTTATTTAATTGCATAAAAGAGAGTTTAACTCACAGTCTATAATTTTTGTACTATATTCTATGTCACATGAAGATACAAAATGATATATATAATCCAAAACAAAAAAGAATGAAAGCAAATTTTTACTGGATTAAAAGTAAGAGAAAGGAAGGTAAACTTCAAGAAAAAGCTTCAAAAACATTGTGCCTGGATTTGAAACATGCTTTCGAATTCAAATCAAAATTAAGTGATTTCCAAGTGTTAACACTTGGAAGTCACCTTTGTAACACATTTCATTCATAAAATTGTTAAAGATAACATGCATTGGTAGAACTGGTAATTGGCAAATTCTGTGGGTTTTGCGCTGTGCAAGATGCATTTGAATTATTCAGGGAAAAAGACCGAAAAACTGAAGTGCCAGAGTTTCATACAATTAGAATTTTTCCCCAAAATATAATATTAAGGGAATCTTAAAATAGTTACATCAGAAACAGTCAAACTGATGATCATTTAGGAAAGCAAACAAAAATAAATATAAAACAGCTGAAAACAAAAGCTACAAAAAGAATTCTTACTTCTACCATAAATAGTTCAAAGATCAAAAAGATCCAGATGGAAACAAATAGAATTTTTGACAGCAAAAATTGTTATTGCAGAGATAGCAATCTCAAAAGGATGTTGAGAGGCTGGCGAACGGGCAAAGTAAACAGGACTAGCATTAATGGAATGGAGAAAGTAAAAGAAAACATTACATAGATGGTTTAGCATAAAGGGGTATAACTTTGACATCATGGGCACAAAGGCTAAACTCTATGTAAGAGAAAAAAAAGATAGAAAAAGCATAATATTGCCCTAGCATCCTGCCAGAACACAAATATAAGAAATCTTGTTTTCTATGAACAGGAAGAGAGCAATATGGCAACAGATAGCTCAGTAAGAATAATTAACAATGATGCATAACATAACTAGCATTAGTTGTAGGGATAAAGAAAAGATGTATCTTTGAGCTGCTGCAAATAAGCAACAGCAGACTGTATAAATCCAGAGACAAATCAGAGAAAGAAATCAAGGATAATCCCCAAGTTACAAACTTGCCTGCCTGGCAGGATGGAAAACTTGTTAGAAGTAACACACTGTAACTCAAAAGCTTAGAAAGAAAGAAATTGAGTGTTGCTACATTCATAGTTCCTCTAATGCAAAAAAAAAACAAAAAAAACAAAAAAAAAACAAAAAAAAAAAGAAAGCCCCACCACAAAACCTTGTTATCGTGAAGAGTAAAGAAAGTTTCATCTTGCTGGTTTCCCTGAAACAGGAAGCATATACTGTAACATATGACACTATACACTTACTTAAAACCAAACAAGAAAGGAGAAAATTAAAGTCTTACTTGGTTCTTTTCACTTTCATATTTCACAAGTTTATTTCTCATGAGTTCTTCTGTTTCATCTGCTTTAGCATCTTGCTTCCTTAAAGCCTTTAGGGGGAAAAAATATATTGTGAACTTCATTATAAAAGTTACAGAAGTCTTCTTTGCAAGTCTTAAAATGAAAGAATCTACTGATGTATTTAAGAAAGAAGATCTAGACAAATGTTTTCTGCCTATGCCCAATAATTCCATGTGAAGCCAATGTATATTATGAAAAAATAAATATATGTCCACGCATACATAAACACACCCACGCACAGAACAGGGTCAAATACAAAGTCAAAACTAGCACTAACATCCTTCCGACGTATAGAGCTCCAGATGCTGAAGGTTGACCCTAAACACTTTTAAACAAAGGTTTAAGAGCCTCAAGAAATCCTCTACAGATAAGCTGCAAACATATCAGATGAAAAGAATATATTCTGTAATATAAAATATGCACAATATTAAATACAATGCACTGTAGTAAGGAAAACACAGTTGGAAGCCAGAAAAAGGAAAAAAATATTTTCATCCAAATCTGGGCACATGTTTAGAATAGCACTACTGTTGTTATGTTGTAGTTTTAGAGAGAATAAACTGAAACTTTTCTAATCAAAAGTTACTGAAATTGTTGTGCCCTACTTGGGGGTGGGGGAGAGAGAGAAAATAAACATTGGGACATTTTTCCCAAAGTATCTAAAAACAGTTATATACATTATCTAAAACATCTTAAATAAAATTGCTTTAAATTGTCTTGAATATCAATTTCAAAATCTTTTCTTTCTGCAAACCAACACTATTTGTAGAACATAGCCAATCACTATCAAAGGAATGCATTACACGTCACAGACATTAATGACACAATTTGCAACATACACAACCCAAGCTAGGATATCTCAAGCCATAACAATGTCATTGGCTTATCTTAAAAACCACTCAAAAACACCAGCTAGGAGAGGTCACTAACCATACTAAGAGAATTTGCTGTGAATTTTAATAACTATGTTAATAAATCTTGTTTTGCTACTACACAACATGACCAAGTGGCTTTCACACTACACACCAATCAGAGACCTTAGCATTCACCTTTTACCTTCATCCAACACCGTGAAGTGCAAGTACATCTATTCCTTCCACCATTACTTGCTAAAACTACAACAGAACAAACATACAGCATGTCCAGAAAGAAATGTCTTTTTCCCAGTCTGCTCTTCCTGAGTAGCATTCTTATTTTACATTTTAAAAAAATATTTCCTTAAATATCTCTCAATTTTGCCCCTATACTTAGTGCAATTTCATTCAGGTTTTGAACATTTTCTTTTCATTGTATACTGGGGAATGATTTCACTGTACAAAAACAGAAGGCAAGATATTAATTAGCCCCAGTGAAGCCAAGAATCCCGTTTTAGAAGCTCTGCTTTTAAAAGTAGCTGTGTGGAGAAAATAAACAGATTTATATACTTATCTCAGTCTTACATCCTACCACCTCAGGAAACATAGAATCATAGAATAATTAGAGTTGGAAAGGACCTTAAGATCACCTAGTTCCAACCCCCCTGCCGTGGGCAGGGGCACCTTACGTTAAATCATATCACCCAAGGCCTCGTCCAGCCTGGTCTTGAACACTGCCACGGATGGAGCATTCACAACCTCCCTGGGCAACCCATTCCAGTGCCTCAACACACTAACAGGAAAGAATTTCCTTCTTATATCCAACCTAGACTTCCCCTGTTTTAAGTTTTAACCCGTTACCCCTTGTGCTGTCACTACAGTCTCTAATGAAGAGTCCCTCCCCAGCATCCCTATAGGCCCCCTTCAGATACTGGAAGGCTGCTATGAGGTCTCCACAGAAGGGTTTCAGTATAGTTTGGACTACTTGAACAGTTTACACTAAAAACTGAGGTTGTGGAAAATAGTTATCATAACTATGCCACTGAAAATATTATGCTATAAAGAATCATGCTTTTAATCTTACTGATTCATAATCAAATACTGTAAGACTGTAACATATTTAAAATATTTCTCCAGGTATACTTATATCTGTCATTCCCATCAACTGCAAAACTCAACACTGCACACAGACCTGACACACTCCCATTTTACTCAAAAAGACTAGGGAAAACTAGTAAGCTACATGAACAAAACAAAACAAAATATATATATATACATCCGAACAAGCCAAAAAATCAAACAAGATCATCACTTCAGCTAATGCCATTATTGCATGAGTTTTCAGGGTTTCTATAAACAACTAAAACAACCAGTTCAGAACACTCTACTAGGGATATATGATGAGTACAAACTGCAATTGAGCTTCAATTTCACTAGTGAAATTAGAAGCTGTGTTATATACAGTCAATTGTATGCCACCCTTAGTTTTGGCACTAAATTAATAATTAATATATGAATAAAAAATTATGTTTTCACGCGCAGATTTTGCTAGAGATGTCAGCATCAGAAGGAAAATGTTAAAACTGTGCTTGAATCAGAAATACTAGGTAAATTTTCAAAGATTTCCCTACTGAAGGCAAAAAGTATATCTCTGCATTAGTAGTAGTACATCCTAAACCTCGGAAGCTACCACTGAAAAAAATACGCTATTTCAACTTATCAGGATCACTGAATGATATTTAGGCAATTAAATAGCAGTAATTTCAAATAAAAAGGCAGTCTTTCCTATCACTGATATTATAAATATGACATTCAGTTTTATTTTCTGTGTGTTATAAAAATAGGCCATAACCATTTCATTTTTAAGAAAAAATAATTCATATATATATTCAAAAAGAATGTAATGATGAAATAAATTATATATACCATATATGCACCACTTCAAATGGAAACATATCTGAGTAGGTGCTAGGTAGGCAATCACTTAACTAATCAAATTTGAAAGTAATGCATGGCCCACAAACTGAAATTTATATTTTCAAGTGAGACAGATCAGTGAATTATATTTTTACTGGCAGAAATACACAAGCAGACAAACCTCATGCTATATTTTAAAATAAGACAACAAATGTACCACATCATAGTGAAAATTCTTCCCTTAACTTGCTAAATTAGCAACTAGCATGGGTCTGAGTATCCTACCTAGATATAGCAGCCAGGCATTTAAAAACAGACTGCCTAGATATTTCAGTGACAGATATGTATGAAACTTGCTCATGTTCCAAGGCTCTCAGATTCAAATGAGAATAAAACAGAAACCATTAGCCACAGGTGGCATAGCACAGAGCCAAGGAACAAGTATCAACGACGCATTAAAACATCCAGATGGCTCAGAGCACAGATCAAGTTTATGTTTGTCTAGAAGGATCAGAGATAAAAAACATGCAAAAAGAGAATTTTCATAAACCCTTTTGATTGCCAGTCTACCCCACTTTCATTGAAAATCCACCAGCCTGTTGCACGTCACAGTATGTACAGTGGGAGGCAAAGAAACCCCAAGTATCCAGTTGCACGAAGAAAAAAACAAAATGTTTCCTAGCCTATTCAAGTTACTAGCTTAAGATATAACTATAGTTACTGTCTCATTACAGACTGTGGGTTCAAAATGTTCTATAAAAACGTTTACCTAAAGCATGCAAAGCATGAACACACAGACTCATTGCACCAAAATCCGGGAAGCCAAGCACAAGAAACAGTAAAGACATCCAGGACATCCAAAAGCCCATTTTTAAGAATGATACTTGATCTTGTTTTAGAAAATGGATGCATAAATGCAAACAGTACAAGGTAATGGCGTCTTTATGTTCAAAATGAAGCACTGAAGAATCTTAAAATAGCTTTAGTTTACATAGCACATGTATTTTGTTAAAGCAACACATACGTATGTGTCAGTAGCCCTAGAAAGATGAGAATATTTTTTCTCATTTCTAATCAGAAACACATTTGTATCAGAAATACAGAAGAAACTGAAGATGTATGATTTGCATGAAATTCTGTTTGCTAATTTGAATTTTTTAATTTGCAGTAATTGCTGTTTAAACTGTGTATACTGGTGTATTGAAACACTAAGTTAAAAGGTACATAAAAACGTAGAGACAGTAATTCTTATCCGCCTACACGGAGCGCATACAGACTATGGAATCAAAATAATAATCTAAATTTAGATGTTAAAGATAAAAACATTTATATGACAAGATTTCTTTATGGTGAGTATACAACTAGATATCATCCTGGTTAATAATCACTCTGTGATTTTAATATTAGTGCAGCACACATATAAAGTTTGCATATCATAAAAAAGACAGACAAAGACAAGACAGACAAGAGAAAGACAAGCATATATATCCTCATGCACAGTTAGATCCTGAAAACATATAATTTATAACTGACATTTAGGAAAATCTTTCTCATAAGACAGTAAAATACTGACAGGTAGTGGTCAGTTATGGGCACTGCACTTTCCTTAAAAATAGTAACTATTAATATTTAAAATGCACAAAATTTCTTAATTAAAGCAATTACTGACTAAAAACAAAAGTCAAATTTAACTTTGTGTGATTTGAAATGTATTAACAGGCAAACTAATGAAAAAGTCGTCTCATTAAATAGCCACAAAATTTAAATAGCATTTCTCTGTAAATCATTCAGGCCATAATAAATGACAGGGTTTCAGAACTCAGTCCAAACCCTACCTTCCAGTCATGTTACTCAGGAAACATCTTGGAGAAATAATATAGGACGATAATAGAACATTACATCCATGCAATGATCACCAGAAGACTGATGTTGCTGAAAGAGTTAACAGTCCATTTAACTCAAAACTCAAATTATAAAGGACAAGAAACAGAACAACAAACTAAAAAGCACTTAAAAATTATGTAGAAACATGCTTCATCCAGAGAACAATTGAAGGAAAATATTTACTTTATTCTCACTAGGGTCTACAAAGTACACAAAAAAAACTCAAGAGCATTCTTTCTAAAATACATTCTTTTTTACATCAACTTAAGCTACAGACACACACACCATGCCCTAAGATCATTTGTATCTTATAAAGACTACTTCTCGATACAGTCCTCAGTACATTCATTTCTTCCATGCAGCACCAGCTACGAATGTATGTTGTGTGGAAAAAGATTGTTTCAGCCAGGATTAGCTCTGAACCTTGACTCGGCCAAACTCCTAAGAGTAAAAGTTTATCAAGAAGACTAATAGATGTTGAAATTTCCCACAAACTGAGAATAAGGACTATGTTTTGAACAGTGGTGTCAAAAAAGTATTTTAAATAGAAATCTAGGGGCTCCTCAGGAAAAATAATTTACAAATATATGCACAGAACAAAACAGAACTTTCAGAAGAAAAGATTAAAACATCTTCATCTACACCTGGACAGCTTAGGGGAATGAAAGGTCAGGAATGTACTCAGTATTTCATATTCATTAGGCATTACATTTAAAAGATGAGCTTCTAGGAGAAGAGGTATACATCTTGAGGGCTCATGATCACATAGCCAATCATATGAAAGTCTTTGAAAGAAAACTCGAATTCAATTGAGTGAATTCAAACACGTTTCAAAGGCAACCATGGCGGTGTCACTGTATCTTTACAGAAAAAGTTGTTATCCATTAAAAAAAAAGACTGTTCCAGTCTGCAGACAACACTACAACATGACACCAACTCATTTCATTAAGCAGATCTCTACCAGATGGAAGGCACAAAGAATCTAGAAATGAATGAAGGCATATTAAAGAGCAATGAAAACTATAATAAAGCACTCTAGTTCTTTTCACTCACTAGGACATCAATACAGAGAAAAATGAATCATAGAACCATAGAATAGTTAGGGTTGGAAGGACCTTAAGATCATCTAGTTCCAACCCCCCTGCCATGGGCAGGGACACCTCACACTAAACCATCTCACCCAAGGCTCTGTCCAGCCTGGCCTCGAACACCACCAGGGATGGAGCATTCACAACTTCATTGGGCAACCCATTCCAGTACCCCCATATCTGAAGGGGGCCTATAGGGATGCTGGGGAGGGACTCTTCATTAGGGACTGTAGTGACAGGACAAGGGGTAATGGATTAAAACGTAAACAGGGGAAGTTTAGATTGGATATAAAGAGGAAGTTCTTTACTGTAAGGGTGGTGAGGCACTGGAATAGGTTGCCCAGGGAAGTTGTGAATGCTCCATCCCTGTTGGTGTTCAAGGCCAGGTTGGACAGAGCCTTGGGTGAGATGGTTTAGTGTGAGGTGTCCCTGCCCATGGCAGGGGGGTTGGAACTAGATGATTTTAAGGTCCTTTCCAACCCTAACTATTCTATGATTCTTTCTGAAATACTAGCAGAAGCACTATGAGCATTTTGATAAACATTGTTTTCTATATGTACCAAAAGAGCATCATAGAATCATAGAATCATAGAATCGTATCTTATCTTCTTAAATATGACCGCTCAGTAGTCTCTAGCGTTACACGAAAGACATCAGTCTAAACTGAAGTTCCTCAATATCACTGCACAGTGCAAAACAACTGCCTTTCAAAAAGTATGTATGCCATTGCTAGTATTAAAAGTAAAAAACATGGAATCACACATTTCTTCTTAACTCTATTACATAATTAGAGATAAAATTGCAAATCATATCTTAAGGGAGGCAAAATAAAAAGTAACTCCCAGTTGAGACACAGATTTTCCTAATAGCAGTAACATCAGAAACAGAGATGTATTTTTTGTACGTTTCCCAAAGCGAGCAGAAAAAAAGGCTACTAGCTGTCTCCAATTTTAATTCATAATATTGACATGTGTATTTGTCTCCTAAACAATATTTTATGCTTCATCAGATACATCAGATCAAACAGTATACTACATCAGATACTGTTTGAAAAGCAATGAAAAGCTGTCTGGCCACTGCAGCACATTTGATTGCTTGTTGAGATAAGTTAAAAATAAACTGCTCACCGCAAGCAAAGTTTATATTTTAGAAAACAAAATGTTTCAATTGAGACAACCCAGCTAATGACTTGCTTTTGTTTGGAGTTTGAGGAAAGGCGCGAGGCATGGGTTATTTTGAAGAATGTTTGTGCCAGTTGCAAAAAAGATCTAAACATAGACAAGACATTATCATGAAGAACACAGACTGTACGTGTTATCATCTGGTTTCTAAAACAAGTGGAGCTGGATGGATGCAGTTTAAAATTAAGTGTCAAAGATACAAGTACTTTTACCAATTTGACAGGTACAGGCTCACAAATGTAGCAGGATCCTAACTCACCCCTGAATACACAGGAAGTTTTCATTTGCATACCTCTTGCAATTGAAGAGACATATGTCCCAGTTGGTCCTGGTGCCTTTCTACAACTTGTCTTTTAGTATGCATTTCTTGTTCTATCTCTTGAAGTCTTCTCTCTACCCGCTCCAATACCTTCAAAAGGAAAAAAAAAAAAAACAAAACCAAAAACATCCTGAAGGAAATTAGTGTGTCCTTTACCACATGTTAAGATAACAATGGCAAAAAAAGGTAAATAGAGTACAGGGCAGAAAGAAGAAATTTTTATTCTTAAAATTTTTATTTTATTAAATAAAATTTAGATGGTGTAGAAAATACCCAGAGTTATAGCAAAAATTACTCAAGGAGGGAACTGACCTGCTATCTTACTAGCAATATCATCCTTTAGCTATATGTATATTTTTCTCTACAGTGGCGGTTCTACTCAAATGCTAAATATCTCAACATCTAGCTTGGTGCAGTCTAACCTGAAGCTGCAATACAAAAATCTTATCTTCTCCAGGCCTGATTAACCCCTGGAGAATCATTTCCTTCACATCTCCAGTCTACGACCACACAGACCAGTGTTTGCCTTTCATAATCTGAAATTTGTGAGTGAAAAGTAGACAAGAGCTGTCACAGCACAAAATAATTACATCACTTTAAGACTTTTTCCCAATATGTTGTGAATACAAAGGAATACAGATAACAGTAGTTATTTGTTAAAGCAATTTGGATTATAAACACAGTAATTCAACCTTACACTACAACACCAGCACGAGTTTATTTTGCATTTCATGCTGCTAGCAGACAGCACCCTCTTGTGGGCAGCAAGTTAAATTTATATCGCTGAAGATTAGCTAGGAAAATATTTATGTATCATTTCCTCCCTACTTTAAAACTACTCATTTTAAACAACTACTAGAAAGAAATACCTCTTTTTATCTAAATACCATTCGGTAATGTGGATTTAAAACACTTTTCAACTACTAGTTCCTGATGTATGTAGAGGGGAACAAGTTCTGATCTGTACTTTCACCATTACGCATACCTCCACTAGCACTAGGCATAAGCACAGAAAATTTTAACATGAGCAACATAGTTGTGTATTAACAGAAAGGTTACATTTGTGGTCTGGGCTGCATGAGTACATCGGGTTTAAAGAATGGAATGGTCTTGCTTTACAACAGAATACATCCATTTGAAAACATTTCTTGTTTGTGAAGCTAGATGAATCGTCAACAAAAAATCTGGAATTCTGTATTTTCTCTTAAAAACCTCAGGAGAAGCTCAAAAAATGTACAGCAACAAACCGCATTCTGTCGTATAAGTTATGAAAAGCTCTGCAGCCATAATCCAGAATAATAACTTACTAAAAACTAATGTACAAAAATAAGGACCACATCACAACATTTGTATTTGTTTTGAAAACTACTCCTCAATGTTACTTCTGTAATTTAGAAAATACTCCTGCTAAGAGAAACAATGATACTATGTAGCTGGAACAGAAAATAGCACTTTGGCATTAAACTTTTTACATCTTTGCTGAAAACTGGGAAATAGCTGTCATTCTTTTCTCCATATATCTCTAAAAGAAAGTTACGTTTTTACATTTTAAAAAAATCTTGGCTACATGTTTCTGAAGGCAGAGGTTTCTCAGCCCTCTCACATATCTTTCAAGTGAAGTTAAGCAAGAGAGCACTACAGCTATAAAGAAAATGTGTAATTTAGATTAGAGAGAACATCCAAAAGTAACATCACCCCCAAAGAAAACATTCAAGAGGAGATCAGTAACTTCCTCACTGACACAGGTCTAGCTCACCACACACTCAGTCAAGTGACATGACATGAGGCAGCACTAGACAAGATTCATTGCAAGTTGTCACTGATGCAGAATGAATAAGAAAGTAACTTTTTTACTAACTACAAGATATCAAGTGATTTGTCTTGCCTCTAACTTTCACCTCCCTCCAGAATACAACCTTTATCTTATTTCTAACAAGGTACTGAAAAAGATGCATTCATTAAATTTGTCAGGCGCATGGAGATTTCAGACTTACAGACATCACCCTTAGGAAAACAAACAAACAAACAAAAAAAAATGTTAAACCCCTGTTCTATCCTCTAAGCCACTTCCAGGACTGGATACAGGATTTCAGTTCTGTTTTCCAACATACCTGAAGCATCTCTATACTGCATCACCTAGACTATTAACAAAAATTTCAGAGAAAACCAGATGAAGAGTAGCACCACATAAAATTCACTTCACTAACAGTTCATGAACTAGTTTTATCACATTTTACCGAAAAGCTTACTAGAACAGTATATGAAATTCTTTCTAAAAAAAAAAAAAACTATGCATGAAGACACAGAAAAACAGTGTTTCATTCATGTAAATTACTTCTATGATACAAATATAATTTTTCTTGATAAATCTGTGTTGTCTGATGTATCCTCCTGGATGTTTATTTTTTCCAGAACTTCAACTGTAATCAATCTATTTTATCCTTTCCAAGGTCTGTCAATTTTGAATATTCCAGGAACATTTTTTCTAACTCATAGTTAGAAAAAAGTTGTTCATGAATATTCCAAAATAGAAGATATTTGGATATTTGCCCACTTTCATTTCCTCAAAAGACTGAAGACTTTTCTGCATGTAATCAGTCATTTATTGCTAGGGTGGTGAGGGACTGAAATGGGTTGCCCAGGGAGGTTGTGAATGCTCCATCCCCGGTGGTGTTCGAGGCCAGGTTGGCACAAAGCCTTGGGTGAGATGGTTTAGTGTGAGGTGTCCCTGCCCATGGCAGAGAGGTTGGAACTAGATGATCTTAAGGTCCTTTCCAAACCTAACTATTCTATGATTTTATGATTCTAAGGTAGAGCTTGGCATACAGAATGGTTGACTATTAAAGAAAGTTGGTTTAGGATACAGGAACAGGTACCACACTGATTAACATTTCTTCAGAAGGAAAAGTATTTTCTAGTAGACAAATGCTTACTAATATTTAATATTTAATATTTAATATAAATATTAAATTAGCATTAATCCTGAAAAAGAGGATTAAACAAAAGGCAGTCTCCTAAACACTACTTTTAGCCTACTTTATAAAGAATAATACTAGTTATATCAGTTGTCTTTCGATCTCCTTCATGTCTTTTAATGAATTTATTTCAAGTCACAACTGAAGGGTATGTAGATCACTTCCACGGTCTATCCTCCATTCTTCAACATTTTTCTTAGAAGCCGCTTTATATTTATGCAACTCTCTTCTAGAGACCAAGACTTACTCTAAGAGGTTTAATATTTTTGCTCCTGTAGTGATGCCAAATATAAGTTTGCTTAGTCATTGTTACAAAGTGCACAGATTAAAAATCATGCACTGGACTCTCTTTTACAGTTTTGTGGGGCCTTTTTGTTGTCTTTTTTTCCTGGAATCTTTCTGCTAACTTGCTGCACAAAGCAGTGAAAGCACCACTCAATACAGTTCCCCCAACATAACATTTACTCAGTCTACACTGGTGTAGACATGATCTCCCACAAGAAACATATTTCTTGGGGGAAATATGGGGGAATATGTGGGAAATATGTGGGAAACATATTTCCTGCTTTTGTAGCCTCTTTGACCTTCCTCAGTTTGTCACAGGCTCTGTGACACACAACAACTGGGATAAAAAGAAGGAAAAAAAACCAAAACAACTAGAAGCAATTAAGTGTCAACTCATTAATTAGCACACGCAGAAGAAACCCTAAAATTCACTTCCTTTGTTCCAAAAGACTCTATCTCAGGCCATTTCTACCATCACAGTATGTATCTTGTCCTCTGGATCTTACCAAAAGCCTTGGTGTAGACAAGCAATTCACTGAAGAACAGCACAAAGAGTACAGAGGTTCTACTTAAAATGAAACACTAGCACTGAATTACTACACTGACATTGCTGTAGCAGCAAAATCTATGAACGTTCCCCCACCACCAATTAAATACAAATAGCAGAATGCCCTGTTTAAAACCAGGGTGACGTTTCAGTCACACAGCTAAATATAATCTTGTGGAAGATGCTGGATGCTTTATCTACAAAAGCAGCATCCTACTTCTTGAGTTTCTTTCCTGTTTTTCAGCCCTCCACTGTTATTTCTAGTGCACAAGTCCTGATGACTGAAATCTATTCCAACAGATTTTTGTTGCCTTTCTCGTTTTGATCTATTTTCTCATCAATGCAGACTTGAAACAGAAGTATCACAAAAATAGCAAAGTTCTTTCACACGTCACTTCAAATACTGTTAAACTTTTCCCTCAGGGCAAAGATGTGTGACATACATTTCACAAGTCACCTGTGAAGTGCCACTATATTAGATTTTCTGAAGGACAGTTACTTATCTGACAATAATCCTGGCTTTCCAAGGTATCACAGCCAACACAAACCTCATGTGAAAGCCATTTCACTTGACATTGCTGTCTTTATTCTCGTACACAGCCTACACTAACCTTCCAATGGCACCATTTCGATTAAGTAGATACTTAAAGGTTAATGCCATTAGAAGGTTAGTGTAGCATCTCAATTAAGCATCTACTTAATTTGAACAAATCTGTGCTTCGGTGCAGTTGCTTTTTATGCATAAAGATCAGCTTTTTGTACTATTTGGGATGTGCTTCTATACCAGGAGATTGCAACAAAGTATCAAAGATGGCTATCTTATGTAACTATAAAGTAAATAAACATTCTTTCAATTGTTTATAACTCTATGCGAACATTCCCCTACCAAACATCCAAACTCTTAAAGGAAATAAGGAATCTCACAAAACATTTAGGTAAGAGATTTTGATGGAATCGTAGAACCTGCAATCTTTATGTCAAAAGCAGACAGATTCTCAAGTGCAAGGCCATGGAGAGTGCTTAAGTATCCAACTATGCCTGTGTTATCACCTCAGATGTCCTATAGGGTGGAAACAGCTCCCTTTAAAGGTAAAATTAATATGCATTGATTGTGTTGTGTGGCTTGAAGTATTCAGATTCAGCATCAAAAATACTTTAAGAATTGTAACGTCTAATTAAAATAAATTCTGAACTAGCAACTCAGAACAACTGCAGTGACTAGACCTTTATCACCCCACATACTTATATATAGAGACAATTTGCAAACATCACTGAATATACTGAACATTATAGCTGTAAGAATTTAGATATATGTCCCTAGGGAAATGAAGACCTAAAAGACCCGAATTGAAAATAATGTTTCTGCCATGAACTCATTCAGTCAAGATATCAAGAATCAATTTGACAATTTATTGCCAAGAATCATATAGTAGAATATAAATATGATGGCAGTATTGGAGGAGATTTTAAAAAAAAAAAAAAAAAAGGCAAACAAGACCAAACAACTCCAAAGCAAAAAGATAAAGACACTAAGGACAAAAGTTCCTGCACAAATTTGCATGAGGAAGTCATGAGAAAAAAAAAAATAAAACAACAGAAAAGTAGTGTCTCCTACCCAGCTCACTTTCACAAATGAGTAATCATTCAGAATTAAATTATGTCATTAGAAGAATTCCTAAACACAGAAAGGTACTAAAGGATCTCAAAAATGTACAATAACAGATCACAGTTTCTTCATGCACTCTAAGGAGGAACCATGATCAAAATTAAAAAGCAGCTTTCCCCAAGATTATGAATTTTGAAACAGAAAATTTCACTATATACACACTTGTAAAGCACTTGCTTTTACTTTAAACAAGCACCTGGAATATAAAATCTGTCTATCTTGCTGATTTCATTATGTAAAGGTAGCATTTTGATAACCCATAGTAGCCTAGATAAGACCATGTTCAGATATATGTACCAATGTGTGGCACTGATTACCAGGACAGAAACCAAACTAGAAGTTCATGTCCTGTTTATATAACTAAAAAAAAATCACCTTTTCATGTGAGTCACACTCACCGTTTCTTGTCTTTGGGACTCAGTAAGCTTTCCAGACAATTCTTCTACAGTTTTTCTTAATTCAGCTTCAGTGCTTCATAGAAAAATATAGGTAAGAAAATACTCTTACAAAAACTAAATATCAACTATGATAATTTTAAGCAGAAAAACTCCCAGATCTTTAAGCTACTTCAATTTCTTCTACAGCCTCTAAATTCCTAGCATAGAGACCAGCCTCAATTAAAAAAGTCATGATAAAAAGTATTTGCATTTCTCAAGTGAAGATAAAGAGCATCTAGGTTGAAAGGCTGTCAACAACTATAAAATTATGAACAGGTCTACAGAGTGCTTTCGAATAGCAGTTCCTACTAGGAATTAGCAGACCAATTCCCGTTATTGCTATTAGACAAAGCACCACATGTTGAGACAGTACATACTTCAGAAAAGCATTATGGCCTGCATAAGAGCTTGTTCACAAGAGACTCCAGTACCAAGAATAAACAAGGAACAAATCTATAATAAAAGAAATTCCCGAGTCCTTGTTGGTTTGTCCATATATCTAGAAGGGGAGGAAAGCCACATATCCTATACAAATCAGAATTGATGGGTCTTATCTACATTTATAAATACTGCACAAGATGATGGGAAACAAGCAGTATATAATACTGCTTTCATCTAAATCTTGTGTAATCCCCTGCTCTTCACAAAATTATTTTTTTAAATACAGAAGAATAAAGTTTAAGCATTATTTAAAAGCATAACAATTATGTTCCACACTATTCTTCATATGGAGTTATATTCTCTTCATACCGATTTCTTCTTGAAAACTCCCGACTGATGTCATCTCCTAGGCGAAGTTGTTCAGTGCTGAGATCTCGAAGAGACTGGTGGAAAGAATGCAGCTGTAAATCAAAGTACACAAATTAAGCCAAGGCTTATGAACCCTTGTATCTGTGATATTCCTAAAATACATATATACCCTTTTAAAATAAAGCAGATAAAAATAGCCTACAATATATCAACACCACAAAATTCCATGAATTGCATGTCTCTATTTCAAACAACCCTTCACAACACTTGCTCTCTGACATTTAATATTCAGTACATTATTTGCTAAACCAAGCTTCCCAACTATGGGGTTTTCTTCTATCATTCACAGCTTGGTCATTTTGGTTACCTGACACTGCACCATCTTTTCAACCTAAGGCAAAGCAAGATGAAAGATCAGAACAGGTGAAGTCAGGAGAGACACGTTTCCTTCTAATAAATGCTAGCGTAAGTGAAACAAAGTTCTGCCCAGCTATACATATTGCTATAAAAAGATGGAAGTGACCAAGCAGAACACTACAATGTATTCAGGAGCTACCAGAACAATGAGGAAAGATATTTTACCTTGCCCAAGACTTTACATACTCTAGAATGCTTTTCCAGAGCTTGGGCTGGGGTAGGGAGGGAAGGCAAACAGAAAACCTCCAACAAAAAAAAAAAAAAAAACACCACATCTATTTTCCTCTCTAATACCTCTCATCTTCCCCAATCAGCAGGCCTCCAATTTATAGTTAAACCTTTTAAGTAAGCAAATTTCTATACTTCATGGGATAAAAACAGACAGTTAATCCATCCTAATCCAACCTACTGCTGCCAACGGCTTAGTAGCCATGATCATCATTGTAAAAAATCCTAGTTTATAATAGCCCCTTTTTCTATGACCAAGACTTAAACCTACATCTTCCACAGCCCAGCTGACTGCCATCAACATTCAGATACAGGCACTATAATCTCACCTGTGCAACTAACCAGAAATTTCAACCTGACCCAAGAGACTTTGAAAACCACAGCACATTTTCAGAACCTATCAGCCTAAGAAGGAAACTCAGATGTGTTAGAAGCACATTCAGCTGGAAAATTACCTGTGCTAGAAGCAGTCAGAATGTGAATAAAGGGACTGTGGTTACAGAAAGAAGAAAAAGTCACAGCTTTAGTTAAACAACAATGCTTCCTCTCTGCCTCAGTTGTTACTTATGGTCATAATCAATTATTAGCTCTGCTTCACCATTCCTTAAAGCACTATACTCTTCTTACAAAAATAGCTAATGATCTAGTAAAGCCATATTCACCCACTGAAGAACAAGAATAAGGAATAAACTGGTAATAATCATCAAAACAGGAAAACTGAGCTATTTGCTTACTTAGTTGTTTAATAGAATCCCACCCAACTTAGTTTCACCTGCAGATTTACTGAGAGTGTACTCAATGCCCTCATTCAGCTCATCAATAAAAATATTAACAACATTGGCCCCAATACTGAGCCCTGACGGACACCTAGAAACTAGAAATTCCGTATGCATTGCAGGAACTGCCTTGAACAAATTTTTTAAAGATATTTATAGAATATTTAGAAGTAGTCTAAAATAGGTTGAATATTTTCAGAAGCTTAGGAGGAAAGATTTCTGTATAACATTATTTCCTTCCAAGGATAAAGTTCCACAGTAACCCTGGGGGATGAATGAATGAAGGGAGCAGCAGACTGAAAGGAACAATGAAACAGGGTTAAACAGAAGTATAGGAATTTCTGTGGCACTCAAGACTTCCAAAAAAGTCAACTTAACGTACTGTCGTTAAGTCTAAAATTACTTGGAAGTTGAGACTGGTTTAATAAAGTCAACATGAACATCTCACCATCAGCTGCTTTAATATTAGTCATTATACATTTCTCCTGGACAAATTAGTCCACAGAAAGAGATTCACTCAAGTAGGTCTATCTGCTGAAAGCTCCGCTCTATATGTAAGATATAGAAAGTCTATGATCTTATCCATTAAAGTAACTAATTTCTTTTTTCTGAAGAGTCTGCAAGTAGACACAAGTTGAGGGGTATGAAAATTACCAGTACCATACACATCCTCTCCTCCTCGCATCATCTGCCTGAAGTATGGGGTCAAATTATCCCACTCACAGATCAGACCTAGAATTAAGATGGAGAACTAGCTGGTTCAAAAATCAATCCAGGCAATCCTGAAGTAAACAGCAAAAGCACTAAGATCTTCTGCCATTTACCAAAGCAGAACAGTCCCCTTTATAGCCACACTGGATTTCAACATGTACATGAACGTTAATCACATATTCAGAAATTATTTTTATTTCTCATATGTAGTTTAAAAAGTACAATTATTTTCATACATTTCTTTTGATATCATTACCATCCGCATCTTTTTCTCTATAATGATTTGCATGAAACTGACATGACTGACAGACACAAGAAAATGTATGTCAGGTAACACTGAAAGCACATTTCATAACTGAAACATTCTTAGCTGCATCATCAGAATAACCTTATTTGATGGGAAAAACAAAGAGCCCGGTGACCACATGTTGCCTGTTTGGGAGGCAACTCCCATTAGTGCTTTGTACCTGGTCAAAATTATCTGCCTCATTGACAAATCGAACACTTGCAGATCTAGACCTTCGATGTTTATTGCCCTGTGAGTCTCCATAATCCCTGAGAGGAGAAGTAGGCAGGAAGTGGCGGTTCCCTTTATGAGATAGGAGATAAAAAAAAAGAAGTAGGAAAACAAAACTTTGTATGGGAAGTTTTTCATTTTGCTTTATCAAAAAGTGCGTTTCACCTTGCCAATATACTTATAAGCCACATCACAGACAAAACTCCTACTAAATTTACATAAAATGCACAGGCATACTTATATATCCTTTACCTCTTCTCAGGATTCTTCTTCAAGTGTTTCTGAAATACATGTATGTGATGGTAAGAAGGAGGTTTTCTTTGTTCCTCCGAGGAATAAATAGGGTTTTTCCTCTAATTTTATTTGCCCAAGCAATAGCTTTTGCTCTACTTTTTTCTATCTATTATAGCTTCAAACTACAGTACTACACAGCTTTTACAGAAGCTTTCTACTAAAAGACATTAAATTTACTAACATTATTTTTAGTAAATTTACTAAATTTACTACAATTCTGGGAGGAATGCAGCCCCCAAATACACTTTGTTCTAAAATATAATGAATTTTCAGAGAGATGTACAAGAAAAAAGCTACTTTTCTGTAGGTTATACATTTGTACAGTTCTTCCTTTTTCGCTGAGCCTTACATAATTTCATCCACACATCCATAATCTTATGCATTTAAAATTTAACTTCCCTTTTGCTGTGAAGTAAGCTTCAGAATCTGCAATATCTTTTGGATTTAGCTTTAACTTATATGTGTCTACAACTCTCATTACCATGCATATGATACATCATGCAGGGGACAAGCAATTTTCTCTACTGAAAGAATCATTAGATCTCTTGGGATACCAGCAGAAAAGACTATGTAATAGAAAGCTGCAAGAATTTACCCAACCAGCAGCTGCATAAGGTCCTGCAAATTTCTAAACCCAATTTCTTTGAAGTAATCAATGACAACTTTTCACACCACTATCTTTATATTTTTAACTTCTTCTTTCCATACAACAACTATATGACATAATTTAAGCACACTCAAGCACCTTAAGTATTTTACCTGACACTCCTCCTCCATCTAGATCACTAGGATATAAGCTTGAGAGAGAAGCACTTCTCATTTCAGAGTTCCGGGTTAATCGTTGGCTCCTTAATTGACCTATAGATTGTTCCAGTGTTTCTTTTAACTGCAGAGAAATTGCAATTTACTGAAATATGAGCACAGACTGATGAAAAAAATGCATGTAAAATATTATTTTTCAAAAAAGTAATTAAGAGAATCAAAACTATTTTTAAGCCAGGAATTAATAACAGCTTTTCTTCATTATCTTGTATGTCATATTCCTATAACTATAGCAAAACACTTTTACAACACTGGCGGCTTCAGATATCAAGTTTCTTACAACAGTGGTGCAACACACCAGGAAAACTCAAAAGAAAAAACAAGTCTTCTACAACCAAACTAAGACCTATTTGCCAGCTCTGCAAAATCCAGAAAATAACTTCAAAGAAATTCTTTTCATTGGCATTTTTCTATCAGCTCCATCTGTAATCAATGTGACATATAGCTGTCAAATTTCACTAAGAAGCTTTATATCAAGCCCCACTTTTACGAGCTATACTTCAAGAAAAGGGCAGCCATCTCAAACTTTAAAGTTCAGAACTAACTATATTCCTAAACAAGTTCCCCATTTTTTCTTACTTTCTAAAATTACATTTGCTAATTTTGGTTCTCAGCCACTTGCTTTTGACACGTTTATTTGACAATCCACAAAACATCTATTTCTAAAGGGTTGCCTTTCCTTTCCCTAACAGAAGCTTGTACACAAGGGTTAAATTCCTGCTTTATTCTCGCAGAAATATACACAATGTCGGATCTCCCTCTAGGTGGTACAAAAAGGTGCCTAACATTTTGGTCCTTCCTTAATATCATAGAATCATAGAATAGTTAGGGCTGGAAAGGACCTTAATATCATCCAGTTCCAATACCCCTGCACACCTCACACTAAACCATGTTACCCAAGGCTCTGTCCAACCTGGCCTTGAACACTGACAGGGATGGAGCATTCACAACCTCCCTGGGCAACTCATTCCAGTGCCTCACCATACTCACAGTACAGAATTTCTTCCTTATATCCAATCTAAACTTCCCCTGTTTAAGTTTTAACCCATTACCCCTTGTCCAATCACTACAGTCCCTAATGAAGAGTCCCTCTCCAGCATCCTCACAGGCCCCCTTCAGATACTGGAAGGCTGCTATGAGGTCTCCACGCAGCCTTCTCTTCTCCAGGCTGAACAGCCCCAACTTTCTCAGCCTGTCTTCATATGGGAGGTGCTCCAGTCCCCTCATCATCCTCGTGGCCCTTCTCTGGACTTGTTCCAACAGTTCCATGTCCTTTTATGTTGAGGACACCAGAACTGTACCCAATACTCCAAGTGAGGTGTCATGAGAGCAGAGTAGAGAGGCAGGATCACCTCCTTCGACCTGCTGGTCACTCTCCTTTTGATGCAGCCCAGGATACGGTTGGCTTTCTGGGCTGCGAGCAGACGCTGCTGGCTCATGCTCATTTTCTCATCAACCAACACCCCCAAGCCCTTTTCCCCAGTGCTGCTCTGAATCTCTTCTCTGCCCAACCTGTAGCTGTGCCTGGGATTGCTCTGACCCAGGTGTAGGACCTTGCACTTGGCATGGTTAATATTTATATATATATATATATATATATATATATAAAATTAAAAGAGACAAATATCAGTGCCATCAGAAAAAAAAATAGATAACCACAAAGGAAACATATCTCTCAAGGGCTAATTACTTTCAAAACTCTCCAAAACAGTGAAGTCAGCAGGAAAATAACATTGCTCTAGAACAGAGCACATATGGAAAGTACAATGTTCCCACCACTAGAGTACTAGCAATAGCAAAAATGAAATAAATTTCTGAACAGCAAGTCTTCCTGACCCTGTAAATTATGTAGCAAGTTTTGCATTGATTCACATCAGACACTGAGCACCTCAAAGTGGGATAGTGAGACTAATTTATAAATTAGAATGTAAAATAGCTCCACAGCAGCCCAACAGCCACCAATTCATAAATGTAAATATGCTATACAATGGTCTGAAGAAGTCTTTTTAAAGGAAAAGATTACAAAGAATTCAAGGATTAGACATTACAATCAGCACAACTAACAGAACCTAAACATACTCCCCATTTGGAGCAGATTATTCTTAGATAAACAATCTTGTTTAATATGGTAGAAGTGCTGGACCAACTATTACTGTGAAAAAAAAAAAAAAACAACACATCACCATCCAAATGAGAAATTTATTCAAGTTTTTCTTAAATAATTATTATATAGAGAAAATAGATTCACTGCTTACTCACCCCAGCTGCTTCTTCCCACATATCAAGTACATAAGACAACTGAGTGGAAACTTTGCTTCAAAAAGGGAACAGGAACTCAGAGAAATATGCTATCTTTACTAATTTTACTAAGAAGACTGAATTTACTTTATTATTTAAAGCTCAAGCAGGAGACGGTTAGTGTCTCTAGATTTCTCCTTGAGCCATAATCAAAAGCCACCTTGCACTGACTAAGAAGAATGGACATTAAGTCAAAACCAAATGCAAGCGATGTCTTGCTCACCTTGATGTTTCCCAATAGAACATCTTTTTAGAGTAACAATCTTGAACTACCAGTTCCAGTACCAGTATTTGTTAAAAACTGAGAAGCTTAAATGGCTCTACCACTCACCAGAAATTCCACAAATTCAGTACCTAAGCAGAGCATATAAAGACATACATAGCATTCAAACAGAAGGAAAAAAAATACTTTTAAGGCATATAATATCCCAGATTACTTCGATGCGAACTTGTGCATACCGATTTTGAAAGCAAGCTGTCTGAAGAAACAAGTCTTTTCCACATATTTGCTTTTATTCCTCTTTCTCTCTACCCTCACATGCAAAATATTCCTACATTTCACATGTATCTGTTCCAAGTTCCACCTGCTCACCTGCTACAGTTTGTTTACAACTAAGTTACAAACCTCTCTTGCCCTACCAACACTAATTTGTTTTACTTTCTCTGTCTAGACATTTGTATTTAAGCTTGTAGAAGACTGCTATTTATGAGAATTTCACCCCTTCTGCAATTTAGATAAAGCTGGTCAAGAGATTCAGAAGCTTTTGTAGAATGCCAGGAAAAAATACTTCACCAGTATGATCACAATGTAATTTCCTGCTGAAATATAGCTTTTATATTATCAATTATTCATGCAAAAGAAACACATTCCCTAATACTCTGTTTCAGCTATACACCTTGTACATGGTAGCATATCATAATAATCTATTTGGTGCTTAGAAACCAGAAAAGTAACGAAACTACAAAATCTGCCAGGTTCATTATGTCACATATTAATATAGTTTGATTTAGATCACTCAAATAAATATGCAAACTTTCTATCTACCTAATTCTTGATATAGTCTGTCCATTATTAACAAGTTTCCAGCTATGAACGCTATTAGCAGAAAAGATTTAAGAAGTCAAGATAAACTGAAGATTACTCACAGTTGCTATCACTTCAGTTTGTTCCTTGTTGTATTCTCTGTATTGTCCCAGCAAATGGTCAACATGTCTTAGATTTCTGTTGGTATCCTTTAAAAAAGTTTGAGGAAGAAAAGTCAAACCAGAAACTTCCTCTATTCAAACACTGCTGTTGCCCCTATTATTATTGTTTTATCAGTGTAAAATGCTAATACAAGTGCTTTTTAAAGGGTCTAAGCATTCAAAATCCTGTTCAAGTAACCAGAATATGAAGATGTTGTCTCTACATTGGAGAGACAATTTGATAGATGGAGCACTCGGTAGATAAAGAACAGGCTGGACGGCTGCACACACAGAGTTGTGATCAATGACTCAATGTCCTGCTGAAGACCAGTAACGAGTGGTGTCCCTCAGGGATCGGTGTTGGGACCGGTCATGTTCAACATCTTTGTTGCTAACATGGACAGTGGGATTGAGTGTGCCCTCAGCTGAACGGTGTTTGCCAAAGACACCAAGCTGCGTGGTTCGGTTGATATGCGGGAGGGAAGGAATGACATCCAGAGTGACCTCGACATGCTTATGAGGCAGCCTGATGCTAACCTTATGAAGTTTTACCATGTCAAGTGCAAGGTCCTACACCTGGGTCAGAGCTATCCCAGGCACAGCTACAGGCTGGGCAAAGAAGAGATTCAGAGCAGCCCTGCGGAGAAGGATCTGGGGGTGTTGGTCAACGAGAAACTTAACATGAGCCAGCAGTGTGCGCTTCCAGCCCAGAAAGCCAACCATAGCCTGGGCTGCATCAAAAGGAGAGTGACCAGCAGGTTGAAGGAGGTGATCCTCCCCTCTACTCTGCTCTCATGACACTTCACTTGGCGTATTGGGTACAGTTCTGGTGTCCTCAACATAAAAAAGACATGGAACTGTTGGAACAAGTCCAGAGAAGGGCCACGAGGATGATCAGGGGACTGGAGCACCTCCCATATGAAGACAGGCTGAGAAAGTTGGGGCTGTTCAGCCTGGAGAAGACAAGGCTGCATGGAGACCTCATAGCAGCCTTCCAGTATCTGAAGGGGGCTTATAAGGATGCTGGGGAGGAACTCTTCATTAGGGACTGTAGTGATAGGACAAGGGGTAGGGGTTAAAACTTAAACAGGGGAAATTTAGATTGGATATAAGGAAGAAATTCTTTACTGTGAGGGTCGTGAGGCACTGGAATGGGCTGCCCAAGGCAGTTGTGAATGCTCTATCCCTGTCCCTCCAACCAAGGCCAGGTTGGACAGAGCCTTGGGTGAGATGGTTTAGTGTGAGGTGTCCCTGCCCACGGCAGGGGGGCTGGAGCTAGATGATCTTGGGGTCCTTTTCAACTCTTAACTACTCTATGATTCTATGATAGAGCATGGCAAAGGGAATGAGAAAAAATAAATAAATAAAAAACACAAACTCAGAAAAAGGTCACTATCATTTACAGTACAACAGTAAGGCCACAGCTTCAAACTGAAGTTTTATAAGTTTCACTCACTCTAGGTATTCAGAACTGTCAGCTGGAGAGGAATGGCAATGACTTCTGAAGCAGTAAATGGCATCAAGATAACTAAATGTCTCCTTCCACTTGCAGTACAGATTCACATATTTCCTCCAGTGTCTCCACTGAAGCAGCAGGAATTAGATGAATGCTTTTTCCTACTTAGGTATGGATCTCTTGCAAGTTTATAAATACTGCTTCTTATTGTGATGTTCCACACATAGAAAATATTTTAATTGTAAGCTCTATCATGAGGGAATTAACTGCCTACATATGTACTTTTTCATGAACTGGGCAATTTTAAACAGTGCAAGACAACAAAGATGGGGCTGGAATTTTCTGCTACAAAACATAATGCCTTTTTTGAGAATCTGACAAATTTTATTTGGCATTATTCACTTGGCAAATTTTATAAACAGTATTCCCGAACAGGTGACTACTTCTAACAATGCTATTACTGTCTTAAATAACAGCTTTATATAAGTGTAACAAACCACATATTTCAGCTCAAAGGCAATATAAAAAAATTCCCTAAAACCTTTCTGGTTTGCACAGAAAGCAATGTTTCCCATCACTACAGTATTTTTCACAACTTCAGAAATGAAAATTTGACCCTTATGTTACAGAAATGCAAACTCTATAAAATACTTTAAAACCATATTTTGTAAACAACCTGTAATGTGCTTGCTAAAGTATGGATCTTCTCTGTAACTTCTTCCGCCCCATAGTTCCGAGCTCTGCTGTGGGATGCTCTCAAAGGTGGCCGCCTTCCTATTCGAGCCCTAAAAAAGTTGTCTGAATCACTAGATGAATCTGCCATTAGTATCTTGAAACCTAGATAGGAAGACCAGAAAAAGTTATGAATGCTGAAACCAGATTTTAACTGAACGGTCTCTGACTTACACGATATTCCCAAAGCAACTTCATACAGTCGGACCACATTTACACTAGCCTTTCTGGTTCAAGTCAGCAGCATGTACTTTTGAAGCAGATCTTCCAACTGTTCCTCAGTTATTATGTTTGTTCACACCATCAAGCAGTGCCAAGATGCAAGAGGCAGAGCCAATTAGGACAGAAATAAATCAAAAGATGCAGTCTCACTATTTCTAAGTTCAGTACCCAGATAAGACCATAGCCCAAAGCAAATTCTCCCCCCAAACTTACACTGGGGACATCAGAGTTTTATTAATTGTTCTGGTCTGCAGAAGCACTCCCCTTTACCTCACACTACTTGCTACAGAATGGCCAGGGCCAACTAAGACAAATAGCCCCAAGTAACTAAATATCTGAAGCAAATCTAAGAACTTAATGAATCTTAATGACTCAAGAATTAGAGATATTATGGAACTTAATGAATCTTAATGACTCAAGAATTAGAGATATTATGGAAAAAGGCAAATGCTGCTCCTTAAAAAGCAGGGAAAGAAAACTGCGAAGTTATAGACTAATCAACACAAATATGCAGGAAAAATAAAACAGACTAAGAAAAAAAAGGCAATGTTTCCGCTGATATCAAATCAATGGATATGGCAATAAGGAACCAAATTTGTTAAACAGTTAGACAAGTATGACAACTTGTAATATCAGAAAAAGGGATAGATACTGATAGAAATTATGGAAAAGCAGGAGCTGAGTTATTTTCTGAAAACATCATTCTGAGAAGTATATTAACCATGACAGCCCAAACTACTGAAAAGCTATGACACTGGAGAAAACAAAAGGGAAATGAAGATTCACAAAAGAAAATATTAATGGTTTTGTTTTCAGCTGTCCAAAAATAGGCTCAGTAAGATACTTAGTAGCCAAAGCACTGAAGAAAGGCTCATAAACAAGATAAAAAATGAAAGGAAACACTAGACACAGAAAGACATTTTGTCTGAAGAAAACTTCCTATTTACAGTTGAGTAGCATTCCTCTTTGTTCTTACGAGCAACATAAGAGAAACCACAAGCACTTTTAAGTTGAAGTCTTGTTTTGTAGACAGCAACATCCTCATTTTTAAAGGAATTATAAAAATTTCATTTTACATTTTTAAAAAATCATAATATATGTAGAAATTTGTACAAATACTCTATATGCACATATGTCTATTAATTTAAATTAAAATGTGCCTATTATCACTTTTTACAAAAATCTAGATTGATTTCAGCACTTGATCATACAATCTACTTGACAGTGAGAGTCATTTGTCTTTTACTAGTTCAGTGTACCCAAACAGATTATAACTTATAATTTCTTGCACTCAGAAAAAACACTAGTACCCAGTATTTTCCTTCACTGTAGGAAAGGGAACATTTCAGTTTCACTCTGGACTGTCTTGTTAAGATATACTCAGGGTAAAGCAAACAAGTACAAGTGACAGTCTCAGCTTCAAGTTCTCCAGCTTGAGTAAACAAAAGATAAACTGAGTATAGACAACCTGATTACTTCAAGTGTTTTTATTTGTTTAGCTCCACGCAGACAAATCTATCACCAGGTAACTAACTCAGAGTTAAAGGCATATTTGAAGTCTTACTGATAAGACTAAGCATGACAAAAACATTCAATAGCCATTCTAGAACTGGAAGGTCCTTGCCTTAAGAGCTTCCAATTGAGCTAGGAGAAGTTTTCAAAAACCAGGAAGGTGGTCCGACAGGGTGACAGTTCACCATCGTGCTAGCAGGCACCGGTCCTACACTTTATTGTCAATTTGTGACACCGCGTTCCCAGCCCTCTTCGGCATCACGACACAGAAAACAGTTCCTTCATACTATAGACCAACCAACCAACCAACTCCCTCTGCAAGTCCTCCCTACGCCGTGCACGTATCGAACTTCACTAACACCTGACCTCATCTCTGAGGGCCTCCGGAATCTCTTGCCCCAGACAGGTCAGTGAAAGCCCCAGGGGCAGCTGGACAAGCCCAGGACAACGCTGGACACGCTGACGGCCGCGTCTCCGTCAGGCCCACGGGCTGCAACCCCGCGGCTGGCAGGCCCTGAGCCTCCCGCCGCGGCTCCCGGCTGCCGCGGCTCCCAGGGCCGCTCACCTCCGCACCCTACCAGCCCCCAGCGGCAGCGCAGCACGTTTCCGCAGCCGCTCGAGCCGCAGCCCCCGACTCAACCCTCCCCACACCCCCAGCCCTCACCACACAGCAGCTACAGGAGATAGCGACAGCTCCCCGAGGCGAAGCTGACCATTTCCCTGAGCACGACCAAGGGCTCCACATACCGCCTCACTTCGCCGCCATGGCAACTTGAACTAGCCGCCCTGCCACCAACTGCCAGCACCTCTTTCCGGGCGCCAGGCCCCCCTCCCCGCAAGGCTCTGTGGGACAGGTAGTCCACTAGCGACGGCCCTGACATGGGAAAGAAGGCGCGGAGGACTTAAAATCCCAAAAGACTTTGCGGTAGGGACGCTGGCCGAGCCAGTGGCGCTCTGCCGCAGGAGCCGTAACGGAAGCCAGGCCCCGCCCTGCGGGGTGGTTTTCGGTCTGTCGAAGGCCGTGTTCGGGAGGTGGGAGGTGGCTCCCGGGAGCTGGTGTTTGTAAACGTTTTTAAAAGGTAAACGTTTACAAAATACGTAGGCGTTTTACACAAACTGCAGCTAAGCAGGCGTGAAAAGCAGAAACAAAAGCTATTGCTCTGGCAAAGCAGGTGTGTACATGAGGAGAGTAGGCACCTGGCTGATCCTGCTGAGAAAAGGTGTGAAGTTACTTAGAATCGTAGAATCAGCTAGGTTGGAAAAGACCTTTAAGATCATCAAGTCATTACCCCAGGACTGCCAAGTCTACCACTAAACCATGTCACTGCCTCTACACCGTTTCTGAACACTTCCAGGAGTGGTTATTCCACCACATCTATGTGCAGCCTTTTACAATGTCTGATCACCCTCTCTGTAGTTTTCCACTGGAGCAGGAAAACCTGAGGGAAATCTGAAGAAAGGAAGAACTCGCTTGGTGGAAGAGGATCTGTTTAGAGTACTTAAATAAGCTTAACATATATAAGTCCATGGGCCCTGGTGGGATGCACCCATGCATGTTGAGGGAGCTACTAATATGCTGTGGGAAACTAAGATGATTAAAGGACTGACGCATCTCTCCCATGTGGAAAAGTAAATGCAGCTGGGGCCCTCTAGCCTGGAGAAGAGAAGGCTTGGGGGATCTCATCAATGTGTACGAATACGTGAAGGTACAAAAAAGGTAGTGTCCAGTGACTGGACAAGAGGCAATGGGCATAAATTGAACAGGAATTTCTGTCTGACCATAAGGACACACTTTTTAATTGTGAGGGGGACCAAACGGTGGCACAGGTTGCACAAAGAGATTGTGGAATCTCCATCCTTGGGAACAGAGAAAAGCCATATGGACAGTCCTAGGCAACAGAATTTAGGTGACCCTGCTTGAGCAGTGGCCAGTTGACCTCCAGGGGTCAATCTCAAGCATTCTGTGATTCTGTAATCCTTTCTTGTCACAAACACACTGCCTGGAAGAAGCTTTCATAGCTCTTACCTTAACTATTTGCAAGTTCAAAGGATAGTTTCATGTTAGCATTCTCTCTGAGCTCTCTTAGAAATGACAACCTCAGACTTTACAAGGCTTCACGCAGCAGCACGTCGTATTTAGTTTTCAGCCGAGTATTTCAATTTTAACAGCTTTTTTGTGGCCTTTTCATGAAATAAAGCAAAAGGAGAAGCACAAGAGTTCCTTAAGGTTCCATACCCATAAAACTCCATAACTACCTGCTCTCGAAGATAAATTGGTTACATAGACATGAATCTTCAAGACTTTAGAATAACATTCTTTCATGTCGCTATTCAAACAACTGGCCTGATAAGTGGTGCTGTGTCAAAGTAGTATGTCTAATGTACAGAATTATTTCAGATCCTGAAACAGAAACAGGTAGGAACTGTCATATCTTACAAGTGTCTGGAATGGCTAAACTTGTTAATTAATCAGGAAAAAAATAACCAAACTGTGTCTTTATTCTACTCTTTATTGAATTATTTTCCCAGTTTGAACACTTCCTCATACAGATATTACAAGATTTAACTGTTGATATCTAGTAGTCCCTTGAGGAGTTTATGTGGAACAGTAATTAGGAACTAATTCCTTCTTTGTTAGAACCTGTTGCGGTTTATCTGATTTGTGTATAAACCATATAAGCAGTGCAGATACCTGAGATACCATAGTAAATCTGGCAGATAAGAATAATGTTATTTTTTTTAAATCACTTCCAAAACAGTGTAATTCTGAGCCTTGCAGTGCTTGAGATAGATCGTAGATGAGCAACTGTGGCAGTTACTAGAGGAAGTGTAACAGTGGAAAAAGTATACTTCTCAATTTTTGCCATGTTTAAATTAATGGGAACATGCAGGGTCTTTGAAGAAGCACCAGGGGAAAATAAATCTGCAACATACTGCAGTTTTACTACTGATTTTTCTTTCCTATTTGCTTATTAAGATCCAAGCATAAGCCACATTCATTGATTAAAACTTTCATTTCTCTGTCCTCAGGGCATACAGGATGTTGAATGTCTGTTCTTAAGATTATATTTATAAATGTGTATATACACATTAGTGATACTTCTAATACATTAATATTTTTTAGTATATAAAAAAGGAACATTTATTAACATTCCACATGGGGTGGAAAGTTGCCAGTCGCACTAAGCTGCTAGATACTATCACACTTCAGAATTTATGTGGTCAGAACTACTGATTATTGTTCATTTTTACAGCCTGAAATGTGGTGGAACACCTTATCCTTGGTGCCATCTTAAGGCATATCAAGGATAAGAGGGTTATGAGGGGCAGTCAACATGGCTTCACCAGGGGGAAATCATGTTTGACCAATCTCTTAGCCTTTTATGAGGAAATAACACTGTGGATGGATGATGGCAGAGCGGTGGATGTGGTCTACCTTGACTTCAGCAAAGCATTTGACACAGTCTCCCACAGCATCCTCACAGCTAAATTGAGGAAGTGTGGTCTGGATGATCAGGTAGTGAGGTGGACTGCAAACTGGCTGAAGGAGAGAAGCCAGAGAGTTGTGGTCTATGGGGCGGAGTCTAGTTGGAGGCCTGTAACTAGTGGAGTGCCTCAAGGGTCAGTACTGGGACCAGTATTATTTAATATATTCATCAATGATTTAGATGAGGGAATTGAGTGTACTATCAGCAAGTTTGCTGATGACACTAAGCTGGGAGGAGTGGCTGACACGCCAGAAGGCTGTGCTGTCATCCAGCGAGACCTGGACAGGCTGGAGAGTTGGGCAGGGAATAACTTGTTGAACTATAACAAGGGAAAGTGTAGAGTCCTGCATCTGGGCAGGAACAACCCCAGGTTCCAGTATAGGTTGGGGAACGACCTGTTAGAGAGCAGTGTAGGGGAGAGGGACCTGGGGGTCCTAGTGGATGACAGAATGACCATGAGCCAGCACTGTGCCCTTGTGGCTAAGAAGGCCAATGGCATCCTGGGGTGTATTAGAAGGGGGGTGGTTAGTAGGTCGAGAGAGGTCCTCCTTCCCCTCTACTCTGCCCTGGTGAGACCCCATCTGGAATATTGTGTCCAGTTCTGGGCCCCTCAGTTCAAGATGGACAGGGAGCTGCTGGAGAGAGTCCAGCGCAGGGCAACAAAGATGATTAAGGGAGTGGAGCATCTCCCTTATGAGGAAAGACTGAGGGAGCTGGGTCTCTGTAGTTTGGAGAAGAGGAGACTGAGGGGTGACCTTATAAGTGTCTATAAATATATAAAGGGGGAGTGTCACGAGGATGGAGCCAGGCTCTACTCAGTGGCAAACAATGATAGGACAAGGGGTAATGGGTACAAACTGGAACACAAGAGGTTCCACTTAAACTTGAGAAGAAACTTCTTCTCAGTGAGGGTGACGGAACACTGGAACAGGCTGCCCAGGGAGGTTGTGGAGTCTCCTTCCCTGGAGACATTCAAAACCCGCCTGGACACATTCGTGTGTAACATTATCTAGGTGTTCCTGCTCCGGCAGGGGGATTGGACTAGATGATCTTTCGAGGTCCCTTCCAATCTCTAGCATACTGTGATACTGTGTGAAATGCTTCCAGTCTTGACTAAGGTAAGCAACTGTGTTCCATCATTCCTTCAATACGGGTCATGTTTCTAAACCTCCTGTTTTCCTTACTATCCTGTGAATAATCCTGTTTGTCTGTTTCTTTCTTGACAGATAAAGTATTCCAGACAACTCTATAAATGCAAAGTAAAGTTAAATAATTGCACAGTATTCCAATTTTTCTGCTGTGCAGGGTGTGTCTTAATGCATGTAGCTACTTGTGTTTTTCTCTTCTGAATTTAAATTCTAGAATTCACAGACCTCCCTAGCCTGCGGTTATCTGTAGCTTTACAAACATACTTTTCATTCCACCATCTGCCAGCCTGTTCAGGAAAACGTTGAACAGAAGGACCAGAAGCTGTCTAGGAGAAGCCAGAGCATGGCACTGCAAGGCTGGCAGCTCCCTCAGGGCCAGGCACCAGGGGCCACATGGGATCCCCCTGGAGCCACACCAGGACCTGGCAGCCCATTCCTTCCTGCCACCCCAGCCAGGAGCTGGGCAGCCCAGGGGTTCAGGGTCAACACCAGCCCTAGGCGCTGGGCACCTCCCTGGGGACTGGGATGAGCTGAGGCTGTTCCAAGATGAGTGTGAGATCTGGATTAATGAGTCCACATGGCCAGGCAGGGCAGGACTGTGGGGAGCTGGAGACGGGCCTCAATACGGCAGTGCTGGGCCAAGGACTGATGGCCCTGGGGGGGGCCGACATGGAGTCCTGGGCTTTGGGCAGGCTGGGCAGAGGTTCTAGTGGAGGTCAGGAAGGGGCAGTCAGCCCTTTCAGTGCCCTCAGCCCTGACAGGCTGCTCTAGGAGGAGCAGCAAGCTGGGAGCCAAGTGTGGCCATAGCACAGACAGTGACTTTGCCAACAGGATATAGTTAGGCAGCACCTCATCAGGACTGGGTTGGTGATACTGACAGTCCCAGCAAGGCAAGGAATCAAATCAGGTCCATACAGAAGGAGCAAGAGACACTTGGAGACAAGACTACAATGTAGGTCCAAGTTCTATCACGGAGACAAGACTGGAGAGAAGACCAGAGGCAATGATACCTTCCATGTAGGTCCAGAGTGTACTCAGAAAAACCCATGATGGCCAGGTTGGCCAGGGCAAAGCCCTGACAGGGTGTAATAGCTGAACTGTGATTGCAGACTTCTAGCCAGCAGGTTCCTTAAACATGCTAGAAACTACAATGTAAACAATGTCATCTTGCTAAGAGCATAATTTGTCAGAGCAAACGCAGTGCCTGTGGAAACACCTTGTGGTAGCAATAGTCCTCTTCCTCCCCAGATTCCTACTGTTGATGTTCCTGGCTCTAGAAGCCCAGAGGCAGTGCACCCAGTCCTGGAACTCTTCCCAGGCTGAAGTCATGTATTCTGTCCTGTTTCCTTCAAGGCTATCAGGCCTTGAACGAGAGTCTCTTGCTTCTCTCATTCAGTGTTCAAGCCCAGAAACTGTATATTACACAGTTCTCATTTATTTTGACATCTGCTCGGAAGATCTACAACTTCAGCATCAGCTTTGCCATTTCTTCATTCTGCAAGCTTTTATAGTTACCCTTTTTATCCCTTAGAAATAGTGTGAAGATAGATACTTATTTCTTCCAGTAACACTTTCTGGAATACCACTGCTGCCACAGAGCAGTTGCCATGCTAAAGCTTCTAATGCCAGTATCTATATGCATACTCTTTTACCTACTAAATAAAATTTAACTCAAAATACTTTGCCCTCAGTGAACGAGCAATGAAACAAATTACCCTTCCTCTAGTTTAAGATCCTGAAACACAATTACTATGGAGTAGCTATTGCAGGGTAGTCTTTACCCAGTAAAGGTAAGTAGCATAAGGATACCTTTAGTACACCAAATGAATGAGTGTGATTTGATTTATGAAAACCCACTGAAATTACTTAAATCTTGGAACTACTTATCTGCCCACCATTAAAATGATTATTCCTTTGATTAGTCCACACACAGTGATACGTAAAATGTAACAGTGAAGTCAGAATAAAACTGGGGGAGAGGGGGGGTGTAAAAGAGTACACACAAGGTGTTGTAACAAATCACCCCAGTAGTGCTTTCATTAAAGAGGGGATATACATCCCTAGCATAGTCCCTCTAACCGGGCCATGTCATGAAATGTAAGGACTTCTCTGTTGTACTCCAAGTTGTATTAGGTCATCAAGATTGGTTGTGAGAAAACAGAGATTTAGCTGGAAGAGGATTTTAATGCTGCTGCTCAAATTTGATGAAGCGTCTCTGGACAGTGTTAGGCACTGTTTGCTGGATGAAACAACTGTGATTTGTACCTGCTGCTTGGGAATCAGGTGTTGAATAGACTCATGACAGCTAAAAGACTTGGACCATAAGAAGAAAGATTCCTTTGGTGATGCATTTGTTTTGCTAGATGGCTTTGTAAGGTGTGAGCCTGTGTCAACCAAAATATTTCCTTGTCAGAGCCAAACAGAACTGAGAATTTGATGTCCTGTTGCTAATACAGCATACAGTGTCCCCAGGACAGGCTAGATACTTTGGCAGTAAGAACAAGAAAATGAGTAAGGCATTTTGATATCCTGGGGAAACCTGGTAGGCAGCTGTAGCACTGTCTGAATTTTGTAACACATAGCATATTAGGTGAAGCCCGTTAAGTGGTTGATTACTCCATGGTTTTTCCATGCTCAGAACCTGTACTAGGTTTTCGCTTTCTTCTTCATGAAATCTGTCACTTCGCCCTTGGCTGTGAAAGAACATGATCCCACGACTGAGAGGTGGCAAGCCTGAACACACTGGTAGCGGCCTCCAGCAGCTTGGTCTGATTTACACAGTACGGAGTCTTCCTGAGCACTGACCAAAGTGATGAATAGTTACAGAGCACTATGACCTGACAACACTGAGTCACAGGTTTTCCCTTGCCTGTGCTTCAGTGGAGTGTGCAGCTCTCTTGTTCAACAGCCTTGAAATTCAGTGATCTGCCTATGGTTTTATTTTTATTTAGTGAGATCGGTGTGGACACCAAAAAGTGGTGGGTGGTGGCTTTGGGGGCAGCAGGATGAGTTACAGACATGAGCAGTGTGCCAAAAGGACATGATGATGTGGGATACAGGACAGCCACCATTCCCAAGGGAATTCCACACAATGCTTCAGCTTGTACCCTCATCAGGAAACCCCTAAAGATACCCCTATTCTCAACAGAATAAATTTATCTGATGGGATTTGTCACTTACACGAGATCTAAACACTAGTATATGTCTGCAAGATCAGGATTTATATTGTATTTTTTTATGGACATAGTACTATTTGCTCACTTAAAAAAGACATGTTAAGGACATTAATTATATTTAGGAAACACATGCTAATGAAAAGGCTTACTTTTAAAGAGCTATATCAAAATCATATCAGATGTGTTGTACTCATAACTTTTGAATAACTCTGATCTAGCTGGAAGGGAACTATTTATCCAAGAAGGTTGTGGTCTAATTTTTTACTGTGAGTAGGTTACTTTATCAAGTTTCTCCTACTTAAGGTAACAAACATTTTTGTTGACATGGTATTGAAATTTTTTTTGTTGTATTCCATGCACAAAATTTGCAGGAAGGAGAAAACACCATTTAGTTAAAAAAAAAAAAAAAATTAAAGGAATTGAGGCAAAGTATTAAAGAACTTTCTATATAGCTTCACTGAATTAAACAATAGTATACCTTCTTTTCCCTCTCACTACTTTTAAATATTTGGTTTTAGCAAGAGTATCTTCTGTTTATGAAGAAACCCAGAATTAAGTGAGTATTAGCCAGATTTTTGCAGTTTTTAGTATGTATGTCAGGCACAGAAATGCTTCACTGTGGGAGCTTCTGTGCCATGTCCATTGTAAACCTGTGTCCATAGCAGTGACCAGAGTAGTTTGCTACTTCAAGTGACAATTATTCAAGTGACCTTTTTGCTCTCAAGGTTAGATTTTTTTTTTTTCTCCATTTTTTCTTTGGTGAAACAATTTTATCTTTTTTTTTTTTTTTTCTTGATAATGTAGAAAATGTTACTCTCTTGTCTTCAGTTTGCTCTCTTCTATCACACAGTTTTCAAACTTACACTTTTGAATTTTCAGTGGTTTATCAACTTTACATTTAGTAACCACTTTGCAGTTAGTTCTTATTCGGTGTAAAGATCTGGTTTAACTTCACTGCTTTTACAAGTGAGTTTAGTACTGGGCTTACACAGCCCCCTGCCCTCCTCCGTTCTGCAAAGGTGCTTCGTGTGTTCGGGTAACGTCGCGCTGCCGCTTTTGAAAACGGCTCGGAGGGCTCGTTCCGCTGCAGCACTGAGCCGGTGCCCAGCTCCCTACCTGGCAGCTCCCGCCGCCCGCTCTGGCTGGGCTCGGGTGGCCCGGGCAGGGCCGGGAGCCAGCTAGTTCCGCGCAGTCCCGGCCGTCCTCGGCAGGTGGCCCCGACGTCCCGCGGGGTCTGGGACCCTCCGGCCCGGGGGCAGGTCCCCAGCGGCGTGGCTCGGCTCGGCGGTGCCTCTCCGGGCGCCGGGCTCAGGGCGCTGCCGGGGTCCAGGCCCGGGAGGCCCCGAGGGAGGGGTGCCGAGGAGCAGGGAGCGGAAGCGAGGGAAGGAGGGAGGGATGACCGGCGGGGTGGGCGCGGGAGCCGGGGAGAGGAGACGGAGCGTTCCCGAAGGAGAGGGCGCGCAGGGTTTGGGGAGACCCTTCCTGTCCCCGCTGAGGGAGGAGGCGGTGTCGTTCAGCAAAGGTGCCGCCTTTTCCGAGCGGCTTTTCTCGGCGGGGCAGCGTGCTCTGCCCCTGCAGCCCTGGTGTCTCCTCCCTTCCCCTCGGAGGATCGAGGGGCAGAGCGGGAACGGGCGGCAGAAGATGCTGAGCCTCCCGGTAGCCTTCCAGTTGCTGCTAGTGCTGGTGCTGTGCAGCCACAGCACAGAGAGATGTCCTTCAGCCTTCTGCGAGTGTTCCGACTGGGATGACTATAAAATCACCTGCCGGGACATCCACTTCATTCCCAGCCTTCCAGAAGATACCCAGACCCTGTGAGTATATTAGGATGGTTTAGAGAAAATACTAGCCGGTTGTGAGTAATCGTATTTTGCAAGCAGGAGATGCTCTGAGCATCTGCCCTGTGAGTTGCTGGAGGGATAGTGTGTGTGGAGGGGGAAGTGCTGTCATTTACCTGGGCAGTACCGCATAGTAGGAACAGCAATGCGTAGGCTCCGTGTGTGTCAGGGAGACGTAGGAAAAGTGACTCTCAAACCTTATAGAGATAGGAAGAGCTGGGCTTTAAAAGTTCTGGGTAGGATGTGGGAAAATTCGTCACTGGGCTCTTTGTGGGCAAACTGAGCAGAAGGCTGGATTCTGTGTGGCGTGTTCCTAGCGGGTGAGGGAGAAGACGGAGAGATCAAAGACAGTTTTGTACTAAAAAAAAAAAAAAAAGAGTTGGATGTGCCACTTCAAACAGTTCCACGAAAGCTTCTGTGCACTTCCACAGCTTCTTTGCCAAAGCCCAACAAAAAGAATCCATGGGAACTAAGAATCCCAATATGCTGTCTAGGAGAGAAGGTACTTCAGATAAACAAAAGAATGGAGTATGGGATAAAGCAGCAAATTTGGAGCTTGCTGAAGTGCAGAGCAGTTCAAACCTAAGTGTTTAGTACCATTACAGACACTGAAGAATATGTTGCCTGGGTTCACGCTGCCAGTCCAGAAGATACATCCCTTGTTGTATGTCAGCCCCATAGAGACATATCAGATAAATATTTTATGGAAGCCGAAATGTCACCAGTTAGCTACAACTATGCAGCTAATTCACTCCTGGCTTTTACTTTTTCTCACAGAGCACAAAATGTTTCTAGTCTCCAAGGGAAGGTACTTAAAATCTTACTTAGAAAGTAAGTAGATTACTTTCTAATAAAATAAACAAACTCAAACTCAGTTGATTTAAGTGCAAGATAAAACAGTAACAGGTTGATTGGTTTATGTCTTGATAATGATTCTCAGAGCTTTCATACTTGAAAATATGAACCTTTATTTGAACTTATTTGAATAGACTTCTCAGATTTTTTTTAACACCTGAAAGTAAAGGCTTAGCAAATTGATCACATCTAAAAAGAGAGAGAAAAAATTATGCTATTTCCATTATTTATGCATGCCTTTAATTTCTTTTCTATTACTAAACTGCAGTATTTCAGTTGATAAGATTTTAAATTATATGGGTTTTGTTTCTTACTATACTTCTGTACCTTCAGTTTATTTAGTTTGAAATGTTACTGTATGTAACCTAGTACGGTCTTTGAAATCTATCATGAAAAGCTAGAAAATAAAGCAGTGTCAATTTATAGTTTGTATAGGCATTTAAAATAGTTAATACAAACAAGATCACATAATAGAACTGGATACTTTCTTTGAAAATTGCTGGTGTCATGGTTGAGCAGTACCTCTCCAGATGCAGCTTCACAAATAAAGCACTTCTGCTACTGGAGTTCTACTGTTTTAAATACCTGTTGTGATGGGGCTCTAGGATTATAAGACACTTTAAACGTCAAAAACACCCAGTGAAAGTCTTATTTCCATTGAAAAAGTAATTAACAAAACTAGCTGAGAAATATTTTTGTATTTATTTTGGGTATATTTTAATCATCTGTACCAACTGGGGTGACCACTGCAAACTTGTCAAGAAGTATGTTCTCTACCACAGTCATTGTAAGACAAGAAAAAATTCCAGATAATGACAATTACGATTTTATACTGTGTGGTAGAAAAGGTAGAACATGCACTGTTATAGTCTGTCTGATTTGAAAACAGACAGGAAAATTGACTAAGGAAACAAGGAGAACGCAGCTTGTATTACAAAGCATTTGAACTGCTGAAGCCTGGTAGACTGGACCTAATTCTGTAGTTCCTTGCTCTTAGCAAATAACGTTTCTTTCCCTCCATATGTTACATGGGAGTCATAACAATTACTTGTATCTGGTTTTTGTTCAGAGTGCTTTCAGATGATTCTGGTTGACTTAGTTGCTCATGGAGGATGAAATAAGGCAAAGAGTTATTGTGACAGATTGTAAGGTGTGTGCCTCTGTTTACATCGTGTTTTGCATCCTTCTGCCTTACAACTGGCAATGGTTAAAGACAAAAGTCTCCAAAATAATTGAAGTTTCTCTTAACCTTAAGAATAATGAACACGTCTTTGAAGTGAATTATGTAGCTGTGCATATCTGCACAATACATGTTGAAACCCTCTACAATTTTCCCCAAATCCAGCAACTTTTGTTACTTTATGTAAAGTAACTTTGCTTCTTGGTGGTTATGCATGAACCTCAAGACTGCCGATTTTAAAACTTTCTTATGTGGCTGTTCAGTTTTGTAGGCCTTGTAAAACTAAAAGACTGATGAGTCTAGGAACACTTTGCCACCTTTTCAAGATTATGAGCTCTTTTCAGTGCACAGGATCTTGAAACTCCAATTAAGGTTTCATTCTGATTATTCAATCAGGAGTGTTCACATTTCCCTACCCTACTTTAAGAGAGTAGTGTAAGCCCTTTTTTTAACAAGCCATACTTATAAGGAATTGCAAAAATACTTATTTCCAAACTCTTTTAGTGTTAAAATGTCATGAACTTTGGCCAGAAAAGTGTATGTGCTTTAAATAGCTTTCAATGTATTTGTCCAAATATAGTTCATGAAGGTACTTATCCAGGATGCCTGAGTGCACAGATATTGTTCCTGGAGATGCTTATTTTTTTCAGTACAGTACAATTTTATTTTTTTTTTCCTTTTCTGTGGAGTAAACAAAATAAGTACAAAGAAAAAGGTTTTAGGAATTACAGGCAAATCTTGTCTTGTTGCCTGGAGTTAAGGATTATATACTCATGCAATAATATGGCAAGAAAGCAGTTCTAACTGGTATGGAAATACAGTTAGAATTAATACAATTAATACAATTGTATTAATAGAATTAATACAATTAAATAGAATTAATACAATTAAAAAAATTAAATTAGGTATCAATATTTTTGTCGCATCTATAATATTTTTCATGCCTCTTTCTGCATAGCTGACATCCTGGCCTGGTCTGTCACCATTTTACCTGGCCCTTCTTTGCTTCTGCCTTTGCCTATCCTTGACTCCACTCCTTGTTCATGCTGTGGCAGTGGCACTACATGCAGGTACTGAGGGGATTCCTGCCCTGCCCCTTGGCTGGCAGTGCTTTCCTCTTTCACCAGCAAAGTGCTGGAGCAGAGCAAAAGTTGGTGCTATAATCTCCTCCATGTTTGGTGGAATATGCCAAGGAAGATCCCGGCTTTTCAGTGCAAACAGATCCAGTAGGAAGTTGGGGGTTAACAGCTGTGAAGAATTACTTACACCAAAACCCTACTGAATTTTTGTCCAAAGATATAATTACATCATAATGCTTGAATCATTTTGATGAAATATTCAGATGGTATCACTATCCTAGCATCAGCTCAACACATTTCCCAATGCTTTTCAATTTATGAATTTATTACTAGTTGCTTTTAATTATTTTTACTTTGACAATAAAACAAATAAAATTCTGCTTCTTTCATATTTGTGCTCCGCATCACCTGCAAATGCTTACTAAAATAATGTCAGCTCCCATGCCCATTCCCAATATCCTTAATACCCTTGTTTAAGTCTTATACCACTTAAGAACAGCCATAGCAAATCAGCCCAAGGGAATTCATTTAATGCAGTACCCTGTCTTCAGGATTTCCTTTCTCATAATTTCCCTTAGGTATTTACATATAGAGGTCATATGTGGTACTCTCCATTTTCATTTCACTTTCAATTATTTTTACCTACAGGAAGTTTCTAAACTAGGTGTGGTTTTGTCATTGTAGCAGCCCTCAAAGGATTGCTCTTCTGTCTCTACAGTTCTGTGTTTGTGTGTTATTTAGTTGTCTCTTTGGCCCATTTCAACATCCATCATATCCTTTGGCAATGAGTTCCACAAGTTTAATAGATGATGCAAGAATTCATTTTTGTTGTTGTTGAAAATGCCACATCGTCCTCCCATCAGTAGCTGCAGACACAACCGTTTCAGGTCAGTTTTATGTCACTTCAGCTTGCTGACAATATTCTCATCTCCTCCCTATACCTTCTACAGCAAGCCAGCGTCAGTTTCCTGTGTTCCCTCTCATCTGTGAGTGATAAAGCACTCTCATCTGCTGCCTAAAACCAATATATTTAGTATTGTACAGAAGGCAACATCTCCTGAGATCAGAGCTGTGAGTGCTGAATTTTGGCTTTTTGCTTTTTTTTTTATTAATTTCTTCTCAGAAGGGATGCTAATGAGGTTTCTATCCTGCACCCAGGTGCTATTTTCACATTGCCGCAATCAAATTTGGTTGAAATTGGACAAGAGGGAGTTAAAGGAGGACAGTGGAACTGGCAGATAAATAGAGACAAAAATAGTGCAGTCTTTAAAAATATGCACTTTACATGAGGTATTAAGCTACAATTCTGAATCTTCTCTAGGGTATTTGCTTTTTGACAAATGCAAAGTAGCTCACCCTTCAGCAGCAAGGAATCCTGACATATGTCATATTTACTGTTATTAAGGATGAGCAGGTGTGAATACCAGGATAACAAGGTGTAGTGAATCAGCTGGATTGTTTAGTTGTCCATGTTGTTGTCAGCTTTTGGTAAAAGAGATGCGGAAATTGTATAAAATATTTTACACGTTTACAAAGTGATATTTAAAATATCATAGCAATGATGCGTTGTATATTCACAAATACTTTTTTTGAACTGGAGAACAAAATATGTATGGATTGAGCAGTTTTACCTGTAACGACAGCTTCACTGGCATACATGTTTTATATGCTTAATGAGAAGTTTAGAGCACTTTGAGTTCACAGAACATACAAGTAGAGCCGAAGGAGATGATGTCTTTACTTTAGATTGAATATAAATTAAACTGATTTAAAATATTTTCCCCAAAATGTTAGTCTTAGGAATTGTCTGAAATTCAGAGATATTCTGACTTCAGGTAATTCTATCATCATCTTTTTATAATCTTAATTACTTCAGAATTAGGTATGGAGCCTCATAAATACATCTTCATAAATAACCCTGCAGCATAAGCACATAATTATTATCCCTATTTTAATGATGAAGTACTGAGAGTCTAAAAGAACAGGCAAAATACTGACATGGTTAAACAGACAACTGAAGGAAGCTATTAAGGCATCCTTCAGAAAATGGAAGTCATGCATAAATGAGGAGATTTTTGGAAACTTAAAGTAATTCAGTGGAAAAATATTTTGTACAAAACAAACTTGTAATATTATAAAAGCTCAGTATAGTCTTTAAAACACAAAGGAGGGTAAGTCTGAAAAACTAGCACACTGAAGCTTCTTTAAATCAAATTGAAAACTTGAATAGAATTAAATACCCTGAAGCAGATAATACTTCTCTAAGAGTTCAAAATGCATTAAAAAATTAAATTGCTGCATTACCCACTGTAATTATGTATGTAATTTACAGCTTAAAACAACTGTGATGACAATGGAATGAAAGGTCACAAGTATAGCATAATTACTTTAAAAAAAAGTACTTCAGGGAACACCTTGGGAACTAAATGGTGCTAGGTCTGTCTTCTTTGGAAGATTGTGAAAAAATACAAAGGAATCAATCTGGTTGGGTCAGGTGTACTGTTCTCACACTTGGATGGAGTACTCTGCTGGGTAAAGAACTGGCTGGTTGACTGGGCCCAAAATGCGGTGGTGAATGGAGCTAAATCCAGTTGGTGGCCAGCCACAGGTGGTGTTCCTCAGGGAACTGTTCAGTTCTGGACCTCTCACAACAAGAGAGACATTGAGGTGCTGGAGCGGCCCCAGAGAAGTGCAACAGAGCTGGTGAAGGGTATAGAGAATAAGTCTACAAGGAACAGCTGAGAGAACTGTGGTGGTTTAGTCTAGAGAAAAGGATGCTCAAGGGAGACCTTATCACTCTCTACAACTACCTGAAAAGGGGGTGGAGTGAGGGGGGTATTGGTCTCTTCTCCCAAGTAACTAGTGATAGGACAAGAGGAAATGGCTTCAAATTGTGCCAGGGAAGGTTTAGATTGGGTATTAGGAATTTTTTTTCCACTGAAAGGATTGTCAAGCATTGGAACAGGCTGCTCAGGGAAGTGGTTAAGTCACCCTCCCTGGAGCTATTTAAAGGTGCAGATGTAGGACTGAGGGACATGGCTTAATGGTGGACTTGGCAGTGTTAGGTTTATAATTGGACTCAATGATCTTAAAGGTCCTTTCCAACTTAAACCATTCTATGATTCTATTCAGGTACTATTTACAGTACCTGAATTTTATAGTATGTCTCCATTGTAGGCATAATGTCTTAAATTTTCCACTCATTGGACAGAATACCCTGGGGGTATTTAAAAGATATGTAGCCGTGGTGCTTAGGAACATGGTTTAGTGGTGGACTTGGCAGCATTTGTTTTATGATTGATCATCTTAAAGTTCCTTTGCAATCTAAATGATTCTATGGTTTGCATAAAGGGAAGTCTTGCCTCACAGGTATGTTAGTTCTTCAAAGGAATCAGAAACATCTGAACTGATTTTTGAAGTCCCATTTTTAAAAAAAAAAATTATCAGGAAGTACCTTAGGAAAGACTTGAGACAAATTAGCTGTTAGACATAGGAAAGAAAGCTCGTTTATGGATTGACAGCAAGTTTAAGGAAAGAGGAAAAAAAGGTGGTAACAAACTCAATTTTCAGAATACAGGGAATTCATAAAAGGACTTTTATTGGAACTATGACATCAAACAGTCTGGGTGTAGTCTGCTCCATGTTTAAGCTGTTTCTAACTTCTTTTACTACGGGTGTTGTAGTAAGCTGCTCATAGATATGCTGTGATCTTGATGAATGAACTGCCATCAATACATGACATTTTTATATCCTGATATTTCTCCTCAATAGCCTGCCATCAGCTATTATCGGTAGCTAAAAATACAAGAAACTTACACTTCCCTTTGAGTGAACCTAATTGCTTTTAGAGTAACCAGGAATTACACAGATCCATTGCAAGGAGACTAACACCTATAGTTTACTGTTTTAGCTTCACAAAGATTGATACACAGCTTCTTGACCACATGTTTTAGAAACTAGTCTCATAAGATTTCAGTAAAATGTTACCTTAATTACATTGCAAAAACAATATTTGGGTTGTGAATGGCTTATAATCTATTGCTATTTAAAAAAACCCTTTGCTTTCTAACAGCTGTTTAAGTAAAATTCACTGTATATGAACAATAATGGTAAAACATGTTACAGTAAAATGGTAGGTACTTGAAGCTTATTTGCTTCATTTATTTTCCCTTCTTAACAAGTGGTAGAGGCATAGATTTAAGGCCAGAGGGCTCATGGGAACATCTAGTCTGACATTCTGGATGATAAAATCACAAAACTTCCCAATAGGTGTGGTTAACTAGAGCTCCTTCCCACTTTCTTTTTTTTTTCTTTTTCTTTTTTTTCCTGTGGGTTTGTTTGGTTTTTTTTTTTGACTGTTCCTAAGAGTTAAATCCATGTTTTCATGGAACTGATATCAAGCTCTAACATAATGCCAAGATCTGCTTCTGAATGAAAATGATGAACTCAGAATCTGTAACTTATATGTATCTATGTATGGTTTTCTCCATGTATCATTTGCAGCTATTGACACCAAATTTCATTTACCATTTTTTTACAAGCCATGCAGTCCTACAAGAGCCTTCTGACATTCACAGTCCGCTCTTAGCATTACTACCTTAATAACTTTCTAGCATAAGTAAGCATGGTTACCTTACTGTTCATCCCCCTTTTTATGAATGTATATTAAACAGCCTAAATTCTTTCTCTGATTCATTTAGTCTTCTCATTTGCTTCCTATTTTTAACCAATAATTTATGTGGAGTGTATTTATTATCTATCTATCTATTTATTATCACAGTCTTGGAAATGAACTAGACTTTTTGTTTTTTTCCCCCTAAGAAAGATTCTACTTGTATATTGAAGTGTCCCCTTTGGGAGGAGATAAACTTGTTTTAATATGTAAAGTCCTTACATAAACATTTATACATGCTGGAAAATAACAGTGAAAACTATTTCTTAGGGAAGATCTAAGTAATGATAAAAACACACATACTACCTTAGAAACTGCTGAATGTATTCTCTTTGATCAGACTCAAAACACAAATCTATTTACCTGTGCATTATCAGCCTTAGCACAGTATTGCAGTACTATGTTTGCCATCTTTGGCATTTTACCTAGTATTCTAAACCTGAAGTGCTGTATGATCTGAAATACCAGCTGCTACAGTATCGCTTTTGTTACTGTTAATAAAAATGTCACGGATGCTGACCAGGTTTCTTTACCAGCATTTGTTAATTTCCCAGGTCCATCACTGAGGATTTTAGACAATCTGACAGGCAGAGAAAGAAGTCTTTGAAGGACTGAAGCTGGATTTTTAGTACTGCTTTGAATCCCCTATTAAAAGGGAGGGTTTGAACATCCATTTGCATAACAGTTGCACTTCTCATTCTTACCTATACTTAACTTGCATTGACATCACCACAAGTCAATTCCAGCCCATTCCTTACACTCCTCAAATAGGAAAAATCACTCAAATTACATTCATTATTTCATCCATTGTCTATATTACTGTGATATATGGACCAAAATCCTATAAATGTGGGCATTGTCCAGGGACAGAACATTAATGGTTCTTGTCTGCAAAAGTAACATATGACTGCATACAAATATAGACAAACATGGGCATCTGTAAGGCAGTATAAAGCTATATAATATATAATAACATATATAATTTATGCACGTCTGGAATAGGGTTGTGTTTTTTCCCTAAGGTAGAGCTTTGCCACTGTTGTGATTTATAATGAAAGACATTTAAGCTAAACAAATATGAAACCAAAATTACTGTTCATGTGTGTTTTCAGTAGAAATTCAAGCAGTTTTGAAGTAACTTCCTGTGTAGTTTTATTTCTAAAAGTCCTTTGGTGAAGGACGTAACAGTATTATTATGAATGTTTCTTTACATTTCCCTGTGCGCTTTCAGTGTTTGTCATACGTACAAAAAGTTTGGTTTCAGAGATCTTTCGAAATTTCAAGTATCTCTGACTGTTTATAAAGACCTTTGAGGTTTTTAAATCCTGTTTCCTTTCTGTCACATACGAGCTCAGATTTTCTTTGTCTCACAGAACCAGATATCACTTTTTTATTCAAATGGAACAGCAGGAAATTTCTTTATTTACATTTGAAATGTAAAGAAAATTAGTAACTAAAAGCATGCTGTTCTATAGTCCCTGCTCAGCTAGTGATATTTTAATCAAATTCCCTCCTTATTCCCAAACAAACACACAAAGAGTTCTTTAAAAGGACATGGTTCAAATAGCCTGTAGTGCAAACAGGGCCTGCTGAAACACTTTCACAGTCTGGGAGTCTGGCCTCTGTACTGCAACAACTTTTTAATCCATATGTCAGACTGAGAGAGAAATCAAGAAAATCGACATAAAAAAACTTGAAAAAAATGCTGTAACCATATGCAAATAGAAGAAAGCTTAGGGAGAAGAAGAAGACATCATTTTGGAGGAAAAGGGCAAGATTCTCCTCTTGTGGATCTATGGTACCAATTTTTGTTCCTGGACACCAGAAAAAAGGTAATGCTGTTACTCAGAGTTGTATTTTCATAATTAGTATAGATACACATGTTCAGAATTGTACAAGGAACAAACCTTTTCTTCTGGGCTACACAAATTTCAAAGTTGCCATCAGAACTGTCTCATCTTCAGTTGAATGCATGCGGTCACGTTCAGGCATGACAAAACATTTCAATGAAAATAGCTTCTGAGGAAGCCCTTGAATAATTTTTTCTTTGTAACCAAAGGAATTGAATTATTTTTCTAATGCTGTGTTAAGATCTAGACTTCCATTTTTTTAACCTTTGTTCACTTTATTGTTGTGACAGAGACTTTCCTTTTCCCCAGTCTGCATCAGCCCTTGTGGAGGAAGTGAGAGGAATTTAACCACTCAGAGAGGTTCTGCAGGAAAATTATATTTCATATAGTAGTAGTTCATATTACAATTTGTGGAAATTCCCTAATTAAATGGGTAAGGAGAAAACTGAATTTTTTAACACCAAGTATTTTAAACTGTTTTGGTGAGCATCTCCTTTCTGACTGATGGGTCTGAGTTGAAAGCAGCTAACTTCATTAGTTGCTGGGGGACAAGTATGTGTACTAACTCTTTAGAGTGTCCAGGAGCATAAAACTTGAAATTTATTGTACTGGGTCATAAAGAAAGCTCCATTTCACCCAAGATCCTGTCCTGAACATTAACCAAGAGCAGATAGCTGATCCAACATGGATTACCCATAGCTGCAGTCCCTCCAGAGTGTACCTGCTCTGTTTTGGGCTTCTCCAGAGCCACTCATTTTAAGGTGCTCCAGCATGACCTCAGGCACAGCCGCTGATGCTTTGAGGTGTACTTCTCCAGCATGGAGGTATACCTGCTATGGCACAGACATAGCCACAGCCACAGTTGTTTCAATGTGTACTTGCTCTGGTGTGGACTTATTCATGGCCGTAGATGCTGTGGGGTGTTCTGCTCCCACATGGACTCATTCACAGGTCACAGTCCCTTCAATTGAACACTCGCATTCCAGCCTGCCGAGTACAGCAGCATAGAAACAGCAGTGATGGCCTGGCCATCTGCCAGCTCAGGTGCATCCCCGTTTCTGTTATCAAAACATTCTCAGGCACTGCTAAGTAAGCAAAAGCAAAAGCAGCAAAAGCAAAAAGCTGCTACTAACAAGCAATAGACTAATACACAGTAAGGCAAGCAAGGCTCATGGCAAGCAGAGAAGCCTGTCAATTAAAAGCTAAAGAGCAATAAGAGCTATAAATTTGATCTAGCACATTCCAATCAAATCTGTCATTATCTCAAAACCTTCAAGCCCCATGTTAATGCTCCAAAAAGAACTATAATGGTTTAACCCCAGCTGGCAACCAAGACACACGCAGCCACTCACTCACTTTCCCTTGGTGCTATGAGGGAGAGAATCAGAAAAGTAAAAGTGAGAAAACTCATAGCCTGAGATCAAGACAGTTTAATAGGTAAAGCAAAAGCTGTGCACACAAGCAAAGCAAAACAAGGAATGCACTCAGCACTCACCATCAGCAGGCAGGTGTTCACCCATCTCCAGGACAGCAGGGCTACATCACATAGCAGTTACTTGGGAAGCAAAAGCACCATAACTCTGAACATGCCCACCTTCCTTTTTCTTCCCCCTTCTTTATATGCTGACCATGATGCCATATGATGTGGAATATCCCTTTGGTCAGTTGGAGTCAGCTGTCCCAGCTGTGTCTCTTCCCAATTTCTTCTGCTGGCTGGTGGGTAATACAACTTAAAACACCCCTGGTTTATAAACCCTGTTTCCAGCACAAGCCTAAAACGTAGCCTTATAGCAGCTACTATGAAGAAAATTAACACTACCCCAGCCAAAACCAGCAGAAGCATACCAGACAGAGAAATCTATGAGTCCAGATGGGATGCACTTAAGAGTGATGTGGAACCTGCTTGATGTCATTGTGAGGCCACTCTATCATCATTGAAAGATCATGGTGATCAAGAGAGGTTGATGGTGTCTGAAAAAGGCAAACATCATGCACATCTACCAGTAAGGCAAAAAGGAGGATCTGGAGAAACACAGGCTGGTGGCTGCTGTGTAATTTTTTGTATGGAAGTCCTTCTGTACTTTTAACCAGTCTTTTGCAGTTGCTATATATACACAACTAGTGGCAAAACAATTGCCTTTATTTTATCCTATATTTCTGTCTAAATAATTCCTAACATTCAGTTTGCCTTTTCTAACCTCTACTGAGCATCTGGCAGCAATTACAGGCACTTAGCCGTCCTCTGATTAGAAACAATAGTAGCCAGCAATTACACCGTGTTCTTACTCTCTTTCCCTGAAAGAAGTGAACCTCTTCTGATTGCTGTTTTCTGAAATTTTATGATCCTATTTGATCTTTCCTGGCAGCTATTTATAGATTATTGGCTTCATTTCAGAAACACAGCTCTTCTCTATCATCTTTGGAGTACGTGCTCCTCAAGTGCAGTTGGAGCAAGGTAGCGGGCTGTTTGGAAAGGTGGTCAGCAGATGCAGTACGTACTGCCAGGCAGGCCACTGTTTTGGGAAAGCATTATTTTTACTAGTACTTGTCAGAAAGAAATCTAGTCATGAAATACTCTTTCATCCATGGGACTCCCTCTTAGGTACCGGGGCTAAGAGGCGAAGCCAGAAGAGAAAATTGCACTTTTTCTACAGAAAAATAGAAGATTGAAGTCTTTGGTAGTCTGGAGTCCAGAAATTTTTGTCGTAATGCAAAAGATATGAAGCACATAAAGCTAGGTATCCAGTGAAATGTATAGAAGAAAGGAAAAAAATAGGAGTGACAGGCATAAGATGTCAGAGCAGAAACAATCTCTTTATGGTCTATCTTACTACCTGTGACTGACAGATAAGCTTGAAAGAGTTTTCATATTGTGCCATCGATGTAGTTTAAGTCTTTATTGAATTACACACAATTGTACAGTTAACATGCTGTCCCTGAAGAATAGCCACAAGCAGGTTGAAAGCTTATGAGTAAGATTTAGACTTGATGGAAGAATTTTTCTTTTTTATGATGAGGGTGTTGAAACACTAGAACAGGCTGCCCAGAGAAGTGGTAGATGTCACATCCCTGGAAACATTCAAGGTTCAGTTGGACGGAGCTCTGAGCAATCTGATGTAGTTGAAGATGTCCCTGCTTATTGTGCAGGGGGCAGAGGGGGGGTGGGGTGTGTGAACATGATCTTTAAAGGTCCCTTGGTTCCAACCCAAACGATTCTATGGTTCTATGCTAGGTTATAGTGTTACCTTTACTGGCTCTTCAAACTGTATGTTTAAGTATCTCCTTATTCATGAGAAAAAATAGCTTACATTTACTGTGTTGTGTGACTTAATCTTGTGTTTTAAAGATTGCTATTTAAAAGGTTGTTTTTCATTATATACACATAAGGAAATATATATATTATATCTATACACACACTAGAGATAATTGCTGTATACTTTGGTACTTTTGTTTTTATTTCAAAACAAGCCCAAAAGATTTCCATAAAATTAGGGTGCTTTGTTTAGATCCAGACTGATCACGCTCACTGTCCTCAGATGAACAGAGAACTAGTCTTATTTTAGCATGAGTCAGCAGCTCATTATCCATATAATTTAAATTGTAATGAATTTACTGTAGGATCTATCATTACTTCTACCTGAGTCTGTAGCACTGGATTTTGCAAAATTCTGGTCATTATTGTTTCCCATTGACTTGGCGTTGGAATGAGGCCTTGAGTGAAACAAACTACTTTTCTACTCTCTACATTGCTTTGTAGTTACAGTACTTTGTAAAATTTGATATTTTTCTTCCCTTCTACGGTTATGTCAATAAGCTCTGTTTCTCAGCTCAAGAGAAGGCTGTTGTGTGCTTCTGAAGTGTAATGGGTTGGAAATTTAATGTCAAAAGAAAACAAAGTAATGAAAACTGACTGCAGTAGCAATTCAAGATTCTGTGGTGTGTAACACTTACAGAATCAGTCTGTTAAAAGACTGTCGAAATCTTCCCAAAAATAGAGGGTTTTACGTCTGGGGTTTTAAGTCTGGTGTAAACCACTTTTTTGCTATTAACTTGATCAAAACTAGTCATTTCTACAAAGAAAGGATAAAAATTAGTTTCTCCTGCCATATCACCAGTGCCTTTTGTGACAATGTGTTGTATTTTCATTTAAGTGAACCTCTTCTTAGCATCTACAAAAGAACTATTTGCAGTCCCCCTCCTTTTCTGTTGAACAAGTTATGTGTGTAGTTAAAGCATACTGAAGTAATACTTGTTTCTACTGGGAATGGGAATCATAGAATGTTTATGACTTTTTGTTTGCACTTGTATAGTTCCCAACACTTGCTGGTTTTCCATGCCATGAGACAGGAAATTTAAATGTTACAAACATGAAAGAAATGCTACTGACATGATGACTGATAAGCAATGGAAACCAAGTTGTATTCAATATTCAAAAAATATTGTTTTGATCTTCAGTAGTCTCTCTGGTCCCCTTCTGTCACTCATTCCTGTTTTGTTGGGTTTTTAGTTCAATATTTCACAGCCCATCTCAGCTTGTTAGGATTAAATACCTCTGATTTGTAGGCATTTAAATGTCAGCCTTTCTTCAGTCCTGTTGGTTTAGAAATCTGTTCAACAACATTAGCAACATACTGTTTTGCTGGTAAATAGAAGGTAACATTGAGTAGGGCCAGTGCTTCCTGTAAAGTCTTCATTTTTTACTCAAATTCCAGCAAGAAGCAGTGGGTGATTACAAACTGAACAAGAATAAGCTCCAACATTGTGGCTTGGTGTATTATGTTTGCTATAAATTAGCAAGTAACCAATCTGATTTCTTGCCTGTCAGTCTGACAGTGTCCGTATGCACCTCAGTTTGTAGGAAGAGGATATGTTAGTGCTAAGAACTTACTTTTAATACAGAGTCATCCCAAATGCTGACCTGCACACTTTCATTTTGAAAGGATCTAGTATGTCTTTAATTTCTTAGGGCTGGGCCAGTTTTGAATTTATGTTATTCTTTCGGACTGCTACTTAATTATAGGAAAGTAGCTATGTAGTCTTCTAGGATAGTCAGAAGCAGTTTTCTACTTTTAGAGTTATTTTGCCGTCAGAGTCTTTCCCCAGCTTCTACCTTGTTGGTAATACTAGCATTAGACACTAGGTGGTAATCGTCTTCTGGTAAGCTTCACTATGTGAAATGTCTTTTTTTTATTGCTATTTTTGCACCACTGAAAGACTATAATGCATTTATTTCAGAATCAAAAAGGTAATATTTTTGTTTGCTTAGTTTGTGTTGAGTTTAGTTGGATACAAAATCCTAGAAGTTAGTGTGTCAATAATTGTTTACCTAGCCATTACCTCAGCTGTTGTGGTTATTGTAAAAGCTGAAAGGTCATTGCTTGTTACAATTTTCTCAGAAATATTAGTATGTAAAATTTCTTACTTAGTTTCACATATAGCCAATTGACATCATCGTGTCATCATCCCCCCCATCTTCCCGTCCTGTCCCGTCCCATCCCGTCCTCCCCTCCCTTCTTTGTGGAGAGTAGTTCATTAAAATACCTGTAGTTATTGTTGCCACGATTTAAATTATAAATCATGTTATTTTAATCTGAAATTCTTTGGATGATCCCCATTTATTTATGTTTTGTAGGCAGATTTTTAAAAATCTTTTAAAATAAAGAGGCTAAGTATGTAAAATATGTATTCCCTAGTAGATCTTACTGAAGCAATACCACAGTTACTGCTGAGGATGTTGTTAAAATCATATATCTATATATATGTTTTGACATATTTCTGTATTTCTCAATGTAGAAAATGTGAAACCATTCATGTTTGAGGACAATGTTGGTTTCACATGTTTTTTTCACTATTTGCCTCCAGCTCCTGCTAAAAGATAATGTCCACTCAGTGCCAGAATGGCCTAGTAGATGCTTTTTGCTTCCTTATTTAGGAACTTGAAGTAGCTGCAGGGATTGCTGCAGAGGGACTGCAGCTGAGTGAGAAAGTTTTCCTTCTCCGCCTATTGCTTGAGCAGGTCAAGACCCTTGTTACCGACCATTTCTGAGTATCTGGGTGTAGCAGTGGTCCATGAGAAGGGACAGTGGAACCATCAGGACTGAGAATGGGAAGGGGAGAAGTCATGGTCAGTGTTCTTCAAAGAAGGAATGTTCCCTCCCACCACCCTCTCGCAGGTGACAGATAGGAAAGACATCCTTCTGCTGCTGCCCTGTCTTGAACAGAATCTCAGGCTTGGAAAGCAAACAAACCCTCCAAAACCCCACAACAAACCCCAAAGTCCTGAGAAGCTTGTAACTAAATGTAGTTGTAAAAATCTTTTTAAAAAAACAGTGCTTTCCATAAATATTATATAATACATTACTTATGCCTTCATGCTATTGTAAGAACTTCAGCACTCAGTCAGAATTCATCTGCAATGAGAAATAAAGCTTTCAAGTGATTTAATAAGCAAGCCAAAGAGCAATAGAATTTTTTCTTCTTTAAATTTTCACATTTACACCTATAAGTTCTCACTCTAATAGTATTTTGGCTACATTATGGATGCTGTTAGTGCTAGTTATCAGATGAAAACGTGTAACAGAAGGGAGTGTATAAATCCTACATTTTCCCCTGGACTTTTTTGCTGTAACACAAGGCAGTAATAGAAATGAAGTAGCCACAGTCAAGTGAAATAGCCTCTACATCTCTTGGTGTTTCTCTGTTCCTGGTTGCTATGTAGCTCTGATATTCATCAATATCACGTGTTTGAAAATGGTGACATGTAAGAAATGAAATACCTACCAAATTTTTTTGTTAACTTCCTTATATTCTCTATATCACTTCTGTAAGTCACCGGCCAGATTCTATTCTTGTGCATATGTTCAGTTGAAAGAGAACTAGGATTATGAACAGTTTCACTTGAATTTTTCTGTAACTCCTTAGTACTTGTCTCTAATTGTATTTAGTATTCAATGAAAAAAAAAAATCAGCTATGCTATAATTCTGACTTAAGTGCACAAGGGGAAGTGAGAAACTCCTGGCTTCTGAGATGTAATTATGGCTTTGTTTATTAGTGGAGTATTTTTGTGAACTTGTTTTTTATTTCTATTATTATTACTTATGCCTTGTTTTAAGCCACCTGTAAATTGTGTATTTTAATGGATTACTATTTATAGATTTTTTAAAGTGCAGTCTAAATAAGAAAAAATTACTGTGTTACAACAGAATATACTAAGGGCAATTAACATCATTATTTGCAATGCAATTAATGCTACTTGCTCAGTTTACAGGGCTGATTCTAGTTTTACCATCTTATGCCTGGCCTAAGCCGCCAATCTTGTGTCTTTAAAGTAACAACTCACAGTTGCTAGGTGAGTGTCTGTAGTACTTGATTTTTGAGCAAGAAACTTTTTACATTCCTGGTTGACAGATGTTTGGGGCAGGGGAAAGCAAAAATGTTAAGTTCTGCACAAGCAGTCCAGTAAGTTTCTTACCAGTAGTCCAGGTTTCATTTTCTTGATACATGAAATGTAAAGTCTTTCAGGAACATAGAGGCTAAACCTTTGGTGCAAGTATCAAAACAGAAAGAGAGTTTTAAAAGCTTCAAACCAACTTTCCAACCTATGAAACTAAGAAATGCAAACTAAATGTCACCCTATGAGACCAGAAATGTTTTTCTGAAACATTCTCTTGCCATTTTAAAAACATTTCATTTAGCGAAAATGTGATTGCGTTCTTTTATATCTTTGCAAATATTGATAGTATGTTTGCAATGAACATGACCTCAGACTTTGGGTTCTTCTTTTTGAAAGATTTTATGGAAGGAAGATTGAAGTTTTTTTCTGGATTTAATAGAGCTTTTAATCTGAATGAGGAAAAAAAAGGTAGAAATAAATGGTAGTATTCAGGGTAGCACAAGCACAATTTTTTCATTAAATGGTATTGAACATTTTCATGTATGTTGTATTTGCCTTAATATAAAAAGGATATTAAGTGAGCCTATTAAATACGTGCTTATAGCTACATTTTTTTCTCACTTGGAAAAATAATGTGTATTTGCCCAGTGAAGTTTTTTTTCCTTTTTTTCTGAAAAAGCTTACTTTCTTCATGAAGATACAGTGGCTGGCTGAATTCTGGACTTTTAAGACAGTTGGCAAGCTTGTGATCTTTAGATGCAGCTAGACTGGGCTAAACTGTAACTGTTTTATTTAAATTACTCTCATTTTTGATCCATCATAGACTTCACTGATTGCTAATTTTATTAGCTTCTCTTTTTCCCACTCCTGAGAATTACTGTCCATCCCACAGCCTTCTACATACTCACGGCCCCTAGCTAGTAATTGCCCACAGACTCACACTTGGCAAACAGAAACTGAAGCACTGATTTTTTTCTTCAAGGTTTTACACTGATTTAGGAGGTAGCTTAAAATAGCAACAATGCATCAGCCCACAGGTTTGTAAAACTCAGAGGGAACGGGAGCTTTGTGGGTGGTTCTGCACAAAGGTTAGTTTTAAAGTTTGGCCCTGGCTCCAGGCCTGTTGCATTCACTCCAGTTTATGGCCTGCATAATCACTGACAGCGAACTCAGGCAGTCTGTTAACACAGCAAGTAGTTAAAGAATGGCAGCTAACAAACATCAAATACTCTGCTGAGGCGAGCAGCTCGAGAGAGGACGCCTTCAACACCGGGGCGAGGGGGAGATCAGCGACCAGGAGCCTCAACTCAGAGCGACGAGAGCCACCGAGGGAGCCTCAAGTCCTCGACAGGACCTGCCCGGGAGCCGGCAGCTCAGCTGACGAGAGCGAGCAGCTGACTCACACGGGGCGGAGCCAGGAGCAACGGCGGCACCAGCCCTGGCTGGGTGAAAACCTGACCCAGGGAGCGCGGGCAAGCTGGGTGGGTGGAGGGAGTTTGAGAGGGCTGGCGGGCACTCGCCGTATGAGGAGGGCCAGGCCTGGGAGGCTCCTCTGGCTGACCCGGCTGCGGCCAGCGTAGGCACCCACAGGGAGCCGATGAGAGGGGAGGCTGCAGTGCAGAGCTCGGGGTGTAGAGAGTGCCTGCACTGGTCTGGTCTGGTGAGGGGAGGGTGCACAATGGGCAGGGCTGCACTCGGTGCTCCCTGGTGGAGGTCCTCCTGCAGCAGGGGCTGAGCTGCGGGATGCTGTTAATAGACTGCGAGATGTCAGGGAGGCTGAGAGGAAGCAGGAATGCCTGCTCCAGGCCCAAACTGTGCAGGGGCCTCGAGCTTCACCTCTACCTCATGGAGGAAAGAAGGAGGCCGTTAACCCAGGGAACCTGGGAACTAGTAACAAAAAAAAAAAAAAAAAGAAAGAAAAGGAGGAAAAGGACAACCAAAAGCAAGGCGCTTCCCTCTAAATCCCCTGTCCCCACGCAGAACCGCTTTGCTGTCCTGCAGGGGGCTAATGAGGAAACGCACTCGCACCCGAAACAGCCGGCTGATGCCCTGGTAAAGATCTCCACTGGTGCTGCCAGGAAAAAGCAGCGGGTCGTAGTAGTAGGGGACTCTACTTTGAAAGGGACAGAAGCACTCGTCTGCCGGCCAGACCCCGTCTCAAGGGAGGTGTGCTGCCTAGCAGGGGCACGGGTCAGGGATGTTGCAGAGAGGCTGCCTGCTCTAGTAAGTCCCACGGACTATTACCCACTCCTGGTGATCCATGTGGGTGCTGGGGATATAGGTAGTAGTAACCTGGGGAACATAAAGAAGGACTACAGAGCCCTGGGGGAGGTGGTTAGGGGCTCTGGAGCTCAAATAGTCTTTTTGTCAATTCTCCAGGGTGCAGGGGAGGACCTAAAAAAGCTAGGAGGATTGGCCAGGTTAATAAATGGTTAAAAGGGTGGTGTCATAGTCAGGGGTTTGGGTGTCTTGAACACAGGACGCATGTTTCTAGGCCAGGTCTAGTGGGGGCTGGTGGAGCTGGTCTGATATTGGTAGGAGGCTTGCCAGACTGGTCAAGGAGGCTTTAAACTAAATGTGTTGGGGGACGGGGGCATCATTCCATCCCAGCACACCCAGTCAGTTGCCAGCACCTAGAATAAATGCTTGGAGCAATGTAGAGATATCCCAGCCACTGAGCCAGCTTCATTTGGAGCTTGGCTCAGATGCCTCTATACAAATGCCCATAGCATGGGGAAAAAACATGGTGGGATGGCTCCTATGACTGGAGTGTAGGAATGGAAGGTTACAGGCTCTTTAGAAAAGACAGGCCTGGCAGGCGGGGAGCGGGAGTTGCCCTTTACGTTAGGGATAGGCTGGAGAGTATGGAACTCTGGGGACAGGTGATCAGTTAGCAGAGAGTTTGTGGGTCAGGGTTAAAGGGAAAGCAGCAATGGGAGCTATTACTGTGGGGATCTGTTACAGACTGCCTGATCAAGAAGAACCTGCGGATGAAGCACTCTATAGACGGATAGGAACAGCCTCACACTCACAGGCCCTTGTTCTCACGGGGGACTTCAACCACCCTGACATCTTTTGGAAGGACGGTACAGCCTGGCACAAGCAATCCAGGAGGTTCCTCAATTGTGTGGAAGGCAACTTCCTTCTGCAAGTAATAGAGGAGCTGACAAGGAGAGGTGCCATGCCTGACCTCGTGCTCACCAACAGGGAAGGGCTCGTTGGAAATGTGACGCTCCAGGGCAGCCTTGGATGCAGCGATCATGAGATGCTCGAATTTGAGATCCTCAGGACAGTGAGAAGAGCGTGCAGCAAGCTCACTGCCCTGGACTTCAAAAGAGCAGACTTTGGCCTCTTCAGGAACCTGCTTAGTAAGGTGCCATGGGATACAGCCCTAGAGGGCAGGGGGCCCAAGACTGTTGGTTGATACTCAAGGATCACCTGCTACAAGCTCAGGAGTGTTGCATCCCAACTAGAAGGAAGTGCAGCAGGAGGGCCAGGAGACCTCCTTAGATGGATAAGGAACTGCTGAGGAAAATTCAGATGAAAAAAGAGGCTTATAAAAGGTGGAAGCAAGGACAGGTGGCATGGGAAGAGTACAGGGATGTTGTCCAGGAAGCTAGGGACCAGGTTAGGAAAGCTAAGGCCCAGTTAGAATTAAACTTGGCTAGGGATGTTAAGGATAACAGCAAGGGATTCTATAGGTATGTAGCGAAGAAAAAACAGACTAAGGACAACTAGGAGACCAGTAACGAGTGGTGTCCCTCAGGGATCTGTGTTGGGACCGGTCTTGTTTAACATCTTTGTTGCTGACATGGACAGTGGGATTGAGTGCGCCCTCAGCAAGTTTGCCGATGACACCAAGCTGTGTGGTTCGGTTGATACGCTGGAGGGAAGGAATGCCATCCAGAGGGACATTGACACGCTTGTGAGGTGGGCTGATGCCAACCTCATGAAGGTTAACCATGACAAGTGCATGGTCCTACATCTGGGTCAGAGCAATCCCAGGCACAGCTACAGGTTGTGCAAAGAAGAGATTCAGAGCAGCCCTGCGGAGAAGGACTTGGGGGTGTTGGTTGATGAGAAAATGAACATGAGCCAGCTTCAGTGTGCGCTTGCAGCCCAGAAAGCCAACCGTATCCTAGGCTGCATCAAAAGGAGCGTGACCAGCAGGTTGAAGGAAGTGATCCTGCCCCTCTACTCTGCTCTTGTGAGACCTCACCTGGAGTATTGTGTGCATTTCTGGTGTCCTCAACATAAAAAGGACATGGAACTGTTGGAACAAGTCCAGAGAAGGGCCACGAGGATGATCAGGGGACTGGAGCACCTCCTGTATGAAGACAGGCTGAGAAAGTTGGGGCTGTTCAGCCTGGAGAAGAGAAGGCTGCGTGGAGACCTCATAGCAGCCTTCCAGTATCTGAAGGGGGCCTATAGGAATGCTGGGGATGAACTCTTCAATTAGGGACTGTAGTGACAGGACAAGGGGTAACAGGTTAAAACTTAAAGAGGGGAAATTTAGATTAGATATAAGGAGGAAATTCTTTCCTGTTAGGGTGGTGAGGCACTGGAATGGGTTGCCTAGGGAGGTTGTGAATGCTCCATCCCTGGCAGTGTTCAAGGCCAGGTTGGACGAAGCCTTGGGTCAGATGGTTTAGTGTGAGGTGTCCCTGCCCATGGCAGAGGGGTTGGAACTAGATGAACTTAAGGTCCTTTCCAGCCCTAACTGTTCCGTAATTCTATACATGCTACATGTGTTTGGTAAGTTGTTTATGTAGTAGGTGTATTACATCAACTTGGAGTCTTTTAGCTTTACTGACAAACTTTGATATGTTTCACCTCGCAACTGAGTTTTTATCTTGAAATGGGCTGTTTCTTCCCTTCTTCTGCCTAAGATTTCTTTCTACTTATACTTTTCTGTCTCTCATTCTTTTGAGTATGCTTATAAACACATCCTGTAACCCGTATGTTTTTTTGTCATATTTGCAGAATGTTGGTGTATCTTTAAGCTTTAGCAGATAGGAAGAAATATCATACTCCCACTTACAGCCCATACGATACATTTACCAGACATTCACTCAAACGATAGCCTTTAAGTCTACATTTCTTGTGTCTGTTCTTGACATATCAGGAGCCTTGTCTAGAAATTTATAAATGCAGAGTCATTTCATACTACAGCAACTTCGATATAATTCATTCATAAATACTATCCAGAATTTCAAGGCTTTTCTGATGGGATGTGTAAATTCCAAGTATGTCAATAAAAGATTAATGTGAGCTTACTTAGCCCATATGTAGCTCAAGAATGATGGGTCTGACTCTGCTCATTATCTGACAAAAATGGAGAGGGATGAATATCTGACATAAGAGCAGGAGGTCAAGAAGAGACTTAAGATGGTGTTTAAATACTTGCTTTTCTAGAACATGGAATTATGCATAAGTGATAGGTTTAGTACTAGTGTCAGCTATCTCAAAGGCCTGGAAGTACAGACAGGTGTTGAAACACAACAGCAAGATCAGCAGCCTGCGCTGGACTAAGCAGCTGTTTTTCACAAATACTTTGTCTAAGACTGTGATAATAGAAAGAAGCAGTAGCATGAAGTGGAGGAGGGATGGAAGAGGACTGGCATGGGTGTCAAGGTACCACAGGTGCAGGGGAATAGGCAAGTATACCTCTGAACCAACTGGTATTTCCGTTGCTGAGGGTTTGATGGGGGTGGGAGCTGGGTGGATTGAAGTCAGGAGAAACATCAATCCACTGTTGGAAAAATAGAAGTCTAGGTTCTTCTTGTTCATTCTTGTAACAAGTATATGGAGCAGGAGAGGTATACTTGGGAAACAGACAGAGCTTTCTCTGTGGTGACAGTAGTGTACAGTGTCTTAATTTATATTTTTACTCAAGATGGAATTTTTAATAATTTCTGCAGATATTTTTATTTCTTATATGCGAGTTCCAGAACCCTGATAAATCTTAAGATAATATTTTAGTCTCTGTAAACCAAATATAATTACTATAATCAGATCCTTCACATCATGAAACAGAATACAGAATGAGGATATCGTCCTAATTTGTTTATTTTCTATTGAACTATTCTTAAAGAGAAGCTATGGGAAAAGCTTATCATTTGTTCTTGGTTATTCTTCAGACTATTCATTGACTATAAATTATGTAAGTGTATTCCCAGATGTACTGAAAAACAAAAGATTGCCTCACCCAGCAATGAGAGGTTGTAATTATAAGCTTAAATGACATTATAGGCTATTTTTCCAAAGCATTTCCTCCATTTTTTGGAGGAGTCATTTTGCTAAGGATTCATTCCATTAAGAACTTTGCTGTTGAAAAGTATCTATCGTCCTTAAATATTGCCTGGTTTTCTGAAACGTCTTGCAGACGGGTAAAATACATAATTCTTTTTCTCTCCTGAAGAGCATCTTTAAATGGGCTTAAGCTAAAAAATAGCAATGTACATTCCATCCCCACATCAGAAGCTTAGGGAGGAAGAATGTTGTCCTTATTACAAAGTATATGGAGAATTCTGCGAAGGTAACATGCAATTGCTCTAATTCAATTTTGGATGGAATACCTAAATTTTTTTACTCAGAATAAAGGATGTGGCATCTTTATGGAGCCTGAAATCATTAAAAGTATGTTTAAACTCTGAATACTTCATTTACTTCAACAGGAAAAGATGTTTGCTGATCATGCTCTGGAGCTTTGGAAGGTCCATCATTACCACTGAAGGCTGAGTTCCTAGGAGAGATGATGCAGAAGGTTGTAATTTAAATTGAGGGAACATACCAGTAAACAAGCCACATAATGAAGGAACAGGAATGAGGCAAAGATGGAAACACTGGGAAAAGAGAAGAATAGAAGTATGGGAGCAGAGGTGGAGTTCTGTGGGACTTTTTAATATGCATTTGTACTTACCAAAGGATATTAACTGCCAAACTTTTATTTTTATAGGAGGTTTATGGAGACTCATCTAAGAACAATTCCAAGTGATGCTTTTTCCAATCTCCCCAACATCTCTAGGATGTAAGTTCTGTTTCTGATATTATTCTTTTAGCTCTGTTATTTAAAATCACTTTCCTTCTCCAAAATTCTTTGTGTAGAATCTTCTGAAATGAAAATATTCTTGCACCTTTACTACCCCACCACTTATATTGTAGAGCTGCAGGTAATAACCCCATTGTTTATAATCTGAACTAACTATAGGAAGGCATAGTAAGTATTTTTGGATAAGAGCACACCTGTATTGAAGTAGATGTGATAAGGACATAAAACTTGCAAAATATGAGAAATGGTTTCATTCATAACAAATGAACATATTCTATTGCTGGTCCTGGCTAAAAAATTGTTTCCTGCTCCCAGCATCATTTGTGATTCATTTCATCAGAGACTCTGGGGCATTTCTAGACTAGGGATGGACATTAGTATTTGTGTGATATGAGACTCCATTGAGTCACTTCTTTGTGTGTAAACACATGCACGGATACAACCTACATATATGCACAACCAGCAGCCTCTACCTATTTGCTTCACATCAAAATTTGTCCCATTGAAAGTAGCTACCCTTGCACTGCACTGCTCATCAATGTCAGCAATCTTGAGACAAAGTTGTCCCATCTTTGTTTCTTCTTGTTGGGGGTTGGTCCATAATCTATCAACCTGTGCATGGCTATTTGATGTAGGGAACTTCTCTGCCATCTCCCAGTTCACTCCCTAGAACCAGAGAGTCATGTAATTTAGAAGAGTCCTCTGAAACCCTCTAGTCCACCCTCTGCTCAAGGTTGGGTTAACTATGAGGTCCAGCCAGCTTGCTTAGGACTTTATCCAGTCTGATGTGTGCACTGTCAACTAAAGTAACTACCTCTTTCAGAAAGAGGCTCACAGTTTTCTTGCTCAGCCTTTTATTACTAATGCAATATTCTCTGCTACTCTGTAACTCTTCTTGTTGACCCTGACATTCCTTGCAAGTTTCAACTTGAGCTGAGCTTTGGCTGAATGGCTGAGATGGACAAATACTTAAGAATTTATGAAACAGGACTTTGGGGGGACATAAAGGTCTGCCCAATTACATTTTACAGTTTCATCCAGGTATATTGAAATAATGAATTTCTAAAATCCGTATAAGTAACTGTTCTAGAATATCTGTGGCCTCATTTACCATATCAGTTTAATCAGATAGTGTATTATTTTATTATTGGGGGTGGGGGGGAGAAATGTCCCTAATATGATCTGTAGTACCATATATAAACCCAATAATCTTTGTTCAAAACAGAGTTTTAGTAAATGTAGAAAGATGTCAACTCTTCTTTGGCTTCCAGTGACACATAATCCATTGCTTAGACAACTTCAGATTTTAATATTCTCAAATGGTAATATTTATGAATTTGTAAAAGCCTTGCATTTACTGCCATATGCAGATCTGCTTCAAGTCCTGTGTTCAGGCTCTTTCTGAATGGGCAGTGGCGATTAAAGTGTTATCTGCAAACAGACTTTCTCTAAAGCTGTACATCTGGTGTTTAAGCTATGACTGTATTTGCGATGGGTGTTGAAGGCGTTCTGAAATCCTGCAAATTAAACACAGCTGGTAGGGAGAAGAGGTGCTGAATTGTAACATGCCTTCAAAATGGGAATTTAAAGATGCTTTCCCTCTTCTTCTGATATAGCTCCTTCCAGTTCTGATTGATTGCTGTGATTTTTATTTCTTACATTTAACATGTTGTATTATGTGTTAATTAACCAGAGCCCAGAGGTTTTTGGAATCACTCTGAACACTTGGAAGTAAATGCTTATGCAACATTAATACACATTTATGTTTGACATTCTTGTCTCATAAGTCATTTTGAATGTATCTGTGTGGGGTTTGGGTGTTTACCTAGATTACACTAAAGCAAGTAAAACTACTCATTTCCCTGTCATCAGTGATGATGTGGTTTAATTAATGTACACAAATACATCTGATAATGAAGCAGAAGTGTGTTAACACACAAAATAAACTGTTTCCTCCCCACTTTTGTCCCACAGCTGAAAGTTACAAAACTGTAACTTCATTAGTCCCAAGCCAGGCAGTATAGTGGAAGTGTGACATGCAGTGTAGTGGCAAGGGACATGGTGGCTGTAGGGGTAAGGGATGGGTGGCAGAATCCCCACTGCCGCTCTTCTGCCTTTTCTCATATGTGAGAAAAAAACACTTGCCTGCCTGATATAAGGTGATCCATTTTAATCAAGGAGCACATGAAGAGTACTCCTTCATTCCCAGTCCCAGCAGGAGGATGCAGTGTTTGTTTATTATGCATTTTTTATTTAATATTCTATCAAGCTGGTTTATATACAGCTGTTTGCTACACAGAACAACTTTTTCTTAAAGTGTCACTGATATAACCTGTCTTTTGGTACGTTAAAATGTAATAATTAATTTTCTTTTGAGACTGAAACTCCAGTTTCCTGGGCAATAGACATTTATTGCTTACAGGAAAACAAAATTAAAACATCTCACATAAACATCTACCTGTGCAATACTCAATCACAGGGTACAGACTGGAAATACTTTCTTTATTGTGTCCCTCTTTTATTATCTTCCACCTTCTTGGAACAGGTAAATAGCTTTGTAAAAACAGTATTACTGTAGAAAGAGAATCTGTTGGTCATACAATCTCAACTAGTTACTTTTCCAGTATCTCTTCAAACACTGCTAAATACATCTCCCAAAGTGACCAATAAAAATTAAATCTCATGTTAGAGGAGTTACAATTAGTTCAGGTAGTATGCTTCTAGCTCTATTCTGGAGAGAACATAAGTTCCCTTGGAAAAGTTAGTGGTATTAGTCATCTGCAAGCTTTTGGTGCATTTGCTGGTCACAAAGTATTCTTTCCAATTATTTAAAACATATTAAATATTTTTTAATATCAATTGAAAGAAAGATTTATCTTTAAAATTTCCACAAAAAAAAAAAATCTGATCCATCACTGATTGTAATAAAAAGCTCTCCTAAGTTAAACGGTCATATTTCAATTTGCTATTTATTATTATTAATTCTAATACTGTCATTGGAAAAATAGAATTAAAAAGGAGATGAGGCATATGATACATTATTTCTATTTATTATTACATTTTATTTGATTTTGACATCTGTAATTGATTCTACTCAATTTAATAATGATCAGGTTGCTTAGGGTGTGTTTAACCACGCAAAACATTAAAAACTATATTGAGTAAATAACTTTGATCAAGAGTATCAAAAGTACTTAAATATTTTAATATTAATGATAAATGCAAAGAGAGCAGTCAAGTTATTTTAAAAGATCTATAGATTAGAAATGATATAAAATATTATTAGAAAAGTTATTAAAATACAAGAATGCATCTTTTAAATGTTATTCCAACATTAAGAAATTTTAAAACTAGAGATATTTTGAAGAGAGAGTTCCAGTATTATCATCCTCCTAATGATGGTGGAGCGACTCTAGAACTGTTTTCTCATGTTTCAGTAGATCACTAGTGGTACAAATACTACTCAGTCTAAACTGTGTGCAAGTATTTCTTAAGCCTGGTGTCTGGTTTTGCTTCTGAGCCACTTTACTCCTTACATCCTTTTGACATTCACTGTAAGGCTAGAGTTTCTCTCTAAATTAATGTCAGAACACGTTATTTTTTCCTCAGCAATATCAAAGGTTGCTCTGATGATGTTTCTCTCTAGAGAAATTGCAACAGTTGTTTGCAATGATGGCCCAAGGACCATCTTTGCTTCTTTCCTTCCTTTTTATTAATTAGGTACAGATAAATATGCCAATTTACCTGAGGCCTAGATCCCCTTAGAGAACTCCAAGGTGATTTTAAGTGGGGAGAAGGAAAGAAATATGATTCTGAAATATGAAATACGGATGTTTGCTTTTGTTGCTTAATAGCACGGTTGTGGTTTTTTGATTTAACAGTATTCTGCAGTATACTGTGCATCTCAGGCATCAGTCAAAATCAAAATCCTGTTAAAAGTTCTTTCCTAAGACGCTGTCTGTGTATCTGGAAATGTCATGGCAGTTGGATGAGAGAAATAAAATAGTATGACAGGCAGTAATGATGGTTTGCCATGACCTGAGACTTGTTTCTTTCCCTGTTTGATGGTGTTTAGCTATATCTCCATAGATGAAACACTTCAGAGTCTGGAGGCCCATTCCTTCAACAGTTTAAGTAAAGTCACTCATATGTAAGTATTGTAAATAAATAAATGAATATAGTGATAAAATAAATTCGTGGATGTGTGGAAATAACATCTATCTCTGTCTCTTTCTCTCTCTCTCTCTCTCTCTCTCTATATATATATATATATAGATGTTTGAGCTATCATTCTTGTCTCCTTTGTAGCTGAATATTCCTTTTCCCATTTCCTTTCTCCGTGATGTTGAGTCAGTCTCTTTTGCTTTGACTTGTGCTCTCTTCCCTTACATCTTTTGGGATCCCTTGCTTTCCTGTATCCTCCAATAGAAGTGTAAGAAAGTGCAGTGAAAATTACATGTGACTACATTATGAGCTCGATGGCAAGTTGAAATAAACTGATAACTAAGAATTACTTTTGTCAAATTACTGAAGGTAAGTGTAAAACGGTAATATAAACACCAGAAATAAAATCAGAAGGACCAAAGCACAGAGCAAAATGGCACTAGCAAGACATGAAGAATAACAAGTAATCATTCTGGAAGTGCAAAAGTAAAATGAAGAGCGTTTATCTGGTTATTAGATGCAATGGGAATGTTATGGACAAAGGCTTCTGGGAAGTGTTTTTATACCTTTTTATTCTGACCAGTCCTCACCAAGCGGTGTACTAGGGCAGTTACAAAAGTGGTAGGATATGTGCATCCACAGAGTTCTTGTCATTCAGCAGTACCCTGTCAAAATGAGAAGTAATGTACCGAATAGAGCTTTACGGGATCCATCCTGTATCTTCCATATTTCTGTTACTGATCCAAATGAGGGAATGGAAAGCATGCCAGTGTTGTAAAGCTCAGTTAAGTTGAAGCTTATCATATTTCAGAGATTTGTGCTTGCAAATATTCCATGGGAGAGCACTGCCAGTCATCATGGGTCCAGAAAACATTGTCAGAGAGGAAAGACCTCTGCGTCCAGAAAGAGAATATACCAGAGGCAGATACATCTTTTAAAGCTGTTGCAAGGGGTGAAAGCTACAACCCATTTTCCACACTGATGTTTGACAAAGCAAAAGCAATAATACCTTTAAATTAGACTAGGCAAGGTTCATGTTAGACTCTAGGAAATATTTTCATATGGCTGGCATAAGTAAACCCTAGACTTTTCCGTGTCATTGGAGACCTTTAAGGCTGTTTAATCAGAAACTCCATACATCTATTTAATCTTCACTCAGAGAAGAAGATTGAACAAGATGATCTCTTAACACTGCTCTATTTTCTGTTATTTTTTCTCCCTTTTACTTTACACAGTGTGAAATAGAAAGGTTAATAAAAATGAAAGAGGTATCATTACTGTTATGGAGAGAGAACAACTAATGTTGGAAAGTGGAACTACCTGTCCTAAAAGTACCTGACAGGCAAAGCTAGAAGTAGAGTCCAGGATCCTGGGCCCTAGTTCAGCCCAATAACATGCTCCTGTATAGTATTCCTGAGTCAATTTCATGGGAAGGCTTTGGTGTGATAAGAGTACATATCTTTGGTTATAATGCCATTTCCTCTTCTACAGATATTTTTTCTAGGCTTCTTGTCTTTATGTTCTCTCTTCCTCTTTCTCAGTTGTTGTGTCTTTAGGATTTCCTGTTCAACACAAATGAACAATGAAATGTTTACCAGCAGCCCATTTTATAAGAAATGAATAAAGTATTTGGTACTATGCACTAACAATTCCTCATGTAGTACTTGTGGTTCACCTTATTAGAAGTTAAAGATAAAATGCTCTTGGGTCATTGCAGGATTCTTCCATGCAATATGTAGTGTAGTATCTTGTCTGTTTTAAACTATATGGATAAAAAGGCTTCAGAGGATGGCTTGAGAGATAAAGGCTAGCTGGCTAAATGGCTATTTTCTGTTCTTCCTGTATTAGATTCAAAGTGGAGAATGGACTAGAAAAATCTCCCTTGGGATCTTAATTAATAACACAAAACTCATCTCCTTCAAAGGGTAATGTAATGTAAGCCTTTGAATATCATGAGCTCTTCCACAAAATGCACACTCCAGGGAGACCTCACCAGGGTGACATCACCTTTATTATGAGGGTGGAGACCTCACCAGGGAGACCTAACCCTTATTATGAGGGTGGAGAGGCCCTGGCACAGGTTTCTCAGAGAACCTGTGGCTGCCCCATCCCTGGCACTGTTCATGGCTTTAAGAAATGGGTCTAGTGGAAGGTGTCCCTGCCCATGGCAGGAGGTTTGGAACTAGATGATTTTGAAGGTCCTTTCCAAACTTAACCATTCTAAGATTCTGTGATACGATATGATTCTATGAGTAGTTTGAAGGAATGGTGGATGGAGCTCTGGTGTTGCCAGTACCTCCCAAGGCACTGTGATGTGCTCTGTAGCACTGCCTAAAGGGTTGGCAGAGAATATAAGCAGAAGCCTTTTCTCTTGTCGTCTTCAAATCTCTAACTACCCCCAAGGCATGTTTATATTCCTACCTGGGAGGAGAGTCAGTGCCCCTTGCCATAGCCTGCCTTTGTCATGGCTCCCCTGAAGTCAGGCTGGAGCACACCAGTAAGGTGCAAAACCACTGCTTTATCTCCCCCATGCCAGAACACAGGCCTGGATGTGCTGCCAATGCTTTAGGAAGCTTCAGGCCCAAGAGTCAGCAGAGCTAATCTACATGCACAGCCCCTACGGCACAGGTGGCCAGGAGGGCATGGTGTTCAGGGAATTTCCTGAACTGCTATGCAAGAGTTATGGTAATGTGGCATCCTTATATTTCTCACAAGGCACTACCAAAAAAAGAACTGTACATAAATATAATATATATATATATATTATTTTTTGTAAGAGCCAAAAATACTACCCAGGACAAGACACCAGAACTTTACTCACAGAAGCTATAGGCAAACCCCAAACCTTTGCAGATAGCCCACAAAGAAGGGGCTACCACTCAAAATCACTTCCCAGATTTTTAAAATCTGTTTGCAAGTAAAGCACACGTATTTTTTAATCAGGGAATATTCAGGCATCTGGCAGATTAGACAGTTGCATATGAGCTGTAAAGAAAGCAATTTGTAAGTGTGTTTTTCTGAATGGCTTCCATAACTTCTCTGATTTGTTAACACTTATCATTGTTGGGTTTGATTTATTTTCCAAAGAACAAGATTATTCAGGGATAAATGTATATGTTGTGCTATGCATTTCTTTAATGTTCTCCCAAATTAAATTAAACATTTGTTTAATGTTTCTTCAATTCTTGCATAGTATTTTTGCTAAAATAATGCCAGGTAAGGACTATCTTAGGGTATTTTAAAGAAGGTTGAAGTTACTCTATCAGTTTGTAAAAGAAGTAATTTCACAGAGTTTCATTTTCACAGGTTGTTTTTCATGGATTTTTCATAAAGTGCAGCTTTATGTAAATATTTTTTTTTACCCTAAATTAATCTTATACACACAGTTTAATTTTAAAAACATTTAGTTTTAAACATAAGAACTTCTTAGGAGAAAAACTAGTGTTTGTGGAAGGGAGGAACTAATTGCTTTGGCTTGAGTCAAATGTCATGTGAATAGGTAGCCTGTGTTCTTCATCATCCATGTTTGCCAAGCCTGTTAGAGTGCTTCAGCTTTGATCTTCAGCGCTCCACTTTCTTCATCCTTATTCAGTTTATGTGCCTTATCCCAACTTTCTGTTCCTTCCAAACCTCAGCTCTCTTTAAGCATAGGTCACATATTTATGAAACAATGCCTGTCAAGTGCTGAGCAACTTCTGCAAATTAAGGATCCTGATCAGCTGCTGTATTTCAATGGCCCAGATCTCATTTTGGTCATAATTAATGACAAATTCACAGTCTATGAAGACGAAAATCAGAGCCAAGATTCTGTGGTTTTTTTTCCCGCAGTTGTGTTAAATTGGTGTCACGATGTTTTCTTATTCCTTTTGTTCTTACCTTTTTTAAGTATGTCTGTGAGACATACTTAACATCCTTACAAATTCAGAACTGTCTCTTCTGTACAATGGCATACGTATTTCTTTTTTCCAGATACACTTGTGAAAGTATCCGATTAGCAGTCAACATCTCTGTGTACTTGTCTTACTAGTGGCGGTGCAGCTTGGTAGCATTACACTAAATAAAAAGCTTTTGTAATCAGGTCATTGTTTCTCAGGAAAACATTCCTGTGGAAGGAACCCCAGACAAATTCACTCTTTTCCCCTTCTCTGTGTCTCGCTCATGCTCCTTTGAGATCTCTCCCTACTCCCTTTTCGTCCTCACTTCAAAAGCTCTCTCCTCTTGTGCAACTACACAAAAAGCCTTCTCAGCATTTGGGAACAGGGCCAAAGGTTATGGTTCAAGTGACCTGCGCTCATATATGCAACATCATTTGGAGGGCTGGTGGGGGATCACTCTCAACTCTGCAGAGAGGTGGAGCTAAGGGCCAAGGCAGCTTTGCCAGCCTCCAGGCCAGGGCTGCACTTCCCTGGCTTGGACAGCTTGCAGAGCCAGGTTGTGGGATATGGTGCTGCAGAAAAGAGAGGTGATATAATGGGAATATCTGAGATGCAACTGGAGAGGAAGATTCAAGAGATCTGGGGGACAGCTGTATACCTGCAGGGAATTTCAAGGCACTGAAATTTTGTGTCATGCACAAAATCTTAAAAGCTGCAGTCTGGAGGCAGGGAAATAAACAAGACTGTCAGGAGCCTGAGCCAGTTTTCCGGTACTAGCAATGCAAAGGCTTGCCAGGCGCATGCAGAAGAAATAACATTAACAGTTTGGCTGTAGGGGGAGCATAAATGGAAGTATACTTACAAGTGAGAGAAGCCGATGAAGCTATAGCTTAGTAAGTCTAAGAAGGTAGAGACAGATCCCTCCAAAAAAGGCCTGATCTGAAGTATTTCAGAACTGCTGACCTGGATATCCTTTGTCTTCAGAGGTATCTCAGCATAATATGATTATACTGGGACTCTATGGACAGATTTGGTATTTCTGGATTCTGGGCTTGAACAAACCCAGGGGTATGTTGATATTGCAAAGCAGGCATGAAAGATATGTCTGGTAAATGAAATTCATACACCGTTTAAGCAAACATGCCTTTCAAAATGTTACTAAAGTCATATAGGATGCTGTGTAGCTTATTAACCTTTCTAGAAGTTATCTAGTGAAATTACGTCTCAGTAATTAATTCACTAGACTAATATCTGAATAATTATTATTAGTTTCATTTTATATTAATTTGGATTTCGAGCTAAATATTTATGTCTTTTTAACTGAATATAAGTTCATAGTTATTTGTAAGTCTTGATGCAGGACTTTCTATCAAAAAGTGACTTTCTCTGCATATCTACCAATTCTTAATTGATTTAGGTACTTTTAAAAATAAAGCAGAAGCTCAATAGTTTGTAAAGTAACTTTGAATAATTTTGTAAATATGCCACAAATAATTCTGTTATCTTGTAGTTAGGTAGAAACATCCTTTTTTCTTACAAGTATATCTAAGTAATTTTAGTTAGGACTGAGAAGTGAAATATTTATTCAGGGCACCTTTTGCCTTTCTGCATCAGTGGTCAACAAAGATGCCTATTGTCTTAGGTTTTCTTGTATCTTTAAAGCACTTTATTCCCAGAATGACTCAGAATTGTTACATTGCTTTTGGATGCAGAATTTAAGCACTGCATTCTACGATTAAGTTGTATTTATAGGGTGTGTCAAAGTTCCACTTCAAAAGTCACTTAAAATCAGCTCTCACAGACACTTAGATACCTTGGAACTAGCCTACTAGATATTTTTAAGTTCGCTCTTCGCCTTTATCTGCATTTTAGGCAGCTAAAACTACTAATAGTTTTCCTAGAGTTACTTTTGAAAGGAACTCTAACTTTCTAAATCTGTGGGTTTCAATAATTCCAATTCACCAATGCAAATATAAATACAGTATATATTAAAGCATAATTCTTCCATAATTGCAGTATTACCAATTCAAGGAAATCAAACAGCAGGGACATAAATCTTTTCTCTTATGTTCAGTCGAATCATATTGATTTCTTCATTCACATTATTTAAGCTTTTCTCTGACTACAGTGCCAACTGTCTCATCTGGCAGTTCTAAATCTTTTATTCCCAGATTAATTAGTTTTTCATTTGCCTTTGTTAAACAGCACATGCCCTCTCATGGCCTCCTTAATAAATCAGAATCCGATTGAATCTCACTGCACTATTTTGTGCTTTCAATTGTGCTGCAGATTTTGAATTCTTACTTTTAGTACCCTCATCCAAATCATTTATGCAGAATACTATGAATAGCAACAAGCCAAAACCTTATGACTTTATGGTACTTCGATGCATTATCCATTTCCAGGCTGAAGGCTGATCTGAAGACTGCCTTTCCCTGGAATATTTGGCCCACTATCTAACCAGGGGGCTCATGAGTCCAGCTTTTTAAATGTAGTCAGTGATGGAAAAGCATGTCAGTTAAAGCTGAGCAAATACCACTGTTGGGAGTGTGATAGCTATAGAACTAGTAAATTAATTTGAGAGAAGCAAAAGACATTGAGAAGACGTCTTTTACATACAGAAACAGTACTGTTCAAAGTAACTAACAGATATAAAGAATATTTTAATACAGCACTGTAATTGCAGTAGTATAACTATTAATTACATCAGTTTAACATGCACGTAATTCATCACTGTAAGATTGATTACTCGGCATGCATAGTGGTCTTGAGCTAGTGCTGGCCAGTACAAAAGCTCATTGAAGGAATCAAGTCCCTGAAATTTCATTTTAACATTGCTGATTTCTGTTACAATAAATAATTAAATATTAACAACCAATGTGGTGATGTTCCTCCCTTTATTTACAGTGAAATTCGAAATCTCAGAAACCTGGATTACATAGATCCAGATGCTTTTAAGAACCTCCCACTTCTGAAATATCTGTAAGTATTTAGCACCTATAACAAGTTGGCACTTAAGCCTCACGGATGACTCTACACTATAGCAGTTTTCTTTGCATTTCATTTTGGAACTGATTGCAATGTTTTTTCCTGATGTTTTATTTCAATGACAGAAAGCCAGCTAGGGTAGGGGTTGGAACTTAGACTATGTTTGCAAGAAAGGAAAATGTGTGCACAGTTCATCAGTAATTTTGCCATTCTTCTCATGCATTAAATGTCTGAAATACACTAGGGTCTCCTTGGCAAAATTCCACAGCTAGCTTTCTTCTTATGGTAAGTGTATTTTTTTGTATGGAATACTGGGAAGAAGGGACATAACAGAGATATACACGTATTTTATATTTACTATATATTTACAAAGGAGTTTAAAGCATACCTGTCAGCTAAATGTGAAAGACCATCTATAGACACTTGATTTAATGTAATCTCTGGCAGAAAGAAATCCTGAAGAATTTTCTGTATTCCCATGACGTTTCTGAAGAGCAGCACAGAGTCGACAAACCATGAAATTCTAAAATTATAGCATAGGAAAGAGAGATGAGAAAGAATATCTTCTGTGATTGAGTAATGTTTAGAAGACTTTAAAAAGGGGGGTAATGGTAAGACTCTGTTGTGGGGGTACTGGTGAGAAGGAAAGATTTTTTCCTATAGATCTGAAAGCAATATAAAGAAAGAAGTTAAAATAATTTCATTTCAGGATAGCAGTTTTAAAAAAATCGAGAACTATATTTTCTTATTTCCAACCTATAGGAATTCAGAAATAAGGGACATTAACTGTATTTACATTTGAAAATATCTTCCCCTTTTAAGCTCTTAGCCTCAATGAAAGATAGTGGATTTGGGGGTCCAGACTATTGTCTGAATCTCTCAAGTGAATCCAGAGTTATGAGGTTTTTTTCTCACCTCATAGGCTACTTCACTCCACAGATATGCTCAGCTGCCTTATTATTCTGTATTTCCATTTTTTAGATGCTATAATTTACCATAAATCTGGTATTTTGATTTTTTAATTGTACTTGCATCCTTATATTTTAGACAGTTGATTATAAATTAATTGATTTACAATAGGGAGGATGAAATAACTATTCTGAACTGTTGAATGTTTTAAATACATTAGTTGTTGTTGTTCAGTAATCCAGTACATATAATTCTGTTTCTTCTCTTTTTCAGTGGTATTTTTAATACTGGACTCAAAGCATTTCCAGATCTCACCAAAATCTACTCATCTGATGTGAACTTTTTACTGTAAGTATCTGTCCTCACAGATGGTTAAAACATTACCATCCTCAGATCCCAAGAAAGCCTACAGTGAAGGTTTCTGTCTTGGAGAAAAACATGAAATATGTCTGACAAAGCTCTTCTCCAGCTATATTTCAATCATCATTAGTACCAAACCTGGAAAATGACAGGTCACATAGCACTATACACTGGACCTGGATGAAAGACATAGATACACAAATGCATTTCTCTTGAATCAGCCAAAGCACACAATACATAACTTCTACAATCCCACATGTACCTTCTGACCTGAGATAAACTAAACAAGTTATTCTATGCTTTTATTTATTATGAAGGCAGAGAACAATTATAATAAAATTGTTCTGGAGAAGCTCTGTTGGGCAGATGTTTGATTGTGATGTTTCATCTCCTTTTTCAGTGAAATTGCAGATAATCCTTTCATGACTTCAGTGCCTGCAAATGCTTTCCACGGGCTTTGTAATGAATCTCTAACTCTGTAAGTTCTTCCAGTTTAAGTTGCAAGACAATTACCTCTCAAGCATATGGTAAAATTCTTTTAAAACCCCAAATTACCCTTGTCCTACTCTAGTAGTTTGTAACAAAGAAACACCATAGACAGGCAGGATCCATAATCTAATTTGCCTAAACCCTTTACTTTAACAGTGATCTGAATCAGCCCTACTGCTTTTCTTTAAACTGGCTTGACCAAAGTGGTTTTGCTTTTGTATGACCCTGATGTCAGTAAATGGTTACATTGGAGAACAATCAATGGGAAAAGGTTGCAGATTTCTCCTTCTGTAAAGCTACAGGATGGTTAGAACTGTGTCTAACTTTTCTGCAGCCTAAGTGGCACATACGGTGAAGGCTAATGCGTGGCAAATTTCAGAAGAGTCATATTTGAAAAATTGTTAAATAAAGTTCAGTTATGCAAGCCATACTTGATGTTAACTAGAGGAAAGGGTGGAGGGGAGTGAAAATGAATATCTGAAAAGTCTTTTCCTACCTAAAAAATTCTATGACCTGAACTAGGAGAAATTCTTAAAAAAATTAAAAAAAAATTAAAAAAAAATTCCTTTCGCTCTAAGGGAGCAAAAGAACGATTTGTAAAAAGTCAGGCAGGCCTGACAGAAAAATCCTAGCTATTTTGCTGGGTATTAGCTCCTTTAGCCTTCCTTAATCAGTCTTAGCAGAATTTTCTTTGGGTTTAGTTTGAGGGTGAGAAAGTTATAGCAGTGTGTTTTAGTCTAGTTCTATCTTTGCTGTAAAAAGAAGTAGAAGATGGCACACCTGCCACATGTGTTCTTATTCAGCTACATTCAAGAATGCTGCTGGGCATTTGTTTCACCTTGTGCTGTAATTGCTGCTTCTTCAAGAAATTTAAAATTAACCCGTCCATAAATGTGCTGTTGCCAAGAGAAATGATCCATACAATGTTAGGCATTCCAGTACTGAAGCAACCAAAAATACCCCCCCCCTTTTTTTTTTCTTTGCTTTTAGCAAACTCTACAATAATGGTTTTACCAGCATCCAAGGCCATGCTTTTAATGGGACAAATCTGGATGCCATGTAAGTAACAGACCATTCTTTTCTTTCAGGAAAAAAAAAAACAAAACCCAACTCTCTGTGCTTGTTGTAAGCTCTTAAATATTTGTCTTATTCTAGTTATTTTTAAGTAGCAAAAAGAGGATAATAATTCCAGCCAGCAACAAAAACATTAGCGCCTAATGTCTTTTGCAGCATACTTTCATTTGGGATGTATATTTATTTATAGCTCAGAAATCAAATCATGGCTCAGAAATCAAATTTTGTTCTAGTTTGAAGCTACAATAAAATTTCTTTGGATCAGTAACATTTCTAAGACAATTTGGAAGATAATTATACTGATTTACTTACATGACATTTATTTTGCTAAGTGTAGCACTGATAATGGTAGCAGCCCTTTCATAGAAATTTCTCATCTACAAAAAAGAGTGGTGTAAGGTGTTGGAAGCAATTCAGAGGAACTGGTCATTTGCATGAGGAATGAGAGGTGGACATCTCAAAAACACAAAGTAACCATTTTCAACTTTCCATTCACCTTCTTATTATAGTTTCTGGAAACTAACACTTAGTGCATCAATACCCTTTATACACCATACCCAAATCATCTGCCTCAACCATTAACAGAGAAAACATCTCAATTCCAGAGGCTCCATTCACTTTGGCAGAGCTTACTCTGGCCTTACAGAGGCTTTGCTGAAGAGCCTGACTAGCAGTCATCTCATGAGTAAAGAGGTTTCTTCATCATGAGTTCTTAAATTAACTAGAGGGGCATGAGGACAGATAAAATTATTTTCAATACTTCATTTTAAATTGGGCTTGAATTCTTTAAGAGCATCCCGAGATGCTCTTATAAGAGTAAATGCCATATTCTGCAGCTGGGATGGGGTACACATGCAAACTGGAGACAAGAGGCTGGAGAGCAGCCCTGCAGAAAGAGATCTGGGGGTTTGGGTTGATGGCAAGTTGAATATGAGCCAGTGGTGTGTCCTGGCAGCCAAAAGGGCCAACTGTGTTCTGAGGTGCATCAAACACAGCATTGCTAGCCTAGGTCAAGGGAGCTGATTGTCCCACCTGCACTGCACTGATGCGGCAGCACCTTGAGCGCTGTGTGCAGTTTTGGGTGCCTCAGTGTAAGAACATCAGACTCAGTGTCCAGATGTCCAGAGGAGGGTGACCAAGATGGTGAAAGGCCTCCAGGGCAAGATTTACAAGGAGCAGCTGAGGTCACTTATTTGTGGAGAAGAGCAGGCTGAGAAGTGACCTCATGGCAGTCTGCAACTTCCTTAAGAGGCGCAGCGGAGAGGGAAGTGCTGATCTCCTCCCTCTGGTGTCCAGCAATAGGACACAAGGAGATCGAATGGAGCCGCAGCAGGGGAAGTTCAGATGGGACATTAGGAGACGAGGGTGAGAGGGTGGTCAGTCACTAGAAGAGGCTCCCCAGGAAACTGTCAGGGCACCAACACTGTCAGAGTTCAAGGAGCATTTGGATGATACTCTTAAGAAGTCGGGAGTTGGACTCAATGAGCCTTATGGATCATTTCCAAATTGAGATATTCTATGTGTCCCTACCCATGGCAGGGGGGTTGGAACTAGATGATCTTAAGGTCTTTTCCAACCCTAGCTATTCTACGATTTTAAGTGAATCTTTCCAGAGACTGGCTATGATGCCCTAGTTAAATAAGTAAAAAAAAAAAAACAAAACAACAAACAAACCAAACCAAAACAACCTGAACAAACCAAAACAAACAAAAAACCCAAACAAAAAAAGAAACTGTAACAAGGCTTACTTTCAGGGCTTTATCTACCAGCCATAAAAGTGGTTTACTACAACAAAGAGTTTTCTCCTAATTAAATCATATCTCATTTACCTGGAGCAAAGCACTACTCCAGATTTACAAGGTAAACCAGGGAGCTGAACATCGGTGGTAAAACCTTTATCTGTTTGATAAACTACACCGAAATTTCTAAACTAATTTTCTGAAGTGGTTACCATATGCCAAGATAAGGTGTAATTTTGCTAAGTGCAAGCTTGGAGATTTATTGTTTCTAGCAGCATCATTAAGTTAATGCAAAAGGCAAATATTTCTTTTTCTGTATTTTAACATTTCTAATTTGAACTCCTGTTTATCTAACACGGTACAGTGAAGAAGGTACCTGTTTCTCCCTGGGTCTGATCCCAGGTCCTTTGGATCTGATGCAACTAGGAGCAAAAAGAAACAAAAAGAGTGAGGGAAAGGAATTTTAATGGGTTTTGAATGATAACATCAAGGAGGAAAAAAAGTAAAAAAGGAAAATAATCGAAAACAATAATTCACTTTTGACAAATTTTTCAAAGACCCTATGTTCCGTCCATACATCAGAAGATATTTTGGGAATCTCAGAGGCTGCCTTCTACCATGCAGTATGCCTTTCTACCACTCTTGCAGTCTTAAAAGACCTGTATACTTTAAGGATATCAAAACAGTGAATGCAGATATGGCAGTGGAACCATGCATAAATGGTTTTCATCATCATCCTGAATAATAGCACTACTACCTAATAAATCTGCAAACCACAGTATTACTGTATATGTTTTGTAAAGGTAGGGAAGTAAAAAAAACAGGATGAAGTGCCAGATGACACTTCTACCCAACCAGTGTTCATCTGAAACCTGAATCCCTCATTCTAACACATCATTAAGGGCAGTGAACTGCATCACTCCTGCAGACTTCTGCAAAATGGTGCTTCTGCACCAATGTTTATTTCTGTAAGAAAATTGGTGAGGAAAGAACATTTTTAAAAACATACATCCAGAGAATGGCAAAATTTATATGATGAGGTTTTACAGAGCTGTCTAAAATACTGAAAAGTGCCATCTCAAAATCTAATTGCAAAAGTAAACTGTAAAAAAATATATTTTAGTATACACTCTCAGGTGTCACTTATAATGCCTGACTTAGCTAAGTCAGATAAACGATGGTGCAGAAAAAACATACAATGAATCCTTAACACTTCTCATTTACCAACCTATCTCTTTTGCCTGTGCTACCTTTTTTTTAACCTATGTTTCATAATTCAACAGGCTGCACAGATACATTACCAAGTTACATTTCCAGAGTCCATTTAATATCAGGTTCCCCCAGTCTCTTCTACCTAGGTACCATGGTCCTAGGCAAGGCTTTACAGCACTGATCATTTTGCCATCATTTCATCAAGTGGAACACACATTCCCCTTGACAACTTTCCCTGGCAATGGTGTGTTTTCTCTGCCTTAATGGGTTGCATTGCATTTCTACAGCTGTACATTCCCCTTTTCTACCTTGCTTTAAACTTCTCTCGGAGATCCTTTCTCATTATAGTACAGAAACAAAATTCTTGGATTGTTTTGTTTCCTTGCTTATGTAGTGCCCCTCAGCCGAGAGAGCTACATGATTCTCCATCCTCCTCCAGGAACTACTATAATTAATAGATTATTCTTAATCTCAACACAATATTTCAATTTCCATCTCAATTAAATTAAAAAACATGACTAGGCTTGATGCCTGCAAGTCATTCCTCTTGTAAACATCCTGACAGAAGTTGACTGAAGTAAGTAAAAACACTACCTAAGGTTAAATTGCTGTTTTAGGGAATTAGAGTATCCACGCGTACACATACAAACACACATAAATGTATATGTATGTATGTATATATTGCAACCTAATCTTCATTCTCTTTTCACTGCTCAGCTAAATCAACATCTTCCTGTCTATGTGCTTAGAAGACCTAGCTGCTTATAACTATGGTCCTCCTCCCCCCTGGCTAACCAGGAGGAACCACCTTGTCAAGGAAATTAATATACCTGCTATGTTTTGAAAAGTACTTTTTAGCTGAACAATTGTTCCAAACCCACATTTTTAATCTCTATGTCAAATATACCCAACTAATGCACACAAGCTTGCATCGTATACATAAAAATAATGCTTAATTTTCCATTCCATCATGTTCTGTGCATGCCTGCTCTTCACAGAATGTCATAAAATCTGTCAGTGCCATATGTCCACTCTGGCAGAAAAGCACGACACTTGGGCTTCTGCTGCTCTTGCAGGTTGTTTAATTTATGCTCTCTCTTTGTAGACCTGCAATTGTGGAACTATTGAAGTCAAATTATTTCTCCCAAGTCTTTCCAGAAAGCCCATAAATTCTATTAGGCCATTGAGAACAAAAGTATCAGAAATTCATAGCCTCCCTAAAGCAATTTGGAACTGGACTGAATTACCTGCAGTAATAATCCATGTATTTATAAGTCTTGAACAGCAGTTTCAGACCATGGTAAAGAGTAATCAATAAAAATAAATAAATAAATATTAATTCTAGATCAGTCACTTTTAAATCTAAAACCACAGAACTGAATTTAACATTGACAGTTCCACTTGGATTATGTTAATTTTTTGAGTGTTCGGCAGTCTTGCACTGTCTTTAATCATCCACCCTTAACTCAACTGTAAATTCCTAACTTCCTGAATCCACAATTCCTTATATGTCACTTTCCAGAGTGAGGGTAATTAATGTTTGCCCTTGATTACACCAATCATGTAATCATAGGAGAAATTTGCAGCATTCCATCTTTCAGGAAAGTGTTGGCCACTCAGGAAATTGTTCACAGTTTTCCAAAGACTTCAGATTTTTTTTAATTTTTTTTTTTAAACAGAACATGTATCAGTTTTTCCTTCAAATTTGTCCTCCTTCTCACTCCCTATCTTGCTGCTTTTATAAAAAAAAAACTTCATTCTTAACTTTGATTTGTATCTGGGAGGCTCCATGAGGCTATGGAGATTTTAAAGTACTTAAAACTTACTATCAACCTCTAAACAAGGAGGGCATTATTTTTATGTTTGTTGATTAAGCATTCCTGTATCATGTAATTCCCCACACCTCATTCTGATAAAAGCAAAACCATCTATTTAACCTCATCCACACAAATATTTGCCTGGAGATACAGTTTACATTCATATGTCTTTATGTGTATGACATATATTTGCCTTTTCTGTCTATTTAATTTTGCCTAATTTTTTTTGCCTATTTAATTTTTTATTATTTGATGAGGGATTTAATTTATTTTCAAAAAAGCAAACCTGTATTTTGTTCCTTGAGTACACAGAAAATGAAGTTTTCAATATGTTGTTGGGATAGGTTGGTCCTTATACATACTGCTTTTGTAAATCTGCTTAGGCAACTAACTGAAGATGATCTTCAACCTACGGATAACTATTTCCAAATCCCTGTGTTTCATTTGTTTCTGCAGCTATCTGCACAAGAACAAATACCTGGAAGTTATCAATGACAATGCATTTCTGGGAGTGCACAGTGGACCAACCCTACTGTGAGTAGGAGAAAATTAAGTACAGATGGCTCTAAAAATACTACTGTTTTACTTTTACTTTTTGCACTTTCTTTCCAACCACTACTAGCAGCAGAGCACCAGAGATGGGAATGCCATGTTTACAAAAAAGAGTATCAGCAACAAATGCTGTGTGTGCTTTAGGAAACTGATTTAAGAAATGCTTGCATCTTACATGGAAATACTGTTCCTACCAATTTTTCTTTGGAAAGATTCTGTACTAAAATCTGTCTTATGACTGTACAATTGCAGTACAATTGTAACATGAACTAAGGACTCTAGTAGCACGCATATACACGAAATTGAAATAGAGATAAAAAGTAATTTCAGACAGAATAAAGTTACCTCTAGTGCTGTCTTTTCTTCTTCTCATGCAGTTTGGCTTTCAGTCTGATTTTATAGTCCTCCAAAGAACTCTTCACTAAAATTAGGAATCACAATACAGAATTAAATGAAAAACTTTAAGAAGAATCATATTCCCTGACTCATCATCTAGCACGTAACATAGTGCATAGGACTGAGAGGGAGAACTGAAGTGGGGAAACTGAGTTCCTGCTCCACTGCCAAAATCAGGTAGTGCTGGCAGTGCTCACTCCATGTAAGAATCAGTTTTACTTTCTGCTCTTGAGAAAAACAACATATTTATATCAGAGTAAGAGTGTATTGGTCACAGAAGGAATCATAGGCTCTGCACAGAGTTCATGACTAGTGTGCCTGTTTTTCTTCTTATCACTGAATCACCTAAGGGTTAAACCTGAGTTGTGCCTTGAATGGCCAGATCTGAGACAGCAGTGAGAAGGTAGTGTTTTCTGACCATGACTTAAAAGTTATACAATCTGGTTAAGAAAAGCACAGTCAAGGCCCTGGTCCACCATCAGGAGAACTGGCCATATAGGCAGAGCAAAAGAGGGTGTTCTGGAAGCAGAAGAGATCAGGAGGGAAACCTGAAAAATCTCACAAAAGGGCTGTTAAACCTCCTGCTCAGGGAGCCTTTGGGGTGGCTGTTGCTCCTCTCCCTCCCTGCTAGCTGGATCATTTTCATTTCCATTACTTCTGCTTTCAGGAGGGCTCAGGCCACCTACCACTGAAGTAAGAGAGTCATTGCTGGAGAATTGCAAGAGAGGCTGTGTTGGTGCTGAGTAAGCTTTTTTCATTAGTATTTGGCTAATAAGACCTTTTTCTTAACTCTGCACATGGCACCAGAGAAAACCTCTCTCATTTTGTTCCTGGTCAGAAAGATATTTTTCAGTTGACATGACTTCACCTGGACACCATATTTCCATCATGATACTACTGTGTCACAGTAAATACACAGTCTTGAAGCAAGATGCACTCTCCTGTTTCATCTGGGGTCTCTGTCCTGGCTTCAGCTGTAAGAGTCTCAAATGGCTCACTGCACATCTTCCCTCTAAGGCTAATGGTGGTACAATGGGTTGAAAAGCTCCTTTCTAGGGATGGCAGAAAACATTCAGGATCTTAAGTCTAAGGGAGGTAATAGCTTTCAGGAGCACACATTTTGACTCTTTGAGTTATGGTGGATATTTAAAGCACCAGTTATGTTGTTATGCTGAACAAGTGAACAATTTATGGCATCTTACAAAGGGTTGTGGGGTAATCATATGCTATAATAATGCTGCCATGTGAGCTCATTCTGCAAGGGCTTAGCTTTAAGGTGTGTGAGCTATATGAAACAGCTTGTTTTAGGGGCTAGAGATGACTTCCTAGGACATGCATATGTAACTGTAAAGAACTTCCTTCTCACTCTGTCCTCTCAAATTAGGTTTCTCAAATGACTAGCAGTTTTTCTAATCTTTCCTAATTATTGTGCTATCCCAGCTGCCACTGATCGTCGATCTCAGGACGTGTTCTACGTTTGCAGCCTGGACAGCCAATTATCCATCTCCCATCAGAATTATATACCTCCATGGCTAACAATATTTATAGTTAGAGAGAGATGGTACTATAGTGACATTACAGAGAGAGGTATTGCTTCTCAAAGGCAGAAGGCATAAAATAGCATGTAATTAACAGTAAATCAACAGTGATTAAAAACTATGTTGTATGAGTTTGGCCATGATCTTAGGCCACCTAGTTAGAGGGTATATTTAAGTAGGTATTTAAAAGTCAGCTGATTGTTTTTTTCCTAAATTTGCAGTTTACAATAGCAGAGGAAAAGGGGAGTGTGATCACTGAATAGAGGAGAACATACACCAGTAATTCTGATTGCTTTGCCACTGCTGTACCTTAAGACGTATGTGGATATATACATAGAATGCTCGCTTTAAAAAAACATTTTAACAATATAATGGCAGTTGCTCTTTATCTGAAAATGCAGTCTTGGCCAGGATTCAGCAACTCAGTGGACATGGTTTACACTAAGTGATCCAACAAGTGCTGCTGCCTAGAGCACAAGTTCAACAGAGTACAACAAAAATACAATCATGCTCATTATTCAATTAGCTTTTGCAAATCATACAGGCCAAATTCAAAACATTAGTAATTGTCACACAAGATACATGTGAGTAACCAATTATATTTAAAAAGCAGAAGTGCTCTTTAAAGCATCATCTCCCAGTCTAGGAATGGGTCCTACCTTAGGAGTTTCCGTTCTGTTGCTGCCACTGGACACAAAGTCTTCAAGCCACAGAAGAACTCTGCATTCTGCTAATGAAACAATGCAAATTTGTAGATTTAAAGAATCCTTTAGTAGATAGAGTAGTCTAAACCCAACTATTACACACTTTATGCTTTTTTTAACTACTGGAGCATTGCAGTACTCAAATGCATGCATGATTAGGTAAAAATTGCCAGTGGTACTGTGATGCATTTAGTCTCATTTTCTCAATTATCTTTAAAATTATCATTATTACTTGATTTCACACTACAATTCCATGTTTCTAGCTGTTAAAAAAAGATTACTGACAAGGCTATTATCCCTTATATCTAGTTCTGAACTTCTGCCTCCAAAGAGGCAATGAAGAATTTCAAAAATAACAACCCACAAGAATAAAAATTGAATCCAAGCAGCCAAATATGTTTAACACTTGTATCATATATACAGTTGGTTCAGAAAACAGAAAACAACATCTCTTAAATAGTAAGATACATTTTATTCCCACTTTCATCTGGAGCTCTCCAATGTCTCTGCAACTTTACATCTAGCATGTAAATTTTATATAAGGCAAACGACAGCCTAGAAACATTACACGAGATTTATAAGAAAGCACGTGAGGAAAAAATAATATAGCTAACAAGCCACAGTGTTAAAACTGGTTGAGTGCACTTTGGTTGCTGTTACGCTCCACAGTGTAGAGCTCTACACTACTGCAGGCACGCCACTTCTAGCATCTGAGTGAGCTCTAGACCATGGCGTCTTAAATGCTAAAGTTTGGTCTGGGTCTAGGCTGGAAATGAATTTTGTTTGCACTTTACCATAATCCTGAACATTTGACGTCTCCCACAAGTAGTGTGACTGACTAGCTTCCACATCAGCCTTTTTTTGTCAAAGGTTTGTCAAAGGCCTTGTGAAAGTCCAAAGAGACTCTGAGCAGATCTTACTGACAACACTCAGAAAGGTTTGTAAGGCAGGACTTATTTTTACAGAAGCCCTTTACATGTTGACTTCCCCCAGGTCTATCATATTAGTGGCTCATATGCTGCCTTTCTGCATGGAGCTAAGCTGAAGGTTATGCACCTCTTTCACCAAATCAACTACCGCTTGCTTGAGATGCTTCAGAACTTCTTGGTGAAAACCATCCAGTCCTCATGACTCATTACTATCCATTTTATCAGTTTCCTGCCTAACCTCTTTTATAGTCTTTTCAATTTGAGACAGATCCTCTTGACAAGTCTATCAGACCTCTTGCCCATTCTCGTGTTTAAGTATGCAAGCTATAGCTTAGCAGTAGTAGCAAGACACTCTTCTGTGCAATGTAAACATTGCTGTATTTAAATATATTAGTTAACAATATTAATGAGGCTGACATAACTGCAGATAGTTCCCATTTTTAATGAGCAGCCCAAAATCAAGACTGATGGTACAATGACACAGAACAAAGAAATCACTTAAGACCATGAATCTTCTGTATGAATGAAGACACAGATGCTGTAGTCTGGCAAACTACAACTAATTGGATTAATTCTGCTCTGAAGATTGGTAATTACTATTTAAAACCTTTTCAATCCTATGCTTTCTGGTTTGAAGACAGGTGCTATGCTGCTTGGAGTAGATTCTGAATAGATAATCATCAAGATTGGAATTGTGAGGTAGAAAAATACGTGTCAATTCCACACTTCCTTGTGACCAGTTGACTCACAGTTTGTCTCTAACAAAATGTGGGCCTACGTAGAGTAACTAAGAAGTTATCTTCACAGGGAGACAAATTACCACCAGATTCCAAGGAGACTTTTCCAACTGCAATAGCAGTGGTACAGACAGCATCACAAGACCTTTTGGTGGCAGACACCATACTGGCAGTTTAGGGACTTTCCAAACTGGGGATTTTGGAAACTTCCAAACTTGCAAACCATTGTGCTTAATATGGCCCATGGATGAGATGGATGGGACTAACCACCTAGTGTTAGCCCTGCAACATGATTAATCCTACATCAACTAGAACTTCAGGGCAGATGTACCTCAATTTTCTCACAAACCCCTCTAGTTAAAAAAAAAATATTTTTTTAAAAACCTAAGCAGTACCCAACTGCTAAAATACACACCCATATACACATAAATAAAAGACTTCAAAGGATTCCATAAGATAAAAATGATCTAGTCTTATACCTAATTCTTCCAAGCCCTTTCTTCTCACTGAACATACCTTTCTTTCAGACTTCAACATCACTGGGTAACACTCTTTGAGTTGCCACAGACTTCACATGTTCCCCTCTGCTCCCAGGGAGTTGTTTCCAGCATCTGAGCCCCAGGCTGGCTGCCTTCTTCTGCTCGCTGAAGCACCATCCCCTCCAGGGCCTGGAGAGGCTCTTCTCTGCAGTTGTTTCCAAGGCACAAGCCCTTGTGCCCTAGGATGTTCCTCCTGACCCAGTCATTTCTGATGGGAATGTGACTCAACTGTGAAAAAACAAAAAGAGATAATTGTCCTTCTTCTTACCTTGTCGTTTGGCCTGCACAATGAACCGTGGCACTGACTTTCACAATGTAATGATGCAATTTTGTGAAAAAGATTATCCCTTTTCTCATTTTTAAGCCTCTTGCCTCACATTCTCAGGCTCCTCAAAACTCATCTCACAAGAATAAATAATTCCAATCACCTTCTTTACAATATGCATGGCATATTATAGTCTACTACTGCTTTAGTCCTAGCTTTTCCCAAGAGAAAGTTCCTATCTACTTATTACTTCATATATAAACAACTTGATACTTTCAATCATCCTTGCTGTAGCTTTTCTATGCTCTTATTTTAAACTGCATAGAATATTTATAGAACTGCATAAAGTATTAAAGATGCAGTCAGATTTACAAAGTGAAGTTCTGTTCTATGTCTTTCCCAAAAATTCTTAGCATTCTATTTCCCTTCAACATTATTAAATAGCACTGAACTGACATTTGCAGAGAGGACATCAAGGTATTTCCAGAGCACTACATAAACTCCATTGTAATCTATGTACAGTTAAGATTGCTTTTTCCTAAATGCACTTTACATTCATCAGTATTGAATCATGTCAATTATTTTAATGCTTTGTCACTTAGTATTGCAGAACCCTTCTGCTTCTTTAGACAATAAGCTTTAGCTTTCACTACCTTTTATTACTTTGTGACAGAAACAAGCTTCGTTGCAGCTACTCTCATTCTTCTTCCAGACTGTTTATGAATATTTCAGTAGTACCAGCACTAGGCTAGCCTCTGCAGGCCTCTGCTGCAATGATGTGTATATTCCAATACCAATTCATTTTCCATACTTCCTCTAGCATGAAAAGTTATTATCGGTCCCTGGCCTTTTCTCCCCCTCTGTTCTTGTCTTAATTGATACAAGAGAGCTATTCCCTTGTCAGGTAACAGATTAGTTACCTCACCAGCCCTTGATGTCCGATTTTGTCAAGACTTCTCAGAAATCCTAATCCATTTTACGAAACAGGATCATCTTTCTCCATACACTTGTGCCAGAACATCTTCACAGAACTCTTAGTCTGTGAAGTATTATTTCCTTTCCAAAAAACTCTTTGCACCTCTCATGACACAGAATTTAACCATGTTCCCTTCCTGCAGGTAGCTGCTGCCACCACCATGAGGACTTGATGGAGACCCATGGGGGTTGCCGAAAGGCCAGCCTTATCTTGGTAAGATCTAGTCCAAGATCTAGTTTACCAAGATGTTTTTGCTTCAGAAATAGAGTTCTATAAAATGAGGAAATTAGGGAAAAACAAAAAGGAGCAGTTGATTAAGGCCACTAAGTGGATTAAGGGATTGGAGCATCTGTCATAGGATAGGCTGAGAGTTGGAAATGTTTATTCTGGAGAAGAGTCAAGGAAATCTTATCAATGTGTATAAATACTTGGCAGGGCAGAGAGGGGAGGATCTGGGAAGAGGGAGCCAGGGTCTCCTCAGTGGTGTCGTGACAGTGCAAGAGGCAACAGGCACAAGCTGAAATACAGGAATACATAAGAAAAAACTATTGTGAGGATGGTAGAATACTGGAACACACTGTTCGGAGAAGCTGTGGAGTCTCCAGTCCTGGAGATACTGAGATGTCAACAGGACACAGCTCTCTGACCAACCTGCTCCAGCTGACCGTGCTTTCAGCAGGGAGAACAAAACTGATGATCTGGAAGCTTAACTATTCTGTGATTATTTAAAAGATAAAATGACAGGAGACAGCATTCAGACTCTTCTAAAAGCCAATTCAGGGGCTTGGTAGAAACACATATTACCTATCAAAAATTCCAGAAGAACAAAAAAGAAGTTTACGTGGTTGAAATCAACTGGTTGTGACATATTCAAATATGTATGATACAAAGAAGCTATTAGGGATAAAAATAAAAAAAAAAAAGAAGCCCTCCTACAGAAAGGGGAAGCAATTTCTAACTCAATTTAAAAACAAACACAAGCAAATTAAAAGAAAAAAGCAGAGTAAATCTAAACCTTTTAGAAGCAATTTGCTTAAAGCATAAAATTATTAATAATTTTCTTTTAGCTGCAAGAAACCAGCCAGTGGGTGAGACTTCTAGAGGGATAAGAACAGCACTCGTGGGAAACAATACATAGAAAAAAAGCTGAATTGTTTATTACTAGGGTGTTCATGATGACACTGGCTTCAAACAGTGTTCCTGCACTAGAAACTTTTATACAGGCTTATTTCTTTACAGAATACAACTCTGAAAAAAACGTCTTTACTTCTAGTGTCAGTAGAATAGGTTTTCAGTTAAAGCAAAAAAGTGAGTGAAAAACAGTAGCAGGACCAGATGACATTCACCTGGCAGTTCCAAAGGAAGCCACCTCCCCCATGAACTGTGCAACGTATCTGCTGAGGTAGACTCAGTACCAGAATAGAAAGCATCAACGTAATACTAAATTTTCTGAGTGTTTCAGGATGGATTGAGAGAAAAGAGTTTAATTTTGGTTTACGAAGAACTATTGCTTTAGTAATTACAATACTTTCTACTGAAGTATCCCAATAGGTTAAAATGAGTCTGAAGAGGTCTAAAGGAAAATCGCTGTTCCAATGGAAGATGTGATTTTTTTAAAAGATTTTTTTTTAATTTGTTTTTGCAGTCATTTGTATCTTGTTCACTTTAAAGGTGCAATTTTAAAAGTTGTGCTATTTGTGTATCATCCATATTCTCCACTATGAGGCATTGAATACAAGAGCTTTAAAACACCAAAAAAATCACAGGAGGAATTCATATCCTACCTGAATTTGAGTGGTATCAGAACCTAACAAAGTGATATGAAATCCCTACCTTCTCTGGATTTGATTTTTCCTGAAGAATTCTGTGAAACTCTTAAATTACTGTGAGAATTTGAAGAAAAACAAAAACAAAAACCCGATCCAGTTGCTGGATATTCTGACAAACTTTTCTTCTTCCTTTACCTAGGGATGTCTCCAGAACAGCCGTTGCTAACCTTCCATCCAAAGGATTGGAAAGCCTCAAAGAACTAATAGCCAAAAATACGTGGGCTTTAAAGAAATTACCACCTGTAAAGCTATTTCTTCAGCTAATGAGAGCTGACCTATCATATCCAAGTCACTGCTGTGCTTTCAAGAGCTGGAAAAAAAACAGTGGGTGAGTTTTACTACCTTATATTCCATTTTAAGGTATGCAAATAAAGACAGTGTTTAGTATTAACATAAAATTATATCTATTAGTACTTTTGTGACTTTTTTTTTTTAGGTATAGAGGACATTCTTTGAAACAGAAATTACAATTTCAAACTGACAGAAGACTTTCTAATATAACAACTTGTAGGACCTTTTTCAAAAGCTTCTCCTTTTGTTGAGCCCAGAATTAAAAGAAAAAAAAAAAGAGAAAAGGGTAATGTGCTATAACACAGAATGGGCTATAGCAAGGCCTGGAAAACGAAGTTTTGGAGGGATTATAGCTTCATATCTCATTCTAATTGAAAAGCTCTGAACAGATGATTCTGGATTAACCCTGTAGACAAATATTTCAAATTCCATTTCAGCAGGATTTCCAGCCTCTTATCAGAACTGGTGTGGATAGCTTTTGTGAGGCAGAAAGTACATTTACAGATGTCCTGATGCAATACAGTGACTTGTGCTGTCATAGGGGGAGGAGGGAGAAAGGATGACTTACTTTGATAAGCAGCAGACTTCTACTGCAGAATGCAAATGCATTGTAAATTTCTCCAAAGTTTAACGAGGTTTAGAGAATTCTTATCCAGCCTCTGATTTAGGAATACAGCCTCAGTCTTCAGTACTGCAGTATCTGTGGATGGAATACATAGTATATTAAAAATAGGCTATGATAAGTACATGAATTATTCAATAATAAATTCGCAAGACAGTAATATTCACAATTGCAACAAACTGGGAAAGTGAGGACAGAAATAAAACAGAGGAGTGAAGAGATTTAAAACTTGGACAGGAAGAAAGTACAGAAAGAACCCAGCACAATCTAATGACTGAAAGAAAAAAGTATCTGCATATCTATTAGTAGAAATAAAAATTTCTCAGACTGAATTGTATGCAATCTCAAATTGTAAGCAATCTTCAATTCTACACACCTGGAAATGAGACATACTAAAGGATATGTGACAGTGGGTCACAGTGATCAAAATATCTGATGCCAAACTGCAATTTTCTTCCTAGTAAAAAGCATGGATAATTTTTGACTACAAATACAGGTGCATCACACCATGAGGTATGGGATTTCCAGCCACTACACTGCTAGTTAGCTCTAAAGCACCCACAGAAAAGACACAAACTATAAATTAAAATGATGGAAGTTCTGTGAGAAATCGACTTGTGAGCAAAAATGAAAAGGAAAGTAATACTGTATTAGTTAAGAAGTTATAAAGGATAAAAGTGTTGTTATGTACTGAGACTGTAGATCCCCAAAAGGAAGAGGGATTATGGGTGCTGAACAAGCCAAATTACTACTGGGTATAGCTGACAGCAACAGAGAAAGGAAAAACACAGCTTAAAAAAAAAGCCCAGAAATGCTCAGGCTTATCATTTACTATATATTCTATTCACAGAAACAGACCTGATCACAGTTTTATAGCTACGTTTTCATTCATGGTTATTTGCTTTTGAAGTGTCCCCCTTTGTTTACTCGCTGCAATCCAGTCAGACTGTAAATGCCAGCAGTGATTTCCTCCTCTACTCTTTCAGAATTTTGGAGTACCTGACATGTAACCAGAGCAGCAGCTTTCGTAAGAGACGATCAGTCAAAGCTCTCGGAGGTTTGTTTTACAAAGATTATGCAGAAGAATACACAGACCACACTGATACCATTTACGACAAAAACACCAAGTTCACAAATTTGCCTGAAAATTCCCATTATTACATCTTTTTGGAAGAGCATGGAGAAGCAAATCTTGGGTTTGGCCAAGAGCTCAAGAACCCTCAAACAGAAGACGTCCAGACCTTTGACAGTCATTATGACTATCCTATCTGTGGAGGCAATGAAGATGTAATATGCACTCCAGAACCTGATGAGTTTAATCCCTGTGAGGATATAATGGGATATCGATTTCTGAGGATCATGGTGTGGTTTGTGAACCTGCTGGCCATCCTAGGTAACATTTTTGTCCTTTGCATCCTTCTCACCAGCCATTATAAACTGACTGTACCACGCTTTCTGATGTGTAATTTGGCCTTTGCTGATTTTTGCATGGGTTTATACCTCCTCCTGATTGCTTCAGTGGATCTCTACACCAGGTCAGAGTACTATAATCATGCTATAGAGTGGCAGACTGGGCCTGGTTGCAACACAGCTGGCTTTTTCACAGTATTTGCTAGTGAACTGTCTGTATACACTCTGACTGTGATCACCCTGGAGCGCTGGTATGCCATCACTTTTGCCATGCGCCCAGACAGAAAAATTCGCCTTCGGCATGCCTTGGTTATCATGCTGGGAGGGTGGCTCTCATGCTTTCTTCTTGCCCTTTTGCCACTGGTTGGTGTCAGCAGTTACAGCAAAGTCAGCATCTGCTTGCCTATGGACACTGAAACGACAGTGGCTGAAGCCTACGTCGTCTTCGTTTTAATATGTAACATTATTGCTTTTGTCATCATTTGTGCCTGCTACATAAAAATCTATGTAACTGTGCGAAACCCCCAGTACAAGTCAGGAGACAAAGACACCAAAATTGCTAAGCGTATGGCTGTGTTGATTTTCACCGACTTCTTGTGCATGGCTCCCATCTCTTTCCATGCTTTATCAGCCATTATGAACAAACCACTGATAACTGTCACCAATTCCAAGATTTTGCTGGTACTCTTCTACCCCCTCAATTCTTGTGCCAACCCCTTTCTTTATGCTATTTTCACCAAAGCTTTCCGAAGAGATGTGTTTATCCTGCTAAGCAAGTTTGGTATCTGCGAGCATCGGGCTCAAGTCTACCGAGGTCAGACAATTTCAGCCAAAAACAGTAGTGGCTCTTATGGGGAAAGAATCAGCAGAGGGATAGGTCATATTCTTACAAGCATTCAAGACCCAGTCAGTGATTACCTTCCTGCCATGACAATGCAGAACCAAATTCTTGTAGAAGAATGCAAGCAAACTGAGTTATGACATCTCACAGTATGAGAGCCACAATCTGGTCCAGAGGTGGTTGTGCATACAGTGAACTGAGTGAGAAGATAATGTATTCTCCATATCCTTTTTCCCCAGCCTATCCTTTGTGATATCTGAAAGTACCTTCAGAGTGGTCTTCTTTTAGACAAGTCACTCAGCTGAACCTCCTGTCTCACACTCTTAGCAGTACAGGTCAAAAGGTACTGTTCTGATAATAACATAGGAAGTATATGGGAATGCTCTATCTAAATAGGAAAATTAATATGTATAAAACTTAGCAAATACAAAACATACCCTCATCTAAAAAAAAAAATAAGCAGGAGACCAAGCATAAAACTTGGAGGTACTTGTATGACTAAAAAAAGGACATAAAGTTTAATAATTAAAATAAGATTAAAAAAATAGAATTAAAAATAAAGGTTGAAGTTCTCAAATGCCAACTGCCTGTGAGTCAAAATGATCAACTGGTTTTCTAACAGCAAATTTCTAAAACTTCCACCAGGGCTTAAAATGGAACAGATGCCTTCTGCTTCTGCCATCCTGACCTAAACAAAGCTTGCAGTTCTTGGTGTAGGGGGTGAGGAAGGAAGCTTCTTCATACTGCCTTTATAGTGGCAAAAGGCAAATGTATTGATTTTTAATCTGCTCATAAGATAACAGCTAAGAACCATTAGGGCATTTGTCTTTGTGTGCTTAATATCACTATCTCACTTTCTGATACATCTATTTAGGAGATGGTTTAGTTTGAATCTATTTTCAAGACCAGTCTACCCAGTCAAGTTTGATGGCTGATACTTAAGACTGTACTAATTCTTCTCCCACTTAACCATTCTTTACCTGAGTGCAGCGCTGTTTAATCTGAGCATAGAATCATAGAATAGTTAGGGTTGGAAAGGACCTTAGGATCATCTAGTTCCAACCCCCCTGCCATGGGCAGGGACACCTCACACTAAACCATCTCACCCAAGGCTTCATCCAACCTGGCCTTGAACACTGCCAGGGGTGGAGCATTCACAACCTCCCTGAGCAGCCTATTCCAGTGCCTCACCACCCTAACAGGAAAGAATTTCCTCCTTATATCCAATCTCCAGCAAGTTTTTATTACTTTGAACACTCTGTAATTACTCCTTTTCTCACTACTAAGGCTATCCCTACTTACCCCTCTCTTACAGGGCTAGAATGACTTTCTTTCTAGCACTTGCTATGTTGAGATGTCTCAAATCTACACTTAGAGGAAAGGAGTGCATTGTGCCTTCAGTTATGCCCCTCAGTTTCTGAATTGAAGGCTAGCTCCTCTAACATGTTTTAAGAGCATCTCTTCATCTTGTAGTGATAGCTGTTATCTGACTTCTGGAATGTCTGCAGTACCACTACATAAACCACACTGTTAACTTCTGGTTGGCCACAGCCTGTCTGTAGCTTAGGTACATACTACTCAGGGTAGGAGCTGCTCTGCACCAGCGTGCTCATTAACACCTGTGTGGCCCAAGTGCCTGGTTTTGACAGCAGGATCAAACTGTTCTTAGTCAACCGTAGGGACCAGCTCTGTAGGCCTGCTCTCAAGACTGTCATTGGTCATTTCACTCATCTATTTGCAAGGCTTATTGTGAGAATGGAGAATACTGGGTGAATCTTTACCTTCAGGTAGGTATTTGAAGCTCATTTTGTAATATCTACATTGTTTTTAATGGAATTATAGTCTTTGAGTAACTGTAATTAAATTGAGCATACAATAGTCTGATCTTTTATAATGGGTTAGTAGTATCCAGAAAAACATAATGGTAGAGCCCTTTAAACTGCTAGCTACTACAGCTGGAAACTGCATGACTGCAAGTGCCATGTACATACTCCCCAATTAAAACTCAATTTTATTTCATATTCCTGATTACAAACGAAGGCTGCTTCAGTGAGCTGAAATTCAGATCACTGAAGGGCCCATATTCACCAACTCTGTGAGATGGTCTTATTAAAAAAAAAAAAAAAAAGAAGATTCTGTCTTTAACACCATTAAAAATCTACAGTATTACATGATAATTAAATCAAGCTGCTTATTTTGGTGAAAGGCACGCTTCCATTTTTTGTTGATTCTCAGCACACTTTGAAACCAGAATTGCTGGAAGCCATGCAAATAATAATTTATGACCTCCTCTTCTGTGATCTGTACTTACCCAGTATTAACCAGAAACATAAGGGTAACTTAAGCGTGTGCATCAGCAAATTTCTTACTCTTGAAACAGCTGCATTTGGAACACTTTGGTTTTGCCCGAGTCCCATACAAAATGTTATGTTTGGATGTAACCCCTGCCCCCAGAATCTTTCACCCTCCTGATACTGGAATAATCATTAAAGGAGAAAAAAAGGCTTCCTGAGTACCTTTATTTAGTATCCCTAGCAGCAGCTAAGACAATCAAGTTCTAATGGACATTTATGCTACAGACTTCATACGTACCACTGTACCAGTGAAAAAGAAAAATCTAAACTGAAATTGTATTTTTCAGAAAGAAAGACTACATTTATTTTAAAAGTGCTTTTAAAAATAACATGGCTCACTTACTTCAAACCTCTTTTTACTTTAAAACAAACCAGAGTATTTGTTCAATTTGGAAACTAGTAGGATATTGGAAGGATGTGGTATGCTGGATTGACTGCAGTATGCTTTTGAATTAATACAGCTGTTTGCTGTTACTAATAGATGAAGGATATATTTACACACGAATGAACTTTTTTATCTCCTATCATTGCATGTATTTTGTCTATTAAAAGAATTCTCTGATACTGCTTTTATGAACAGAGTTTGGTATTTCTGGTTTATGTCTTGCATATTCTCTCTTGTGTTTTGTTTGGTAAAAATATTTTAAAAGCTATTAGAAAGATCCAGGAAATAGACTTAAAATAATTTATTCACCAGACTTTTTCTTTAAATGTTTGTATTCTATAGATACTCTATTTCTGCTCTGATCAATCCCTTCAGCCATTTTTGGTTTTGTGTACACCCTTATGTAACACTTGCTATTTTAAATCTGTCTCAGCAAGATGTATTATAGCTGGCATTCAGTACATATTTTCTCTAGAATACTTCAGAAATAATGTAGAACATTGGAATAAAATGTTTTGTTTGAAATTTTAAGAGGTCCTGAAAGTTTTTTTTCTGAAGGTTTTAAAATAGTTTTTCTATTTCTCTTGCACGCATCTTCATTGTTCCCCTTGGCGGGCCTACAGCCAAAAAGATTGACCACATGACACACAGTTTGACAGAAGTTTGGGGTTTTTTTCCACACCACTAGTTGGGAAAGGGATGTCCTAAATGGCCTTCTCAGACAGTGCAGCAGGGATGGAAAGGAACTGCTGTAGTATTGCTGAGCTCTGGGGTTCCAAAACCATCACCAATCACATTCAAGATAATCAGAAGAATCACCTAACAACCATGAGGTCCTCTTCAAAAGACTGAATCTGGAATCTGATTATCTTTTCCATTCTTCCTAAATCTGTACGCGATAGCCGCTGCGACTAAGGGTTAGGTACTTTATGAGAAAACATGTAGTATGAAGTTTGTGTGGTAGAGACCCTACTGCAGTAATTCTCAGAATAACAGATCTTCCCATATGCGACATTACAGAACATCCCTCCCTCCCACAAGGTCCTCCCTCACAGCAAATGTCTCTTGACACACATTTGCCAAAATTTATGCTGGCAAATTTTACATTCAGTAATTCTCATCCATGTGTTTGTGATTATCTGTTATTGAGATCCTTGCAATACCTGGAAAAAAAGAACACTTGAGAGAGAACTCCCACTGCTGAAAAATGTTGAAGTGCTCAAATGAGTTACCTCTTGACATACCCTCTCAGTGCCAAAAAAGTCATCTGACTTCAGTATCTGTGTACCTTGCTGCTGCCTGTAATTGTGCTTCCCTCCTACAGGAAACTTTAGGTTACACCGAAAGGTTTTTCTCAGCTCTAGATGCCAAACGGCATCAGCTAGAACAATTAAGGTTACAAGCAACAAGAAAATCCAATGGGCTGACAAGTGGCAAGGAATAAACAGTTCTTTCTAGGAGAGCTATGCTGTTCAGTATGTGCATAAGAAGCCTCTAAAAAGGACTGAACAGCAAAAGAACAAAGTCTGCCATAATATTAAGATACTCAGAGCAATAAGAAAAAAAGACGGCTAGGAAGAACTGTAGGAAGACTTCCTAAGACGCCAGGCAACTCATTCTAAAACCACTCAGTAATCAAATGGTTTCTGGTTTGCAATTAAAGTTGGACAGGGTGAGGCACAAAATTAGTTGGATATAGTGCTCCTCCTTGTCAGAGATTCTGAAAACATATGATATTATACTGCACTTTGATGAGGCTTTGTGGGCTAAGCCAACAAGGTATTGAAGGGCCATCATCATGCCCTGGAACAGAAGGTGGTCAAGAGGTCTCAGTGATACACACTGAGAGATTCTGACAGCATCATCAACCTAGAACTCACACTGATTCAATAACGCACCTGCATAATGCTGAATTATTTTGGATCTGTTTAGTCACTTCCACCTGACCCCACTTATTTTTGTGTGACTAGAAATCACGATTTGATTTCTAGTGAACAAGTAGAGGTACTTTAAGGTCACAATATGCAGAGTATTTCATCAGCAGAACCCATCAGTTCTAGCTTTTTATTCTTATCCCATGCCTGCCTACCCCCCCAACCCAAATTGCCACAGTACCTCAAATTAACAAGTTCTCAGACTAGACAGGATACCAGTCCTGTGGAAATCTCCAATTTTTTTAACTGCCTGTCCTTATTTTCCACCCTGAAAATATTGGGTAACTATTCAAAACCATTGGAAACTCATCAACCACAGTGCAGGACTTGGACCTCATTGGGGCTATCCTGAACTTAGTCCTTCCAAGAGCTTAACTTCTGCAGGATTAATAAGAATCAACTTGAATCTTACTCTTCTTTCTGAGCAGGAGCTTTCTGTGCTCTCTGGACTATATGTAATGCTAAGTCTTTTATGTGTTATCTGAAGTCATATCCTTAATGTTGCACATCTGTGGCATTCAGCTGAATCTCATGAAGCTTTGTTAATTTAGGAGAAGAGGAGCACACTTATTTTGGTTCTCATCTATTCACTACACAGCTGTGATACGGAGTCTCCTCCAGGTTCTCTGTTTTTCTTGTCTCTTTTAAGGAACTAAATCTGTTGTATCAACTTCATTCATCGCACATTATCTAACAGCGTACTAAACAGTCATTACAAAGTGACTGGAATTGCCAGATTGTTACTTGTGTATATACTGTGGTACTTTTTATCAGACCTACTTTGCTGCCAAGAGCCTCCCTGTTGCAAACACTGATAACTGGCTAGACTGCCAAACCCACGCTGGCCTCCTTACAGTTGAAGTTTCAGCTGAAATTAGAGCTGATTTTCTTTCTTAAGTGACAGCACTCCCTATCTTTTGTGAAGGCAAAGCTGCAACAAATCAAAGCAGTTACATGTGTTCTAACAAAAAACGTCTCACTGCAAATTCTGAGGCACTGTCTGAATGCCTGTCTTCTCCACTGCTCACTGTTGACTAGCATATGCATGACAGCACTGAAGTATCAAGCAGCATGAACAAACAGGCAGTTGTGTTTGTGCTGCATGTAAAATGCTGGTTTCAGTTTTACTATAGTTAAAGAATTACCTAAAGCATATGTGGATTACTGCTGCTGCCTAGAGGGAGCCATGGAAAAAACACATCAGTTATTTTTCAGCCAGCTCTAGATTCCCAATTAAACCCTGCAATGATGTGCCAGTATAAAGCATAAGGAAGTGTATTTTGATAACCGGCAATTAGGAGGTGCCAGATGCACATTCCCATGAAAAGTCCAGGAAAAAGGTATTTTTTTTTATTCTTATTCCTTACGTATACTGCTGAAATTTGAGTTTGTTTGCACTTTTTTTTTTTTTAAGGCTGGCTACCTACTTTTCTTTGTCCTCTGTGCACTCCATTTCTTCTTTCCAGATTCTCTTTATGTCTCCTTTCTCTACTGTGGAAGAAACCCAATGCTCTATTTGATGAAGGACTTTAGATTTTCCACCAACAATCTAGTTATTTAGGCTACACGGCAACATATGCACAGCAACCTCAGGAAGAAATTACAAAGCTATTTAATAATATGACAGTGATTTAGGACAGAAAATGAAAGCCAAAAGATATTCTGACTAAACATTAACAGCAACTTCTGCGAAAATTAAGAACTGCTCCACTTCCCCTCTGCCCCCTCTCAAAACCAACTTGACACATGCAGAAGCATCTGTGATGGGAATACATTTCTTCTTTAGCTAACCGATTTTTAAAATCAGTATCAACATCACACTTAACAAGCTGTTCGTCAACTGCCTACACATACACAGGAATTTACCTGATGCTGCTTTAATGTTTTAAGATTAAAACTACTTATTAAATTAGAAAGAAATTCAATTCATAAAAACCAGTATGTCAGAAATATTGCTCCCAGCACTAATGCTTTCTCTTTGTTAAAGCTTGAACAAGGTAAGATCACAAGGGAAGAGCTTCCTTCCTGCCAAAATTTGAGTTTTCAGGGGGAATGGAGGGGGAAGCAACAGAAGACAGAACAAAACCTAGAAGCAGTGCTTCCACAGGACAAATTCTGTGATACATCCTTTTTAGAAATGCTGTACTCCCCAGAACACTGTTTCCCAGAATACATTACCTGTTGAATCCAGATGGCCTACCTGAAGTCAGCCAGCTGTTCCTCTAAGGGAAAGGCCTGTACAAGAACCTCAGACACAGGTATGGCAGGAAACACAAGGAACCCCGTTTGCGGGGTCTTGCATCAGGATCCTACGACAAACAGGAATAAGACTTTGAAAAACCAGGAAGCCAGGCGGTTCATCAGAAAAGACTGCCTTCCTTGTTTTGCTAGTCCAAACCATTTTCTCCATCACCAGCTAGGAAGGGTTTTACTTTACCTTGGCATTACATCCTCCCAGCTCCGGCACTTGTAAAGCAGCATCCCAATTCTCTTGGGATTCAAATGTGTCTTCTGTTCCAGACATCTAGAGGGCTTGTCCGCAGCGCAGTTCTGCTTCATTTGGTACCTCTAGCAAAGGAAAAGCATTTCTACCTTGACAGAATCACGTGTCCACACATGACATGTTTTTTGTGTTACAAGGTACTTCTCTTTTTTTATTTTTACAATTTAATGTTAAGTCTTTGTTTTGGAGTTGTTGTTGAAATATACTTCTCCAAATTAAACACTTGCTGTTTGCAGTCGATAACTTCTTGTTTACAAAATTGAACTAAAAATGAAGACATAAACTGGAAAGTATAAAGCAAATACACGCAGTTACACATTTTTTAAATAGTTACCAATAAAAAACATTTCAAAATACCAGCTCACCACTATCCATCTTCAGAGAGAGGGGTTTGGGCCTATGGAAGTGAATGGGCAACTCAAGATTAATATGTGATTTTTTTTATATAATGCTGTGATAATGTTAAATGGAAGATCTGCAAGGCAAACTCAACATGTAGGTGACAGTGAAGTTACCTGTGTGTGATTAAAACAAATTCAGAATCTTCAGGGTTATTACACAGTAATCATTAAGCCTCATACATTAAACAAATGCCATGTGCAAAATATTAAATGAAGTGACAAACATTTTTAAATAACATCTTTAATTAAAGTTTTTGCAAAGGCAAAATATTAAACTTAAAATAGGTCTTAGTACATCAAAATACTAAGTTCTCTAATTGTATTCCAAGCATGGCCTTTGAAACATAATATCCTGTATATCACAGAGGAGCAACCTTGATCTGCAATTGTACAGAATGAATTTTACAAACATAATAAATATATTTACCCCCTTACACATAACAGTATATGTACAACAGCAGTTGACAATAGTAGCTCAGAACAGCAAAAAAGGGTATTCCCCCATTCCATAATCTATTGGTACCCTATGCACTCTGGAACACGTCTCATTGGATGACTGCACATATAGCTAACCCAAGGTAGTTCTTCCTGTTAAAAAAAGCTCCTTTTGTTCCACAATGTCTAACCCACCAACCAATAATTAAAAGACACACTGCATGAACTGCCTGAAAAAAGGTAGACAACAGGGAAACCAATGGACTGTTTTTTTATATATTTCCCAACCAATCACAGCAATGGGAAAAAGAGACTGTAAATGCCAGGCACCAATACATAACAATATGCAAGTTTCTCCATTTTGTATAGTCACTAATCTCAGTCTGAAAAGAACTCTTAATTTCCATTGGGGTGTATGGGCAGGGTGGGGTGGCACACAGCAAACCCCACAACGCTGAGTAAGGCAGTCCACTATCAATCCAGTGTGCATTACCCTAAAACCACTGCTCACTTCCTGGACATGTTACTGCACTCTATCAGGAAGCTTCTGCTTTGGGGGAAACTGAGGAGAGGCTTTATTTTTAAAAAAATCTTTTATAAATTGAAGAGATTGAATCAAAATGAACTTCAGTTACCAAGGTTTTTAACTCTCACTGGAATTAAAAACCTTTACTCTGGTAGTGTTATGTGATGACATAATTACTGCTAAGCAGTGGAATTATTTTCACGGACTCAATGAAGTTTAACACTCCAAATTGTGCAGCAGAAATACACTTTTATAAAGAAAAAATCTGTTACATGACACAACATGTTTTTTTCTAGAAACTGTGCTTCAGAATCACGTATCATGTCCTTGGAAATAAACTCGGACCACAGTTACAAATTGCGTTTAGGAAACGGAATGATGTTCAAATGCAACTTGTAAGTACAATGCAGGAACAAGAGTATGAAACCTCAAAGAAATCTTGTGGCTAACCAGCAATTGAGGGGGAATAAAAACATATTTTATTTAAATAGTTCAACATAAAGTTCCTTATGTGACTAAATTCTCTATTATCTCCTTAACAGAAAACATATTTCAATTTGTTTTCAACTTAGATGTTTCAAAATGATTGCACACACTAAACCCCAACAGAATTAGAGAAAAACAGTTGCTTTTCTGATTGAACCACTGCAGGAAATGTTACGCTTTCAGGAATCAAACCAAAGTATTGTCATACTGGCAAAACAGGTATTCTACAAACTGAAAAGGCACAACACTCCCAAGTTTGCCCAGTTGCTCTGCAAGTTTCCATCAGCTGTCATGGTTACAATTACAAAGTTATCTTTCCCATTTTTTTCATCATAAGAAGGTGCTCCATTATCTGTGCAAATTTTAACATAAGCCTTTTTGAAATCATTAACTGTTTCCATAATACTGAACTATTTAAATGGTGTGGGGAAAAAAAAAAAAAAGAAACACAACCAGAAACACTATTTCTGGGGGGTTGGGGTGGAAATAATCACTTATGAGCTATGGTATGGGAATCCCTTGCCCTCTGAAAGGAATGGTTTCTTTGGAACCTAAAGAAATGGTCTGTTCAGTTACGTTGTTAAAACCACAATTAAAAATTCAAGTACAATAATAAAATTAAGCAAACTACATTCTTAGAGCAAGCTGCTACAATAAAATGAAATTAAAACATGCTTTTTGATTTAAAAAAAGGAACACTTGATGCAGCAATAAGAGCACGGTTTGGTATGTTCATGTTTGACTGGCTTTCCGAAAACTTCATAGGTTATCTGTTTTTGAAGACGAAACTTCTCTGAAAAGCATACCACACAATTAGCTCATAGGAGACTGTGCAAGTTCAGAAAGCTTCTAACATCCTTCAGAACAAGCTAAGCTTAAGTTATCTTTAAAGTTTTGCTATTCCTTAAAAATAAATAAAAAGGATATGCAGCTTCTAGTATATGTATTTGAGTGAAAAAAATCATTAAGATGTATGAAAACAAAGTTTGTACAAGTAATCTGGGTTCCAGTAGTATAAAAAGGGATCTATAGCTAAAGGCATTTTCTTCCTTTTATTGGTTTGGTTGTGCAGCATGACAGGAATTTTTCTGAAATCTACTACTAAAGACCTACTGGTAAGGATACGGAAAAGGTGAGGGAAAGAATTAACTGGTACAGTACTGATTTCATTGCAGCTGTACAGAAGTGTCAACAGTGGTAAAAAAATAAAATATCTGCTTTGTTTGGAAGAAAGCAAACACCAATCAGTTTGAGACAGCTTGAAGCCCCAAGCCAAAAATGCACTCTAAATGATGATTCCATTACTTAAGAATGAATCAGAAGAAACATTTAACTTTTCATAAAGCTTACGCACGTAGATGGCTTACTGACAACCATGCGGCTCTAGATACAGCCTACAGGCAGTTTTTGTCTGTATCAGAGAGCACAGGTGTACAAAATCACAGAAAAAAAACCCCTCTTTACAATGTATAGGTTTTTCTATGTACTACTGAGACTATGAATGCACTCGGGGGCATGTAAATCAGAATAAAAATCAGAGCAGTCATTATACACCACTAAAATACACTGACTTTCTTAAATAATATTCAAAATTTCATTCTCAAGCAAAAAAACTGTCAGAAATTATGGTTCAAATGTCTGCTTCCCTGTGGTTTTTCCTGAACACCCAATGAAACAAATTTTTTTTTCAAATGGTGAGCCATATGAGCATCCTTCCTCCACACTTGCTGAAGTATAATGCCCATTCCCTCTCCTCATTGAAAAGTAAAAGCAGAGCTTGCAAGAATAACCTATGCATGACAAAAAGGTGTTCACAAAAAGGAGAGAAAGGGAAGGAGTGGGGAGCAACCTTATTGCTTTTCACAAAGGAAAACAAAACCCCACCTCTGGAGAAAGCAAGTGAAAAAGTGACTGCACAAAGTTTACTGCATCCAGCTGCCTGCTTTTGTTACCAAGACAGTCTAAAGATACTAACAAAATTTGTGTTCTCAAAGCTGTAAAGCTCTACATGAAATTACATGCCACCTGGACACCTCAGAGAGATTAACCACTGCAGGTAACTTATCGCTACAATTTTAAGTAAAGCAGATCTTCGATTAACAGAGTTGCAGCCAGGATGTTAGAATTTTTATGCAATTTTCTATATTAAAATTTAGTCATTCTTGCGGTCTGTTGAATTATTTGGGGATGTCTGGACTATGGATGACATTCCTTCAGCAGGTGAAGGAATGCATTATATTATGCCTGCATTTGATCCAAAAGGTCTGCAAAGCCTTTAAAAAAAATAATTAAAAAATAAAATAATGTCAATGGACAGTTAATTAGTTGTTTCAATTTAGTGATGCTGAACCACAACCAAACAGCAAGAATATAACTAACAAGTTAAGCAATCTGACTTGCGTGGGGGGAGTTGCTTTGTATTTAAAAGCCACAGCCGTAAATAAAAGGGATCACATGAAATTAAAATAATTTTGAAATATAAATGATCATTCTACCACTTTGTAACTGCCAGGAACAACCACCTGTTTATGGGGAACCGAAAACAACAAATAGATATAATAATTAATGAGCATATCAGAATTAAAAATATTTTCCTTATACAAGTTATTTAAAATTTAACACCTTAATTCTTACCCTTCTGTACAAAGCTTGCACGCAGTTTAAGTAACATTCTGACCATCCTCACTACCAAAAGGAAGTGTTCAAAGCAAAGATTTGTACACACAATAAGCATTTTCAGATTAATAATCTATCAAAGGGAAGAGTTCCTTCAATCAATGGAAGAAGTATTTTAAAATTGTAAATCAAGGGAAGAAGGGAGGGAGGGGGGAAGGGGAACAAAGCCTTACATGCTAAATACCAGCTGTAGGTACCTGTATGTAGAATTGATAATTAAGGTATTCCTAACACACAAAACCAGCTCCCAGACAATGCTATAGCTGCTACAGTCCATGGCTTGCTCAGCTGAAGTAGTGTCTTTGTTGCCCCATTTTACCTTTGTTCCAATATTTTTGTTTATTGTTTATTTCTGATGTGCAGATACACATTTGATTAGAGTACACACATCCAAGTCTCAACCTTTCCTGCTTTTTTTTTTTCCTTTTACAGGGAGTTTTTTTGTTTTGTCTTTTAAAACTTCACCATTCTGCATCCCCAATGGCTTTGGAAAATACATAATCTCTTCCGTTAAGATTCATGATGCCATCTTTGAGATGAAATTTCCATTTGTTTTTACTTCTGTGAATCTAAAAATGGAAAAAAGTCGAACTATTAGTCTGTATCAGATATAAATAATAACGCGTAAGTAAATTTTAAGGGCAAGAAAAAATGATAATAACTATTAGATATACATTACTAAATTACTACAAATTTCAAAAATCAATTCTGCATTTAACTATGAAAACCAAAAATTATTTTTTATTACAACAGCCACAAAGCTCCACCTGAAAGCCAGAAATCCCTTTTCAACCACTGTAACAGAAAGACTAATGTTTTAAACCAGCCCTGAAGGGGTGAAACACTAAGTTTTATTACTTGGACCTCTTGTGCAAACTCTTTTCTGCATGAAAGCTAGTTTGATTATGTTACATATAGATAGCTGGCCTGTTCATAAGGGGGCGGACTAAATAAAATCAAGAAAACATCAAATGGTTTGGGCTGGAAAGAACCTTAAAGCTCATCCAGCCCCCCTGCCACAGGTAGAGATGCCTTCCACTAAACCAGGCTGCTCAAAACCCCATTCAACCTGATCTTGAACAGTGACAGGGATGGGACATCCACAACTTCTCTCACACATGCCATCGCCACAGTGGGGAAAAAAACCCAATCAAACTCCAAAACTAATTCCGTTCTTCCTCCCCAGAGAGTCCATATTTGCGAAGCCCATAACATAATGGATCTTCAGGTTATAACGGGTATTCATGTTGACATAGAATAAGAATAAAACAACAGTTTTATTCATATTTTCTTTAAAAAAATAATCTGTCTCAAAGCAACTCTTCTTTCTTTATGCCTATTCCCAAACAAATACTACCGAACTACAGGGAGCAGGTTGACCAATGTGCTGAAGAGACATCAGAGAAGATAAAAGAACAAGAAATAGCTGTAGTCTTAAGATTTCAACTGTATTGCCTACTGCGCGAACATCTATATGCAGGATTGTGGCCATTTTAGGTATTATACAGTCAAGTGCTACTTCATGAGGAAGCCAAGTCAGGAACCCACAAAATACAAAATCCCCTTGGTTCAAGACAGCATGCAGGGTTTCCATTAGAAAATATCACCAAAACTAACAGCAACTATGTACGACAAGCATTTTCCCATGGGCACCAGAATAGATAAGACCATAGCCCTCGATCAGTTATTAGCGGCATCATTTGGTCTGTGCTCACTTTAAGCTAAGAAGTCAGTGGAAACTGAAAATGAAGAAGGAAGGGTCTGGCTTACATACTCTACGTACCCTTCCAAATGGCATTGAACAAAAATCCCCCATCAGAAGCATCTGAGCTGCCACGAGGTAAGGAGCAAGGTCCTCAGATGAATAAAGATGGAAAAACAAGGGTAAAAAACACTGTTTCTACAGTGAAATGAGATCATTCCAGAAAAGATTTGTGCTGGCTGGAGTCTGCACTGTTTAAGAATTCACTAATCATATGGAAAATGACAAAACATCACTGACTGTACAGAAGGACAGTTACTACACAGCTGCAGACTGATGCTACTGCCCTAACTCATTGTGTCATAAAACAATGGTGGCATTCAAAGTATATGAAGATAGTTAACAATATAAAAAAAAAAAACAATTCCAACTTACATGGATAGAAAAAATGATGGGTTTAAAGTCGACAATTACAAGTCCAGAATGAGATCCCCAAGTTCTAAGACTCCTCCATGGAAACATCAGCTCTGAGTTCAGTGGGGTCAAAAGCACACATGAACTACTGCTGAACATTGCTACACCACTTAATAAATGAAAGGTTCACCTGCATTGTGAGTATCTCTGATCCTCCCCCAACCTTATCTACTTGTATCAAGTAAGATACAGAAGAAAAAACAGATCTGGAGAATTAAAGTAAGAACAATCAAATATTTGCACAACTGAAAAAATAGCAACCAAGCAAAGTGTAGCTCTGATTTCAAGGAGATGACTGAGGAGGGTTATGATGGTCTGCAATATCGTAAAAGGCACTAAGAAAGCAAAGAGGGAACAATCTCCTAAATAAACAAGTAGAAGGTATCATATGAAACTAATGGGATGAAAACTAGGTAATTCTCCACACATCATCTATGAAACTTCTTGTCATAAGACAAAGATTCAAAAACAATCTAATTAATTTCTGACAAATTAAGGAAAAAAATCCCCTGCTGGCCATCTGATACTAAGCCACTATATCTCCCTCAAGTTCACAGAAGGATGCTAAAATGTTCTACATGAGCATCACAATCTGCCTGTCTCACTGTTCTAGAGGCACCCACCATCAGCTGATGCTGGACACTAATACAAGAGGGAACTCTGCTCAGAATAACTGAGCTAATCCTGTGTATTTTACAGAGACAAACTGAATAATGATTGTTTGATAAGCGATGAGGGTCCTTTCAAAGTATGTGGTGCTAGAGGTTAATGATGGACAGTTCTCTACAGAGTTCACATTCTTAACTTTTTAAGAGGATGAGGATTTCAAAGTAGTTCCTGACGCTCAGCTTTAACAGCTCCCAACAAGATTTTCTGACTGCTACTTTTAGGTTCCTCACCGTCCTCACAAACTGCCCTAAAACTAACATTTTTGGATTACAGCCTTGAGAAGACAGATGGCTGAGATGCAAATACTGATACCACTTTTCTCTATCTTAAATTCTCTGTTGAATCTGATGACAAGTCTAAGCAGAGTCTGGGCATAACTTTAGATCTTCTAAGTGAGGCATTCTTCACAACATAGGAGTTTTTATTCAACAAACTCAGAGATTTTCTTTCTCCTTTAAAAAGAATCCTTATTCGTTACAGTCCAATTATTCTAGCATAGCAAAATAAAGAAAATCCACATTGAATAATCTTTCCGCATACTACTACCTCACTAAAAAGTTGATTGATATCCTCTAGATGCATTTAAAATAATTCCAGACATGGTGAATTCTTGCATACTCCAGGACAAATATGCATGAAGAAATTAGTCATTATAGAGGAAGCAAGACAGCTATGCAGAATTTAAAGCAAGATAAGCAAAAGCATTCCGCATGGCCATTTCAGTAAAGAATGCAAAGCACAGAAAGAACCGTCTCCTCTGATAACTATTCATCAAGAAGAGATACTTTTAGTGATCAAGGAAGCTTTCCACAAGTGTAAATCGTAACTGCTTTTTCCATTCCCCATCACAGCAAATGTACAAACTTCTTACAACAGTTCACTTCTCCTTAGCCCAGAGGACTGACCTTTGCTAAAGGTCATAAAAACACATGATAAAGAAAAACAAAATAAAAAGAAAACGCACCCAAATCCATCTAAACTTTACTCGTTATCAGGGTTATACAAACGTGTCACACAAACCTTGTTTTAAAAAACAAACAACAGGCAATTCTAACACAACCATTCACATTATAATCTTTACAGATCTACTTGTACTTAGCAGTCACAACGATATTTCCTAAAAAATATGATTTGATAGTAAGAAGAACAAAGAGTAGACTCTTTGGATTCTCTTCAGTAGAGTTTACCTTATCATACTGGCACACAACAACGTTTTCTGTATCAAACAGTTCTTGTCCTTCCTCATCACTCACATCATCTTCACTGTTAAGAGGCTCCTGAAACACATGCAAAATGTTATGCTGATTAGTAAAATCAAAGTACTTTGATTATTTACATAAGACTACAGTCTTGTGTATGAACTATAGGACCTAAAATTCATTTGAGGTGGTGAATATCAGGCTTTCCAGCAGAAGGCTGATGTACATACACTTCATTCCTGTGCTCCATCCTAAGATACCCTTACCAATTTTATTTGGTACTTCAGCGTCCAGGCCAGACTCTGGGCACAGCAGCTTTTTATCACCACAGCCATTCCTGCTCTTTTCCTGTAAATGTTCAGGTGATTGCAATTTGTCTTTACAAAAAATTTGCCGTTACACAGATTTTTACATACAAAATAACTTCTCCAGACCTAAAATTTATTTTCATGTCCCTTAAAAATTACTTTCCTTTTTTTCCCTCTTTCTCCTAACACTCTTCCAGAAAAACTTCGGCGTTTTCTTTTTCATCTCATGTAAATACACACATTTCAAAGTTAAAACAACCTCTAATAAACACAGAGCAACTTTTCCAAAGTCTTCCCATGTTTTCACAAATATGCAAGATAAATGGAAGAGAATGCTAGTGAAGAAGAAAAAAGTTCCAGTTCCTTCCAAATTAAGACTTTAAGTGACTTCAAAAGCTTTATGGAGCTGGTCCAGTATTTAAGTAACTGTGGATGAACATGGGTAGCAGAAGTAACAGGAGATGTCTGGCATGCTGATAATAAAGTCTTGGCATATTAAAAAAAAAATCCACAAGAATGCTACCATTAAGACACTATTAGAGAATACTTAATATTTAAGCATGATGACCTACACTTGAGGCAATTATTACAACATTCAAACTGACATCAATGCTGATCAATATAGTGGAAAAGTGACGTGAACCCAACCTAAGTTGTAACAGAAAAATTCTATTAGACATCACTGTAGAGGTACTACAGAAAGCCTGATTTAACTCCTTGACAAAAAATTAGAATTTTTACATGGATCTACTACATGGGTAACAGAGACTGTGAAATGCTACATATGCTTCTCATGCTGGCATTTTTAATGGAACCTTAATTAGAAAGGTTGCAGAAAACTGATTTGACAGTTCAAAATGCATTTTAGGGACAGATGTAAGGAGTACCAAGTTTCCTGTCAAAGACTAAAATAACAGTACTTTCACCTTATTAGCATTCCCTCCCCAGCTTTAAAAAAAAAAAAAAAAAAATCTAATTCTTATGGGACATTTTGGTGCCCCAAAATTTCGGCACACCAGAATTTAGTAAGAGCCACTGGCTCAAGTCCAAACCCAAGAAAATTCAAAGTCTAAATTAAGCACATATTGTTAAAAATGCAACAAGTCATGAAGAATATTCACTCCTGCTCCTATCTCCTGACTTCATTAAATCAAGGTCAGGTGTATTTCCAGAAGGTGCTTTATAATAAAATTTGAGTTCTCAGGCTTGTTCTAGTGTAACAGAAAGCAATGGAATACCCAGCGAGATGAAGGTCTATTTGTTCTGTCACTAAATATATGCTGAACTAAACTGTCTATTAGTTCTGAACTAAATATATGCTCTCCTTTCTGTCAGTCTTCGTAACACCTTTCTTTTGTATGCACTTATTCCCAAGTGAGTTGATTATTTCTGTTTCCAGAATTCCATGGCTGACCTCTCCATAAGATCAGAAATATTATTGCTTAATTTTTAAAAAGGGCATTAAAGACAATTAGCAGTTTTTGCTGCATCTCCCCACTTTTCCCAGCTGCACTTCAAGGTGCTTTGCTAACACACAGTTTCTACAACTTCGATATATGAAATAAAGAAATTGAAGTACAAGGATAAAAGTAATATTCTCAAAATTACTGGCATATAAATACAATATTATTTGAAGCATATTGTTTTCTTTCAAATATTGCAGATAAAGACAAAACAAAACAAACAGCATGCTCCAGTCTTCTGAAACAAATTTAAGTTTACCTCTTCAACTTGGCCATCTTCACCCCCATCTTTTTCTTTGTCTTCCTCTTCCTCATCATCATAGTCTTCTTCCTCATCTTCTTCTTCTTCAGATGATGTGTCCCCTGCTCCATCAACTTGGAGAACAAGCGGTGCTTGTGGTTGTGCCGGCTGTTGTTGTGGTTGTTGTTGACCAGCTGCAGGAATCTGTGCTTGAGCTGGTGTAGGGGCAGCCACTGTTGTAGGTATGACTTGTGTTTTATTTCCTGTAAACAGGATCTGCTGAGGCTGAATAATCACTCCTGTCTGCTGGGAAATCCCTCCAGGGATAGGAGCCAAAACCTGATGGAATATCATTGCAAGTGCTGTGGCTGCTACCGTAACAGACTACCACATCACTCACAGAAAACAATTAAAGCATATTAATCTGACTCGCACCTGCTTAAGATAAGTATTATGTTCAATAATATACCTGCTTTCACTACTTGGTGTTAATTTTCTGCATTTTGCATTGCTGAATCTAAGAAAACCTGCTCTCATTCCATTCTAAAACATTAGCACTACTGCCACACCCGAGTGCCAAGCACAGCAGAGGAAAGTTTAAATTCAAGTAAAAGATTATTTTTCAACCTTCTTTATAAAGCATTTAACTTTAAACTCTCTACAAAGTGTTCTTCATGCTTAAATTGCAGAACTGTGTGACGCAGTGCTAAACTCAATGCTTACACAGTCAGGACACGCAGCTGAGCTTGTAGCTGAACAAAAATCATTGTAAAACATCCTGTATTCACTACTAAAATAATCAAGGGAGTTGTGTATGTTTGCTTAGGTATTTTCTTCTATATCTTATGTGACACAATAATTTTAACTGATAAACGCATTTTTAGAAAGATGTAGACTAGGATTATGATGTAGCAGTCATCAGGGGATGCACAAAAGAAATTTTAAACTGCAGCCAGTCAGAATTTGACAAGAATAAAAGTGACATTGAAAACACCACTTCAAAACTGTGCATTTTTTAAAAACACTTCTTAGCACAATTCTCTTTTTTTCTTTTTAAATACACCCTTTGTGTTCTATTACAATTTGCTCATAAAAATGCAACCCTCTAGTAATTACTGCAATGTTTTTTCTTTCAAGTGTACCTACTGAATTTTTTTTTACCTGCTGTATAACAGGTGCTTGTACTCCACCAGGCTGCATTTGTGGTATGACCTGCTGCTGTAGAACAACTGGCTGCTGTGGTTGAATGATATACTGAGCTCCATTTGCAGTTCTAACTACTTGGAGGATCTGGCCTGTAATAAAATAAATGTCAAACTAATCAACTGTAGAAATCACTTTTAGAATGATCATAATTTAGAAGCTTGTTTCCTGGAAGAACAGCAATGATAAAGGAGAGTATTTACATTTCACTTTCATCAGTGAAAAGATACTATGCTGCAGCAGCTGTGTCTGAAAAAATACAGTTGTTTATCATCTGAATAGGATCATGAGGTATGCAATCCAAAAATAAGTTCATATATGCAAGCCAAAATCTAATCCTTTAACACAGCACATATATTAGCTCCCACTTCTGAACATTAATCATGTTTCAAAACATGATTTTACAGACAGAAATACAAATTAACATATACCAAAGTAAGAATACAGGTATTCACACCACAAAGCCTCTATCCACTGCTGACGCTGTCATATTTCCAGGGTCCTGTCAGATTATTTCCTTTCCTCACATTTTTTCCTCTAATTATCAAATTACAAGAAATTCCTCCATGCATAATTTTCTTTGCAATATTATTATGCAGTTGCCTTTTTGAAAAATCTATCCCTACAGCTACTATCCAACTCACCTTTCTCTTCCCATAACATCTGCACTCCATTTTATTATCCTATAGATTTATCATTATATCTTTCCTCATTTCACAGAACGCATCTAAGACTCAGATGCCTTTGGAAATGACTTCCACGTCTGAAAAGGAAGCGCTAAGATATATTTCAACATTAGTTTTTCACACTTCTGATCAGAAAGATGTGGGAGAAGAAATTAAATTAAATAATCCTGAATTTCACACATTTCCTTCAAAGACCGATTTTAGTTCTTGTTCTCCCTCCACAGCAAAATGCCAAGCCCTATTTACTGAAATAACTAAGTATATCTGAAAGAAGAGTCTACCCTAGTCCCTTATTTAAGAAAACGAACAATAAATATTTGTAACTGATGAAAAAAAATTATGACCATAACAAAAGTAACAAATGAGAGCCACAGATTATTCTATGCTATGACACAGACGTGCTTCCTGAAAAATTGAAAAGATGTTGGTTTCTAGAACAGCTATGCATATAGATTTTATTTCAACTGTATATACATTAAACATTCAAATGTTTAAAGCAGGGAGGTTAAGTCCCAGGTGATTCTGAGCAGACTAGATGAATCACCCTTGCCTGCCTTCTTGCTTCATGCACCTCTCTAAACAGCGGGGAAAACTTGCACAAAATCTAACCCAGACCACAGTTAGGTCAGAACCACAAGGCTCGTTAAGTCTACCAAGTCAATGAACTAAAGAGTCCAAAACTCTAGTGGAGAGGCTGCACTGCCTTCTAAGCGTGGATTCCCAGGTTTTGCTTTATCAATATATAACAGGGAGTAAAACCTAATTTTTCCCTCCCAAGCACCCTCAAAACCATTGATCTGAATGTTACAACAGTTACCTGAATTTGTAAGTATCTGCTGAACAGGAGTAACACCAGCAGGGAGAGCCAATGTAGCCGCAGTGGCTGCAGCACTCTGTAATGTAAGAACAGCTTTTTAACCACAGACATTATTGCCGGTGCTCCATCTTGCTACATGCTGCCTGAAAAGACATACCTTTTTAGTGCCGTTTACAGTGTTTGCACACAAGTTTCTGCAGCTACTGTAATGCAGGCATTAATCAACTCTACATTGTACTACGTATAAAAATTATTTGCTTTCTTCCTTAACAGGAAGACTGAAGTAGCAATCACAAGGCATAACACCTTAAAGTAGGTCCACGTGGTTTCTTGCTTTATCTGCAAGCTCAGATTTTTTTCCTCCTCTGCCAAGTACTCTAACAGAGTACAACACTGCACTGCTCATGTGGCAATTTTACTTACACTTTTGTAAAGCAGCTAAAGGTATGCCGACAAATCTGAAAAAACATACAGTACTGAAGCAGTGATCATGTTCCCATCTTGTTTTCACATGGAGCAGTAATCAGGCTTGCACTCTTCATTCTGTAAATGATCTGCATTTCACGTACCACATAACACAGCTCTTTTGACTGAATATATGCATACAGTGTACTGACTGTTCACAGAATGACTATTTTTTTGCTCTGAAGACAGCTAGTTAGAAGCTGAAGACTCTAAGTGAGTAGCGATTTGAACTTAAAAGGAAACTGAATACCAATACAATTATGGGAGCTCCAAACACAAAAATGTGCATTAAGTCCTTAACTCACAGAGCAAGACAGACTTCTCCATTTCAAGGGTCTAACTTCAGCTGCCTATCAAAAAGCCTCCCTTTCCCTACTATAAAGGAACCAGGGCTGCTCCCTCTTTGCTACGGAAAGGATGTAAATATTTTATTACAGAGTACACACTTCCTGTTTATAAGACATATGAACTTCCTGTATTGGCTGGTTAACATAAAAGTTATAACTGCCAAAAGCTGAGATCACCAAACAAACTGAAAAGCGCTTGTCCACATCCTCATGTCCTAGACAAAGGCAGATGAATAAACTCTCAATACTCTCTGCCTTCCGTAATAGTCAAGCTCTGTCAGATCCATTCTTTAATACCATCTTAAATGTTTCTAAAAAACCACACATAATAATTCCAAATTGATCGTGTAATTATTTACTGAACAGTAGTCTTCTGTGGTATACAATTCATCTACATTTTGACAGCAGCGGAGTTTTAAAATACGGCATACTCATTTTTCCAATGCCCATCAGTAAGATCTAACTGAATAAGACGTTTAACTGTTGAACTTGGGAAGTTACAAATCACATTGAAATGACTGTAAAACATGTAAGGAAAAGGTAGATGTTAATGTGCTCACAGGCTCTGGGTTAAATCATGCTACACAAGTAACAAAGTTCAGGTTCTTTTCTATAGTAAGGTCAGCAGGTAAAGGAGAAGTGAAGCTAAGCAACCTGTTGCAGCTTTGACTAATCATGAAACAGTTTCATGTGCTTTTACCATGAAAGTAGTAAGAATATAATGTAAGAATTCCAGTCTTAATACACGTATTTAACTTGTATTAGCTGTTGCCTTCATCACTTTGCAAACAATTTTTTTAATTAAGCCAGGGCATTTAAAGCAGGATAAGATAACCAAAATAAACCTCTAGAGATAGAAACTGCAAGAAAGGGATGACTGATGATACCATTTCATATGCTACTATAAAAATTAGTGAATCAAATTAACATGACAAGATTGATGTGAATTGCTAAATAATCTCTAACTTGATATAAGATTATGTTTCAGAGTAGTTAATGATTCTTCCTACATCTAGCCAATACTGTACACTTGCACTAGTTAATAGTGTTGTGTTGGTAGATGACGAGCACATCATCATGCAGATTCATACCCACAGTACTCCAAATTATGTTTAAACAAAAAACATGTTAAGCACATTTAAAGCAGAAAGTCAAGGTAACTCCTAGATTTGTTATCAAAGCTGAAGACCTAGGTTACTGTTCCTGGATTGTCAGTGCAGCAGTAAAACTCAGAAAGACGGCAGGCAGCTATGTAAGTGTGGCCTAAATTACTTCTAAGCACTGATGACTAATACCAGACTTCTTGTTTACTATTTAATCAAAACAACTTACATAATGACAGTGTATGCGCATATAAACTTCTGCTTTTCTTACCATGCCTGACGCATTCATGTGCGGTATAAGCTTGGAATCTGGCACGATAACTTGCTGCTGAGCTGCTAGAAACAAAAAAAAAAAATAGCATTTCATGAAAACTGTGTAGTCTGTCCAAAATAACATCAAAGCCAGAATAACTTAGAAAGAATACCACCCATACATAAGCCAAGCTTTGTAACACAAACAGCTACTGAGCAGTCTCTGCTCTTAATAGAATAACAGAATAGTTAGGGTTGGAAAGGACCTTAAGACCATCTTGTTCTAATCCCCCTGCCATAGGCAGGGACACCCCACATGCCACCCAAGGCTCTGTCCAACCTGGCTTTGAATGCCGACAGAGATGGAGCATTCACAACTTCCTTGGGCAACCCATTCCAGTGCCTCATCACCCTCACAGTAATGAACTTCTTCTTTATATGTAATCTAAACTTTAGAAAACTTTTGGTAACTTCAACTAGGGAAGACACCGAGAGCAGATAAGGATAACTGCCCTACTCTAGGTATTGGTCTAGTCTGAAGAGAGCACCCACATCAAGTTGATGTAAGCATCACCATGAACTACTCTAGAAAAATATATTCCAAATGAACAACAGTTCAAGAAATATCTAGGAATAAGGCACTTGAGACATTTAACAGACTGGCTACATATTTAAACACACATTATGGCTCAAAAGTTCTTGCTCTGGAGGAATGAACAGTACTGTATGTGGGAGAAGGGGCTGCTGCATGCAGAACCCACTGTCCCTTCATACAATTAAGGCAGCATTGTGCACAAGGAAGCATAGCAGGACATTACTAAGTTTTACTCTGAAGACAGTATACAGCAGCAGCTCTGAGAAGCTGGCTATTCTGCCTTCACAGATTTTATTTCAAGGGCTTCAGTTACCTATTCAAACCCCAAGTAAAGCAATATATAAAATATATTTCTGAAAGTAAAGGTATAAGTGGAATGTTGATAAACTTGCAGACATCCAGTATCAGAGTTCTCCAAAAGCATCGATTCACAGTGACTAATTCTTAAAATTGACTTAAGCAAGATGAAGAATATGTTAACAGAATGCAGCAGTTAGCCTGAGTTACATCTAATCAGCATAATCTTATGATCTTAATAGTCTTCCTAATGCAGCAGAAGCAGATGAAGTATAATCAACCACCTGTCCCACCCAGAAAAATTACAAAATAGTTTTTAAGGACTAAATGAAATAAATAGCTTAACTATACAAATAACCTGCTGATAATCTAGAAGTGCAAAAGCATCCTAGTATGTGGAACAAGCAGGTTACCAGTGCTAACACAGTGGCAGCAAACTGGAAAATGACAGAACAATTTTAACAAACTGATCATCAACAAGGTATTCTCCATCCAATCCTATAAAACAAGGACACTTAAGAATACTGAATTTCTGGAACAGATTTGGGGGAGGGAAGGCCCACAACCCTGCACCAAGACCTGAGGCCATCTCTCCAACTTTCAGAAAATCCAGGGAGGGCAAAAGAGCCCCAGGACATCTTGTGATCCTGTGCCAAGACCACACACAGGACAACAGGAATCACCTTGCCAATTGTCCTGATCTCTCTCTGGGACTGCAACAGGTCATGCAAAGAACTACTACACCATCTCCCCCATGGAACAGAGAAGTCAAGTAATTCAGAAAACTGCATGTCTGTGATCAAAGGGTTTTGATATTCTAATTTCATTTAGCCTTTAGCCTCCACACTGTCATTTGGTTACAAGCCACAGCATGGAGCAACAATAAATCAGTTTTAAACGTACTACTACAGGCAGGATCTTTTCTACCCTAAGACACACGCAAGACATGGATCTCCCTATTAGCAAAATCACAGCTGTTCCACTAAGGCGCCACTAGAGGTCTTGGTGAGCAACTTTCCCAGTTCTGCTGACTGTAATTTAAACCAAAACACTCGGATTATTTGAAGCCACGTGTATTTACGGCTCTTTATCTCAAAATTAGATGAAACTGAGATATGTCCAGCCAAAATACAAAGTACTGTAAGAAAGGTAGAAAAGGAAAAATACCCAAACAACCCAAGCAACAAACAAAAAAAACAACCAAACAAAAAAACAACCAAACAAAAAAACCCCACCCCAACAACAGGTTCTTGTCACACTAGCTCTTGTCCCTTTTGAATATACAGTGGTTGGGTTTGGGGGTACAGAGAGACAGCTGAGGAACCACCTCATAGCTGTCTTTTGTACCTATAACAACAGAGGTCCTGATCTATGAAATCTGATAAAATGACTGAAGTCTGTGACTACCACAGACAAATATTTTATGCCACAATTTTAGTAGCACACTGAAAACTCAACTCAAGCATTTTGCAGGCGGCAGATTTGTTTACACAGCATATACACAGTAAAATCCAGCAGTATTTACCTTAGTTTTCAAATGAAATTGTAATTGGCAAAAAAGTTTCCCTTAAATTAATGTCTCCATTAAACTAATGGAGAATACACAAGGCAATGATTGTAAGAAACGGTTAATGACTAGCTAAAATATACTTACACAGTACACAATCTTCCAAGACCACAAAACCACCCAGCCATTATGCTTTTTACTCGAAACTTATTCTAGCAGGAAAAAACATCTTCCAAACAGACTCTTATACAAGTATTTTTCACATCCCAGCATCCACTTACACTAAACAATATGGGGGTTTTAAACTAATTTGCTCCTAATCACACTAATACCTCAGGACTAAATTGTCAACTGCGTATGTGTACCAGCTTGAAATTACAGAGCTGCTAACGAATCTTTGACAAAATCTGGAAGTCATGTGCTCTGAGAACATAACTGACATAGTAGAAGATCGAAAGAAAAATTTCACTTTTCCAAAATCTTCTGAAGAATATGGCTAACACAAATACCAAGTTGTTATCACCAAGCCAGCTCTCTTGATCCACTAAATAGACACAAGTAGAGACAAAGTTAACATCAAAACACAAAAGCCATCCATCAGATAAACATGCTGCCCTAGATTTAGAACATACTAAGGAGTTGGTCTAACTTTAGAGCCTTTTGCCAGAGAGGTTAGAGAAAAGTCTGACCTTGCTGAGATGCTGGAATAAGGACCTGTTGCGGCTGAGACTGCTGCTGCACAGTCTGCTGTGGCTGAGGTTGTGTGTGATGATGGTGGTGATGATGCTGCTGTTGCTGCTGCTGTTGCTGCTGTTGCACCTGCAACAGAAGTTGCTGTTCTTCTGAATGGAAGCCATCTACAGCCTTGGACTGCATCAATTTGTTCTCCCACAGCTAGTTTGGAAAAGGAAAGAGAAATCTCCATGTACCATTTTTACTCAACAGGATTTTTAACAATATAAAAACAGTACTCCAAAACTGAATTTTCACAGTTTATCTTGTGCTGCCTACTTAGCCCAAAAAGCCCTCACGAAAATACAGACTGGAGAAAAAACTCCAGACAGGTAATGTTTTAAGAAGAGGAACTAAATATCCCATAAGAATTGTCAGTCCAAGCTTAAGTTTTAACATTCTTAATTTACCCAACTGTGGAAGATTTGTAATAGCCCTAACTGAAGCATGAATAGAGAAAGACTGGGAATTTTAAAGTAGCCTTCAAGTTTTCATTTCTCTACCTTCTCCCTTTCTTACCTCTTAAATCACAAAAACAATTCTTTATGTTCTTATTCTTTCCTCAAGCCATTTCTTCTTGGAACTCCTCAATAAAAGCTGCTCAAACACTACTGCCTTACAACAAAATTCAACAGAAACTAACAGTATTCCTAAGATAATACCTCTGTATAAGCATTTATGTAGTTTCTATCACAATACCAAATTCAGCTTCTCCAGCCCTTCAGTTCTTGACCTCAGCTGACATATCTTCGAAGAAAAGCAGCTCTGTACAGACAGCAACACAAGTATTCCGTAATACAACAAAAAGACTACAAATAGGGCTCCTGTCATGGTTTAAGCCCAGCTGGTAACTCAGAACTGTGCAGCCTCTCACTCACTCCCCCCAGCTTCTTCCTCCTGCTGCTCCTGCAGGGATGGCGAGGAGAATCAAAAGAATTTAACTCCCACGGGTTGATCAATAACTAAGGTATAACACAAAACTACTACTGATACCATCAATAATGATAAAGGAAATAACAAGGGGAGAGAATACAACCATTTACCACCTGCCAACCGATACCCAGCCTGACCCAAGCAGTGATCTAGCCCTTCCAGGTAACTGCCACCAATTTATATACTGGGCATGACATGCTGTGGTATGGAATACCCCTTTGGCTGGTTTGGGTGAGGTGTCCTGCCTCTGCTTCCTCCCAACTTCTGCTCCTCCCTGGCAGAGCATGAGACCCAGAAAGTCCTTGGTCAGCGTAAATATTACTTAGCAAGAACTAAAAACATCAGTGTTGTTCCTAGGCTGAAAGTCAAAAACACAGCACTGCACCAGCTACTAAGAAGGTGCTACTGCTGAACCCAGGACAGCTCCCTCAGCCTTCCTCTTCAATAAACTCTTTTCTTCTCGGCTCTTCCCTCATTCAACCTGTTCTAACATCATTTGCAGAACACGTCTGTGACACAGACACCACAATGCTTTTCTTACAGTACTCACTTCATTATCACCAAAGCAAGATCATGGTTTCATGGAAGAATTCTTTACCTGTTTCTGTCTAGTCAAACTCAACATTCCGTTCCCACTCCATCCATTTTTTAATAGCTCAAAAATACTGAGAGCACAGGATGTCCTGCTTTCTGACGAAGTCCTTATTCAACAACTGAGATAAGTGGGCACCCACGTTCCCAGCTTCCTTTCACTTTATTTATTCCCCTTTTCTTTTTTTCTTCCTTTTCTCTTGCCTTTTGAAGGGCTTCTTTTACTCAGGAAGAACATGAAGAAAGCCATAGTAGACCCATTAGAGCTCAGTTCAACATCCTCCCCTTTCTTTTAAATCCTTGATAACAGCTCAAACCCACTGTATGCAAAACAATTCTGAATCTGGGATTTTTGGAAAAGCATGACATACACAGTGCAATTTATTATGTACCACCCTCCAGAAACAACACTTCAGCAAGCCACAAACCATACATGCAAAAATCTGACAATGTAACTCCCCTTTCTTCAGAAAGACAAAAACCTCAAGCAGAGCAGGCGTTTTATTTTTCCTGCAGAGAAACCTTAAGAATTGTCTGCCTCGAAAATAAGACATACCCTCTGCCCCTCCCCTCTTTTTTTTTTTTTTTAAGATACAACATTTTGGGGACACAAAACCCACTGAATTTGGATGCCTGCTCTTAGTTTGTATCTAAAGTTCAACATGACAGAGAAAATAAACAAGGTGAGCAGATCTCTTTATACAGCAGGGTAGTTCAAATTATACAGGGCTACAGATATGCAGATTAATGCAATGCTTCACTAACTAAAAATTAGTATTTTTACTGCGTACAACAGTAGCAGAGCCAAAAAAAACAACTGCTGCATCGGTCTATTAAAAAAACCTTTTAAGTTGCAACTTACTGTTTTGAGTTCCATAAGAACTTGCTCATCCACTCCTTCATCCAGGAAAACTTCTCTGACATCATTGATGACGTCTTCAATTACAGACCTGTACAATTTAGGCTTAAAAAAAAAGTAACTGATCAGAATTGTTTTGAAAGAAACTTATCACTGTAACATTGAAATAGGATTGCCCCCATCAAAAAAAAAACCTCTGAAAACTCTACTGCAAAATACACTGCATGTTTCTGAATAACTAAAATATCCAAGGAGGCATAAATCAGCAAGAATAGCTCAAATGAGGTGAAAAGGTAAGGGAACATTTGCTACCTTTTGTGACATAACTACAGCATGAGTTTTCAAGCCCTGAGGAGCGTAACTCAAAACAGAGGAAAGGAGATTATTTTCCATCCAGTCAATTTGTTACCTGCTCACCAATGTATATACTGAATATTCAAAAATATTTGCATGTGTGCAAAATATTAATCTCAAGAAATGTTAAAAATTCAAAAGGATATTAGACAAATACAGACAAAAGAAAGTTGTTAGTGCTTGCTAGCTCAACAGGAACTATATATGGCTCAGAATGATCTCAAGCTGAAAAACACTGAAGGCTCAAAAACCTGGATGTATTCATGTGAATCTCCTATTCTTCCTTTGGCATCTGTTTACTAAACTACTGAAGAAACTATATAGGGCTAGACACTTCTGTTTCCCATCAGTACTTACATTTTTACATTAGAAACTTTTCAGAGAGACTAGGCTATTATGCGGATTTTAGGCCTACACTGTCAATGGTGAATTGAATTCTCAATTCACTTAAGGTTGCCAAGAAAAATTGTGGAGTTTCCACTCCTAAAGATACTCAAAAGCCAACTGGACATGGCTGTGGGCAACCAACTCTAGGTGGCCCTGCTTACGTACAGGTGTTGCAAGATGACATCCAGAGGTCCCTTCCAACCTCAACCATTCTATGAATTTTAAAATGCAGGTATATTTTTAAGAAGAGCATATACATACTTAACCTGATCAATTAAAGCACAAAATTTAATTCACAGGACCAGAAGATAATAGTACTATACACGTTCTGTACCTTTTAAACAGTACGGCTTGGACCTCTCTCATGCATGTGAACCTCAACAGTATTTTGGTTGGGTTTAAATATTCATACTATTTAACTGCAAGGCAGCACTATAAGCTCTAAATTAGGGTTGATGAATCTGCAGCCTGTGAACCATATATATTTCACTGACCAACACCGCTGCTTGGGATGGGGCTAGGCCATTTTTAAGCTCATCTGAAAGTAGCTACAACTTTCTGTAAGCTGATCTCTTCCTCTATAAAGTTCCATAACTTCCTTAGGGAATAAATCCCAAATGATGCCACACACAAGATATGTTGTCTACATGCAAAACAATCACTCTGTGCTTGTGCAGTAGGTCTGGCACCCCAGGAGGGCTATGACTCAAATACACACATAGAAACCCTCCACGAAGTACATACTGGAACTACAGCAGTGCTGGAACTATGCAGATTTACTGCACACACTTGAAACATGTATTTTATGCATACACAGTTGCCTGATGCCTCCCAGAAGTGTTGAATTTGCTACATATATTCTAAAGATTATATTGCACATGTTAGGGAAATTGTTATGCCTATGTTATGGAATAATGGAGGGGGAATAACATCACATGATGTACTAGTCTGGGAAAACGCTGAGTGGCCAATAAGCACAAAAAAAAGGTGAGTATCTTTGCGTTAAAACGGTAAAAGAAAAAAAACAAACCACAAAAAAACACAAAAAAAAGTCCCACCACAACAATAACAAAACAACATAAAGGAATGCACTGATATTAGATGGGGAGAAGTTAACCTATTTGGAAGCCTGGAACTAACAACTAGGCAGTCTGATGGCTGCACAGTGCATTATGTCCTTAGAATGTAAAACAAACTCGAACTGGGACATAGTCAAGTGACTTTTCTTAAAAAAAAAAACAAACAAACATTAACAACAAACAACAACAAAAGCCCAATGAGGAAAAAAAAAACCCAAAACAGTAATAATAAACAACCAGTAACAAGCCACTCTGTGTTACTGATCCCACATCAGTATTTTGGCAAGTGACATGCTATCAGCAACCTATTTTTTTTCCTTCATTTTATATTTCATCAGTTTGCCACTTTTCAGCTTTAAAACATGCTGCTGCAAAATCAAGTAACTGAAGCGTTAGAATTCATCCTTTTGTAACTTGTCTCACAAAAAATTCTAGCCCTAAGCAACAGTAGGTCTGCCATCTTTGAAAACTACGCTTACAGCACCTACGTTCAAAACTTCTTCAAAAGAAACAAAACGTGCCAGACTACTTGCATACTTTTCTGTTTCAAAACAATGCAGCATGCTCATGTTATCCAGGCTTCAAGTACAGAATTAATTATGTTTACAGAGACATTTAAAACAGACTTTCAAAGCCTATTTAAGTGCTATCATTTTAAATCTACATAGTCACTTAAAAATACCAAGCATCATTAACAAGATTATTTTTCTGCTTGGATTTAATTCATAGCAGATGCAAAAAGCCATTTTACTTAATGATATTAAGTCCTATTATTTATATAATGAAACAAATCACATAAAGCTTAAACGATCCAACTAGCACAGAAATGCTACTTAACCTATTCCATATATTGTTCCTTATTGTATCAAAAGCATCTGCTGCTTAATGCCAAAACCACATTCTGCAAATAAACATGCTTAACCTCTGGCATGTGATCTGCTTTACTTCAGTCAAGAGAACTACCTGCATGTCTGAAATTACGATCAAAATTCCTGCAAGATGGAGACTGCACTTTCTCCTTCAATCTTCCTTTCTTTAAATCCTCTATTAGGTCCACTTTCCTAACAAAGCAGATTTTACACAAGCAAACTCTAAGAATTTCCCCCAGCAGTTACCTTCTCCTGTCTCCATAGTCAGGCATTCTTGTAATGCTTATTCATTACAAAGCCTCCTCAGTCTATAAAGTCATAGGAAAAAATGCAACATTCACGTTGATATTTGTAAAACAAACTGACCCTACAGTCCAACAGTCTGCTTGGGAATGTTTCCTTCTTTTTCTGCTTAGTCAGGAAAAAAAAAAAACCAACAAACAAACAAATTTAAGCAGCTGGGTGCTGGTTTCTGGCGTCCAGCATTAGTGTAGCAAGAGAGCAGAAAGACAGGTTAAGAGCATAGATGTTCATTCTGCCATTGACACAGCATCCTTTTGCACAACTTCCAACAGCCCAAGCAAGCAGCTAAGGCCCACAAAAGACAATAGCACCTCGGGTGCAGTGACCCTAGTGCAGTGCTTAACAAACCCACCAGCAGTTTGCACATGCATGTGTCTCTCCACATGAGCCACACAGTGCACTGGATATAAAGATGGGTCAGAATTTTTGGATGCTGTTCTAATCACGCAGTATCCCAATATATGATACAGTCATGGCTGTATACTTAGAAAGGAGGGAACAGAGAAGAAAACATCTGCACACTTAAAATTAAACAGTGTCTGTTCGATTTTACCTATACATGTTTACACAATACTCAGAAAAATCCTGTTTGGTTGAAAATATTCCCTTGTGTGCAGTCCTACTGAACATCCAGCCCAGGCAGATGCAACACCTTTCACAGAGGGAGCAGCAATGCCTTCAAGAGCCATCCATAGTGGAATTTTGAAAAATATCACAGGATGCTCTTTTCCTACTTCAACAGAGGTGAATCCAGGAACATTACAAAACAGCCTTGAGCCCCGGTCTTGAAAAGGAAGCACACTGTACGGTTTTAGATATGCACTAAATGTTGGCTTTAAGCATTATTTATATGCTGTTCAAGCTGTTTATACAAACCAGTTGAATGACAAAATTATTTTCATATATTGCTTACTCAAAAAAATAAACATGGTAACACAATTACTGAACAGGTCTGAAGATGGGACAGCAGGTGAGTTAAGCTTTCCAATAAATTTCTGCATTCAGCCAGCAAAAGCAATGAGAACGTAATGGAAACTTTAAAGATTGCTATTAAAATAATCATGCTTTCATCTGGTTTATAAAGTGCCTCCCTCATAAAAAGTACATGGCTGTAAATTTCAAGCTCTTTTAAAAGCAAAATACTCAAATCACTCTTCAATAAACACTATTCCAAACACTTACTATAGATTAAAGACAACAATTAAAATTCCTGATTTATTAGATACAACCACAAACACATAGAAAAGATCTGAAATCTAGTACTTCCCCCTCTGGGAACATAAGGAAATGATTATTATTTCACTTTCTCTGTGTATCTTGTAAAGAAAATGCCGAGTATGGTGAGACTGCTACATACACACACGCTACAAATCCAAGAAGCAACCAGCATGCTATTTTAAGAAATGCCACATGCCTTTGGGAGCTTACACTTCCTACATTCCTCCAGTTCAAGACTACAAAAACTGCATCTCTTTGTAATTATTATCACAACACTTGGGATTTTGGCAATAACCAACACATTATGGAGAGATATACCATGGCATGCTTTGTGCACTTGACAGTAGTTTGTCTCTGGTTGCTTCGGCAGTTATCCCCGAATACTGCTAATCATTCTCCTGTCTGTGCAGTTACAGATGGAAATTAGCCTGTTCGAGGAGCACTGTAAAGTTTTAGTCACAATTACATCAAAGATGTGCATAATAAAGACTGTAAGCATCAAAATATTTATATCTTGCCATGAACTTTCACAAGTAAATTACCTTTGTCACAGAATGTTATCCTGAATATAACTTAACATCTTGTATTTGTCCTTTATTAGGAAATACAGATTTCTAGCAATTCAGACTTGATCAGATGCTGACGTGGTACTGTTGCCACATTAGGCTCAAAGTCTAGCTTCCTAAAGTTATCACCTGGTTGCAGTATTTCAAAATGTTCCTATTCATCTTTGGTAACCCTAAGGTAAGCACTGTGATCCTTGCTATGGAATGAAACTTGAATGTAACAAAGCTGACCACACACAACTGCATAGTTTTACTACTTAATTCAAAATCAAACTAACGCATACCTACTATTTGAAGCACGTTTGGTTTAAGCTTGGATTTTGCTATTCCATACTCAATGCTCAGACACCTTTCAAGAGAACTTTGCAGAAGTTATGACAGCATAGAAATACAGCCAAGAGAAAGCAAATCCTAGTAAATTGCTGAATCGAAGACATTTACAATACTCTGTAGATTATTCAAGATATGTATTTTGTACTAACTTGGCCAAAAAAAAAAAAAAAAAGCAAGCCCTTCAATTTAGTGTATGAAAATAGATCCTTTTCTTGTAATAAAAAAAAAATAAAACCAGAGATTTATAACAAAAGGACATCTAACAGATTCAGATCGCACACATTCAACATGCATCCTACTGAGTAACTGTCGTGCATAATGGCTGACTACTTCCCTAACATGTCCTGATAAAAAACGTGATGAAGTAGCAAAGCAGTGCTGCTACTTTGCAATCGCATGACCCTAACTCACAGGCAAGTCTCTAAAATTTCGGATTTGGAAAGGAAAACTATGCTGCTTTCCATTCTTTTTTGTATACTGTTTTGCAGAATACCAAATATTGCAGGTAAACTAAATACTAGTGAAAATTCTAAAACCCTTGCCCTGCCTGGACTGTAATTAAAAATATTTGTACGCTTTAGTCACCAGAAATGCACAGAAATCATTGAGTACTATCTGCGGCCCTTGACCCACAGACTGAACTTTAATATTAAATATTACTTGTAGGGCAACAACTGTAGTCAGACCTTGGCAAAGCGCCATAAAGTAAGGACCACATCTCTCCTTGATGCGCTAAGGACCGTTTAAAATCTTTTTCCCACCCAGCAAAAAAAAAAAAAAAAAATACTTCTAACAGCTTATGGGGGCACTGCCATGTGTGCTAGCAATATGCTGCGGACAAAGAGCAAAAAAATAGAAACAGGCACAAAAAAAAGGAAAAAGACGTAAAAAAGGCAAACTGTTTCAAATGCACGAGAGGGTGAAAACTGTCTTTGTGCAATGCATAAAGCAAAGAAAGGCCCATTTACACCGGCCGGGGCGGACATCACCCCTCCTCAAGCCGGTGGCGACGGGGACGGGTGGCTCAGACGGAAGGGAAACCCGGCGAGAGCCCGGCTGGGATGCGAGGGACCGGGCGCCCGTCCCCCAGCCTCCGCCGCGGACTCATGCACCTCCCAACCCGCGCTCCGCGGTTCGCTCCCTATTTAAAGGCTGATGTGGTGTTTAAATGGAGAGGCGGTGACGTGGGGCTGGAAAGCACCTTCCCATCCGAGCAGAGTCTATATTAGAGAGCGGCAAAGCTCTATATAAACAGGGCAGCCACAGGGAGGAGGAACACAAGGAGCAGGGAGGCAGGAAAGCAGGGGGAAGCCATGATGGATCTGAGAGCCACAGACAAGGGGGCCGAGCCCGCCACCAGGACGCCGGGTTTGTCTCCTCCAGCGCTTCGGGGCGGGGGTCGCGGCCGGGGGCGCGCCAGGGGGAGCAGAGCGCGGCGGCCGTGGCCGGAGCCCGCGCAGGGCTGTGTGACTGCTTGTTGCAAACCTCCGTGAGCACAAGTGCAGCAGCGAGCCACCCGCCACGGTGCAGAAAGCACGAGAAGGGAACGGGGAAAGGGGATTTTTTTTTTTTTTTTTTTTTTTTTTAAATAAATACTGCCTCGCTCCTCGACGGAGGGAAGTTGAGGGCTTTCGATCCGGCTGGGCTGGGATAAGTGCTTTACAACCATCGTCTCCTTCTTACAAAGCAACATAAAATGGCTCCAGCGGAGCCCGGGCGGGCTTCACAGACACCACAAAACCGAAACCTGGCTTGGGCGCCCCTTCCCTTCGCCTCGGGACAGCGGCGGACCGGGCGGCAGCGACCGCGCTCCCGCCACCCGCTCCGGCTCTCGCCCCTTCCCCTGGCGGCTCCCTCCGGCGGCAGCGCCGGCGCCCCCCGCCCTGCCCTTCCCCTCCCCACCAGACCCCCGGCCCGCGGGCGGCGGCCCGACCCTGGCCTCCCCCACGGGGCCGCCCTGCCGCCTCCGAGCCCCCGCCCCGCGCCCCCACCGCCCCTAGCCCGCCACCCCCGGCTCCGCTTTCTCCCTTCCGCCGAAGCGGCTGGCGCCGGGCGCCACAAGTTGTATCGCCGCCTCGGGGTCGAGGCCCCTTCCCGCCAGGGGTCGGGACCGCTCGAGGCGGGCGGGCGGCGGGAGGGAAGGGAGTGCGGGGGAGGGGGGCGGCGGGCCCGGCGGGCCACACCGGCCACCTCCGCCCGCGCTGCCCCCGGGGCCCCCCTCGCCCCCCGACCCGGTCCTTACCACGGGGTTTGTGTTAGTCGAGCTCGCCATGTCCCGAGCCCCCCGGGACGCCCCCAAACGCGGGGGGGAGTCGCCCCTAAAACAATAAACCTGCCTGGCTGCGTCCCCCCCTAGATCCCGCGCGTCCCCGGCTCACGGGCTGCCCCGCGGCCTGGCCCGGCCTCTCCCGCCGGCTCTGGGGCTGCAGCCGCCGCCGCCAGCCGCCCGCTCTGCCCGCTTCGCCCCTTTATATAGCGAGAGCTGAGCAGCTGCGCGAGCGGCCAGGGCGAGAGGGGGACGCGGGCGGGGGGAAGGGAGGGGGACGAGGCACCGCGAGAGCTGCGTGCGAGACCGCTCTTCGCACGGAGTCGTCACGTGAGGTGCCCGCCCCGCCGCCATGCCACCTACCGAGGCGGAAGTAACTGCGCGGCGTAGTGCCGCTGGATCCTTCGCGGCCGGCTCTACCGAGGTGGAAGTGCTTGGTACCTCCCCGCCCCGCCCCGCCCCGCCTCGCCCCTTCTGCGCCTGGCGTCACGGCCCCCTCCGTCCTCCGCCGCCAAGCTGAGCTTGCGCGCGGCCCGGAGCGGCCGTGGCGGGGGAGGACGAGGGGATCGCAGGGGCAGGTAGTAACTCGCCCCGGTTGAGTCCCTGGGATCTCCTTGCTCCACGGCAGTCGAAACCCGCAGCCGTCTGCTTCCGGACAGAAACGTCTCTTCCTGGCCTACAAGAAGGGGGTGTTAAGTCCTGCCTGGCCCGGTGAGTGCTGGTGCCTTCTCTCACATCCTCTGTCTTCATCACATTTGTCTATGGCAGCCTGTGAGCGGCATGTAATACAGAAGTATCTTTTCAACCATTATTCCATTAAAGTTAACTTAACCACTGCCACTTTCACTTGGTCCTTAGCACTACTTTTGAATTCCACTCATCCCTTAGATCACCATTCACTTGAGTTAAGTACCTCTCAAGCATAAGTGACAACACTGAATTCTGATGGGACATACACAAGGGATAGGAGGGTACGTATCTGCAACACATAATGTGGTGCAGACTGCAGTTGTTGTGTTACCTTCAGCCTGCAGTCCTGCCTATTAATTAGCCCAAGTAACAAGTTCAGGAATTCCTGCCTGGTACCTTTTGGCAGGAAGGATTTGTTAGTGGGTAGAGGAAACCTGTCTCTCCCATTTCTCCAAATCCTTAATTTCATCAGGAACAAACACTCCCCTTCTGGAGTTCAGACTTTGTAGAGGGTTGTGACTGGTTTCCATAGGCCAGCTAATGAAGCCACTGTTCACACTGCTGGAGCCCCAGATGACAAATCTAAAAGGTTCAGCAGACTACAGAAGGCTTACCCAGAAGGTAAGACCTGTGTGCATAGCCCTGTCAGTTTCTTTTATATTAATATCAAGTTATAGTGCAGCACTGCAAACCCCAAGTGCTTCTAAAGAAAATTGTTGCAAACAAAATCAAGCCCTCACAAGAAATGCCCCATTGAGTCAGACTAATGGTCCATCTAATTCATGGCAATTCAGCTGCTGCTTAGGGAGAGCAAGCAAGTTAGTTGCTTGGTGGAGTCTGTTAACTTTGGTTTTCCCCAGCATCACAACTGCCATCTGTATCAATTTTAGGGGATTCTACTTAATTCAGCTTTTTTCTGTAGACTGGAATAATGTACACATTTTGTATAGAATCATTTAGATTAAACCTTAAAGTTCATCTAGTTCCAACCCACTACCGTATGGGACACCATATGCAGGGGTTTAGTGACACCCCGTTGCTCAAAGCTCCATCCAAACTTGAAAATTTCTAGGAATGGGGCATCCACAACTTCTCTGAGCAACCTGTGTCAGTGTTTCACCACCCTTACAGTAAAGAATACTTTCCCAATATCTAATCTAAATTGACCCTGTTTCAGTTTAAGCCATCCCCCCTTGTCCTGTCACTACATGCTTTTGTAAAAAGTCCCTTTCCAGCTTCCTTGTAGGCCCCTTTAGGTACTGGAAGGCTGCTATAAGGACGTCTGGAGCCTTTTCTTCTCCAGGTTGAACAAGCCAAACTCTCTCAGCCTGTCTTCATGAGAGGTGCTCCAGCCCTCTGATCATCTTCGTGACCCTCCTCTGGGACATGCTCAAGCAGGTTTACATCCTTCTTGCGCTGGGGGCCTCAAAGCTGATAACAGTACTACAGGTGGTGTCTCATGAGCAGAATAGAGGGGGAGACTCACCTCCCTCGACCTGGGAGTCACACTTCATTTGATACAGCCCAGGATATGGTTGGCTTTCAAGGCCTCAGGTGCACATTGTCAGGTCATGCTGAGCTTCTTGTCAAGCAGTGCCCCCAAGTCTTTCTCCCCAGGGCTGCTCTCAGTCCCTTTTCCACCAAGCATGTAGTTGTGCTTGGGATTGCCCCAACCCAGGTGTATGACCTTGCCCTTGTTTGTAGCAGAAGAATCCCTTGCTTCTCCTCAGCAGAGCAAGCTACTTACTACTGCAAGAGTAGCTTGCCAAGTTAAAATAAAGGGTCTTGGACATTGAGACGGTTTTAGTTCATCTCCTTTTTTGGTCTATCACAGAACTACATCTTTTAGAAGAGAGATTTGTTAGAACTTGTGAGGAGGAAGCTGGCAAAGTGGCAGGGGAGGGAATAAATTCTCTTCAGTATGATTTTTAGGTTGATTGCATTTCCATTCTAAAATTCTAGGGGAGTACTAATAATTGTTCTTCACAGTGTATCTTTCAAGTAGATATTCTGCAAAGAAATAACTGATGTATAGGTACTTGCTAATGAGAGATGTGACACACTTGAGTCTAGAAACTCAAAGATGCTAAGTACCTGTGATTGCCACCGAAAGCCACCAGGTAGCAATTCAGATGAAAATAAAAACAACACAATCTTGTTGCTAAGTCAAAACACAATAAATTTCAGTTGTGATCTTAATTTTTTGTTTATTTGTGTTTTGTTTTAAATGGAGGATTTTTGGTTAATTTGAAAATGGTAAAAAAAACTGAAGCTACTTTTATGCCTCCCAAAAGCAGACAGAGAGTAAATCTGATCTCCTACACCTGAAGAAATCAGTACCAATGAGTATCAGTATGCCCTCATTTGTAGAATCATAGAATCATAGAATAGTTACAGTTAGAAAGGACCTTAAGATCATCTAGTTCCAACCCCCTGCCATGGGCAGGGACACCTCACACTAAACCATGCCACCCAAGGCTCTGTCCAACCTGGGCATGTCTAAACAGGACAGTAAAACTATGTACTTAATTGCACAAAGCCACATAACTACCAACATTAGAAAGCTATCTTCCCTCCTCCAAAGTACAGAATTTGTGTCTTCACAGAAGACTACATTAGCAGGTGACCAACTACTATAGTTGTTTTGTTCCTGTAACTCCTTCTGTCCCCATGTATCTCCAACATACCTCTCATGTTTTCAAAGGCCAAGGAACACCAGCACAAAACACAGAGGCCTGTAAATCAACCAGAAGACTTCTAAAGCTGCCACTAATTGCTAGACACTCAATACTACAATTTCTCCCCTAGCAAAATTACCCCTCTCTCTTTTATACACAAACTCCATGTCAGATATTGCAACACTTAATTTTCTAAACACCACTTGTACCCCCCCACTGCTTAGAGGATTGTCTTTCCTTAACTTTACTCAGCCCATCCCTCAAAAAATCACACAGCTGCACCATGGTCTTTATAACAGCTGTTTCCAGTAAATGATCAGTGACAGCTGGAGGAGGCAACAAGCTCTTTTCTAGGCTGTTGCCATGTGCTGCATACATTTACACCTTAGCAGAGGTTTCTGCTGACATAGATTTGTCAATCAGAGTTTCTGTGTTTCATGTGTCTGGTTGGCAAAGCTTAATTGAGACACTGACCCCGTGGTTCTCATGACCCCCATGCATTCAGTGATAATGAGGATTTCAGGCAGTCGTACTTCCTTCCCATACCACTGAGTGCTCATTCTGTCCCTATGCCATCACGTTCTGCTTTTGCAGTTGTGCCAGTTCCTTGCTGTGAGTTTTTTTAATTCTCCTGCACTGGCTAATTTTTAACCCGGATCAGTTTCCTGATCTGGTTCATCGGGCAGCCCCACAAAAGATGCTTAGTGAGACTGAAAGAGCTGACAGGAGTAGAACTAAGTGACCAGAAGAGGAAAAAAATCAACATTGTTGCCAAATGCTTTGTCATGTAGAAGAGTCTCCAGGCTTCCTTTTATTGAAGACGAATTGGCCATTACTAAAATGCACACCCTGCTTGCTGTAAGCAAGCTCTAATGTTTGTAGTAGGAAGATCATTGGTTTTAGGGCAGAGACCACCCCTATTTTTCACGTGTATACATGTTTGACCTAATGCTTAGGTCTCTACAGACTGAATTAATCATAATTTGAATACAGAGTCCTGATTCTTAAATAGCTAAAAAAAGCCCCTAAAATTCTGAAGGTTAGAGCTTCTCTGCAAGGGCATAAGCTCAAGGAATAGCTTCAAGTTACACATTCTGTCAGTACTACCTTGCTTAAGTGCTTTTTAAGTAGCAGCATTAACCACTTGGACTGCGACTGTTATGAATCACAACTACTCAACTGTGATGAAGTTCTGACAACAGCCAAAATACTACTGGCTCTGATCCATGATGTCAAGCAACAAAGAAGTTAGGTAACAAAAAAATCTGCACTTAAAATACCAATTAGTCTTCCTACACACAATGTCATAAAATCGTAGATTCATAGAATAGTTTGGGTTGGAATGGACCTTAAAGATCATCGAGTTCCACCCCCCGTGCCATGGGCAGGGACACCTTCCACTAGACCAGGTTGCTGATTCCTGCTAAGTTAATTTGCTAAACCTTCTAGTCAGTTCTCTACACTTTATTCTTGGAGACATTTGCATTGATTTGCCATTTTAGACCCAAAATGTGGGTGACGTTTTTTGGTTAGGGGGTTTTGTTTTGTGGTGGTTTTTAACTACAGGTGTTTACCATTTGAAAACTGTGCTGAAAGAAAATACCTTGTGGGACACTACCATTTCTTGAAGTGCACATGCTGCCTGGCTTGGCCCTGGATACTGAAATACTGATGAGCTCCTGTGAAAGGCAAGAAGCCAGGAGATCACCTTTGCACAGGAGCTGCAAAGTAAACACAATTATTTTGAGACTGAATAAACCCACCAGCTCAGCTGAACTGAGCCATCATGAGTTGCTGCACATTTCTGTTGGGTCTCCACACTGAGTGGAACTTTAAGTTATAGTGATAAACGTATTGCTGGAGCCACCTAGACAGACACTGCATGTCCTACATAATGTCCTACATTACTGATCTAAAACAAAGCTTTACCTAGCATGCCGATAAATATTTTTACTGATTACTGCCATATATTCCAGCCAGCAGGTATGATGTGCAAAGGTTCACAGCAAAACTGAATTTGCTTCAGCAAAGTTATTCCTCATAGATAACAAGCATCAAAAAGTGAAATATTCATAGAGAAAAATTTGCACAGAATGATCCATAGTGTGGCTTTACAACCCTTACATACTTCAGGCACCACATGGTCACTTAGGATAAAGTAATCACCCTAGAGTATGCCACAATACAAATATGCAGCATATAGCTACAGCACGGTGCTGGTCTGTGTGCATGATAACCCTGTGATTCCTTAGAGAGTGTGTGGGTTTGTGTAGCCTTGGCTTTCCTCACACAGCTGGCAGGATGGGAGACTGCACACAGGCAGCTACTGCCAAGCAGCGATGTGCTGTGGTGTATCTTACTCAGCAGTTTGTCCTGCAGCCACACATTCACATGTTCATAAACTAAAAAGGCTTTTGTGCAAGGAAGGATTCGGATGCTTACTGCCTCCTGCTTAGTAGTCTGTTCCTCTGTGCCCAAGGGAGTGTCCTTGCAAATCATGCAAGCTTCTGACTTACTGAGGATCCAGTAGAGCTGCTTTAAGGGCAAAGAGGCAACAGCTTTAATGGAAAAAACCATGGGATTGCCATACACTTCGCAGCCTAATCAGAGGTGATCATATGTCCCCTCTGGGACCCAGCAATGGGAGGCATCAGGCAGACAAGCCGAATCTTTTATTTATTTTATTTTTTTTTTTAATTTTTTTTTTAACATATGTATTTTTTCTCCCCTAAATGAATTGTAGGGTTGTTTTTCACAGGATTTGGTGGAATTCGCAGGAGACAGCTCCAGTTCAGTTTTGGCTGTGTTCAGCCTTCCCAGAGAAGATGAACTCCATTGTGGCCAACCTATGGCTTACCAGCAGTTAATGAGCAGTTCCCATGCTGAGGCTAATTATCTAACTGGCAAACCTATGCTAGTGTGAGGGTTGCTGGGCAATCCTAGTCCCTGGCTTTGAGAGAAGGGAAAACAGCAGGAAGGAGCCATCCCAGCTCATCCTGTAATGGAGCTATAGGACCTTAGGCATTAATTGCCGTTTCTAACCTGTGACCCATTTCCAGAGCTCCTTTCCACTTGAGTTTTCATGCTAAATGATGTGTAATCTGGGAGTCTTGGGCATACCAAGATTTTGACAGCTGCAGACATGTAAAAAAATGGGAAGCTGCACTTACAGACCACAGTTCACATTTCCCTCAGCTGCTTGTTCCTACTCCTTCTTTTGCTCCTTTGGATGAAAGATTGTTTTTCCATTTTAAGCATCATCTTCCACTATAAATCCTCCTAAATTTGCAATATGACCTACTGTTGTCAGCCGTCTCATTTCTCCCACAGACTCACCCTAGGCAGATTAGTAGTCAGCACGTCTGTGTCTGTTGAATGAAAATACTTCTAGTGAGGCATGCCATCACAACTGCTATACCTGCAGTTTTGCTGCTTGCTCTCTGTTTCATGTTCTGGAGAGAGCACATGATGAGCAAAAAACAGCACTTCTAGTTTATAGAGTTTCAAGAGATATGCATTTCTGCTGGAAAGACTGATCCACGCTCTGGCCAGATGCAGTCACAGTATTAACAACTACAGGGCAAGGTCCCAACACTGCTTTTATTCTCTGGGGTCTGTAAGCACCACTGATGTTTTTTTTGAAGTTGTAGCTCTTGCTGCAACCAGCCTCTGCCAGAGTCTGTATGGGGCTGGGCTCAGCTCACATGAATGTTTTCACTGGCCAGCTGCCAAAGAGGTGCTGATGGGTATCATCTAACTTGAAGCAGATGAAAGTACCTTCAAAGCCAAAGTGATAATATATTCACAGCACCCGGACAGTTTTGTAAATGTATTGAATCGTCAAAGCCAGTCCCTTGCCCTGCTGCCAAAGCCAGCTGAAATCAGAGATGAACTTGGAGGATGCAAACAAGTAACAGTGGTGCAGATCTATGGAGGCACTTTTTCTAGACCTACCAAAGCAAGAAGACCAGCAGTAGTGTTTAAGTTGTGCAGCTTATTTATTCTCTTTCCTATACTGTAGACCACTGCTACAAATTTTCAGGTCCCTCCTAACTGCTTTCCAGCAATGCCTTTCAAGACACAATTCACATGTCTTTCTGTATGCTGGGGCAGGCAATGTGCTGTATTAGTATCAGTGTATATTACTAAGGAATAAAGAATACAAGGGCACAGAGCAGAGACACTCAGGTAAATCACACTACTAATGCTTAAGTCTGCTAAAGGACCTTGAAGGAAGAAGCTGTTCTTCTGGATTGGGAAAAAATGGAGGGACATTAGACTTACATTCAGCTAGCTTAGCTTTCTTATTGTCTGAGAGGTACAGTCTTTTATTTCAGTTAACTCTTCAGATAGTTTAATTTCTTAATATTTGAAAAGGACTATGTGATATTTATATGGAAGGTGATATGTGATGTATGAATGGAAAGTGATAGGAAAAGGACAAAGTGATATCCTAAAATGTATGAGCCATGAGTTTTTGCATTACTTGAAATTATCACATCATCTGGAATATACCTTAATAACTCTTAGGTGGAGTGCAGATGTTTGGCTGTCTTGATTTTGAACATTCTGGATCAATTACAAAATGTAACCAGCATGAATTATCACAGATCTTATCAAACATGTTCAGTTGTTCCCACATGAAAGTGAAAAAGAATCTCTCCTTTATATAGAAAATTATTGTATGAGAGATGCTCAACGTAATGGAGTTGTTTTGCCAAATTTCAGGAGGAGGCTTATTATCAGGAAGGTAACTGTCTTGAACTCTGTGGATGCATTGTAAATGTTTCTTTTCCAAGTCGAAAGTAAAAGATGTAGCCACAAGAGGGAGGCAGAACTCCTATGCCGGTATAGTAACCCTAAATCGGAGCCATGTGTTTTCAAAATTTGTCAAAATTTGTCCACTCAAAATTGAAGCACTTTTATGACTGTTGGCTGTAATCCATAAAAGTAGGTTCATAATGCATAAGATGAAAATTAGTAACTAATACATCTTTTTCTTAAATCTAAAATTTAAGTAAGAAATTATTTCAGGACAGATTGAAACTGATTTTCATGTGCTGTTTGTGGATGCTGGGAAGGAAAACTGTCCCCATGCTGTAAAGAAGGCATTTACTTCAAAAGCTGTAGAAGGATAACTTTTAACTACTAAAGCATTTTCTGTTGGAGGTATTTGAAGTGCTTTATGGACATAAAATTAAACTGATTCTGTGCATGACTGTGCAGACAGGTAAGCACTACTTAAGTTAAAAGCAGCCAACACCACTGAAAAATTGACTTGTTGGCCTTTCCTCAGCTAAAGATGGACTCAATTGAGACAGTCAACTCTTACACGTAGTTTTGAGATCTAATGGTTTTCCGGGTGTCAGCAATGGACCAAATTCTGCATGTAGGACTGCACTCAGTCCTGAAACCCAGTGAGACTTGGGTTTCATTGAGTCTGCTCAATGCAGCAGGTCAGTAGTCCAGGCAGAAACCTGGCAGCTTGCAGTGACCACTAGAGAGCAACAGTCCCTTAGCTCCTGTGAATAGAGAGAGCGTGGACACACAGCTGAATGCCTTTTTGTACCAATCTTCTAGTTCACTTCTTCAGGTAGGACCCATACCACAAATTACAACTTACCCACGTCACGGTCAACTGACACTTTCATCATCCTGTGTCTCTAAGGTCCTCTGCCTTGTACAATTTGAGAGCTGATTTTGGCAATGTGGTTCAGTTCCAAATCCAGTTCTAGTTGTTCACAAACCTTCTGATCTTTCATAATATTTATACTAATTTTTTTACTATCTTTTCCTTTATTCTCAGGATCAGGGTGTGTAGATCAGGACTCCTGAAGTCACATTTTGTTCATAGCTCTTGACTTGTCATGGGATTTCATGAGGTATTAACACACATTTTTCACTGTTGAGATTGTAACTTCAGCATATCCTATTTTGCCACCTGTGCTCCCCTGGTTGTTCCTCTTGCACCAACTGTCACTTCCTGACTGCCAGGGACATTACTCCCTCCTGGGCAAAGGGTACCTATACCTATTTGCTTGGAAAAAAAAAAATAAAGCCTGCTGACTGTCGCAGTGCAGTTTAGGCAAGATTTTGATCCAAGGAAGGTGGAGACAGAGGTTGCTGTAGCAGTTGTATTGTACTAATCTCTTAGTTGAAAACTGTTTGCAATTTTGTTTTTTTTTCCTCTTGACCAGAAGCCAGAACTCCACTGCAGTTCTGCCTGCATCTGTGCACTGACATGAGGCTTTCCCATTCCACTCCTTTTTAATCTGGGCACTCTGTGTATTAACTCAGTTGCTGAACTGACGACTCCCTAGCAATCTTCATTGCTTCTACACAGAGTAGAAGCTTTCCTTTTCTGTTCTGCATAAGGGAAACCTTTATGAAAGAGGCTATCACCTTAGGAAATTACTTTCAGCTGTATTCACCCTGGATTCACCTTTTTGCTTCTGAAGCTCTTTAGGCCAAGCTGATTGCTCCCAGTTTATCTACAGGCTCTGAGGCAGTAGCAACTGGAAGACTACAGAAAACTAGACCAGGAAAGGATCCCCTGAATCCTAGGGGTCCTGCCACTTGCTGTAGCACCCTAGTGCAGCTGCAGGCAGTGGTATAGTCACCTATCAGGCTTTGCTGTCCCATTATTCAGGGTTGAGAAAGACAACACCTTTCATAGCTGGTGTTTAAAGTACTACTCCATCTGCTTTTTTACATGTGGCAGCTGCTGCTAGGCTTCTGCTACTGTGACCAAAAGGACAGGAGTGTCTCTGGGACTGGTGTGCTTTATGTTTCAGACACATTTGCTGTGACACAGACCTGCACCTAAGCTGAAATAATGAGCTGCTGATCTGTCTTTTGCTTTACCTCGGCTGACCTTCAGCAGCTTTTGTCCTACTCATAAATACTACATGTCCCGATTAGATGGTAAAGCCAATCATGGCAACTAAGAGCAAAATAAAAGAGAAAGAAATCTGTGGGATTTTTTTGTCTCCAAATCATGCTATCTTACTATAGTGATGCCTTTTGTTTGGGTACACATTGTGCTGGCGCTCTGACTTCTCCGTCTCTTGCAGGGTGTTATTTTGGCTTGTCTTGAAATACTACACTGTTGCCAGGGAACTTTGAGCACCCTTGTTTCAAACTTTCAGCTTTTTCTATAACTCTCTTTTTTTTTAACACCATTTTGCATATTATCTAATTATCAAGGTTAATGTGTTTTATAGTATAATTTCCTAATGTCAGTGAATATCTAAATTATAGGAAATAAACTATTAGTAACAGTCCCTGAATCTTTCTATTTAACCTTCCTTCTTTCTTCTGCCTGACCTGACTTACCCTTGAACATGAGGCATTGTTCCCTGCGTACCTCCATTTTCTTATACTGTAAAATGATTAACTTACTATCACTTGTACTGAGGCATACTACAGAGAATGTGCTGAGCTCAGAGCAATAATCTGAGCAGCCCTTATGATGGGTATCTGATTTTCTTTGGTCAACGAGACTGCTCAGGTCTTCAGTCTGATACAGGGAGTGCTTTTAAGAAAAACAGCAGATTGCAGCTGGTCACAGTGAGAGAAGTGGAAGGATGTATGAAATATGTGGGTTACTCAAGTTTCAAATAACACAGAGAATCATAGCAGAGGACTCTCTAAATAGTTTAGACCCTATCCTTACACTTGCTTTGCAGACAGATATTGTCATCGCAGGAAGATGCTGCTGTTGCTGGCTGACTCCCGGCTTTAGCAGTCAGAGAACAGAAGCAGAAGAGACTGAGGAGAAGGTTCAATTCTCAATCACTTAGTTTTAGGATGGCTTCATTCAAATGTTGGATCATCTATATTATGTCAGCACTGCTCCACATCTGTTATGTCGCTGAAGCTCTGTTTCCTTGCAAGCCTATCATTCAGTGTGGATGATAAAATGATATAATCTCTTTTCTCTATATAGTACCATTACTTTCAATTACATCCTTTATGCCATTACCCAGGGAATTACAGACCAGTCAGTCTCACCTCTGTGCCTGCAAAATCTTGGAGCAGATTCTCCAGGAAGGCATGCTAGGGCACATGAAAAACAACCAAGGTGCTTGGTGACAGCCAGCATGGCTTCACTAAGGGGAAATCCTGCCTGACCAATTTGGTGGCCTTCTATGATGGGGCTACAGAACTGATGGACAGGGGTAGAGCAGTTGATGTCATCTACCTGGACTTGTGCAAAGCGTTCAACACCGTCCCACACGACATCCTTGTCTCTAAATTGGAGAGACATCAATTTGATGGATGGACCACTCAGTGGATAAAGAACTGGCTGGATGGCCGCACACAAAGAGCTGTGGTCAATGGCTCAATGTCCAGCTGGAGACCAGTAACGAGTGGTGTCCCTCAGGGATCGGTGTTGGGACCGGTCTTGTTTAACATCTTTGTCGCTGACATGGACAGTGGGATTGAGTGCGCCCTCAGCAAGTTTGCCAATGACACCAAGCTGTGTGGTTCGGTTGATACGCTGGAGGGAAGGAATGCCATCCAGAGGGACCTTGACACACTTGTGAGGTGGGCTGATGCCAACCTTACGAAGTTTAACCATACCAAGTGCAAGGTCCTACGCCTGGGTCAGAGCAATCCCAGGCACAGCTACAGGTTGGGCAGAGAAGAGATTCAGAGCAGCCCTGCAGAGAAGGACTTGGGGGTATTGGTCGATGAGAAAATGAACATGAGCCGGCAGTGTGCGCTTGCAGCCCAGAAAGACAACCGTATCCTGGGCTGCATCAAAAGGAGCGTGACCAGCAGGTCGAAGAAGGTGATCCTGCCCCTCTACTCTGCTCTTGTGAGACCTCACTTGGAGTACTGTGTACAGTTCTGGTGTCCTCAACATAAAAAGGACATGGAACTGTTGGAACAAGTCCAGAGAAGGGCCACGAGGATGATCAGGGGACTGGAGCACCTCCCGTATGAAGACAGGCTGAGGAAGTTGGGGCTGTTCAGCCTGGAGAAGAGAAGGCTGCGTGGAGACCTCATAGCAGCCTTCCAGTATCTGAAGGGGGCCTGTGAGGATGCTGGGGAGGGACTCTTCATTAGGGACTGTAGTGACAGGACAAGGGGTAATGGGTTAAAACTTAAACAGGGGAAGTTTAGATTGGCTATAAGGAAGAAATTCTTTCCTGTTAGGGTGGTGAGGCACTGGAATGGATTGCCCAGGGAAGTTGTGAATGCTCCATCCCTGGCAGTGTTCCAAGGCCAGGTTGGACAAAGCCTTGAGTGATATGGTTTAGTGTGAGGTGTCCTTGCCCATGGCAGGGGGGTTGGAACTAGATGATCTTAAGGTCCATTCCAACTCTAACTATTCTATGATTCAAAACATTCCCTTTTTCTCTTCTGAATTTAAGACTTCTGACATCAGATTATACAGCAGATACAATTTCAATTTCACAGTGAAAATGTGGACAAGATGTGTCATTTTAACATTTATTTAAGTTTTCCCATAGTTCAAACAAAATACGACATCCCATTTCACCTGATAAAAGAAAAAGATAAAACACTTCTACAAAGTTAGCCAGTGTATAGACTTTCTTATTTTACAAAACAAAAAGGTAGCAACATGTTACAAAATAATCATCAAACCAATCAATGTCAATAGTGCAAAGAATGAACTGCCAGTATAGGAGAGAGATGGAGGGAGGGTAGGATGGATGGGAGGATGGATGGATGGATGGATGGATGGATGGATGGATGGATGGATGGATGGATGGATGGATGGATGTGTGGGTGGCTGAACAAAACAGGAAGAATAGGAACAGCTGTGCCTGTTACCACACAAAATTTTGTATCTCACACAGCTCATCATGTAGATTGACCTTTAGTGGCAGAACAAGGTAAACACTTAATCCATAAGTGATCTCTGTCTGCTGCAAATTCTTGTGCTGGCTAGTTCTGGACATGAGCACAGTTCTAGACACAAGCTGCAAAGAGTCATTGAAAGGAATTTTTCACCTTCTGGAACAGAGGTGATCTGTCAAGGGCTTGATCAGTTTGTGTGCATTCAAGGGCTAAGGAAATTACTGAGAATTTAATGCAAGCAACAGAGCAAGTACCTCCAGGCTGAGCTTTATACACTTTTTCCTCTTGCTTTCATGCAATTGCTCTCTATCCTGGGAGGTGAATGATCAAGAGGGAGTTTTAGCAGCTACTACATCATGTGGACACGTAGACCAACAGGTCTTGGGTGTCCTATCAAGTAAATATGCCAGCCACCCACCAGAAAAGGTAAATTATTTCTGCAGTTTCTTATGATACTACTGTATCTGTCCGTTTCATAGGATGACTAAATTTGAGTCTAAATAAAATAAAGGACAAAAATAACACCAGTCAGTTACAGTATTTCTCAGATGAATTTGCCCATTTTCCTTTGCTAGGAGGGTGTCCATAGTTAATAAATGTAAGAAGCATTCACTAAAATAAACTCAGCTGCCCAGAGGTGGTGTTCATCTTTACCTCCTGTGATCAAAGACTGTTTATTTTCTAGACAAAATTCCCTGCAATACTTCAAGTCTTACCACAGTCAAAAATGAAACAAAACCATCATGAAAAATAGAAAGAAAGCTGAAAGTGGGAACAGCTTCAGGGAGTAAATGGATGCTTACCTTGAAGGCACATTTCCTGCATGAAGTACTACAAAGCTTTCAAATACACCAAAAGACAGTGATGATACCTTTTTCAAAAGAAGCATTACACCGAGACTATTAAAAGAGATTTTTCCCCAAGATAAAAAGAAGAAAAAAAATCATTCCCACTACAAGCATAGCTTGTATCTAAATTATTTCTCCTCTAAAACTGACAAACCTCTCAGATCTTTTCTCCTTACTCCCATCAGCAGTCTATCCAAATTACTGATGTAGCCCCATGGATGAAGAGTATATGGTTCATGTACATAAAGTTCATACGTGACAGTATCTAATACTAAAAAATTGGCACTGTTTAATCAAGCAAGAACAGTGGAAGCCTCAAAAAGGGCACTTAGGATCCCGGTGTTCAAATGCTCAGAGCTTGTAATAGTGCTGGACTGAAAAACGAATTCAGTGGTGATACCTGGTGATACCAACACTAGGTTTTCTAAAGATTCTGGCTGTTAGTGCTTGTTTGAAAAATCAAACTACCTGAGTGCTTCACTGGGAAATAAGACCTTTTGAAACTCTGGCCAAGGTATTAATCCTAAACTCTTGAAAATTCAGCAGCAGGTCCATCAGAAAAATGTTCTTCAGTGATCAGAATGGATTAAAATAACTTTTTTATAAACCAGAACACTTTTCCAATTTTGCCTGCATAACTCCATGGAAGGACTGGAAGAGATACTTCTCTTGTTCTACTAACTACCTGAGAGAGATCAGAGACAGGATCATACTCTTTCTTTCACTCATTAGCTTTGAATAAAAAAAATAAATAAATCAGTGATGAAAAGGTGGAGAAATTACGTAAATCCAGAAGCTTCTGATATGTTCATCTTTCAGTTTTGTGGGCATGAAATATTCTGTGGCTGGAGTATGATAAAGACTGAATAGTTTAAGAATTCAGAGATGGAAAATTATATTCCTTTAATTCTCTCCCCTCTTCAAGGAGTACAACATTGTTTATTTGCTATTACTTACTTGTGTTTTCAAGGGCTGGGCAGCAATGGGCAAACATTCAGACACTAAGCCTGCAGATCAGAGTAGGAAATCTCCTGACTGTTTCTTTCACAAAACATTCCTGAACTTCCTCAGCAAAATCTCAGCACTCCTTCAGCTTGGTTTTGTTGGATTTCTTGCTGGTCCTTTTCAGAAACTAGGAGCTACAGTGAAAAGCAGGAAAACCACCCAGAAGTTCTTTCAAAAGAAGAGTGAATCTTACATAGGAGTTGCCATGCAACTCACCACAGTCAGCCTGTAACAGAGCTGAGAATTAGTCATGAATTCAGTACTGTGCTCTCAGGTATCTTACAACCGATAAAAGTAATCATTTAATAAATAATTCTTTGTACTTTATCAGGAATTTTACTCCACTGATATCAAAATGGTTCATAAAAGTTGATGGTATTCTTCCATTTACAGAGAGATGTTGCAAATGTTTAGTACTAACTGGTGTGCTCTGGGCAGCTCCCTGGGCTTCAGTAGAATTACCCGCAGTAGAATATTACATGCTTATTATAAAATCCTAGAAGGACTGAGACTTTATGTATTTACAGAGGTGTACCTATGTAAATATATGCCACTAAGTTCACCTAGGATTGAAATTTAGGTGCATAAGTTCTCGATAATAATTTGTTTTAAATTCTACCACTACCAGTTTTAGGCTAAATGTAATTAAATCAAGTTTCATTTGGGATTTTAACATTGTAGTGATTTTTAGAGAAGTCACAGTGAAAGTAGCAAATTGAGAATGTATTAATTTTCTGTTATATGAAATGTCAAATAAATCTATAAATTTATAAAAAAGCTTGCATTTTCATTCATTATGATTTTAAATTACATTGCCAAGGCTTTCTGAATGTGTGATTTTAAAGTCAGCAGTAACCTTTCAAAAGATAAATGACTTAATAATTTTTTTTTTCTTTTTACATTTAAAATTACCTCAACATGAAATATTACACAAGCCAGGGACACAGTTACAAAAATTGGGTACTTTGAACAGTTTTCTCTAAAATTTATATGAATGTGAATGAGAACTTTGCCTTCTGCATTTGTATTTAGAAAGAAGCTTTAAGACTTCCTGTTACCTTCAGCTAAGTGAACATAAAAAAATCTCCATGATAGAAGCTTGTTACTAATTTTTGAAAAGAGATTTTAGGTGCCAGTTAGTGGGGGTTTTATAAAGATACAAGTTACTTCTGTTGTAGGTTCAAGATAGAACATGAAAGTGATATTGTGCTGTACAGACTTCCAAGGATTTTCAGGAAGGCAAACAACATTGTCTGTTTGAAGTAATTTTGTTCTGTCATTTTCAATAACCACCCACCTTTCCCACCCCAGAAAACATAAAAAAACCCAAACCCAAAGGCTAGTGTTTCTCCCTTAAATATCTTTCTAGGCAGGAATGATCTAATCTTAGCCAAGTTCCTCCTGTATCACCTCTATAATAAGACACATTCCCTGTTACTAGCAGCCATTACCATGTTCAGTCAAGATAATAGAACAGACTAACAAATAAAAAATTTAAGAAATTGCAGAGACTTTCTTGTAACTTGTGCAGACCCATGAAAATGTGCACAATGACATGTTGTCATTCAGGGGATGAGACAGCAAGGGGTGAACAGAAGAACAGCTACATGATTAGCTGTCCTGTCTGTAGTTCATGTGCTTGCCCATTTACTATGTTTAAGATGCAGAGTTTGTTGATTCTTCAGAATGATGCTCAGGGTTTTCACTCTGTTGATCACTTCAGAAATGAGATTTTACATCATTTTTCACTTGATGCTGCCTGGGTTTTATTTGGCAGTTCAGAAGGAAGTGAATCTTCCAATGACCAAACCCAACAGGCATACAGCAACAACAACAACAAAAAAAGGCTTAATGTAGGAGGGCAAGATTTAAGTGTGATAAAGGCTGCTTTCTGGTTTGACTGTGATGCTTGTCAGACCATACTTCAGTGCACAAACTAAATGGTGAAGAGGCAGAAAGGCGGGCTTGACTGTAATACAAGTCATTCTGTCTATCCCCCAAATGTACTTAAATTGTTCCATGGGTCCACTCCAAACAAACCACACACAAGCTTCTTCTCGAAGTACGGGTCATCACAAGGAAAAATAATACTCTTTGGAGCATTATTTTGAGAGTAGTACTGCATACTTTTTAAAAGAAAAATACCAAATCCCTGCAAGTTCTTTCTTCCAGGTTTTTTAATTTGACTACCCATCTTGTGACTTGCAGACTGGTCTTCCTTCACTGCATAGCACATTCATTGACATCTGCTGTATCTTCTCCCTTCAGATCCTCATTCAAGCTTTTTTTCCGCTCTATTTCGACCTGGCAGAGGAGAAAGGGGAAGAATATTGGTGATGAGAAAGGAAACCAAAAGAATAACAAAATCTTTAATGGCAATCCATGTTCCACTAAGGTAAAGAAACTCTTGGTAAAATGAGAGTGCTTTGAAGAGAAATAGACTGAGGGAAAGCTAGATTTTATACTCTTAAGTGTATAAGTCTAATCCAGTGTTACAATTCAACAGTGTCATGACATCTTTTCCAGAAGAGAAAAAGTCATGCAGAGAACTGGTCTCATGTGATTTTATATTAATTACCATCTCTATTTGTACTTTGAATCCAAACCCAGAACAAAATCTGCAGAGGACAGGTGGCTTCCTAAGTGACAGAAGACGACCAGCCTATATTTTAAACTCTGATGTGTAAAGCAAGAGCTTAATCTTCAAAATGCACAGAATCACAGAATCATAGAAGATCTTGAGTTGGAAGGAACCTGTAAGGATCATCGAGTCCAATTCCCTGCTCCTCGCAGGACTGCCTAACACTGAACCAGACATCGGCACATTCTTGACATTCTCAGGCTCAGGTGCTTTGGGCTACAGATGCCAATTTGTACTGTGATGGGGCCAAGGTGATCTACATTTGTGTTCTAAATTTCAACACCTCTGAAAATTCAGGAATGATCCAATGTCCAGTTCTTCAGAGGAATGCTTAGGAAGAGCAATTACCTTCTCCAGAGAATTTAAAAGACTACTAAAAACCTATTACCATTAAAAATATTTGCCATGAGGATCTTTTCATTATCTCTCACCTCTGTTCTTAAAGAAGGCAGGTAGGATGCCAATTTCTCTGCTGAGAATCAGCTAACATGCAAATTTTGGCATACTGAGATTCTTGGCAGGTATCTATGTAGTGCGTTTTCCCATCTGCTCCTCTCCTTAGGGCAGGCAGGAAGAAGAAATATCTAAGCAGAGAAACAATGTGATCCTTTTGTGTGCTGTAGCACTCCCACTGTAGCTGCTATGAAGAGCAGAAAAACTCTGTTCACACTTTTACTGTATTCAGCTTATCTCCAGTATCCATGAGCATGCTTTTCCACAAAGCAACTGCAAGCAAGGTTATTCCATCTTTGCTGAGGGATAATCTGCTGCTTTTTTACCATGAATCAATAGGCTGCACATGGGTAGCTACTGCACAGAGCCTAGCATATGTCAAATTCCCACCGCATCCGCCCATGGTATTTGTCTGCCTAGAGTTTTCAAGACAATTAAGCATGCAAAGTAACCACAGTGATTGCCACATACTCAGTTTTACCTTGTAACTGTAGTGTGCTGAATAGTTGACCCATTTCCTCACATTGGTCTTGTCCTCGACAGAGATGGACCGAACAGTGGCTTTGGAGGCAGAAGTGGTGGGCATGTCAAATTCCACATCTACATAGCGGACAAAACTGGAAGGCACTTCCCGGTCAGAGCCAAGCTCTAGGTGACAGAAGAAGCTGTGAGGATGGCCAGAAGCTGGAAAAAAAGCGCAAAGAGACATGAAAGTTGTGTTGGATGGATGTCCCGGGTTCAGCAGCAGCAGTCATGTTTCTCCTTCTTGGTAGCTGGTGCAGTGCTGTGTTTTGACTTTCAGCTCGGGAACAGAGCTGATAACAATGATGTTTTGGTTTGGCCAAGGACTTTGTGAGCCTCATGCTCTGCCAGGGAGGAGGGGAAGCCGTGAGGAAGCAGAGACAGGACACCTGACCCAGGCTAGCCAAAGAAGTATTCCATACCACAGCACGTCATGCCCAGGATGTAACTGGGAGTGAGCCGGAAGGGCTGGGAGACTGCGGGGTTGGAGGAGGCATTGATCAGAGCTTGGTCGGTCTGGGGGGGGGGGGCGGGGGGGGGGCTAGTTATGGGTCAGCTGGTGGTGAGATGTTGTATTCTCTTCCCTTGTTATTTCCTTTATCATTATTATCATTGGTGGTAGCAGTAGTGATCTGTGTTATACCTGAGTTACTAAACTGTTCTTATCTCAACCAGTGGGAGTTGCATTCTTTTCAATTCTCCTCTCCGTCCCTCCGGGAGTAGGGAGAGGGAAAGAAGTGGGGGGAGTGAGTGAAGGAGCCCTCTGCCTCCTTTTAAACCATGACAATGGATCACAAAAAACAACGTTTAGGAAGAAGCAACACCATGAAACTGCAAGAAACTGAGAATCTGCCTGGCTGAACTAGTTCACACCAAGTGACAGTATCTTACCTGTTTCAGTGCTGTAGGAATTTCCAGAGGAATTAAACAAAACTGCAAAAAGGATTGCCAATCACTCTGGTTTTCTTTTAGTGGGTGAAAATACAAGATGTCAATCAAGCACAGTAGGGTAAAGGTATTTCCCCTCTTCTGATTCCCCCAGTGCATGTAACATGTTAAGCGCATTGTGGCATATACTTCTGAAATGTGTGTATTGGTAATGAGGAAAGGTGGGATTTCGCAGGTATTTCACAGTTGTTTGAAATTGTTATCCTCATTTTTAGCAAAAGAAAATATACTGGATAATGTTAAATAACTTTCCTGGGTTCAAAAAGCAAGCTCATGCATAGCTTGTATGTAACTGTTTATTCTTTACCCCACGACAAGGTGGCTAGTTATTAAAGATTGCAAGGTGAAGAAAGAATCACATTTAGCTCTGTCATCTGTAAATGATAACCTTTGTTATTATCCCCCCCCCCCCCCCCCCGTGTTTTGCTGGACAGCAGTGATGTTTAAAAATTGAAGTAGGGACTGCTAGTCAAACTAGACTGGTTTTATTTCTGACTGCAGCCAACTCCCTAACCTCTTGAGCAAGTCATTTAAGGTCTGCACCTTAATTTTTCTGTCTACAAAATGAGAAAGCAAGCCTTCAAAGCCACTTTGGGCTTTTCTGATTGAAGGGATCCAGAGTTCCCTCACAAGTGGAAGGTTTAACAACTTACGTCCCTGCAACAAATCCAAGGAGAGGCTATGCAGTTCAGCAGAGACAGCACTGATATGCAGCACCACAGCTGGAGCCATGTTATGGGTGCAGTTATCAAACAGACTTAAAAACTTTAGTTCTGCAAGCATTAAATTATATCACCAGGACTTTCATCAGGATTAATTATCCCAAGCAGAGTGCTGACTCTGGTTCTAGAGCTGGGAGCTCCCTCTGACAGCACATCCTGGCTTTTTATACCTGGAGCATGCTTTCCCTGGGTAAAATCAGTGGCACACAGCAGACCTCAAAGATGATGCCCACACACCATGAGCCAGGGGCAGCTCCACTGCTCCTGTGGAGATCACTGTGCCTCTAGCACTGCAGGGCTTTTGCTTCTGGCCAGTTCTTGGGCTCGGCTGTGGTGGACACACCTGTGGTGGCAGCACACTCCAGCCTCTGCCATAGGACACTCAGGTGCTGCTGCACACACCTGGTAACCACTGCTCTGTGGTACTGCATTATGAAGATGCCATTCCTGGCTCAAAATTTCTGTGTTCAGCACTCAGTGCTGGCAACCAACTCCCAGTCTCAGGCCCCTCATTTGATCATATCTCTTCACTCACCCTATGCCAGGCTCAGCAGACTCATTGCAATCCTTCCTGCTCATCTGCTTTGCTATGCTTTTCTTCTCTAGATTGCAGTGGGCTGCTCCCTCCTTCAGGCTGCCTGGATTGCAGTGGAGGTCCACAGCAGTCTGAAGGAGTGGCAACACAGCACTGGTGCAAGCCACTGTCCTGGCTACAAGGTGTTCAGCTTGCAAGGTGTTCAGCTTGCACTGCTGCACTCCTGAGCTGGCATATGCTCAGTTGCTTTTGGGATGGACACATGTGAAAGTAGGACTGGGACGTGTTTAACAAGGCTTGAGGACACTGTGTGATGGGTGCTTTGGACATCTGAGCTTTTAAGCTATTCATAATTTCAACCAGACACATGGAACTAGCAACCAGTCATCTAACACACATGTTGGTGGATATTCACAGGCTCAAAAAAAAAGGGGGAGGGAAATAAAGGGGGGGAAAGGAAGAAAAATTAATGCAGTGCAACTTACAATGCAATTTTCCAATAATTTAATTTCTTCTAGTAGTTTTGCCCACTAACAGAAAAGACCATGCGCAACACTCAAACAAAATACAGAAGTTATTCATTTAAACCAGCACATCATGGTAGGCAATAAGGTGAAGTGATTAATACAGCAAGTCCTTCACCAAAGTTATAGCAAAAAATACACAGCACCCAAGTGTCCATCCGTGAGGCACATGAGGCACAACTTCTGTAGACTCTCCATTCAACAGGCTCATTCAGAGCTCTTTCTTGAATGGACAGGTATAGTTTTTAGTAAAATCAGTCAACAGACTGCTTTTGCTTCGCAGCTTCTGCTGCCTTAAGCTATTAACATTTCATTCTGGCAATCAAGCATCTCATAATATAATTCATATATATGCATGGGTTACTGTGATTGGAGAGAATCTGTTCCAAACAACTCTGATATCCCAACAAGTTTGAATTAAAGGATTTAATTTACTTCAGAAAGTATACCAGGTGCCTGGATCCACAGCCAAAGTAAAGCAAAGTCCAGATATCCAGATCCAAGGTTCTGCACATAGACTACATCCCTGCTTCGCTGGAGGCGCATTCTCCCATGATTGAAGACCAGGTGGATGTTTTCCTAATATTCTGCTGGTAGATTAAAAAAACCCAAACATGTGGAGCCCAGCCAGCTGCAACTGAAGCTCTGCAGAGCCTGTAAATAAGCTTTCTTTATCAACTGCTTTGATCACATTAATTGTGATTATGAGAAGGGCAATAAAGATTGACAAGCTGTTCTGGAAAGGCTTTTAGCCATGTGGTTAGTAGACTCCAGTCCATAGCTTTTTCTTAGGATAAATCACAGTCAGGGTACACACTCTCCTTCTTTTGTCATATGCTTTTAAGTGTCCAGTCATAAGCAGCCACTTTGGCTATAGAGGGAACAGATAACAACTTCCTAAAGTGAGAATGCAAAGGGCTCCATCCCATTAGAAAGCACAAGGAGAAAACATTTGGATGAGACAGCAACGCTACTGAAACAGTTTGGGAGCTAGGACACTACAAACTGAATGCAAGCAGCAAGCTTTGGGAGGGACCAGCTCTACTCTTATGTAGATGAGGCACTGGCTGTATTTTTCTACTTAATGCTTGAGAACAGCATCATTTATATGGACTTTTGCAAATAGGTGGAGGTGAGTTATTATACGACTTGTGGGTAGGGCTGGATATAGCCAAGCATACACAAGGTTGGGAGTAGATCACACATTAGTATTGTATGGTCACAAGAGTATGTGGTCCATCAGGAAAAACTAAGGATCAGGAATCAGTGCTTTTCAGTACCATTTATATCCCTCATTGCTTGCCATGGATTTTGAGTAAGGAAAACCATGGGACAAGTGCCATCAAGAAATGTAAACAGTCCCTGAGAGGCAAGGTCAGATTTAAACTACGTTTAGCCTGCCCCGTCATCAATTTTGGATTCCCTCCCTCTCACATAACTCATGTGTCCTGGCCAAGACAGTGCTTGGCCCTTCCTTTCCCTGAAATTACATCTGACCTGACCAGAGGGGTGACGACACTCTCTTCCTCTCAGGATGTAAACAAATACTAACTGCCCTGAGTTCTGCACGGTGACAATGATGGATAGATGCTCTGTGGCAGGGCTCCAACAGCAGCACTAAGTCTGTGATGCATTTCCTCCTGACATGGGGATATATAATAGAGCCTCATACTCGGAGAGACAAGATAAAGCACACAAGAGGCATAGATCAACATCTCCCTCAAAGTAGTGATGGGTAAGGAAGCATCACATCATAAGAGGCAGTAGAACCTGGAGTTCTGCCTCTTCTCCGGGTTTGCTACTGGCATGTTCTGTGACTATGTTAAAGTCTGGGGGCTTTCGTTTCCCCAGCTGTAATGTCTGGATGGTATACTGAGATTTTTGGAGAGAAGATGCCACAGAAGGCCCAATTTCACAGCATGCAGATGGCATAGTGAGATTTTCCTCACAAGCATGTTACTGCTCATAAACAGCCTGAGGTTAATTTTGCATTGCAATATTTCTCGAGTTCCCAAGCTCTCTCTTCATATGTCTCATACTACAGACAACATGGAGCCTTCACTTCTGTTAGCAATACCCCTCCAAATTTGTAATCTATGATATAAGCTGGTGTCCTTGGGCTGAAATGTGGTCCAACAGATTAGAAGACTTGGATCACTGTTCTGCTGACACTATAGCTTAAACTCAGGAAAAAAATATGTCCTTAAAAGTGCCAAATCTGGTACTGAACTTGCCTTCAGGGAATACTGGATATAGAAACCCTCCCAGTCACCCAGCTGCATTACTACAGCATTAATACATTAATAAAGTCCATGTTTGTAAAAAGCTAGTCTAGATCAGAGAAATTCAGAAGTAGAATTCACTATGAATAAAAGTAAACCTGAGTTGTCTAGCTTTATTGCACACTGCAGATGAAAGGCAGGAAGTGGAATGACTGGCAGTGATGGCCAAAGGGAACAGTAGTTTGCCCATAATATTTGAATGTTTAATTATGAACATGTTACTAAAATTACAAAGAATTGTGGGGTTTATGCTGGTATTCCCTCTTCAGGTTGAAGCTGTCTGCACTGGTTACAGAAACACAGCCACAAACTGGTGCTTGGAAATGTCTTCTTTTTTAATGGTTGCACAATATTTTCTGTCCTCTTATAATCCCCATTGCAGATACTTTCTAGGCATTAGCTGTGGTATATGCATTGAAATATACAGCACCGGCCCAGCATGCTTGGCAATGCATGGAAAAGAAATCACATGTGCTGGATGAACTACAGCAATTTACGTGGTTCTGTGATTCAGCGCTGTCGCATAGTATGCTGCCTTTGCAAGTTACCTGAAAAAGCCCCGCTTTCAATAACAGTGCTAAGCCCACAGAGATGTTCGATGCCTAAGTTCCATGAGGTACGCATAAAAGCAAAGCAGAAGGCATATTTTTGAATCTGGAAAACCTAAATCTTTTTTATCATGTTTGTAGGATACACAAAACTACTGCAATTAAAGTTTAGATAAATGTTTCACGAAACTGATGTCTTTCGGTATACTACAGGTGACTTATCCCTCACTATGTAAGCCCAATGTTCTTTATCTTCCAAAACACGTAACTCCTTCTAGTTTAGGCCTGCAGAGACGATATGCACCACTTACCTGAGTTTTTGTCAGGCAGTCGGTTTATCCTCCATACGATGGAATTAAAGGCATGCTCATATTTGGCAGTTCCCAAAGTTACTCTCATTACTGGCTCAGAACCAGACAGACTGGTTGATCCAAAAGCGGCCCCCTTGTTCACCTTGGCTTTCAAAGATTTCTCCCCCAGGACACTCTCCTTGCGGAAGTTCTTTACCCACTTGTTTGGCACTGGGTAGCGGATCATCACGTTTTCACAAGGGACCTGAGCTAAAGGGTCACGGTTGGAAGAGAACCCAGTGGACATCATCAGCCAGCTCTGCACCTCCACCTCAGCACCACTGATGCTGGCAGCTGTCCTCAGAGTAAAAGGCAAAGTTTTCTCAGCAAAGACAGTTCTGAATCGCATCAGTTCAAACCGGCAGGCATCCAAGGGGTTGAACAGGATAATACGGGAGTTATTAAACACATCTTCATCCACACATGAATGGAACCGACAGCTGTATAATTTAATCCACTTAGTGGTAGTAGTGGGCATAATATCCTGCCTTGCAACTATTTCATTCCCTTTGATCAGGATATCATTAAGGCCTAGTCTGCATTCTGCCAGGCCAGAAAGGAAGCTGAGAACATAGATATGGGTCAGCACACTGTGCTGGAGAATCACACTGTCCCCTTTGGCCAAGATGCCATGAAACTCATCCCTGACATCAACTGTGATTTCTTCCTCCTGATAGTTCAGTCCTACTGTGCTCAGATCTGTTGATGAGGCTGGCAAGTTCATCAGTGTGTCTTGCACAGCACTGATGAAGCTAAGGAAGTCTTCATAATCTGTAGTCCCAAGTTTGATAATTTGCTCTCTCTCTGCTGTGTGAGCAATGGCTGGCTTAGGCTGATACTTCTTTTTCTCCTTGTAGGTTGTGCGGTCCAACCGCACACTGTGTATCCTTCCATTCTCATCATAGTTCTGGAGTTTGCGCTCTGAAATCTCATGATTGATTTCAAGTTTGAATTCCCGGAAAGGTTTCTCCAGTCCTTTCTCATAATAAAGCTGTATACATCCACTGTCAGTCAGCTTGACATATATTGGTCCCCAGTGCCTGGATGACATAATATTCTTCTTCTCTGGGATCCTGAGCATCATTGGCCATCCATCCTTTGGCTGAGCTGATGCCAGATTAAAAAAGGCTGCATCCAGATCATATGGCATCATGGGGTCATCATCAGGCAGGGTAGGGGTGCTCACATGATCTGGGTCTCCAATCTGAAGTTGCTTGAGCTGCTCTACAGCATCTGTGTGGGTTATATTTTTGCTTGCCTCATGGAAACTGATGATATCAGATTCTTGATGAAGAATAATGAGAGAGTCTCTTTGGCTTTTGCCTGGAGCACTGGAGACAGAAGAGCTTTTGGAACGCCTGTCTTGCTCCTCAAAGAATGAGCTGAATGGGTTGATGGGTGAAGGCTGGACATCTCGCAGAGATTCATCCAAGAAGGGATTAGTAGCACTCCATGGTGGTGTTTCAACGGAAGGCAACTTGGTTAAGGAGGAGAGATCGAGTTTTTGAATTTTGGAGAGGTCCCCCAGTGTGCTCTTGGGACGTTCTCTTTTCTTAAAGGATGTAGTGAGGTTAAAGTTAACATCTGGAGTCTGTGTTTCTGCAGGTGGGGTGTCTGTTTTCAAGGGAGAAAGGTTTGCTGGTGAAAAACTGACTTCATTGTCGTCAAAAGTCACCCAGCTGGGAAAGCGAGCTGTGGTTGGGGTAGATGAATGCCCATTCATGGAGGTGTTGTTCAGCTGCCAGTTGACAGCCTCCATATCTATCTCTTCATCTTCCTGGAGAGATGAGGAATTGTCTTTAAAAAAAAAAGAGGGGAGGGGAGGAAATTTCAGCTAATTATTCTGAAGTTATCTAGTTCTCTTCAAGTACAGAAAACTACAGTCTGCACAACAGTTTGCATGCTCAACAAAGGCATTTTCATATTCTGGGCAAGAAAGATAATCAGAAGACTTGGCTAAAATGCTCAAGAGTCTGTCCAGAATTAACAAAGAAATAGACAGCTGAACAGAGGAAAGGAATGCAGTAAGAAACAGAAAAGGAATGAGAGCAATGATTGTATTGCTCTCATTCCAACATGACTGAAAAAGAGAAACTTAGCCCACATGTTGCAGTGATTTTTTTAAAACTTCCCTCTCTAAGCTTTCAGGCTGCATTTCTTCTCTCCACTTGCCTTCTGCCATTTGTACCCTCTTGCTCTTGTTCTCATTTTTTCCCTTTCTGTCCCCATACCCTTTGCTCTAGAGAAGAATACAGTAGGGGAGGGAATGAACACTGAGGAAGAGCTCTTCTGCACTTTGTCGCTACATATTTGTCTGCACATTTGCTGTTAACACAAAAGCACATGGGATATGGTGAAGACACCATAAAGGGTATGTAGGTGGCATTTTTGCCCAGGATGTGTTCAGCAAAGAGACTTTTTGGGTTACCCAGGGAGAAAGAGTCTGCCAGTCCTTGGATGTCTTTGAAGAATCTCTCAGAGAAGCCGTGATCTAGGGATGTATGTTAGCATACAGAAAAACACTTCTTTTAACTTATGGAATCTGTCCCCATACTCTGTCAGGACATGGCACCTTTGACCACTATTTTCCTAATCTTGGGCTCTGCCAAGACACTTCCCAGAAGCTTACATCTTACTGTGCTGTTTCAATCCTAGCTCTTCCTGGTGGATATAGCTGCAGTGGTAATAAAGTGTTTTCCAAAATGAGCATACATTCTCAAGAGTTCAGAAATTAAAGGGTTTTCTTCCCATTTTCTTCCCACTGAGTGAATGAATAAAAGTGCTTCTCAAAATGAGCAGCCAGCATGAAATTACACTGCAGCTACGCCATGGGTTTGCTCTATGTATAATACAACAGTACTAGCATTTGTGCCTGTTGCTTCTGATAGATATATAGGTCCTATGTTTTTACCTAAGTCACTGTTCTTCAGTACAAGCAGAGAAGTGAGTGTAAAATGTAGCACTTTGGTATGGATGCACACCTGTGATATTTTACAGTATTAACAACAGCAACAATAACAACAACAACTTATTTAAGTCATTATTTAAATTGCCACCAGTTCCCCACAAAAGATGAGCTTCGTTTCCATTCTGCCTCAACCATAATAAGACAATTTGAATTTTCCTTCCAGTTATCATTTAGGATATGGAATAGGGACTATTCATGTTAGCCAAAGTCACACCACTAGCTCATTATAATGTCATGAGTAACTTGATTTTCTGGGCCTCTCATCCCAGCTGCATGGGAGCTCACTCAACTTTTTGACCTAAGGATAAAACACATGATCCAAATTCTAAAGGTTAGTATAACTCATAATTACATATGAAGAGAATGATACCAATTTTTTTTCAAGCCACAATAACAACAAAGCAATAACAAGAATAGATAGCTTTTATAGACTATCCATGCATTTCAAAGTATATTTGAAAAGAAGTGGCACTATCTCAATTTCCCTGATTTTCTTCTCTACCCTGACATTTTACTTCCAGCTTTGCGCCATGCTTCTCTGTAGTCCCTGCTACTGTTTACACCACTGGATGCTCTTCCATCTCCAGTGACCCACAGTGGTAAGACTTTTATCTGTTAAATTTTGCCACAAGACTATAGATTTGTGAGGGGAAAAAAACAAGCCACCTTATTATCACCCTAAGATAGAAAGTAATAAAAACCCCACCAAGAACAATCTGATGTTGTTCTGATCCTCAGGTCCATACCAATACCTTCCTATGTTGTCTCATGCTTTTCCAGCACTTTGGTTAGCAAGCATGTAATCCTCTGAAGCACAGCAAAGGCAATGAAAAGATGTGGTAAAAGTCTCTGATTTTATGGTATTTCTGGGAAAACATTCCCCATTTCTTTTAGGACTTCTAGAAGTCCTATGTTTATAAGGTCAGGGTTTCTTAAGAGTGGATCACCTTTTCCCTGCCTGCAATTATAATCTTCCCCTTTCCTATATCTTAGCTTTTGAACTACAGAAATCAAATGGGAATCCACAAATAAAGCAGTAAAAAAATAAATAGAGGCAGATGAGAAGACCTCCTTGAGAGTCTATGTGAAAAACACAGAAATCACCTGAAGAATTTCTTTCTAAACTGAACAAGTTTTATAAAATGCTTGTTTTGACTCAGATACCCAGAAATACAGCAGAAGCTCTACAATAAGATGGTTTCACATTTGTAATCATTTGTGTAATTTTATTTTCTAGAACAAATCAGTAAACTGTTATTTGATTTGATATGTGGAAGTGTCAAATCTGGGAAGTGAAACAATCCTTCTTTCTCAAACTAAAATCAAAAGCAGATTATTCTGCTGCCAAAGAACCATATGGTTGGGTTTACAAATGTTTGAAGAATACAAAGGTGGTTCTAGGAAAGAGAGGTTTTTAGCTCTGTAAGGGAATGGCTAATAGCAGGCAGTTTAAAAAAATAACCATATGCTAATGCAGCTAAGTGTCCAAAGAAAGTTCCTGAGAGCTAGATGAAATAGTGTGTTTCCCAAGAGAAATATTGGAACCTCTGCTGCAAAGGCAAATATAGCATGGTGAAAAATCTTGTCATGGCTATAAGATGTCTTAGACAATTACTTCAGATTTTCCCTTCTTGACTTTTTATGAATTCCTGAACATGGGTGATAAAGTTTAAAATGTGAATGTCCTTCCATTTGGCAGCACCCCAGTAGGTCTGGGAGAGGACACTTAAGAAAGTGATTTCCCAGATGAACTCCCTGCTTTTCTAACTGCTTTCAAAATTCCTTCCTACAAAATAAATCATGAGGATTGGTTGCTGATGGGGTGCGTTCTTCAACCCAGAGTGATTCCTGACTAAGACTAGATCTGCATAAAAAAAAGATGTGATCAAAACAAAACACTTGGTTTTTTTTCCTTTTGATTGACTGACTTTGCTTTCTTAAGTAAATGACTTGGATAAGTGTTTTCTTTGCAAAATTAAAACACCTTTTAATTGTCCGTTCTTGTCAGAGTCCAACCTGACAGATTGCTCCAGCCAGCTACAAAACACAGGAGCAGATTTACGAAGGTGAAGGTGCCAGTAGCTCTGTTTCCTTTCCCAGTGACATCAGCAATGTAAGCCCTGGGCAAGCAGCCTCAGGCTACCCACACAACTATGCATCTCTGCATTCATTCCCCCACGTAAGTGGTGCCTGCAACCAGCACTGGCTGTACCTTACTATATACATGTCTCAGTATAATTACCAAGCCATTAAATAATTGGGAAACTTAAGTCCACAGTGAAGAATAAAATGCCAACCTGCATTGTAATGGTTTTTTTTTGTCCACAGACCTCTTCATGTTTTGTTGATTTTACAAGGGTTCAGTAGGGTTCAGTAGCAAAACAGTTAATAATTTCAGTATGATAAAACTGAAAACCAGCATTGTTATAACAGATGTAGAACATCTCACTATGATCAGCCTCTTGTGACTCACTACAAGGAAAGGAGGCTTTGGTTCTCATCTTTTTATTTTTCTTTTTAAAGTATTTTGGCCAAAACCACCAGGTATTATCATGCTAAAGGACACTGATAGAGACTGGAACATAGATTTGTAAGCATTCCTGCAGATATTGACTCTCTGCAAGATCTGACGTGTGGAAGGGATGAATGCTCCTATATACAAAAATTTGACAGCAATCTAGTTTCCCAGTGTGTTGAACTGTTAATACAAAAGCTATGTTTATAACTTCGTACCTTATGGCACAGCTAAGAAATGTTACAAAATCACCACAGACTAAGTAACCATCAGGAGAAGGTGCAAGATGAAAGACTGAGGTAACAGACCCAATCTCTACGGTTCTTTCTTATTTCTTCTCATCCTACTTGGCAAGTTTCTCAGATCACATTGAAAGGATTCATACTTCAGTAACTTTTCAGGTGATCATACTCTGTCATATCCTGTCATTAAATCTCTTTGAATTTAGGTGTCTAAATTTAGGCCATGTAAATCAGTGGCCTGATTAAACCTAGTACAGTTTTATCCCAAATCTGTAGTACTATATAGTCTGTTCCCAGCAGTGGGTTAATGACTAGTTAAATATGATGCCTGTTGCTTGTGATGCAAATTCATCACAAGTCCCAAAAGAAGTTAAATAATCTGAAGTTACAAAGAAGTTACATCACTGAGCTTCCATCTCTATTTAAACACAATGAATTTCATCTATGTTCAGTTAATTTATCCCCATGTGTCTCTAATCTTTATAAACTCTCGTGTTTCATTTTAAGTGTAAGCCTTCATACAAATACTAAACCGAAGATGAAATACAAGCAAATTATAACTTAGCCCCACACAGCTAGATTGCAGCAGTCCTCATACTGCAAGAACAATGTTGAAAAGGACTGTGCTCCATCTACCATCTTAAAGGGCTCTAGAAGTTTTTGTGGACTTTAGTTTTTGATGTTTTGAGATTTTCTTACCATTCTGTATCTACACAAATGTATGTATTTATGGGAAGGCAGAACAACTGTATTTCAGGCACTTATGCTTACTGTGCTTTGTTGCCCTGAATTATTTGCCTTCTGTCTCCTTCACTCATGCTGCATCTCAGTGCTTGGAGAGGGAAGAGAACATCTTCCCAAAACCTGAGTCTGACCATTAAGAAGCTGGTATTGGACTACTCATTAGAACAGTGGTAGTTGCAGCTGAAGTCTCATTGCAACCCGCTATGATGCTACTTGAGTGCATTTTTTTGTTTCACCTGTTTTCCTCTCCTTCCTGTTTACCTTTCTTCAACTGGAGAAACTAATTAAACAAAGACTGCAATTCAGTCAGAGCCCTGTCATTATTCCTTCAGAAAATGCTCAAGATAACAAAATCTGTTTGTAACTTAGAACTTTCCTGCATGATTAAATTTAAAAATACTCAGTATTTTTATTGTGTTACGTTTACTGAGTAGTTAAAACTGGGTCGTGAAAAAAAAAAATTTCAGATGTGTATGGAATAACTGAAACAACATTTCAGCAACTCATAATCTATGCACTGTTAAGTCCCCTTTTCCTTGTACTGATCTCAGCTACACCGGCTGCTCTTGGCTGCAGCTTGTATCTTTGCAAAAGTTTCTTACATGTTCTGCAGTCTGTGCTGGGCAGCAGGCTGGGCTAGTCTTAAAACAATACCAAGCATCTGTAACACACCTCATGCACAAAACTGGTAAATTAGATTCCTACAACAGATATCCATATTCAGAAAAAGTGTTTTCCAAACATACTGCTTAGGTTTTAGTCTGTAAACACTTAACAGTTAGTCTACTAATACTCTTAGAATTACAGTCACAAACAAACATATAACCTATCCAGAAATCACCAAAACATTATAGCAGAAGATAGATATATATTCCTGGGACTCCATTTAATAACAATTTATCATCTGAACAGTAGATTACAAATTACAGATAGTTCATGAAAGTCATGGACAAGGTTGTTAGTGTCCTGAAGAAACTGCCAGATCTTAATGCCAGGTAGGAATTATGTGGCAAGAATTTAGAGGCAATAAGGAACTTTAAAAGGGAGTACAACTCTCCTAGTGACAGTTAGAAGGCATTAGGTACTCTAAGAAAAAGCACTATTTATCACCTAAACCCAGTTTTCTTGCTTTTTGTTTTGTTTTGTTTTCCTGTGTTGTTTTTTCTTTTTCAGTAAAGGCTACTTTACAAAGAAATTGAAGTAAATACATTTTGTTCTTGGAACATACGTACAAACTTCTGTGTAAGACAATGATAGTGAATGGGTCCCAAAACTATTACAGAAAGAAGTTTTTTTTGATTTAAACCCAGTTGAAAGTCACAGATCTAGAAAGCAAGTGTTCTACCTGAATATCAGTTCATGTGCTTCCATTAGCTGGCCAGAAGGGGGTACATTAAGACTGATAAAATTAGAAGAAGTCTTCAAGATTTTTACAAGATTTAGACAACACTATGCCTGCTCAAAGAATTCACAATATATATGTGACATAATAATGCTGTTTTATAATTAAGAATCATTTGAGCCAAATTGTGAACAGATTTCACATAAGCGGTGGAAAAAGCATTAGAAACTGCTTGTTTTTCCTTAGAACTTATTTCTATTAAACAAACATAATAGAATCATAAAGTAAACACCACAGCAACTAATCATACGTACGTGATTCATTACAAAGCAACTTTGTTTCTATCCCTGAAGACATAGCATAGATACCACTGACATATTTTTATCAATGTGTCATCTAACTTTGTTCTCAGCAAGGTGTGCTCAGTCCAGAGGTGACCCAGACTGTGACTACACCCTAGCCTTAACCATTATTACTACCACTGGAGTACTTATGCTCTCAGTTTGGCTAGGCTAGACAAAGCTTGCATGTGAGGTGACAGAGAAGAGCTAGGAAACACAAAGCTGAACCTTTCCACCACAGGGATCAAGAGAACTACAGGTTCTCTGAATCGCTCTGCTTCATCTTTCATCTGAAAGAACAACGAGCAAACAAGAACAATGGAAGACATGCACATAGCATTTTTCAGAAGCAGCTCCTTTCAAAGTACAGTAACGAAGATAAACACAGTCAGTCTGACTGAATGGACTTTGGACCTTGCTTCTACCCAGACGTCTGCTTCCATCTCTGATTTTACTCAGCTGTACATACAGCATATCCTTCAGTAGCAGAACTGCCACTAAGACAAGACCACAGAGCTCGTGAAGAAATATTCTGAAAGTGAATAAGGAAAGAGAGAAGCTCCTGCTAGCCCAGGATATCTTAGGAATTCATTCTGGCAAGCAGAATAAATCTGTAGCCAATCCTTCAAATGCAAAGACAATCCCACATCATCTTGGAGGAGCTGATACTAGTGGTTACATAAATCTCTCGTACAGAGACAATATGCTACTTCATCCTGCCATAATTTTACAAACAATATGTGATGCACTGGTTTTAACCTCTTAAGTTTTGTCTTCAGTGCTTGAGATAGTACCGTGTGGAATAAACCTGACATTCACGGTGCCAGACTGCAGGTGGAAATGTGCCAGCTACTGGATCCTCTCAGAATTTGGGATGCCATTAAGCAGCATAGCCTTTGACTGCAAAGCAACTCACTATGGTCTTAATGCATCAAGTTATGAATCCAAAAGACAGCTGCAGTATTGATCCCAGGATCAAGTTTTATATCATATCAAGTCAGCAACTCACATCCTGTCTGCCAGACTTGTCTGCATATCTCAGCTTATGTCATATTTACACATTACCTTTACCCTGAGCAACAGCAAAATTATTTACAAGTTATGCCACTGCTATTATTAAAAAAAACCAACCCAAGGACTCATTTCCCAATTTGTAATGTAAAGCTCTGTGAAAACTTGAACTTCACCTGTATATTTGAATCATTTAATTACCTGATGAACTGTAAAGACAGATTTGTTCTATAGACAGCACAGCTGATAAATATTTGTAAATTATGGAAGCTAACAGTATTCCAGTTTTGCCTGAAGCTTATGATAATTCTTTCCAACCCCATAGTTTCTTAAAGAAACATTTTCTGTTTAAAGTGCAGAGAAGACCATGTAACTACGTGAGGGTAGCCAGTTTGGTCAGTCCTTCTCGACTCAGAGCATATGAGAGCTACAGGGTACAATGAAGTTTCATGAATTAACAGGGGAGGTGCTCAATGCAGAGCTGAGGAGCTAGAACAAAGCCATGTGTAGGTGAATATGGCTTCTATTTTTTAATTCCTGGGGGGATATTCGACACATAACACAGAGGACCAAAGGCAGTTGGCTGGAAATAGTGTGAGAAAACAGAAAGGACAGCCTGACCTAAGTGTGATGCCTGACCCAACTGGCCTGCCAAAACAACACCCCCATCCTCAACAAATAACAATTACACGTGCTTGAGAAGCAGCATGATGCAAAGTATATGACATAGGAATGGGTTGCAAAAGGCTCAGGTGCTGATATGAACTCTGATTGGCTAAGTGACCTTCAGCTAGCAATTTATGCCCTCTGCTCCTCATAGTTTTCTCTCTGTAGCAAAGCAAAACCACTAATGTAATGGAAAGTGTTAATGGCTGTTGTCAATTTGATGAAAGGCTATGATAACTCATGTGACAGCTTGTGGGCTTTATAGAGACCACACAGGATAAATGGAATAAGCAAGGGAACTAATTAGGGATAGTAGAAGCTGTGGCCCTTGGCTGAGAAAAAGGTAACTCATGTATGCCAAGGAATGTCCTTGTGCACTGCCTACTTGTAGGTAGGTGTATCGAGAGGAGAACAATTAGAAATGTGGAGAAGCTGCAGTAAACAGGTAAGACTGGATGCTTAAGTACAGGATTGGCTGTAAACTGCAAGGAGAAATGCTGGGCATCTGCGTCTTACTGTTTGTTCTTCCCATATGCTGAGAAACAGAGCACTGTCCACATTATTTACAAGCAAGAAAGATTCCACCAAAAATATTGGAGGTAAGCCAAAAAGGTCCCTAGTGCCATTCAGCAATTGTCTGAGATCCAAGTATGACAAATACTGTTTTTTCTAAAGAGAGAGAGAGTGCATGGCATGGTTCCCTCTGCCAAGACTGACCTGATATTAACTGGCAAAACTGATCATAGAAAGAATTCATTTCTCCAGCTCTCAATGAAAACTGTCACATGAATGAATAAGATTCAGTTATTTTTTAATGCGTCTGTCTTGCACAATGTTGGAACACCAAGAAATATTATCAAGGAGACATGTTCTAATACAAAGACAAAATACAGAAAATATCCCTATTATTTTGTTAGAAAAAAACACAAGTATTTAATGCCTGATTTTGCTTCAAATAAAGACCAAGGACTGGGACAAAGAAAAGCTTGTAACACCAAGATTGAGTAGTAAGGTCAGCTGGAGAACATTTATAAAATGGAAAGAGATTTGGGACTTCTTCCAGAAGTGTAAGGTGAGCATACAGTTGTTCCTCACCCTGGGATTGTAAGGGCACAAAGACTATTTATACCTCGTATTTTAACTGTGCAACTGAAGGACCTTAGGTAGGAATTGGGATAACAAAAGTAGGTTGTTCAGAGATCCCAAACAAGAAAAGCTTTGCATTGAGTAAAAATACCGAGAGAAACCCCATAGTTTCCAGTTACCACGACCTTGGAAAGCAAACTCTTGTTGCAGTAGATACTGAAACATGCTTGTTACAGTCAGATAGGCACCACTTTATTCTGGAAATAAAACTTTTTCTACAAAATCCATATTATGCTGTTGCTAAAGTGGTTGCAGGGTTGAGTCGGGGTGCTGCGTTGCTGTTTTTCACCCCTTGAGGCCTTTAAAGATGTGTTCTGAGCAAGATGGTTTATACAGATAGGACATAGTAAGAAGAAACATTCCCACTGGTGGTAACCAAACTTCAGCCTCCTTTATGGTGACACTGTTCTTAGTTTTTGCCCATCCAGGAAAACTATAGTGACATTACATGGGCTGTCTTGGACAGTGTTTCTAAAAGCACAGCTGTATTGGCCCTGCCAGTCTGACAGCACAACTTCAACCAACTTTGGAGACTAAAGGAGCTGACCTAGCTCACCCTTCACATGCATATAACAGAAGGACTCACGAGGATGTCGGAAAATAGAAAACTTGTCAGTCTGTTCATCCAACCACATTTTAGGTAACTGATCTTGCTGTATGGCCCTCTGACCCAGTCTGAGTCTTGTTATTATCCCATGGTGCTATCAGCATCTCATCTCCAACCTCAAGGCAGCTGCCGACCAGCCCTGAAGGCTATTATGAGGGAATGGCTTGTTTTACAACATATTGCTGTGATTGATGAGGCCATTCCTCCCTTTGCACACTCATCTGTTCCAGGTCTGGGACTCCCTTAGTGCAGCCCTTCCTTCAGCCCAGGCTCCCACCATAAAAGCCCAGCTGTTGTCCAGCTATTCACAATTGCAGGAAATCAACAGAACCAAATACTGGGCTGTTATCTATCTTATGTCATTTGTAGTTTTGTTTTTCCTTTTTGTATGTGTATGTGGAGCTACCACATTACACAGGATTATTCAGGGTCACTCCACAGCAGCAGCCAAACAGAAACGATCCAACAAGCAGTTTCTTCCTCTCTGCCTTGGGCCATGCTGGTGTGATTACAGTGAACAGAAAGGCACAGGTCTCACTGTTAAATGTGGGAGTTTGACCAAAAGAGACTCGTATGAAGAATGGAAAGAAGTAACTCATGATGTTATCACAGCACTTTGTGATGAGAAGTGAAGAGGAAACCTGTACTTCCTCCCCTTATGCACAGACTGTAACTTCCCATCCCTCTAAGTTATGATTCTGCCTGGGGGGGCAAAACACAGGGTATACACTGTCCAAATTCCCTTACACTAGTCCTGCATAACTTCTCAGCCACACTGATTTCTTACTGTAAAGTTTTAGCTCCCCCCATCACCACCTAGTCTTTGCTGTTTGTCCTCTTTCTTCCCCAAATAATGCTCCGCATTCTTCTGATGGGAGTGCAAAGGGGGAGGAATTCAGCTAAGTGACTTCGTGAAGTCACCTCTTTTTCTTTGTAAGATGGAAAAAAGTTACGGAAAACATTAAAATAATCCTGTGGAGAAGTAAACAAGAGACCCCAAATGTCAGCCATATCAGTTAGTGAGCCCCTTACTGTATACACACACACATATGAATATATACATGAGAGAATAAGTTGTCAGCTTTCAAAGTGATGAAAGTTTCCGTCCTGGGGCAGCAGTTACTACGAATCAGTCAGGGTACAGCGGCTGGATGGGATGGGGCTCTGATAGTGTGAGGGCAATCCGTGTATGAAATACACCACAGAAAGCTAAGTGGAAATAAACTTCTGTATTCTTGAAAAGCGGATGAGACCCAGCAGGTCTTCAGGGTACAGGACAAGATTAGGTGAGGAAAAAATCAAAAAGGAGATTGACAGGGTGATAAGAAACCTTACTGCCTGTATCACCAAACTGCATAGCTGGTGGCAGCTGAGAGACAAGAGCTGAGCACAGAATGTGACTGATGTGAAGGAAAACAACAGGGCCCCCACAGCTGCTGTGCCCTGTAAACAAAGCAAGGCTTTCTGAAGGGCCATGTGAGATTTTGCAGAAGAGCGCTGAAAGAACTGAGGTCTGCCTGAAGGAAACAACAGGGATTACAGAACCAAGGAACCAAGGAATAATAAGATAATAGGAGGACTTTACTGAGCTTGAAAAGAAAGCTACCCGGACTATAAAAGGCAAAAATAATTATTAATGTATTCCTATAAGGGGATGAAATGGACATTCAAGAAATGAATGGGCAACAAACACTTAACAGGTAATTAAAGTACCCTAAAGCTGCACTGACTGCTGAAGGAGATTTGCCCAAGAACAACACTGCTATGGACAAGAATGACTGCTTCATTATATTTGTTTATATTATATTTATATTCACCCATTATATTAGAAAATTTCAATAAGTCAGTTGATCACTTCCTAGGACACAGAAGTTTTTTTAATTCGTGAGATAATGTTGCAGAGGTGTTTCAGTATATCATGGAAATGTGGGGTGGGGAATTTTTTTTTCACTGCTGGTTTACTTGGGTACAGTGAATAAACTACTCACAAAGAATCAGAAATATGTGTCAGATGAAAATGTACCATCAGCAGTCTACTAGGTTAACAAGTCTAGAAGAAATATCTAAAGGGGCTTAGACACATGATGCAGTCTGATCTTTCGTGCTGCATCTCCCAGGTTCGCAGGTTGGTACCACTCACTGAAGTAACGTCAAGGTCAAACGGTGGAAATAAAAAGACCAGTCATGTGGACAAGAACATGCCCCTCATGGGAAGCTTTGAATTTAACATCTCATGTGAAATGGCATTTCTTGTAGGATTTGTTATGCATATGAGCACTTGAATTCATGAAGGAGAATTCTGCACTCACTCTGGCTTAACGAAAGCATGTTTCTGCTTGGGACAAGGAAAGAGATTGTACTGGGAGTGTGTTTATTTGAACCAGAATTAATAATGTCCTAGAAATGCTGACAGTTTGGAAGATTTAATCCTGTATTTACTAACTCAGCAACTAACTCTGATCCTTCCCGCTAAATATCCTCATCATCTGTGCACCACAACATAAGGGGGCAACCTTAGAAAACAAGATACCTACTTAACACGTGGTGAAATCTGTGCTTGAGCTCTGAACAAAAATCTCCCTTGGGTCAACTGTGCTGATGATTTTGGATATGAAAACTGGTTCACCCATAAAGCAAACTGAAACCCAACTCTTTTATTATCGGATCTGAGCAGCTGTCAGATGGCAGTAACCCGACTATGCTGGGGTAAAAACTGTGCCACACACTCCTGCGAGTGAGACAGGCTCCTTGGAAATAGTTTCACCAGGCATCGGGAAGCAATTACCGAATCCCAGCAAAACCTAATTATGCCCCATCTCCTCCTGTGAGAACTATCATTTAGGAGAAGCCAGAATTATTTCTCTTCTCTCTGCCCTATAGTTACAACATAAATTAAGTGGATGATGTCCCCCCTCTTTAAACTTTTATCCCTGTTTAGTCTCTGCTTCGTGCCGTGCCTTTTGTCTCCGGGACAGGCTGCCTCGCTGGGGCTGCGCCCCCCCTGCCTGGCCACGGGCGACGGGCAGGCATGAATGAACAGGAAGGAATGTTAACCCCTGCCTGCCCTCTGCCTGCGAGGGAAGGGACAGGATTGCCGCACTGGGGTAAGCGGCGTTTTAAGGCAGTGGCAAGCGCCGTCGAAGTGCGCAGGGTGCAGATTAACTTTCACGCAGGGCGCTCCTCTGGAGCATCTGCTTGTCCAGACAAGCCTTTTTGCTCATTACAGAATTGATATAGACCAAAACAACAAGCACCAAACAGGTTAAAACCCTAATGTGCCTGGAACTGGCATCCATCTGAGCCCACCAGAAATGCTGGAGAAAACAGGACTGTGCTCAGTTGCAGTCATTTTCCAGGATGCTTCGGCTCAGTAGGGATGCTAAGAGGTAGTTTTGCAACTTAAACATTCAGCAAGAACTAATTCTGCACATTTTATCTCTTTCTCCCACACAGCATGTTACAGTGTGAACCATTAGCAAGTCATTTAATGGAAATGGCAAACACTTCCCAAGCACAAAGAATAAATATAGATAGCATTGGTAGCATTACCCTCTGTAAATTCAGAGTCGAGTTAGGAGGAGGAGCTACTGGAATCCTGTGTGTTTAAACTAACTTTTGGCTCTCAGAGTCGAGTCTCTTTATGTACATGCAGCTCTGGAGTATACACGTTTATACACTCCACACTTAAGACTCGCTGTCCAAATTGAAAGCTCCTGGTTACTTTTGTGATAGGCAAAACATTTTTTTTAAATGATCTTTGATAGAAAAAAAAATAAAGAAAAAAGATCAACTGTTAGCCTTTTACTTCCCTTCTCACTACTGTAATGCCAGGGTACAGAAATAGAGGGAACAATATCCAGCAGACAAAGCAATTCCCTTTTCAGCCAAGAGCCGCCTTGTTTTTGATTCGGTTGGAGGCTCAAGGATCTCCCTGCAGCAGCTGCCCACTCCAACAGTTTGTAAACTATGTTCATATAAATACACTGAAGTCTGAGTGTTTCTTTATCATCTTTCTGGCCTGCAAAGCAGACTGAATGTCTCTTGAGAAAAGGAGCTCTCGTGAGAGTTATCTGAACTTCAGGTCAGGACACAAAGTCTCCTGGATCAGCATTCCTGACAACATTTTAATGATTCTCTGTTGGTCCCAGCTGGAACCTGTACATGCCGAGGCAGCTGCAAACAGACAATAAGCTAAGCTCAACTGAACAACTTCTGGCTTTGGAAAACCTCTGGAGTTTGGCTTCAATCTGGGAAGGAGAAAGTTCAGGTTGATTCTTTTCCTCTACCTTGCTTCATTGATTTCCTAGTAAGGGACCACCTGGAAAGCAGATTGCCGTATCTGCCTCTGGATGGCCAGATGCCAAGAAGATTGCCGTACTCGGTGAAGACGCTCCTGGGCTGGTTAGGCTGTCTGCACGCTGCATGATGAGGCAGATAAGAGATGTAAAGCAGAATTCCTGTATTTGTGAGCAGCAATTTTGCTGAAGAGACAAAAGGGAGCCTCTCTTGCTACACTGAGCTAGTAAGAGCTCCTTTTAGATGGAAATAATTCTGTACATCTCTTTTACTGTCATCTGTAAATGTGTTTTACTGTGAATGGTGTGTTCAGTAGTATGTATTTTGGGAAAATGTGCATGGAGTTCACTCAGGTAAGGAGGGTCGGGGGAAGTAGGGCAATGGTATGGAATGGAGGGTACCTTTAGAAGCAGTGATTCTGGAAAAGATTTGGATGGTTATCACTTCTAGTGCAATTCTAAGGCTAAAAAACTGACGTAGTATTAAGGAAGAGAGAAACATGAAACAGAAGGGAAGTCATTCCACTTGTGTATGTAGATGGCCCGGTTCCTGGTGGACCACTACGACCCAATCTTCTGTCCAGAATTCAGGGAAGTAGAAAAACTGAGGAGGGTTCAGAAAAGATCCACAGCAACTATAAAGGAATAAAAAAACCCATCACACAGCAAACCACAAAAGCTCTATTTAATCTGCTCTGCAGGAGATTCGGGAACAATCAGTCTGTAAGCTCCTACACAGAAAATTATGAAAGAAAAATTGCTGTGATTTAATAAGTGATATATGAGAGTTGGAACACAACACAGAGAAATTGAGATTAGAAATCATGCAGAGTTTTAATAGCAAAAGCAATTAACCATGGCACTGATTTACCAAAAACTCTGTGCAGTGAAATCTCATGATACGGGAGTCCTTTAGGGCAGGTAAGGCTTAAGTTCTCACAGGGACTAAGTCAGGGGTATGCTATGGTTTTTGATATGCAGCAGCTCCAATTACATGATCAATTTAAATCTTTTTGACCTTTTAATCTGCATGGGAAAAAAAAATAGCAATAATTATTTAAGTAGCTCCATCTCACTCTCCTGTTGTGTGATGAATTTTGAAATAGCTGCATGAATTTTAGTGCTGCTCCCTCACAGAAAAAACATGTAACTAGATTAAGTATGGAGAACTGAGGTCAAATTGAGCATTTCAGAACTGGTTGTAAAGAATGGAAAGTAAAAGTTACAAAGAAAGCTAGGCCAGTATTCACGATGCCAGATATATCTGTGAAGATGTCCTCACACAACCTGATCTCAAAGTCCTCAGACCTACATGCTCCAACACATAATAATACTGCAGTACAAACTGCTGCTTAAAAATAACAGAGGAAGAAAAAAAAGTTGTATCAAATTATCCTCTCTTGTAGATCACAACATAGCTGAATTTTGATTTCTGCACTGCAGAACTCAATTCCAAATTATGTGCTTATGTGTAAATCCAGCTGCTTATTCTTGCATACACGATGGCAATGCATTTCTTGTGTTTTCAACAAACACCAAAACACTGAAGTCCCCTAACAATGAAGCACTTGACGAATCTGAATTGCTCACTCACCCACTGAAATTCTATACAGAGCAGCTCAGAGCTGTTAATCTCACAGCAAAACCTGCTTCCAAACCTTCCCATTCTTGAGCACCTCAGCAGGCACAGAGAGAGATTTCCATTATCCTGTCAGCAATATTTGGAGAAAATTCACATAGCTCTTTTTTTTCATGTTTCAGTTTATCTTCTTATACTACACAGAAGTTTTTATCAACAAGGAAGCAGCCTACTTTTGCTTGTGGGATCAGAAAAGAAATAACCTCCCACAAAAGTTCATGAACCAAGCAGCCCTCCTCCCCCATATCCCTCTCAGCTTTAAAACACGGTGCTTTTGTACCAGTGCAGCAGGCACTAGGAATAAGGTGCAGGAGGACATTACATACTGATTTAGTTGTATACATACAATTTGAAATCCCCTTTTTAATCACTCGCTCCTGGAGGACTAAAAGCCAGCCCTCTGCCTCATCCTACCAGTGTTCACAGCATCAAACTCCTCCTGTAAGTAAAACTTTCCCAAGTTACTGGTATGGCATTCAAGGTTCCCTTGGACTTCACGGGAAGAAAGTTAATGTCTTTCCCAGTCTTCTCTCTCTGTAGTTCACCCATCAGTCATCCTCCCATATTCCCACCCGACCCCGTCACTTACGGCCCCTGCTGTTAAGAGTACCTTTCTTCTAAATGAAGTTTAGATGCTCCTCCTCCCACCGATACTACATTCCGAGCGCTCAGATGAACAGATTCTCTCTTTGCTGCACTTACCCGGGGCTCAGATAACTTCAGTTTGGCGGTGCCAGCTGCAGGCGCGTCGATCGGGCTGGCTGTCTCTGCCCAGGTTTGTCCATGGCTGCCTCTGTGGGAGCCGGGTAGGGAGGTATGCACTCTGCGTGCTGGAGCAGGAGCCGTGGCTCCCCGCCTGCCAATCAGCCCCGTGACACTCCGCAGGGTGGGCAGGGCATAGAGATCGAAAACTGTGCAGGTTTCGTTCAGATCTGGCACTCCCAGGAAAGCAGAAGGTGGGGGCAGGCAGAAAGGCTGGGAGCAGCAGGCTGAACGGGGACGAGACCTCGTGTTAAACGCTGCCAAACAAATAAACTAAGTTTTGCTTTTTCCTCTTTCGTGTAAAACCTACCTTCTGGGGGCAAAGCTAAAACAAACCCCAAAACATTCCAGCTGATCACCTTGCAAGAAAGGCAACAGGCTGCTCCCTTGTCATCAGCTGAATTACCGTGTCCAGTTAACTCTTCAGATACCAGATGGTTTTAGGACTGGGATCCTCTTTTGTCCCCTCAGGGGAACTGTTTTGGCTCTACTTCAGATTGGGTAAATACAAAGGTAACTTTTAGGTGCAAAGTACTTGCCACATGTTAAAGAAGACATGCATTTTTATTCTCTACATTTTCACCTCCTTGGAAGTATTTTCCTATGTCTCTCAAACTAAAGGACAGAAATTAGAGGGTGGTTTCTGATCATTGGAAGTAAATGAGATTCTAGTGCAGTCTTACAGAAGGGAAACAAAAGGCATAAGAATCCTAGTTTTAAAGACCAAACAAGACAAATTTATGATGGTGATAACAGAATATGTCTATTTGTGATAGCAGGGGATCTGACTTCACGATCCAGGAAGTTATTGTCAGTTCTTCCCGTAAAAGCCAAATGAAAGAAGGAAACCTAACCTACCCACCAAACAGCCAAGATCACCAACACAGAGTGCTCCACCTGCCAAATACACTTCTGGGTCTTCCCAAATGTCCCATTTTAGGCTACGTCATTTCTGCCCTTGCCTCACCCCTGCCCCAAGCAGTCTGGATGTAAGGCTGAAAACCACAGGGACAAACTGTGCCTCTGAGAAACAGCCAGCATCCTTCTGCTGCGTTGTGACATTTCTAGGGTTACTCAGGTTTTTCTCATTTCCCCTTAGGGGTTACTATGGAGAAACAAAATGTACCTGGGATTTTGACACACAAAGGAAAACAAACAGATTGTCTGAAGGCAAGGTTATCTGGATAATTTGGAAATTATGCCAGAAAGTATTTGGCTCACAAATAAATTATTGATTTGACATTTAAACATTAATATAAATCAGTATAGATTTATATATTAAATCTATAATTTTAAGTACACTGAATTAACTGCAGAAGGTAAATGTCTTTATGGTTTGAATGGTGGAGCATGACAGGGTGTAGAATCAACAAGGAAAGACCACGCTACGATTTTCTGAGTTTTGGTCTGTAGCCGAGTGTGAATTAAATGATGAAGTGGGGACTAGATGATGGAATGAATGACCAGGTACTGTAGGGACAAATGTGTTGTACAGGAGTCTTTCATGTAGGAAAGGTTCAGAACAGCATGCAGCAAAACTGGTGCCTGCCAGCCTGCAGAAGAGACACGACTGCCTCACTGACCGGGTATGTTTGTGTTGGCGGTGAGGGTGTGGAATCAGTGGTTAGATGCCTCTTCTGAGGAAAAAAAATCCCCATATTAAGTGTGGCCACACACTGTCCCCCCTTGTACCAGGCTCTCCATTTGGGCCTTTGCAAATCTGAGTTTATGCTACCCATCTGAAATAAGACAATTAACCGAAGAGCTGGAACGTTAGTCTTCTAATACCCCCAGGTCTGCCAGCCACAAAGGTGTCCCTTATGCAACGCTGTCACTGCTCATCTCCCTCCTGCACTTTGTTGTAACAGCTTCATACAGCAGATAGGGCTTTATCTATCAGTGTAAGAAAAAGCGCTTTTTGTTTCACAGAGGCCAAAAATTCCCAGGCTCGCAGCAAGTTGAGGCTAGGGCAGAAGGAGAAATTAGCCCAAGGGCAAACTGCTTGAACAAAAACTTTTAAAGGTGTAAGGCTTAAACAAACATGCTGGCTGGAAAAGATGAAAACTCAGACCTGCTCTAGTGACTTTCCAGATGAACAACGGCTCTTTCCTCATTTCATCCTCCCTCTCCTCGGCTGAGGGAACCTTTATGTAGATAATTTTGTCTGCTGTTCTGTCTGTTGCCTCAAACTTTTTGTGTGAAACAGCAATGTAAGATGAGCAGGGAGATGAAGTCATCTTCCTTTAGACTCCCTCCTTTGTTTCTTGTTCCCAATTAAAGTCCATAATTAATCTGGCCACCACAACAGAGCACTGCATAGGGTGCTGGGATGTTGTAGACATACTGAAGCAAACTTGTTTCTCAGGAAACAGAGGGTATTTTTCCTCACGTGGTATTAGTCCCATGACCCTCTGCCTGATAAAAAAAGCACTTAAAAATGTGCACATCAATTAACTCAAATTAGGAGCAGAATCAGATCTGGGGAGGAGAGTGAGGGCGGAAGGAAATCTCCTTTCCAAAAAAACACATGTACTAAAGTGCTGCTGTTATCTGTAAGCTGAACACCTCAAAGACTCTCAACAGCCTTTGTGTGAAAAATCAGGATAAACCCAGTCAGTCCAAAATGCCTGCTAGGCTGGTGACTCAGGCTTTCTGCTTGGCTGTGGGAAACGTAGGTTGAACTGTATTGTTTATACATGAGCTCAACTTGAGCTTTGTGTCCTTCATGTTCGGAAAGAACCCTACCCACCAGGCTATTGCTAGTTTAGGTTGAGCCTGTCAAAACGCCACCTTGGACCTTAATGGAAGTCCTGTCAAAACCATTATGGCCACAGAACTTTCCCAAGAACCCCCTGCAGAAAAACTAAAAGCAGCTGATCAGTATCAGGTGTATGGTTCATCCCTTCCAAAACTGTCTTTTTCATGTTTGACACTTCCTTGGCTGCTACTGTTGTACATAGCTGGAGCTTTTACTACTGGGGCCTGTTTGACAGCCTAATGCATATCAGTGGAGAATAAAAGTCTCTAAGCATTCCCAGTTATCCATAACAAGGTCTATTTTTCATCACACCTCACCAGGCTTTATTCATATTCATCTTTACAAAATATGAAACCTGGATGAAAGTCTGTTTCAACTCTGTTTCCTGAGGCATTTGAAGCGTTAGTAATAGGTAAGGATTTGCTCTTAAGCAGTATCTTGTTGCTGCTGGCCTGCGTTCATCCTGTAGCAGTTGAGAAAGCGAAGGAACCAAGCCCAGCATGTGCAACTCAGCTGAACACAACCCCCCATCAGCCACATTTGGCTTGTGTTTAACTTATCTTGCAATCAGCAACTTCTGAACTGAAGCTATCCCAGGATCCTTTTCTTGGGAGAAGATGGCAAAATTAAAGCTCAGTGGCCCAGAACAGGTTTCTGGAGTACCATCCTGGCAGGACAAGATGTTTTAGGCCAGGATATATTCAAAGTAAAACAGCACATAAGGAATGAAAGGCATTAATACACACTGTGAGGAACAGCCAGATAATCCTCAGCTATACAATAATACATGGCTTAATCCAGTCAAGTAGTCAGAGCTAAATTCAGCTTCTCAGGACTGAAAATATGAATAGACAAACACACTAACACTCAGGAGCTCTGAGACATGGTATCAGATGGGTTTCTGCTTGTTACATGTTTCCATATGTTTGAAGTGCTATTTTGCTAGTAAGTGTTTAAGGTCTGTGAGAAGGAGAGTGTGTAGAGAAGTTCACAGGCCACAGACTACCGCCTAGCTGGTCCATTTCTCGTACTGGGAACTCTCAGAGATGCCTCCTTCACCCCCAAGGGTGCCCTAACTGTGCCTGCCATTCAAATCCATGCCAACGTTGCTGTGGTTAGAAACAGACCCCTTCGGATGATAGGTCACATGAAACCAAGCCCTTCTCCAAGTTGCAGTCAGGAGCTCTGTCCTCCTCAAAGACAAGGCTGGTTCAGAAGAGCCTGAGCATGCTATTTTCTTCATACACTGGTTGGATACCACCTGACAGAAAACATTTCTCCCGGTGCTGTGAAGCAATCTATGCTGGGGGCCAAGGACTCCTGGATCTGTGTGCATAAAGGGTGGTGAGATGGGCCAGAAAGCCAGGGTTTGGACAAGCGTGTTAACAGCAACGTTAAGCTCTATCCAATTCAACAGCCACTGGGTTGGGTTTGTGTGATGCTCAGCCTTCCCTTCCAACAGAAAACATGGGTTAGATTTTGGTTTGATGTCTTGCAAGAACCTATAAATAAAAGCATGCACACACACATATATAAATAATTATATGCATACACACACAGAATGAGGGAGCACTCTGGCTCACTTGCTGCATGTTTTCACTGCCTTGTGACTTCAAGGCACAGAAAAGGGAAAGGCTTCATCCAGTGCCTGGGGAAAGAAACCTGAAATCTTAACTCCTGACTCTAATGAATGGACCAATAGAGTAACACTGAAGGAACATAGAGCTAATCTGAAGCAGCAGCAAAACCAGTGCCAAAGTAAATGCATCATCCTCAGGATTTATGATGAAGAAATACAATTTAGAATTCTGGCCTTTCATTGTTCTGGAGCAAAGCAAACTCTGACATGCTCAAGAAATAATATATTTGTGAAACAACTCCTAAGGCTTTAATGACTATTACAAAAAGCTGTCTGCTTTGTTTGGTATTATTTGTATAACTGGAAGGTGATTTTTAAATCAAAAACTCATGTGTAGTCTGCAATGATACACGAAAGCCACACCTATTGTAACTTACTCCTGGTCATAAAAAAGAGGTGGTGAACATCTGGACGGCAATGTTTGAAGGTTGAGAAAAGCCTCAGTCACCCTAATAACAGACATATTGCATAACCAAGTTTCTTTACCTTAATTTAGAGAAAATCTAATCTATTACATTTCCTAGCAGGTTGCCAGCAGACACTGCAGAGTGACTAGGACAGCTGGGTGTTACTAGGTTTATCCTCATCAGCCACTCGCTTTCAAGGGATAGGGAGTTACATGGCTAAAATCGCATGCTGCTGAATTACTTGAGGGATGCTCCAAGTGATTTACCCTGCGAGCAGTAGTTGCACCAAGGGATGGCATGATCCCACCTTGCCCAAGGAGATGAGCTGCAGAGCTACTAATTGTGTTAAGAATGTGAGAAGCCAAACAAAGGCTTTTCACATCTGAGGCATCACGGCTGATTTGTCCAGGTCATGGTCTGAACGGATGATGGGGCCAAATAAATTCTCCAGCCCAGCAACATGAAGCTGAATGAAGACTTCTTCAGTCAGCCTTATTAGCAAAGTACTCTGCAGTGCCTAAGGAGGAGGGGCTGCCCTGCTTTCAATAGGACACAAAGGGTGCTAATTTCTAATCTGTGCTCCACTTAATGCTCTTTAAAATTCACAGCCAAATTATAAAGTATGACAAGCTCAGGAAAATAAATATGCAGTTGATAAAGGCAGCCTTTGTACTCAAACTTCTGTGGGAGAAACCAGAGTAGAAAATTATGTTGGAGGATCTTCACTGTTCCCACCATTTTACCTCATCACAGGAATTAAAAATGACTTTATCCTTATAGTGCTAGTAATAAAGAGAATTATCAACAGTCCTGATATTCATCACTGAGGACAGTGAAACAGTAATGCACATGCTGTAGCCATAGTTAATTGCCTTAGTGATTCTAGCAGTTCTTTTTCAACAGAATTCATATTTGTTCACCATTTTGTACATGTGTTAACTTGAAATTTACTTTAAAATAAACTCTACTGGCAGATTCAGCATACAGCTTGGAGACCTTAAATATTGCTATATATTCACTGTCATGTTTTCCTCTTTTTAAACATCTTCCTTTTGGTTGTACATAGTCAACATGGAAACTGACTTTCTTAAATACACTGTAAAGCCAACTCCATTTATAGGAAAAAATGTAGAATATAGCATTTTCCAAACACCTGTGATTTTCTGAAGGCTTTTTAAAACAATAAAAGTAAAGGAATAAAAAGGGAGTGCTAGATTCTTAAATTTGTGAGGAAAATTTGTGAGGAATATGTACCTCCAGACAATTACTATGCAGTTAGGATAAATGGCACAAGAACTTATTTTACACTTTCATTTGGGTATGTGACAGACTTGGTGAGTCCCTAGCAAATCTGCCTGTGTTATGTGGCTCTCTAGCATGCTGCATGAGGCACTGTAGGTGATTATACTGTTAAGTGTACTGATCAGTTGCTTTCAAAACTTATTCACTGATTTGAGTGGCATTTTCCCAATTTATGCCAAATTAAGTGGGACTAGAGTCATGGTGTTAGAGTATAGGAAATAAATTATTTTGGGGGAGTGGGGTAGGGGAGGGATGGGAATGATTTAATGAATTTTAAAAAATTAAAATATCCATCAAATTTTCATTCAGAAAATTGAATTTTAAAGATAACACACTTTTCCTATGCAACAGCAGAAATCCAGATACAAGACTCGAAGTCCTCGAGCACAATACAGAAAGAGAAAATGGCTGGAAAACCACAGCAGTTTTATATTACTGTAAGGTGCAAAAAAAATCATCACTGAAGAAATTTAAATGACACTGCAGGACACTTCAGTTTAGCATTAGCTACTGCTAGAATTGGGAAGCATTTTCTCAAAGAGTACCATTACTTCATTACCTTGCAACAGTGCTACTGTAATTATCCAGTCAAGAAATAGCAACTTAAGTTCTTAAGCAGAATATGAAGAAGTTGTTTTGCACACAGAGGGGTCTTCTGCCACGTAAATGGGAATGACAGCCCCTTTACCCTTTTTACCTTCACTGCCAGAAGACAAGATGCAGCAGATTCACCCACAAGGAACAAGCTGAAGCCACCTGCATCACACATCTTAAGCATTTAAGTTATCTTCAACTGGAAAGGAATAGAAGTGATGCAGTACCCAGAAGAGGAAATATGGACAGAAAAAAGAAAAAATCCTGATATGGAGGAAGAGAAAAGGGACCTTATGGATAAAAGAACATTTCTTAGAGCTAGGTGATGGATTTTAGAGAGTTCAGCAACTGAAGGCAAAATTGTGTCTCTGCCCAGAATGTTTCTGCATCATAGGTATATGAAAGTCCTGTAACACAGGAAAAGAAATCCTGGACAGCACTACAAATTTGGATGAAGCTCACACAGAAGCTTTACCCAGCTTTGTTAATATGGTGTTTCAGTGCAGTCTGTACAACAGACAGGCTGTTGGGCTGTTCAGAAAGTATTTGTTAAAAATCTAGTAAACATGTAAGGCTGGCAATTGTGGAGGAAAAGAATGACCTCAGTTATGGTATTACCTATGTACAATATGGCAGCTTCCAACCAAAATGACCCTAGAGCACTGCGTGGACTTCACTAATGGAAGTATAACCTTTGTATCATGAATTAACAGTCATCTCTGAGAAAGAATACAAAGTCTTTCTAGAAGTGTACAAAAATCAGTAAGTGAAAAACAGCTTTTTCTCCTTAAAACTGCAAAAGCATGTAAGAAGGCAGTATCATTTACAATTATCACACCTGAAACAGAGCTGCCTTTCACCAGGAAGCCTTTGGTGGCTCCCTTTTATCTTCAAAATGTACTGGCAGCCAGGAGGCTTAAGAACCACCCTGAAACTTCTCTGTAAAGTAGGGGATGGGCTAGTGCATGGGAATTAAGGCTATTCACTACTTAACATAGCAAGAAAGAATTCAAATGCAGAAAAAGTGTAGCCTAGCCATCTGTCCTCATATTTCCTTCCTCCTACTTCTTTCCTGGAAAAAAAAGAAATAAAGAGGCACTTGAGCTGGGTCTCCCAGTCCCATGCTGTTTAACTTGAGATCTCCTCAGAAGCAAGCCCCGGGAATTAATGAGTTAATCCCAAATGCTCTGCTTGCTGAAGAACAACTCCTCTCCCAGCAACCTGATGAGGGATGTGCTGATTCCTATTGACCTGCTTTTCCTTTTATCCAGCAGACAAGGGGCTACTGGCTCAGACAAAACCCTTCTCCCTTCACACCTGTTTGCTCGATTAGTTCATACTTGGGTAGATCAGATGCATAAGATAAGCTGGCTGTGTTCTGTGGTGAAAGTGGATCACACTCAAGGCACTTTCTCTGTATGTTCTTAACCCCCTCCCGATAGCCCCCCATTACCACCAGCATCACTCTCCTGGGAACACTCACGTGCCTTGCCTCTGCTCTGTTATTAAGATGCCATCTGGTGTTGATACCTTAAGTACTGAAGCACTGACCTCTCTCAGCTAACCTGCCTTGACCTTTATGGATTGGTTCATCTGACATTGTCCATCTTTGGACACATATATGACTAATCAAGAAATCAAGTGCTTTCCATGGTGTTTTAACTATGCTGTGACATACAGGCCTGTCCCTCCAAGCCTAGGACACAGAACAGCCAAGGGAGCTGAAGCAGATTTCTGAGGAGAATCACTGAATCCTGTCATTTCAAACCAAGCAGAGACTGAAAGCATACCTGCAGGGTTTGATCATATCGTAGGGTACACTTGTTTGTACTAAAGAATCTGCAGTGCCACAGATTGTAGCAGAGATCTATGGTCTTCACAGAGCCCTTCGTACACACCCTTGTTGCTAATCCATGGCACTGTCTTTGCTGCTTTTGTAGCCATGCTAAATCAAGCAGAAAGCTGCCAATGAAAGATGCAATATGTATTTACCTTAAGGCTAGATTTACCCTGAAAGCCTGAAGTCTACTATCAGCAAGGACTGACCTGTGTGTACAGAGATAACATGCGCACAGCCCTCCTTAAACCTCCTCAGCTAAGCATGGTCTCAAATACAGCCTTTAAATCAGTACAGCTTGGTGGCTTTACCAGGAAAAGTATATTCTACTGACTGAGACAAAGAAGCAAGATGAAGACTGTGAAGCAGACTGTGAAGCAACTGCTAAAGAGACACACCGACATTCAAAGAAGGGTAACAATGTACATACAACTGCGTCAACAAAGTGAAATGCCTTTCTGTATCTCCCTCCTTGGAAACAGAACTCAAAAGGTTTGTTGGGAATCCTGCAGGTCTCCCAGGATACACCATAGTTCACACTAATAATGTGTTGCTGGAGGCAACCGAGCCTGAACAAACAAATCAATCTGCAGAAGGAGCAGTGATGGGTTCATGAATGCAAAACCGCCAGTAAAGCCCCCCTATTTCTTTTGTGTAAGACTTCCCACCCAGACCTTAGCTCAGGCTGGCGGGCGAAAGGCCTGCCGCAGAGGAGGCAGAGCGAAGCACCCTGGGCCAACCTTGTGTCCCACTTCCAGACTCAACTTGCTGTTCTGCCCTGAAGTGCAGTGAAGCAATGAGGCTGGCGTGTCAAATGCACTAACACCCTCCAGTTGTCTGCCCTGCCAGATGGACCGCATGCCCCTCTGTACCCTGCGCACTGGCATATGCTCCCATTCCATCCTGACCCCTCCCAAGGACTCATGCCTACCACAAAACATACAAATGCATGTTCAGTGGAGGTAGAACATAGCTGGTACAACCACATAGAAATCCTTGTGCTTTTTGCACTGAATGAACATCTCTGTTGGGCACCTTGGGAGAAGGAACAGTCTGTATGTTTTGAAGAAGAGAATCACGAATGTTCTTGGTGCTTATGAAAGAACATGAATTTATTTCACTTCATTCAAAACACTCTTCTTACCACACATTTCTTGTAAGAACATGTATATCTCAGCACCACACTCACCATTATGCAACCACATTAAGAATTTTCAGAAAAAGATTAATTTTAAATGTGAACATAATTAAAAATCTGGAGAATGGCCTAAAGCTTGGCTGCTGCCTGTGCTAGGTACATTTCCTTGTGTAGAGACAGAATTGTACAGATAGTTGTACAGATTATACTAACTACTATCAGACGGCTGCAAGTGTCGAGACTATGGCATAGATACCATCTCTTCAGAAGTCTCACAGATCTGCCCAATCAGTTTGAATATAGCTGCTCCCTCTGGCCATGTCAGTGTTCCTGTGGAGAGCTCTCCCCTTCATGTCGCCAGAAAACCAAGGCTTTTAAAGGTCTATTATAACATAACCTGAAACTTGGGAAAGGGACAAGTCTAAGCTTACACATAATCTGCCTTTCAGATAATAACCAAAACAGCTACTTGCTGAAACACCTACTTCTATGGGTTCATTTTATATTATGAGTTACCCATTGCCAGTAACCACCAATTTCCTCTTGTCCTACTCTTCTCACTTTTGGTATGGAGCATTGAAGGCACCCAAGTGTTAATTTACATGTTTACACTGCTCATATACTAAATTATTTCATTGCTCCAAAATCTGCCTTAGGATGTTTCTGGAAACTGCACTTTGTTTTTACCATGTTTGTGAAAAGGAGCAACAAACCCTAGGGCTAGAGCCAAAAGCTGTCTGTAACAGGCACCTACCTTCTCAAATGATATCCACACCAAGACTTCAATCAGTGAAGAGATTCCTACAGGCAGTTACACCCACAGAGGTCACAATCTTACCTCTACGCTCATCAAAGTTTACGTCTCTTCTAAGTGCCAGTGTGCATGTTTGGTCTGTATATGTAAAGCCAGCAAGGAGCAAAAACCAAATATCAGCCAACAATACTGGACTGCCAACACACGGCAGGTTGCTGGCTGCCCTCTGCCAAAGACAGACGCTGTTTGCTCTGCCTCCCACGGCTGATGCTGACCTCCCACAGACCTCTGGTGCTTGCCCCAGTCCTGCCTAAGGCGTGGAAAGCTCTCCTGCAAACTGCAGTTTCCACATTCTTAACAGCAAGAGGACCAGAAAGCCTCTGGTTCCTCATCTTCATTAGACTTGCTTCTCCCCTCCCTGCAGTGGAAAAAGACCCTGGCCCAACTCCTCTCCTGCTCCCACCCTCTACTATGAGGAGCCAAGCATGAGATGCTGCAGAGACAGGTCCTGTATCCTCAGGCATGGTGAAGCAGGAGGGGATAAGAAGCAGAGAAGGAGTGAAAAGGGACTCCTGACCACATCCACAGCTTGCTGGCACATTAGACTCCTCATCTGACAGGGTGTCTCTCCCCACTATTGGACACTCCTGCCCAGCTCCAGCTCCTCTCCTCATGTTCCCTACCTGAGCAGAGTGCACAGCATGTGGCAATACAGTTGTGCCACTGTACTAATGTGAGTGCTGAAGACTCACTTCTTCCCTTCACTCCCAAATGTTAGTTATGCATGCTCTAATCAGCATGTAAACCTAGCAGGAAAGGATCCTACCCTAATATTTTGATTTTCAAAGCAGATTTAGCTTCATCCCTGGTCTAAAGTTTAAGGCACAAAATGGAGGGATATTTCTCTTTCTTACAGAGATTATTTATTTTGTCAGTCTCACTGTTTGATTCTTCCCTACTCTTACTGAAGACAAAAGCTCAATAAGGCCAACACAGGACTAGTCAGCCCTTGAAAGCTGTGTCTCAATGGGGCTTAACTTTCTCAGAAATAATCTCTGGTGGTAATGTTACATACTGGAGCTAAAACAAACCTCGTATATGCATATAGAAAAAGCAAGGAAGCGGGGCTGTGGTGATAATTAAACATTAACACATCTAGACACTGTGCCAGAGCTAATGAACACTTTGCCACTGCTCTTTAATAAGAATGATGATACAGAATGTAGTGATAAGTGCACAGGAGGCAGGCTAGATAACAAAAAGGAGGGAGTGGAAATGGAAATTAACATTAATGAGGCAAGAAAACATTTTGGAGAGGTTACTATGCTCAGATCAGGAGTTCTGATAAGCTCCCTTCCTGATATACGTAATTACAGTTTTCATCACAAGGACTTTAAAGGAATCAGTTGAGATGGGGATGGTACCACACAACTGGAGAAGAGAACATAATGTAGCTCTATTAATGAGGGGTAAAAATTACTTTGAAAAATACAAGTTTGAATCTGACCACAATATTATGCAAGACTTTGGAAAGGAAAAGTGAAAAGCAGAAGATAGAAAAGGGGATGGAAGCCAGCTTTAAAAGAGGCAGTTTGTTCCAACCAAACCTAACAGATTTCATTGACAACAGATCTAGAAGAAAAAATAGCCTGTATTAGAAAAAGCATTTAATATGGTGCCACCTGTGAAGGAGTTAGAATAGAGACCAATACCAATATTAAGACAGAAGTAAAAACCAAGCTAAAAGGAAGATTGCCATTAAGTTTTAAGAGAAATATTAGGCTACAGCAGCCACAAGTACAATTTTTTGATTAAGACTACATGATTAAGACTATCCATATTTTTAAAGAATGATCATGGCACAGAAATGAACATGCTAAGGGTATTTGCTGAATGCACACGATTATGAGGAACTGGGCATATAAAGGAAGCTTTGAACTTCATACTGAAAGGAGCAGTTCATCTTGAGGACTGGAGTAACAGAAATGAGATTAAATTTAACAATACAAAGTTTACAGTCAGGCATTTCAGCACAGATACATCTGTTATAATGAAGGAACTCTTCAATTATGTATGAAAGTGATCTAGGATACAGACAGACAATCTGAATAGAGCAAAAGGGTACTTGCCTCATGCACCAGCATAAAAGGAAAGAAGATGTTGGGGTGTATCAAGGAGAAAATTGCAGAAGATGGGGATACAGTAATACCTTGATATCAGGCTATGATGAGATCTCAGCCTGTGCACAGTTTTGGTCACCACATCCAAGAAAGATTAATTTAAACAGGAACATGAACTGAGAAGAGCTTGCTAAGATGAGGAGGAGAGTAGAGAACCAGAATACTAAAAAACTTTCTCATTCAGTTTAGCAAATGAAAACAGAGAGAGATATAATCACACTGTATAAATATATTAAAGGGCTTACATTGCAGAGGGCAAAAAGCCATTTGAAAGACAATATTGGCACAGGAGCACGTGGATAGGAAGTAGTCCTGAATACATTTACACCAGTATCCTGGGAAATAGCTTCCATTACTATCATCTGAAGTAAATCATATTTACTGCTTTCCAAAATGCCTGCATGTAAAAATATGACAGCTTCAACAAATTGGTGACTGAAGTCTGCACTTAAATGGCATAATTTCTACAAAGCCTGTCATGTGCAGAGCTAAAGGTCATATATTGACCGGATCTCTACTCTCCGTTTAGGCACTAAATTAATAGGTTTGGAGAGGGGCAACTGAACCGCAGCTATTTGAAAATCTTGCCACACCATAGTAGGGACAGCTGAGACCTGAGTATTTTGGAAGCAGTGTTAGATGCCAAACCCAGATGTGGGCTCCTGCATGATAGGTGCTGAGTGCTTTAAATAGGTTTTAAATATTGAATCCTAAGTTAATAGTTCAAATCAGTCTCCACAACATTTACTGCAATACTAGTAGGGAATTTACAACAAGTAAGTTAGACTGGCTTCCATGTGACAAAATGCTGAATCACAACCCTTATTTCTGGTAAACAAGATCAGAATGAAGAAAGTAGTGTGAAGTCTCCTCTTCATCTTGTGTAACAAGCATGGCCATAATGCAAATACCAGTTTGTATTGGTTCTAAGATTAGGCAAAGGATTTCAGTCTCATCTGTCAAATGTAAGGGCAATTAAGACCAAATTTCTTCTAATAACAGATGAACAAGCTCATTATGCAAGATTCATGTCTTATATGTGCTTCAGCATTATTTGGTTTGATCAAGGGTAGATCAGCTAGCAAATAGAGATGTTGAGCATCAGCTATTTCCCTACAGTACTCTCATCCAACTCTGTTCATTTCTTTTTCCCTAGCATTGGGGCTGAAAAAAAAAGAATAAAAGAGGCAGAAGTTTCAACAAAAATGGACATCCAAAATAATCATAACAAGTTTCTAAGTGACCAGGAAACATAAACTGCTAACTCAGAAGCTGGAAGTTTTGCTTAAATGATTCATACATTCTTCTTGTTTTTAACAAACCTGCTCCCCATTTTATCCAACACTGTTCTTTGAGAGGATGGCTCTATAACTGATCCCCTAAAGGCATTCATCCTTACTTCCAGTTCTAGTGCTGTGTAATCCAGTGGTCCCCTGAGCCTTTCTTAAGTTGCAGGTGACATCATAGTAAGTGAGAAATAAGCAATTCCATGCATTTGGGTATCATGAAATTTCTCATTCTTACTTGCTGTCTGCTCCTGCATGCCTTTTCCCCTGCTGTTTTACACCGCCAATTCTATTCAACCCCTTAGTATTCAGACAGGAAATTCTAATTAAAAGAACATGAAATGATTTACAGCTCCTGTTAATTAGTACTACTGCTGAAACCTTACTTACTTCTCTGCCATGTAGAATTGACAATGGAAAATGCAGTCCTCAGGTGGTAATTTCTCCATCTGGTGAACCCCACTGTTCAGAATCAAGTTCTCTGGGGTGCAGCCAGCTCTGTGGGGCACCAGCTATATCACCATGTGGCACAAAGCTGGGACAATGCTGCACCACCACTAGATACCACTATAGATCATTTTTTACCTCCTGTCATTGGTATGGCAGCATGTTGCCAGGAACTGAAGGCAAATGGTGAGATAATGACTCTGAAGATTGCCACTTTGAAAGAGCTGGATATGTGGTGTCTTGGTGCTCTTCCTTCATTCAGAAGGTCTTTAACTTCCGGCAGTATTGCTCCAAACAAACCTAGTCTTTCCTCTTTCAACAGGGCAATCACAAATAGCCACTGCACTTAAGTGCTCTATCTCCAATTAAGCTTCAAACTGAAATGTCCTGCCCAGCTGCAAAATCTCCTACTGAACTCCTCTCACTGGCTTATCACATAGGCATGTGGCTTTCTGCACTGCATTAAACAGCAACTGGAGCCAATGTAAACACCATGGCTGAGGAATCACAGCCTTACAAACACAAATAGAGGGCTTCAAACCGCCTAGTCTGCCTCACTGACATGAGACAAACTGCAAGGCATCTAACCACATGTATTCTCTTGGGATACTGCCCATATAAAGGGCATAAAGGGAGATCAGCATGTCAGTCCCGTGACTGGGGCTGCAATTCCATTTGCCTTCCTTTCAGCTGATCTGACTATACAAAACCATCAGTGAATAGGTGTCAAAAGAGTGAAATTCATCAAGAACACCACATAGGCTCAGCTCTTGGTTCTTTTATAACAATGAATAACCCTGCTACAAATCCAGTTACTGTAGCCTGTACTTCAGAATAGCCATAAGGAAAAAACTCAGCACCTGACCCTTTAGCTGTCTGCAGCACAGGTCCAATGGACACAGATGACATCAGAGCTGACTCTATGCTTTGATGCAGGCAAGAAAACAATTAAACAGCAAAATTACAATTTTTAGAAAACAAGTATTTTTAAAATAAAAATGGTTTTAATTAAAACATTTATAAGCAATATTGAAAATCAGACCCAGTTCTTTCATGTTACCTCTTTCTCCTCTCACACTTTACCACTTCCTTTACCGCACTTTACACTTGTCCTGGGTTTAGCAGTAGCAGTCAATTTTTTTCCTTCTTGGTAGCTGGTGCAGTGCTGTGTTTTGACTTTCAGCCTGGGAACAGTGCTGATAACACTGATGTTTTTAGTTGTTGCTAAGTAATGTTTACCCTGACCAAGGACTTTGTGACACTCATGCTCTGCCAGGGAGGAGGGGAAGCCATGAGGAAGCAGAGACAGGACACCTGACCCAGACTAGCCGAAGAGGTATTCCATACCACAGCACGTCATGCCTGGGGGGAAGGGGGGGGGTAACTGGGAGTTACTCAGAAGGACACGGGGTCTTCCGAGTGGGACTCGTTTCTTGGCCGGTGGTATAGTATTCTCTTTCCTTGTTATTTTCTCTTATCATTGTTGTTGGTGGTGGTAGCAGTGGTGATTTGTGTTGTACACTGGTTGCTGGACTGTTCTTGTCTCAACCCATGGGAGTTGCATTCTTTCGATTCTCCTCCCCATCCCTCCAAGAGTGGGGAAGGAAGGGGGGAAGGAAAGAAAGAGGGAGGAAAAGGGGGGGGAGTGAGTGAATGAGCTGGCTGGCTGGGTTTAAACCACAACAACACTCTTCACCTGGTGCTCTCAGTATGTAGAACAAGGAAGACCTGTTAAATTCACAGGAGTGAGCAGGTTAAGACTCAGCCTAGCAGGAATTCAAAGGATCAGACCCCTTTGAGCTTTTTCCTAACTCCTTTCTAGTTATTAGAACAATGTTATATTCCCCCCTCCTATACCCTGAAATTCCTATACCCTTCGTCATTCCTGAAGAAAAAGCATGAACCTGACAGTCCTATAGCACCTTTAATCACTCTCCCTTAGGAGGCAGGGTAATAAAGAAGGTAACTAATCAGTGTTGTTTTCTGGGGCACAGACGAAGCAGATACTGAATCTTTCGAGGTTAGGAGACTTCATTTAGCCTCAGCTGAGCACACTAGAGCTGGCAGTGATATCTCAATTCTGCTTTGAGTATTATCACTAGGACAGTCTTTTTCAAAACTGAAGTTTCAAAGGGTTGGAGATTGCTGAACAGGGGCAAATTTTGCTGCAGCTAATGTTAAATCAGAAAAATACTATGGACATATTTGCTCAGGATATGCTATATCTCAAACTGAAGTTATGGGTTTGGTGCAGAAATGACTGGGTGAGGTTCTTTGGCCCAAGACATGCAGAAGGCCAGATCAGATGATAATAATGATATCATAGGCCTTGTTTCTGACCTTAAAGTGTACGAATCAGATGACTGCCAACCAAGCTTAGTTTGTAATCCTCTGTACTAAATAGATCGAAAAACCCTTTTGCTTATTATTGTACCTGCTATTCCCTCATTCTAACACTTCTCCCCTCCTGACAGATTTTCTGTGCCTTTTCTTCCTGCCATAAGGAGGGACTGAGACAGTGACTCTGGTCCATGGTTTATACCTGCAGTCTTCAGCTGCTTCAGAGGGCAAGACTGACAGACTGTACAGCAAAGACCATTTCCACTTCACGTAGGTCCAGCCTGCACAACTGAGCTCCAAGCTGCCCCACTGCAAAACAGGGATGAGGATTCAACACTGCTGCAGAGGTCACTGGGATACTGCTGATTTCTCAGAGTGGCCATGAAGTGTCAAAGAACAGCTGATTTCCAGTACACCGGTCTGAGTTGGGATCAAAAATTTTCTATTGCTATGAATTATCTAGACCTAGCTTCCCAGTTCTGCCCTAGTGATGCACTAACCCCAAAGAAGTTAGAAATGTCTTTAGAAAAATATGGGACAACAACTATGATATAAGACTCCTGAATTGCTAGCTGGTGGCTAATACTGGACATAAGGATGAAAAAAAAACCCTCTGCCTCTGATGTCGAATTTAGCCCTCCCAGGTTGGAGTTGTGCAAGAACACGTTAGCTGCTATTTGCTCATGGTATTCTAGGGTCTCCTGCTCCTTGAAGCAAGGGTTTGATGCTCCCCTCTGTAAGTCTCTCCAGCTGCCTTTGGCAGGCTCACACATACAAATGTTTTCATGTATCTGGGACTGGGAGACCAGAACAAGTTGGTTAATAGTTACACAGCATAACCAGAGTGCAGTTCTGGGAGAAAGGTGGCAACCATCAGCGAATGCTCTTTTCCCCTTTGCTGTGGTAATTAACATGGAATATCTTCAGATGCAGCTTGTTTCTGGCCTTCAGTGCAAATACATTGCACAGCTGTATAATCTGTTCAAAGTTGCTTGTTTGAAACCTACAGAACACCATTCTTGTAGTCATCAGACAGGGCTCAGTATGTAGCTGGATACAGTGACAGAAAAAAAACCCCTATCTGTAAGAGAACTTCTGCAGAAAAGCACTGGGAAAAAGTTTGAAAATCAGTACTTGCCCTCCATTACCTCCAAGAAATAGCTGGAGCCAAGCCTTCCAGAATTGTAATCTCCAAGTTTTAAAATAGAAGCAGCAGAACCCCCTTAAACCATGCGATTTACTTTGAAAACAACAATATTCTCAGAATTCATTCCTTGTGCTATTTATTAACTTTCTGGATTTTGAGCAGTTAGGGGTCACACATGCAACCTCCTATCTCCAAAAATGCAGATGTTCTCAGAAAATAATAACAAAATGTTTTCCTCAGTATCCCAGTAGTCCCAGAGCTTCAGAAGAATGCCAACAGAACAACTGGTCAGCAAACTGAGCCCTCAGCATCAAACACGGTGTAGCTGCAGCTCTGCTAAGATACAAATCACAACAGAAACAACAGAACTAGCAACAACACACCTAAAATAGCTGTCAGGGAACTTACAATTACAAAGTTAATCAGCTTTTGATACACATACAAACACACAGAGCATTGTTATATAATACAGATAGCTCATATATTCTATTAAAATTAGATAAATAAGATTATTTTAGAATGAATGTTGAAATGCAGAAATCCAAATCAAGCTGTGAGGTATTTATGCACAACCTCAGAGCAGATCCCTGTGCTTCCAGAGCTATAATCACAGCTACAAGAACGCCTCTCCCTTACTCCTCTGACATGTAGATACTTGGCCTTTTTTGAAAGCTGACAGGCATTTGCTTCAGAATGAATAAATACTTGTAATCAGTAACAGAGATGTCCTGTGTTACTTAACTTGCAGAGTACAGCACAAATGCCAAAAGTTCCTGCTTCTTTTCCATGCTCATTGACCCAAGCTGAGCAACACAGCCATGCATGATAGGAAGCTCTGAGGCAATGGGCCTCTTCACCAGCACCGAATATATCTTCACACACAGTGTGAAACCCCAGCTGCTGTAAAGTGCTTGTTGTTATAACCATATAAATATGCTCATGTTAAATGGGCAATCTGCTACTACTTGACCCAAATTTATTGGCTAGCAGCTGCAGGCCAAAATAGCCCCCCATGCTGACAATGACAAAGATAATATAAAAGGCTTCCTTCTTGATGCCATAATTCAAACCAGCACAGGCAATAGAAGTGTAGCATCTTCTAGCTGCACTTTGAAAAGCAAATCTTTCTCAGGTCTGCTTGTGTAATATTTACCTTCACCACTGCCAACTCTGCTGCCTTTACAAGACATCACTGAGCTTATACTGACCCCACCACTGGGGAGGCTTTCTGCAGTCCCTCCCCCATAGTGAGGATAAACTCTTAGATTTGGATCATTCAGGCCCCTACCATCTTTCTCAGGTATCTCCTCCTAAGTCATATCTTACGTAAACACATGCACTAGATAAAGCTCAAGCCCATGAAATTGTTTTACACTTGTATTCTGTGTCAGTTGTGAGAAATTTGATTCCCAGAATGGGCGTTTTGAGAAAAAAAAATGCAAATCAAGTACTTGATTCAAGTCAGGTTTAAATAACTGAATTTCTGGAGAGGAAAGAAGAACACGATTACGCATTTTTGTCCACTTACACCCTGTGAGGGTGGGTGAACAACAAAAAAGCAGCCAGAACTGCCACCAGGTCCTCAGCTCCTTCACCTCCACAAACCTTGCCTGATGCCAGCAGGCACCTCCAGGGGTGGCCTGGGAGCCATCCCATGAACAGGAGCAAACATACGTGCTTTGTTCATGCTTCCCTTTTGCAAACTCCATACCTGGCGGTAGGAAGACTCAGTGTATTTCTTACTTCAGGTTCCTATACCACTAAGGCACTAAGGTAGTGTATCTTATGTTTTAGCTAATGACACAGCCATCTTGCCTATATTACCTACCTTTTTTACTTTTGAAAATCTATAGGTGATTGGAATTTTTTTTTTTTTTACCTGCTTTGCTGATTTAACAGTTTGTGACTGACTGGGATAAAAATGGAGTAAGGTTACACGCAAAGCTTCTATTTAAGTATCATCTTTTGGCCCTAAATAGCAAATAATTCTGTATGTATGTCAGCGATATACAGCAGCACTTTTGCCTCTCATCTCTCCATATGATTCAAAGTCATATGAGCTGGGCATCCCTCATTTCCCTTGCTCACACGGAGACAGCCCCAGTGACAACATCCACCTTTTGGCAACTTATAACAAATCAACAAGAGAGCAATATCCGGCACATGCTCCAAATGAAAATTCTTACCTTTCACCCTAATAGACATGAGCTCATCAGAACAGAACTGATGCCCACGCTGGCATCCAAACAGCTGGCACACAATGACAGCTTGCCTATTCTTTCTACCGGTGCTTTCCAAACTTGGAGGTACAGACAAACAGAGCATTCTAAAATCAAAATGGTCAGACTGACTGTAGTAAATATTATTCAAAGAAGGAAAGGCCTTTACTTATCCAAAGTAAACACTATTTCTCCACAAATCCTTTCTCTTAAGCACCCAGCCAGTACCTACCCATGTTGCTATTTATGAACCTTCCTTGACATCCAACCCAGTTTCACTGAACCATAAAATAATACTCTTTTCACATGATGTATGTATATGTTTCTTATGGAAGGGATGTGTGACCTCAGTGGGACTTAGGAAATCCATTCTCCCAAAACAGATCTTATTCCACACATACTGTGACATTCACCAAGAGAAAACACATTAAATACCTCAAGTGTGAGCTATCATGACACCAGTGAATCAATTTTTATCACCAAACTGGGTAGCTACTGACCTTCCTCAGCTTGGGGTGAACAGCTTCCAACATACTGCAGGTGCTTCCTCCTGGAGCTGTGTATTTGTATCCTTTTTGTGTCCTGACATGCCAGCTCTTTCTATGCTCTGTGAAAGTTTGTTTTGTTATTCAGGAATTCCTGTCATCCCAATGCTGCATGACCCAGGTTACACCACTCTATTTCTCCTCATCCAGAGGAGAACGGAGGAGCAATGAGCTACAATGCCATGCAGCACATTTTTCCACATTCAGGACGCCATCTGAATAGTTCCCTACAAGGTCAGATAAAGGATCCTTAAATGATCTAAATCTACTATTGAACCACCCTCTGTCATCTCCTACACTGTCTCTGAATTACTTTATAGCAACAGTGCAAAGCACAGTGCAAAGAATGCAACCAGCAGCCTGGATGTATGTCTTGGCACTCTGTGAAAGAGAGGGGCATGTGGACCCGCCTCAGCTGTATACACTGGCAAGCTAAGAAAATTTCTGCATAGAATTTTAGGAAGGGCATCCAGCTTCTCCCACAAAATACTGAGAACCAGGCCTTAGATCAGCTTAAGTGGAATGGGAAAAACAGAAGTGCTCCAACATTTTACTCAAGTCCACCAACAGGTACATAGTTACACTTGGCTGTTTGGGTGCCTGTACATACTATGGGGTGTGTCAAATCCAGACATGTATGTGTTTTTTTTTGAGAATTGGACTAGAACAAAATGCTAGTCTGCCTAATCCTGGAGTTTGTACTGCTCCGGATCCATTCCCCATAGCTCACTTCTAAGCACTGAGCTTGAGTAGCACCAAAAAGATTTGAGATGGAAGCTTGAAGGCTTCTCTCTTACCAGCTGAGTCTGCTGCAGATGTTCTTCCACTGGTCAAGTCCTCAGTGTTAACTGACTGCAGATCTGTGTAGGAGGGAGCAATGCTTGGGCTGCTGGTGTCCTCAGAGTTGGTTGTCCAGCTGCTCTCAGAGGCATGTGCCTGCTTCTCAGAAGAGCTGGAGGAGGGGCAAGTCCAGCTGGGTGCTTTTGATGGAGACACTGGATTGCAGAAAACAAACAGGTATTGGTTAGAGACTTACAGGGCAATCTTCCAAGATCACTCTATATCAGTGTACCGAAACTCTGTAAACATAAATTCCAACATCCACAGCAACAGTTATTTTATAACAAACACATAGCAACTTAACTAGTGCCTGCACTGTTAACCCTCTGGCACTACTCGGCTGTCTGCCTTAGATCCCATACTGCTGGCTGCTGTGCGTTTTCCTGTTGTTCAACTACTGCAGAAGCTGTGACTTTTCAAACCAAGAAGATTTCATGTTTCTGCTGCTGCTAAGATCTGAATATCTGTGTTGTGCAACACAGTGGAGTTTTTATAGTACCACAGCTTTTTATAAATAATGTTATTAAGCATTCCCTATCTGTGACACCCACTCAAATGTAGTTGTCATCTCAGGAATGCTCCACATGGGAGGAGAGTATAAAAATAAACTGAAATTGACCTATTGATGGGCACTAGAAATGGCTTTTGTTTCTGAACATGCAGGATGGAATGCTGCAATCTGAATTAACTGCGTAACATTTCTGCTCAGTGTAGGCCAAACATCCTGTTGTACTAGCCACATTTGCATGTCAAAGACTTAAGTCCTGCCTAACCATCACCCAGAGTTCAGAACACAGTCTTATACATCCACTACTATGAATTCCTGTTGTATACTCTCTGTAGTGCCTACTCTTTGTCCACAATCTCACATAAATGTTCATAACAATGGGTGACTCTAAGATGTGATAAAAACAGTCTTGCTGAACTAAGAAAAGGTGCTGGTAGAGACTAATCCTAATTCAGTGTCAGCATAATAACTGTTTTTTGAGTTAATACATCTATGCTTAGCTTTTAAACCGACAAAGATCTCAACACAACCCAAATCTTGCAGTTACAGAACTACTACTAACACAGAGGCTCTCTTCACAGCATGTAATACATAAACAACCCTTATTCCTTATTACTCTGAGAGATACTTTGGAAGAGAATGGCAAAATAACGTTAAAGATTATCTCTCTCTCTCTCTACTCCTTCCAAGTGGTGTGAAGGGACACTATGGAAACCTTGCTGTATGCACAGAGGGAATATCCAAACAATGCTTCCTGCCTTACCAGCTGAAAAGTGCAAATTTATTTTATATAGCTGCACTGTGATTCTCAGGTAAGCATGCACTAATGTATTTTATCTGTACAGCTGTGAGCTGTACTGAGCTGTTTCCAAGTAGAATCCTCATCCTAAGGATGAGGAGCTGAAAGTCAGGAGATCTGATTCCTTACCACACAGGTTGACAGTTGTTGTGTTAGTGACATGACCAAAACCCCCCACTTCTCCCTTCAGTAATTCTACACTGTGTTGTGTTTGATGACTGTAGAGAAACAGTGGCAAGTGTATGATTATGATCTGTTGGTTCCACTCTCAGGCCTTTTGTTAAACATAGCATGAGGCATCTGAAAGTCATCCTTAAAAGTTCACCTGAAATTGCTTTGACAGACACAGTGCTTTATTTGGGCATAGAGGACCAGCTGAAAAGCTGAGCTCCACATGCAAACCAATAGCAAGAGCCAGGGATTTTAACTATGTTTTCTACATGGTACACTGGAAATTGTGGAATTATTTTATAAAAAAAAAACTTAGATTTTTAGCATTTCTTAAAGTCAGACACAGCAATATGAAAAACATAAGCTAATTTAGAAACATGTAAGGTTTAATAACTCATATACTGTCAACTTGATGTGCTTTCCAAAAACAATTTTTGTCTAAGAGGGAGACTAACTGTAATACTGTTGCAGAATATTTCTATATAAGGGAAAATTAAAGTTATTCCAGATAAGTTGTGCCACTTTGGAAGAATATGATTATTTGATCTTTCTAAAGAATGAGACTTGTACTTTGGAAAACTGTAACCACAGAGAGCTTTTCTGCAACAGATATTCTTTAAAATATTACTATAGTCAGCTTCCACCTATGACTGTTCCAGGCTCCCCCAACACTAACCTCTGGAACTAGTAAAAGTGCATTTTCCCCTATGCTGAGCCAAACAACAATCTATCAATCTCAAAGAGTAAGACAAGCAAAAGTAAACTTCTACATGTTTAGGTCCGTCTTCAGATGCTCCTGCTGCTCTTCAAATTCCTGGAAGCACTGAAACCAAACTCATAAATAAAGTAGGACTTTTTTTTTTTTTCCTAGAAAATTGGAATCTGGTCTGTAATGTCAACAGATGCAGATTCACAGCCTTTCAGCTGCAGAAATTTCTTGGAAATCAGTTTACAATGAAAGACCAGTGCCAGAACTTCCCCTAATATGCAAATCCTGTAGCATGCATAGGATACTAAAAATCAACTCATTGATTCATTTCAAACTAAGAAATGTTTACTTCTATGTGCATTTTAATTTTCTTGACATGTTTGTTCCTAATATGATGGATTGGCTTTTAGCATGCAGATTTACCTGTAAGCATTCATTCTTCTTTGATGTTTTGAGGACTCGTTCCTTGATCCCTACACTGTATTACAATCAACCTTGTTAGCATCCATTCCTTTCCTACCATATAGCACCTCAGATTTTCTGATTTTAGGACAGCATCAGATCTGGTCTAGTTTTAGGCAGCTGATCTTGTGTTGCATGTACTTCCTATTTGCATACAGAACAGCACTAGATGGTTAAATTGAGATTTGCCTTAGTGTGGGGCAGCCTCTCCAGGGACATGGTAGGAGTCCAAGTTACTTGAGCCATTTAAAACTAGACAAAGCTCTTGGAAGAAGTGGGGGGTGGTGTGTGTGTGGCGTGTGAATCAGATGATGTAACAGATCTTGCCTTGCTCTAGTTTTGGTCCTTTACTGAATACCTCATTGAATTCAAGAGCACAGAGCTAACACTGGCAGAATACAAAATCGAGAGCTGGAGGCCCATTGTGTAACAAATGCAAATGTCGTGTCACTGGCTGGCTGTGATCATTTACAGATTGTGTCATGTTTGTGATGCAAGCACTTGGGTGAGCCTAAAACTCTCATTTGTCATTTTTGCAGTATCAATTTGACTAGCCTGATGGTAACCATGAGAAAAATCAAATTTTTACTTTCCCCAGCAGAAGGAAAATGGGGAAGAATGCATCATTTCTGCAAGTAAATATTTCTGTGGCTTTGCCCAAGAGTTACTGTTACCCCCTGTGGATTTGGCAACTGTGAGTTGTCTATGCATAAACCTGAACAGCAGAAATATTTTGAAAGAAAGATTTTGCCTAGCATTTAGTCTGCCTGAACCTAGTAGAATGGTTTACAACAGTGTCTTAAATAAAGATAATTTCCACTAAGAAACTCACAATGGGCACTTTTCATTTCTATACCTCAGGTTTTGACTGTTCTTCCCACCTACCAAACTCTTTGCCTGTGTTTTCAACCTTGTTTCTTGCTATCAGTCCCCCTAATTTCTGCTCCCCCAGTTCTGTCTTCACTTTTCCCAGGACAACAAGGGTCCAGCATCAGCCTTGGTTTTCTTTTAAGTGTATTTCCTATATGATAACCACTACATTGCAGTTATCTGCAAATTACACCTGGGTCGGAGCAATCCCAGGCACAGCTACAGGTTGGGCAGAGAAGAGATTCAGAGCAGCCCTGTGGAGAAGGACTTGGGGGTGTTGGTTGATGAGAAAATGAACATGAGCCAGCTTCAGTGTGCGCTTGCAGCCCAGAAAGCCAACCGTATCCTGGGCTGCATCAAAAGGAGCATGACCAGCAGGTCGAAGGAGGTGATCCTGCCCCTCTACTCTGCTCTTGTGAGACCTCACCTGGAGTATTGTGTGCAGTTCTGGTGTCCTCAACATAAAAAGGACATGGAACAGTTGGAACAAGTCCAGAGAAGGGCCACGAGGATCATCAGGGGACTGGAGCACCTCCTGTGTGAAGACAGGCTGAGAAAGTTGGGGCTGTTCAGCCTGGAGAAGAGAAGGCTGCATGGAGACCTCACAGCAGCCTTCCAGTATCTGAAGGGGCCCTACAGGGATGCTGGAGAGGGACTCTTCATTAGGGACTGTAGTGACAGGACAAGGGGTAACGGGTTAAAACTTAAACAGGGGAAGTTTAGATTGGATATAAGGAGGAAATTCTTTCCTTTTAGGGTGGTGAGGCTCTGGAATGGGTTGCCCAGGGAGGCTGTGAATGCTCCATCCGTGGCAGTGTTCAAGACCAGGTTGGATGAGACCTTGGGTGATATGATTTAGCGTAAGGTGTCCCTGCCCACGGCAGGGGGGTTGGAACTAGATGATCTTAACTTCCTTTCCAACCCTAACTATTCTATGATTCTATGATTCTACTATTTTTTTTTCAGACTGAGCACTTTGGGATAAAAAATTGCTTCCAGGGGAACATGTGTAAAAATTCCATAGCCCTAAGGTCTGACGGCATTTCTGCCTCCTAGGGCCCATCCTCCCTACTCTCATGGCACTCTGGAAATGCCACATCACAAGCCCTTCTCAAAGTACGTTTCCAGGCAGCCTGGCCATCAGCCTGGGCAATTATCTAGTCAGCTGTGCAGCTGCTTCTGCATGGATAGACAGACAACTTCCTAACAGTGCTGGAGCTGGGACAGGAATGTGGCTCGGGGTGCTGAACCTTCACGATGTTGCTCTTCACAGCTGCCTGCACAGGAAACAGATTTCAAGCGTCTCTATCCTTCTCACACCAATCCATCTGTCCATACTTGGCCTTTATACTCCCCACCCCCCACCCGGCTATTTGCTATTGTTCTTATGTGGGCTGTTTGCTACTAGAAATGAGTAATTGCTGTCACCACAGGGTTTCCACTGGGCCTGTCAGCATATCCCGGTTCTAACACAAAGTCTCCAGCTTTGCTGCCGCCCATAGGAAGAAGACGTGACCTGCAGATTAATTGAGAACAACCGAAGGCTGAAGTTTATCCTACCTCTTGCTGTCAAATGCCCCTCAGAGCTCAGAATAGTGGGCCAGAAGCAAACACCTGTGATCTCTTCTGCCCCATGACCTTCCCTTTAGAGGCTGTCAGGTGCAGTGTTCAGGCCATTTATAATACGGGGTCCAGAACAGGAGTGGGACTAGCTCACAAAGAAGGATTTTAAAATAGCCACGCCACTTCCTTAGGGGTTCTATACAGTTAAAGAATAACAGCTTTCCGGAGAAGGATTACATGGAGTACCTCCTGATGTGACTGCCAGGGGAACCATCCTCCTCCACGAATCTCAGTCAGATGCTAAACATTTGGGTGTAAGTACCCCCACCAGTGGCATGGATCACTTGGGACAAGACTTTACAGGACCACAAATGGGTGCCACCTTCAAAACCAGTATGTTTTTGGAAAATACTCTCTGATCACCGCTTTTGGATATCCTAGACCTCTGCCTACAACCTAGTGTCTCCTGTGACTGAAAACACAAACCAAGAGGCAGTGCTTTTGCCAAGTACATATCCTAAGCCTAAGCCTGGACCGTGTCCCTGTTAGGATGGGAAATCAAGTAACGCACCATGAGATTAGTTTTATGGAAGACTCTTTGTTATGGCTTTATTTAGGCTGAGCAAAGAATTTGGGTTTTTTTTTAAGCTCAATAAGAAGGCGCATGTTAGAGTTTTCCATTCAAGAAGGATATTGCAACATCAGGAAGGAAACACAGTGTCAGAGCAACCAACAGCTACATTTGAAAAAGCACGTGGCTGCATGGGTAGGGGTAAGGATCATCTAACCATGAAATTAAATAATAGGGAGGGAGACCACCTCAGTTTTACAGGTTTACACTTACTGGTGCTCTTCCTTCTCTCCTCACCACCATGATCAGTAAGCATTTACAACTAACAACAACCAACAAATAAAGATAGGAAGGTCTTAAGCAAAACTTAACAGAAACTTCTTTTTTCCTGAAGATTCACCCACCTCTCCTGCACAAAAGTCTAACCACTGTCTCAGATTAGTCTATAGCATCCATAAAAAGAGCAAATGTAAAACTACTGGGTTTTACCCAAAACCCAACCCAAAGTTGCCAATCCAAGTTTTCTGATAGAAGCATTATTCACATTACAGGGAGTATTTGATGGACCCAGTAATCAGAGTAAAGCTGTAACTCTTTTAAACTGCTTTAATAAATATCAGGAACAAAAGGGAATTAAGAGAGAATCTCAAGTTAAACATGAGAAAGTAAACTAATGTTTATTTGGGCAATTGCTCCACAGCCTCCTGCATGGAGAGCCAGAAGTTTGTTCATACACGAAAGCTAGAAGCTTATATAGCCATATCAGTTAGCATAAGCTGAGAAGGCAAGCCAGAGGCTTTGCATGCACGTTTGAAGTGTGTCAGAACAAACTCTTACATTTGAAAAGTGCACGCAGTCCTGGAATTACGGTCAACTTTGGTTGCCTTTGCAATTCTCCACCTGCTAAATCACAGCACCAAAAGACAGCAGAAAGTATTTATGGGCACTGGCACACTAGTTGTTGGTCTCACTAAGCTTCCAGCAAAAACCATACAGGGATATGAGCAGATAAAGACTAAGAGTACAAAGGACAGTGATCACCATTCCCTCAGTTCCAGATTACAGAGGCAAACATGGCTCAGACTTTTAAGATGGCTGTTCATACCTGTACATAAGAAATGTCACTCCTGAAGACACTACTATATTGTTTCCCCATGAATGCATTTCTCCAGGGTCAAGGCATAAGTGGAATGAATCACAGAAATCTTTCATTTTCTTTACAAAATTAAAATACTGCTAGTTCAACCCAGAACAAAATTATGAGACCTTTTTGAAACCCTGGTAACATTAGCTGTGCCAAAGTTCAGTACAAACTAGTCAAAGTTCAACCTCTGAGAAAAGAAAGAACAAGGAAAAAAATCCTGTAGGCTCTCAGTGTATTCTGTTATGTTACTGGAAGGGACCTTTTCATGCATTTGCCTCACCTGCTTGCGCATGGTTCGATGGAGCACTGGTCCATGGCGCATCTTCAAACTGAACCCAAGTACTGATGGATGATGACAAATCAGTGCTGGGACCCATATGGTTCCCAAGCACAGCAGAATCCACCTTGGGTTGGTCAGCTGCATCTTCCTGCTCTGTGTGGGAGAGGTCTTGAAATTCTCCATCCGCATTGTGGTTCTCTTCTGAGGAGGTGTCTGACGAAGAAAAACATTTCTCCAGAGGCTCCTCAGTCCTACCTAAAAGAGAGATGAAAACAGAATTGGTAGAACTCACCATCACTTCATTGTTTTTTACTGAAATACCTGAATTTGCCATTAAATATAGGCAGAAAATGTCCTTCACCTAATGTAGTTTTTAGACTAACACTGGGCATAGATTTGCACTTGATTATAAAAGGTGAGACTTCCTCCATATCTCAAAGGACAGATCCATACCCTGTAACAGATCTATGCTAAGGAAATCTCACATTAGAAGAGTATTTAATACTTTGGCCCAATTTCTCCCGTTATGCAAGGGTAGCAGGAGATAATTCAACCTCTGCACACACTGCTTACACTCAGAAGGCAAGCTCTGTGATGCCAGATATCTGACAGTAGTTGGTCTAATTCAAACAAAGTCTCACAATGTTCAAAGACAATCAGACAGCTTACCTCGTGGGCTAACAGGGAGGAGCAGCTCATCACTGAAGGACACCCACTCAGACTGGTGGGAGGCAATGACACTAGTCAGAGAAGTCATATTCGCAGCAGGCTACTCATCTTCACTTGGGGATCATAAGGAGGAATTAGAATGGGAGAGAGGCACAGTGAAGAGGAGCCAACAGAGGGAAACACCTCCTTTGCACTTTCTTTTCTGTTCAAGCGCTGTTAAGATAAGAAAGGAATAAATCATGTCTTTTATTAAATGGGAGAAATAAGTGCCACCGTAACCAATTTATGTATGGCAGGCACAGTACTGTCAAAGTGCTGCCAACTTTGAGACAGGAATGTCTCCTGTGTCTAGAGGGGGGACACTTAAGCAACTCCTTAACTAAAGCATCTGACGGTCTTCAAACAGCCTCATGTTAAAATCATCAATCACAAAAACAATGGTTTATTCCTTACCCAGGGAGCCATGCCTCTCATAACCCCAGCATGAAAGGTGGTAAGACTCTCCCAGGGTTAGCAAACTTCAATTATGATGGAGCTTAACCCCAGTTCCAGGATGTCAGCATGTCCTTGCTCATCTTGCTGCTTACAATGTCTGATCCCTCTTAAGAGCAAGCAATAAGCTGCATGTCTCACTATCAATAACGTTTATGTAGCTGGTTCTGGGATTGTGATAGGTTGCCCATCATTCTCATCATGGTCTGGGTATGAATATATGTCCTCTCAGCCAGTTGCAGTTTCAACTCTGCTGCTAGACTGGAACTTCACAATTTTAAAAAACAATATATTTGATGTTGTTTGGAGTTAAGCATGATTTTGCTGTAGCCCAGCAAATGTTTTCACAGGCACAGCAACTTTTAATTAGTATGCACTCCAATAGAATGTACCCCACACAGATCTGGGAATCTGCTAGATGGAATGTGCCACTGCAAAAGGCTCTGGTTGTTGGCTAGTAACTGAGGTTAGGTCCAGGGACAGAAATTCTCTGACAAGCACCCATGACTGCTTCAGATTTGCAGACCACTTCAAAACTCTCAGAGGACTATTGCCTCCTCCTAGGGAAGCATGTGAATTAGGTACCCAATTATATCAAGCATTGAAGCTCTTGTTGCCATGGTACTCAAGTACTTGAAAACACTAAAACTCAGACTTGGCTATTCCAAAAAACTTTAAGTGGCAACTCTTGGCCTGCTGTCTCTCACCTAACTAAAGGGTTTTTTTGGGTGAAACTTCAAGTTGATGTGCAAGAACAGATACTTCACTGAGACTTCTGTTTACCCTACATTAACAACATTTAGGTCCAAAGAGCAGACTGAAATTTAAATGCATTCACTCTAAGCACTGACAACAGGAAGTTTGTCATTAAATAGCTTCCAGTATGATTATTAGCCTTCCAAAGGCAGGTCAGCAAATAAAAGCTGCACAAAAGAGCTGAAAACTTCAGAATTTTGGAAATCACAAACCAGCCTGACACTCAGAGACTTCATGGGCCCGCGTTCATTGTCTGAAGAGGAGTCTTTTCAAGCAGAACTGAACACAAAATGTACAGTTTTCTGCAAACACAAAAAAAAAGGATTCCTGAAGAGAATCTTGATGGTTAAGTGCAATTTGTCAGAAGATTGATCCTCTCTCCATAGGCTTTCTGGAGCCTATGGCACCTCACAGCCAGTCACCCTGCATATCTTTCCCTTATTCCACAACCAATTCCCTAGTGCTGGCAGAACAGCTGCACTTGAGCCCAAACCACTTTTCCTCTGCTCCCATGGCAGTGTGGACAGACACCTCTGCTTGCCTTGCACAACATCCATTCTATTACTAGCATTCTGGGTGCTATTAATAGAAACTACAAAGCTAAACATAGAAGCAAGCTAAGAAAAGAAAAATAATCAGATGCTTAGGATCACCTGGACACCATATGAGCAAAGGAGAGGATGATCTCGGCATCTTGCTTTCCTCGTGTGACTAGTTAAGCTGCATGTTTTGGGCTTGTTTAAATATCTGTAATCAGGTCTCCTTTTCCCAAACAAATGAATACTGACCTCTCCTCTCTCCTGGAAAAGTCCTGACAGAAGACTGAAATGTCAGGAAATTAGAAAAGAAAACAGTTTACCTTGCCCTTAATGCACAGACACTCCAGTAGAGGCATGAAAGAAGCAAGAAAACAGACTGCTTCAGCTGTCCAGGCATGCGGGAGATTTACACCATTATTTTAGGATGATTTTGCTCTTTTAACCTACTGCCCTGCGACAAGCACACTTTTCTAAATCCACTCAGTACCAGACAGCAAAATTTAAAATACTTTAAAACAGATAGTGAGCACTTAGAGCCCAAAAAAGCAACAGAGTACTACGTAGTGCAGCATGGAGTGCATACTCCACCTATGCAAATTCCCCATAGCTGGAATTATCTACAGACTTCCCAGTTTGGTAAAGGGAATCGTGTTGACTTATCAGAGTTACCACAGTTTTTTTGACAAGCGGCCTGAAAGAGAGAAAAGTCAGCCTGAGTGTATCATAATGTCAGAGATTCTCAGAGTAGAGGCACTCTGAAAATGCATGTATTAGGATGAAAAGAAAATAAATTAAGATGACACATGACTTTCACGGCAGCACCACTGAAAAAAAATCCCATAATCCATACAGTGATACTGTTTTTCTTGCTTATATATTTCCTTACAAACCCAGGGACCTAAACATTAACTGGTTATTGTAGGAGACTGTGTCAGGGACAATAAATAATGGTCCATGGCGAAACACACAAAGATAGAGAAGTACCGTTTGTCTGCTTTGTCTGCTCCCCAGAAAGTCCTGCTTTGGTTCCTACCTGGACAGTTCCGCTTTAGAACTCCCCAGAAAAGTCTCAGGCCTTGAAGACCTTTCTAGATACTGCTGGCCACTTCTTCTGACACAGGCTGGCCCCCTGCGTCAGAATGAGTGTGCATTTTTGTCAGTATAAAAGCCCGAACCTCATGTGATGTGGGGAGGCAGACCCTCATACCACCCAGGTCAAGACTGCCTCTGCGTGGACACCCGCTAAGGTTGAGCCTGCCACCTCACACTGCAATGATGATTCTCAGAGCTGGTTTCCTGATCGTCTTCACAGAGTCCTTGGGGTTGGTAAGATAACCAGACATCAGAAGTATCCTTTACTATCTCTATATTTTCCTATATTAATAAACAAGTTGCGAGTTCTCTATTTGTCTCTCATTTTCTCTCACCTGGAATCCTCAAACTCTGGAACAGAGACCATGCAAGGGAAAACAACTAGACGAGCTGTTAAATTCTCCATAGCAGAAAAAGAAACTAAGCCAAAGGGACAGTAAAGAAAGGAAAGACTCTGACCATGGCTTTTGTTGTAACAATAAAGTTTCACTACCACCAGGAAAGTCTCAAGGAAAAATACGGCATTTTATCTTGACCACGTGTTTGGCAAACCTGTACAGACAAAACAATGCAGTAGCACAAACTGAGGAATGATCGCTGCCTTGGGCAAATTTCCAAGTGTAAGAGAGCTCAACTTGCCCTGTTACAAGGACTGACCATCAGTACAGCATGACCTGAATAATAAACAAGCTCCACATTGAAAATCTGTTCTCAAGCATCAAAAGGAAGTCCTCAGTACTTCAGGGTGCCACAGCAAAACCAAAACCCAGTATAAATGACAGAGAAAAAAACCCCAACGAACCAAACCCCCCCCCCCAACCAAACAAAAAACCCAAGCACCAAAATTTGAGATGCCCAGTGAAATAAAGGAATTGGATTTTATTATTATTACTGAAAATACTAGTCTCTGCCTAAATGCCTAGGTAAACTTACCATATTAATTACCTAGGTAATGACAGGAATAAAGTAATATTTTACTATTCAACTATTGTATTCTTAATATGACAATCATATTTTCTTCATGTATAGAAATTATAACTTGTCCTAAGAAAATCTTTCAGGTTTCAGAACACCAGGTTTCAGAACTTACCCCAGTTTCAGTTACTCCAATTCATACATGCCCCTTCAAATTCATACATGCCTGACTTCAAATGTTGCTTAAGCAGCTCAAGTTACCTCTTGGTACATAGAACACTCATACAGAAACTCTCAATATCTAAGCATTAGGGCTCAAAGGGAGCCAAACAGATGTCCCTTGTGAAACTCCTGCAGCCTCTCTGGAAGCAGGAATGGCTTCTCCCATTACAGATTACACCTAAGTGAATGGTAACAAGGGCCTTGATAGAGCTCTGTCCTCTGAGCTTGGTCAAATCCACTTTTTGCCATTACCAGGCAGGTCATTACTGCTGTCCCCTGGCAATTTCAGACAGAGATGGAGTGAGAAGGAGTGTGGTATTGAATGTGACTAGAGCCATGTTGGATGACAGAAAAGCAGTGGGGGTGTCCCTGAGCATGGGATCCAGAGCAGCCACACTAGTTAATGACCGCAGCAAATTATTCCAATAGATACGATCTGCCTAAATCCACACTGCAAGTCAGCGATAGAAGCAGTGTTAAAGCTGAGTTGACCTGTAATGTCCTTATTTTCTATGTACCACAAAAACCCAGCCACAAAGCATAAAACCATGTCCTACAAATACACAGCTTTGTTGTAAGCTCACATTTCCTAACAGTTAATACAAGAAAGCTTGCAGGGAACACGTTGGCAAGAAAGTCATAAGCATCTCCCTCAGGAATATTTGCGTCAAGGCTAATATCTGAAAGGTCAACAGCTGATGTTTTCTCTACACAATTTATCTGCCACAGAAGCTCCTGTTCTCCAGAGAGAAAAAAACACCTAAGTTCTCCTGCAGGCAATACCAGGCAGTTAAGAAGGCAATGGTCTCTCTTCTTCTAGATGCATCATAACAAGGGCCAGTTAGACAAGATACTGTTTAGCAGGCTTCAAAATCTGATACTGGAAGAAAACAGTACAACATCTTCTTCTACTCCTTGCACTTCCAAGAACTTCAGAAATGTAGAAAGGCACCATAGAAAAGCAACAATTAGAAATCAGAAAGAATGTACAGCGGGCAAAAAACAAGGGAGCAAGCCAGACAGAATGTTTGGCAGTGATAGCTCACATCCCCAGTCACACTGGCAAAGTATAAGCTCTACATTTCAGGACTTTAAATACAGCTCACTGTGAGTCCATGATGCGTTCAAAGTGTAACTGAAGCCTCCAGTCATGTAATTGCATTAAAATTTGAAGGATAATTTCCTGAACTGCTAGCCTTCCAACTCAAACAAGAATCCGAGGTAAAGATCAGCAAATTCTCTTACCATATAGAGCGACATGGTAGCACATTAAAACTAGATTAGTACAAGATCACAGGAAAGAGGCAACATGCCAATTTGTTTAGCAGAACATTTGCATCTGTAAAATCTGGGATGATTCCCCCCCCCCCATTAGTATTACACAAATATGAAAAAAAAGTAAGCAAAACACTAATTTAGAGGTTTGCCTTCCCCAGGGCTAGACTAATTCAGACTCACTTTACAGATCAGGTTTTTCTTTGGTCAACAAAATTCTGTTGGCAGTAACAGGAGGCAACAAGAAATCTAAGTGCAGTAAGCAGAGAGAGGTTGGTAGCATCATCTGATGAAAGGGTGAGTACAAGGTCCTCACCATTCTTCCTTCTCAAGGACTCCACAAGGCAGAACTTGAAAGCAGCACCACTCCCAGACATCCAAACCTGACCATTAAGTACATCACACTTTTGTCTGCTTCAGGATGGTGAATTTGCAGTATTCACAACTATTGCACAACATAATGCTATAATAAGTGATGTTCCAAACCATAGTATGGGAAGGACACTGAGCTTAAAAACTGGTTTCTTCTTTCAAACATGAAAAAGGGAATAATACAAGAAATTCATAGAAGAAAGCTTCCACTGAGCATCCCAGTTTACACATGCGATATTGATGCTTTTATATGTTCTCGTCTAAACTGAGCATAGACAAGCTATAGCCAGATGTATTCCACTTACCAAACCCTCCAAAAGCTATTGTACTTTACTTGCTGCTGTGATGATTATCAAGGTGTGGTATTTAAGTTATCTCACATAATAACCATTATGTTCTACAATTAACCACCCTTGAACCAACTATGTCATTGAGGCCTGACATCACTGAAAACAGCCATCAAGAGGTGAACACAGATCACAGAGCCCTGCCTGTACCTATCCTTCTTCTAAACTAGGACTAATGACAGAAGAAACAGGGAGGTGAGTAAGCAATCATAAGTTTGCTGGAATATTCTGCTGCATGGTAAACACTCTTTTAGTAAACACACATCCTGGCCTGTATGAACTGCCACCCTGTTCTGCCTGCCAGGTACTAACATTCCAGGATTGCCTGTATGCAACAAACCACTGCTTGTACAGTGAATACTGGTAAGCTCAAAACCTGATCCTGCCTCCATTAATAAAAGGAGAGCCAGCATAATTCTTCCTGTGCCTCAGGACTAGTTTCAGTTGCACACATGAAATCAGGGCTTTATCTTCTCAATTGCAATAAAGATCGTTTTAGAAGTTAGCTGAAAAATCTTCCCTGAAAATGGTAGGTATAATTAGTTGCCATTAATCAGTATCAGTTAAACTCATTTTAGACTAAGAAAGCTAGGGGAAGAAAAGAAAAAAAAAAGACACACACACAAAAAAAAAAAAAAACAGGAAAGAAAAAGAAAGAAAGAAGTAAAGCCCTCAAACACTAGCCACATTCAAGACAAGGGAGAAACTGGATTCTATAGACAGAGATGCTTCACTGGAGGCTGTATGGCTACAGAAAGGATGGGCATTCATCTAGCTGAATTGTGAACAGGAGAACAGATTCAGAGTAAGGGAAAAACACAGAATCCAACTGTGAAAGCATCAGGAAGACAAGGACCATTGAGGAAGCGATGCAGTCATGAAAGAAAGCAAAGAAGTTTTCCTGTGCTGAATGCTGGCTGGAAAGAAAGATTAGGAATACTGAGTGAGAAAGTCATCACCAGTTCAAGCCTTCTCTGTTACTTCTATATAACTAACAACTACATATATAAAAGTAACTTCTATATAACTGCACTTTTACGTAACATCTTTTATAACTTCGAAGTTGTACCAGCAGCTTGTCCCTTGCCAGGGAAAAGGGTTTAAAAAGGGATGTTTATTACAAGGGAGATCCCTTTTGATTGTTATATATAAAGGCAACCTTACAAACTGTGGCTGTCTCTCAGCTTAAGGAAGTCCTGCATGATTATTTAAAGCCAGACAAATAACAACACTCTGGAAGAGGTATCACAGGGAATAAGCCTGCCCTGGCAGAAAACTCCATGGATGATCCAACTGGTCTTTCCTCATTTCTAGTGCCTGGAGAGTCAGTTGAGATTATGCAACTTCGTGCGATGCGAGGTCACTGCAGCCCTTCAGGGCAATTCACAAATATCACGTTTGTTGTCACTCTCTATTTTAGACATTCTAAATATAGGCCTATTAGACTTGATGGTGCTGTTCGGTTAGCATGACTACTCCTGTTCCAAGAGAATGAAAAGCAACTCCAGGAAAAAAACATGCCTGTGCAAAGATTGAATTTAAAGGGACTTTAAAGTTAAATGGAATTTAAATTTCCCAGTGCAATAGGGTAGAGTTCATTGCTGATAATGAAGTTCAGAATACTCTGTTTTCTAACTACCAACACTTTGGCATCATCTGGAAAGGTGAGCAGCAGCTGCTTGTCGTTATGGTACTACCCATTTGATAGTTAGCTATGCCTGTGAGACAGCAGGCAAGCTTGTGCATTTCAGAAGAGGAATTCAAGATATTTTGCCATCTATCTGCATGAGACACATGTAAGTGCTGCAGGGGTACACTGTGAGAAGCAGACCCCTGTGGCATATGGAGGCATCAAATCACTCATATTTTATTACACTCAGTATTTTGCTGAGGAACCTAGAAGAGGAGCCATTGCAAGTATGAGTATCAACAGCAGGAAGAAGGACCAGTTGCATCTCACACTAAAAAGCATCATATAGTTAATACCGACATTTCATGCGATGCTCATCTTTTAATCTGACACAAATGTCCAGTTATGAAGCATTCAGGGTGTTGACAAAAACACAGTATTATACATTGAAATTCATATGAATTCACTCCCACAGTGTGTGGCACAGTCCCTGGTTTCACAGTGCTTGGAATGCCTCAAACAAACAGCCACTGCACCAATGCATCTGTGAGGCTATCCACCAGCAGATCATAAACCAGAATGATTAAGAAGAAAATAAAAGCCAAAACCCAAACCATGGACAACAGCTAATCACTCAATGGTTGGGGCACTACTGTCAAAGTAAACTGTCAAAACTGGCACAGCAGGGAGCTAAAAACCAAAAACTGCTGGGTAAGCTTCTGTAATGGCAGCTCCTCATATCCCTGGCTTGAGACAGTGGTACACAAGTGCTGTATATGCTGTATGTATAAGGCGCATGTACTCGCACATGGTAGAGTGAATCTAAACATATGGGTCTTTATAGGTACATGAAAAAAACTCCAGTTTTCACACAGAAATAGGAATGTGATATGATCTTTCAAAATTTCGTGTTTTGAGGATATGGAGTAATTTGGAGCTGCCTACTCCAAATCAATCCTCTTATAAAAGAAAAAAAAAAAAACAGAACAACAAACAAACCAAACCAAGTGAGATATTTCACTATTCTTTTCATACAACTAACTCTTCAGTTTCAAATAACAGGCATTTGTTTTATCAGTAAATCGTTTAAAATGTAACTGCATTAGGTGACCAGCCATTCTGGGTATCCCAAAGGGTGCTCTAGTTGCCTACACTTTCAACTTATGTACGTGGAAACTAAAAGATGAAACTCACATGGTAAGACAAGTGAAGTCACAAACATACTCAGCTCTCAGTTGGACTTGGTTAACACAATATCCTGCCTCCCAAATTTTTAGACAAGAATTTAATCCATGTTACGTTTCTGGGTGTTGTCAGATATTGTGTAACCCAAAGGTAATTTTCTTTGAAGGAAGGCATCAGGTCTGACTTATGCATCACCTGTTTTGTGTTAACTATGTGCTTTAGTAGAACAATAGTGTACAAAACCCCGCAATACCTAAAAACACCAAGACGACCCCAACCCCAACACACCCTTCCCACCCAATCTCCTAGAAGTGTAAGATAGGGTTAGGGTTGCCTTGGAGACTCTGTAGTCTAGTCAGGAAAACAAAGCAGAGAACTTTATGAAGACTTTACTCACTTGGTTGAAAAATGAACATAAAGCACTGCAGACACAGGGATGGATCCTGGGCACTTCGGTACAACAGCAAGGACTTTTTTCATTAAAAAAATCTGGAATCTGGATATCCTCCTCTACGCAATCCCTCTCAGGTAATACTAGCAGCAGTGCTGTCTGTGCAACAGCACGGCTGCTCACTGAGCCTGCTCTACAAGTGGAAGTAACGCAGTCAGGTCACCTCACTTCCCCACCCAACCTTGTGTAGCCATAAGCGACCACGGTTATCTTGCTCCTCAGCCCATGATACATCTCAGTTGCACAGCGTTAAGATATGCGGAAATACCAGTTCAAGGCAACGTTAATGCAGCGTTACTGCTCTCTTGCCAGCTCTAGGGAATTTGAGCCCAGCTAACCTTTGGCAAAGACTGCCTTACCCAGTGGACATGTTTTGGAAATGGGATGCAGACAAGTAGATTTTAAAGTGTTTGAGATATTTACCTCCCTCTCACAAAGGCCTAGACCCTCAAGGGGACTGGGAGTCTGTTTCTGCTACCAAGACAGAAGTTGTACCTCATGACTTGCTGGCAGAGTTGCAGATTTGACACTGGCATAATTCACATAAATAAACAAAAGCATGTTACAAACCACCAAAAATCAGCAGAATTACAAGAATTACAGTTTTTTTCAAGACAGCCTTCTTGAAAAGAAGGAATTATCACTTCAAAGTTAATTCCTGTTTCAGTATCACTGAAGACCTTAATGCAGCTCCCAAAGGTCTGTGCCCACCCCCGATCAGCCTTAGCTCCAAACATACTAATATCAATAGCCTGGATTTAATAGAGGGACAATTTGCAATCTTTTGGGGGAAAAAGTGAATGCTGGTGCTACTCTGAGCATGCACATAGTGCAGTAAACTAACACGTCTGCCTCAATGCAGAGAGATTGGACAACTAGATTGTAGAAGACAAAAATGAGTTATTTAGAAGGGGAAAGCACTGATCTGTGGAACCTATTTTACCTCAGTTTTATCCCTTTCGGTGACATTTGAGATTCTGGCAAATCCATGCACCTATCAGCTGAGATCTTACTCCTCATGCTGAACTCACATACCTTGTAATTTGGAATGAGATTTAGAAACACGCAGTTGAAGTTTGCGCTATATATAATTTTTATAACTAGGATAAACTTTTTAGCCAGGTAAGTATTTGAACTCCAGTGAACTGGAAACAACATAGATCAGAGAGAAAGAAGCATTTCTGGTAGTGTCTGTCCTCAGGAGCAGCTAGCAATTAAACAACTAACCCTTAAACTCCATAAGCCAAATTCTTCCCTACAGCTGTTCCACTGAAACTACTTTATTAGAAAACAAACTGGGCTTGTGCTGTGGAGCACGACCAGCTCAGGTTCCAGTTATGCAGCTAGTAATACTTTTTCTTTTCAAAAACACTTAGTAGTACTTTTTCCATGCATTTCCATCACCCACACAACCACAAAACCACCATGCAGTTCTGCAAAATGCTACCTTCTGTTCACAAGAGGCCCCTGCTTCAGACCGCAAGAGAAAAAAATTACTATATCGTATACTCACCCCCTTTTTCAAAAGTCAAGATAATTCTTTCATTTTATTTCACAGCTGGCAAACCCAAGAGCCCACAAAGAGAATTAGTTGCTATAAATATTCATGCCTATAAATGCCAACTAAAACTTGGCCTAAAAGAGTATAATGAAACAAGAAACACAGCTCAGCAAAAAGACATCCTTTCTGTCCAGCTCACCAGGCAGGTCTGCTGCCCTTGGACCAGGAGCTCTCCTCCAATTCCCAGCTCCAAAACACACCGCCTGTTCTTTGCACATTAGGGTAGTTCTGCACTACTAGAGCTCCTTTCTAGGATCCTGGAGCATACCGGTCAGTTCTGTCCTCTGTTTCAAGCTGAAGGAATTGTGCAAGACATGTAGTTTAGTCACCTCAATAAAGCAAGATGGATCACATCTCATTTCACTCCAGATGCCCAGTTAGACATCTGAGATAGTCACCTGATGCTCTGTTTACAGTCAACAGAAGGAATACAACACCTCCAGAGGATCCTTCCTCTGATCTATTTTTGAATGAGGTAAACCCCCCTCCAGAAAGGCTATGGCAATTAACTTAGGCTTGCATGTCTTCTTCACGCCCAAATTAAGGCAACCAAATCACAGCCAAAAATACAATACACTTATTTCCCCTTTCATTGATACACCGTGTTAGTGTACATCCCCCACCTCTTCCAGGGAGTCTAATTCCCCAAACTCTACAGTACACACTCCTGGTCACACAGTGTCTATGCAGGTATTTCCTGTTATAACTAAATAACTTCCCCCCCCACACACACATTTTCAGGTTTTATTCCTATGCTACTTTTTGGCTCCCTCCTTCATTACTTCTAAGGCTGCTATTTATTTCTTTCAGGACTCTTTCCTAGGAGTTTCACTTTGTTCTGTCTTCCCAGATTGGAATGTCTGCAACAACGCTTAAAAACCACATTTATTATTCAAGGTAAATGACATTATACAATAAAATGTATCAGTATGACTGCAATCTGCCTATCCTGCCTTGTCAGTATCAAACACAGAACAACTGCCTTCCTCTGCAAAGAATGAACAAGAGACACTCAGCAGTGGTTTGCTGCTCAGAGACTTATTTCTCATTTCAGATGAATGCCTCTGAGCCGTACAAGATGAAATCACAAAGTGCTGACTTGAAGTAATGGTGCAACTAATCAAGACGTTCCTGGAGCATGACCTCTTCCAATAAATAAAAATGTAAACTTCAACAAAGCCTTATACATATTTCTAGACACTTCAGTGCAGTGGACTGATAAACCTCAATATATCACTGCTGAGAAAATACTTTCAACATTTTAGAAAACATCTGCTGTCAGGAAAGTACCTACTGAAGGATTTTGAAGATGGGTGAGAGCAAAAGGTCTTTAATTTCATGGCTGCCTTTCACCAACTGTTTCTCTGTAGAACTGATGTTTAAGAAACCTATACATTTTAGTAAGCTACTCCTTTTAAGATTATTTTCTATTAATAAAGCCTTATTTGTTTCTATCGTTATTTAAGGGACACATGCATTGAAGTCTTAACTTTTTTTAACCTTATACTATGATGTTTACATTTTTCCTTGTATTTTTTTTTCTGTAAATATATACTAATGATTATGTCACATTTAAAAAATTGTTAGTAAGTTGTTCAAGGTGTTATATCCTAAGTCTACACTAGCAAGCAGTGTAAAACCTTACAGGTAGGTGTAGAGCTATAGGGTGAAATACTTGGCATCGAGGGCACAGCTTTCACACTACTCTCTTTTTTTGTGGCTTTTACTTCCAATTATCTCCTACCTGATCCTGTAGGCTGAATTTGCGTTAGCACTCGGAGTACATTAAGCGAGCTCCTGGAGTAGCTCTGACGCAGTTTTATTCCAAACAAAATCAGTTTACTTGCTCTGAGATGCAAACTGAAGTGCAGTAAGTGCGGATGATCAGGACAATCATTTCAAAAATCCATTCCTGCTTTAACTAATGCACTAATGTATTTGCATCCATATTTTCCAGAAAAGAAGGAACTCCTAGAGCACTGATGCTTATCCCCTGGTATCTCCATGGGACTCCATTCTCTCAGGTCTTTTTCAGTATCGATCTCTAAAATTTTTCACCCTGAAGTTATGAAAGAAATAGGACCTTCCACACCATTCACCTTATTTGCATATTTAAAAGACAGTGAAAATTGATGGCAGAAGTTAAGAGGGAATCCCTATCTGGGATTCATTTATTCTGCTAGTTTAGTGGCAAAGACCATGACAGGTGCTTCTCACATAGCCTTCGTGCGATACTTGGATTAAAAGCTGCATGAAGAAAGGGTATAACAGGAGCAAAGTGTCAGAGCAGGAGAACCCACAGCTACAACCTTGTAGCTGAAACCACCTTGGCAACTGCTTCGCTGAGTGGAAAAGTCCCCTGTTCTACAACAGGGGCAGAAGCCTTGCAGAGCAGAACATCTTGAGAGAGTTGTAACACACAGATACCACTTCTCATCTTCATTTGCTGATGCCAGACTTGGGTTAGCTGAAAATTAAGGACTTCACAATTTAGCCCCCTCACAGTATGGTGTTAACCCACACACCGTCTGGGTTTCTCAAACAGGGAACTGTACCAGCTGCTAGCTCCTATGGAGATAGCTGGCAAGGTAACATAAACTATGACTTGAGATGGGGAGCTCGCCACTACTAAGATGTAGCTGTTGCTTTCTTACCTTGTGCCCCTTGGACTGTTATCTAAACCAACCACACAGCAGAGTATTAATTATAACACTGTGTAATGAGGGATCTAAAGAACTCATGTAAAGGAGAGATCTGCAGTTAAAGACCAAGGTATGCTGTTAAATCCTTAACGACAATTAAGGACATGAATTATAAGAGAGTACAACTAGTCAGAACTGAGATACAGTGCAATGTATGAGAGAAAAATCCCTTGACCTTTTCTCTTATTGGAAACTTTAATATGAATGCCTGCTGATGGCATTCATATTTTAAAAATAATTTAAGAGTTACAGCTATAAAAGAGCAACAATCACTAAAGCTGCTAGCTGTATTCCAATACCTAAGGAAAACGGTATGCCAGATCTGCTTGGGAGCTACTGCTACTTTGTACTTCAGACCTCCACAGGAGTATCATGAAAAGCCTTTAATGTTATACAGAAAAAGACAAAGATTTCCCCAACAAAAGCATGATATAACAGATTAAATGTAATTTACAGCAAATATTACTTTATATTACAATCAATCAAATCTGAAAATTCTTGGAGAACAGAGAACCCAGACATTTTAGAAACTAAGTATTTAGGGAAGTCGTAAATGTTGCATAATCCCATGTAACACATCTCACTGGAGAAGGGGACACTGCTTGTCAAGCTTTCCTGGGATAACACAAACTGCGTTTACTAACATAAACCTGCTTACCTGGAAAAACATTAAGGCAAAATACAGAGCTCACTTGCCTGTGTAACACCAGGGACATTTCAGTCCTCAGCAGAGGAAATAAACCAAGAAATCACATGCCACATGTACTGCACACAGGCATTTTGCAATCAACCTGTAGTTCAAAATTAACTTGCCCAAACTAGTAAGTTTACAAAACGCATGTTTCACAGGAGACAAGTGATTCATTGCTGATTCACAAGTAAAGAAATGCCAACGTTTGCCAAATTTGTGCCTTGACAATACTAAAAATGCCCTCAAACCAATACAGTGAAGTTATTCTAAGGATAATTCCCAGCAAAAGGCACAACCAGGCATGGGAAGATGTGAGCTGTAAGGCATCGCCTGACCTAGCCCAGCACTGGAGTGTTTTTTTAACCTGCTTCCTTCTGAAAAACTGAAGTCTCAGAAACGATTTGGGGGGGGGGGGGGGGTGGGGAAGAGAGAGAAAAATCATAAAAGTTGCGTCTGATTACAGCCAGTTAGTCAACAAAACAATTAACAAAAATCAACAGAGAAAAGTGGAGCTGCAGTACAGAAAAACATGAACTTGGCAAACATGTAGAGAGGGGGCTGTCTGGTCATATATCAACATCAAAATCCACTTGGCATGGAAATATCTAATTTGAGCTTTTAAAACCTATAATTTACCTACTGTATTCAAACGAGACCACAGAAAGATGAGCGGTGATTTTTCTTTGCTTTGCAATATCTTACCCGCAGAAAAACGTTTCAAAAGCAGCACAGTTTAGTAGACTCAAGCAAGGAAAAATCCAAAACATGAGTAATTGCATGGAGCAGCTGAGGGGTAGGTGGATCCATGCAGCTTCCACATGCCGCTGTTAATGACTCATTAACCCTTCTGCAGATGCAGAGTAACGAGTTGCTAGGGCTTGCATGGAAACAGCGTGCGTTATTACAGACCCTAGAGGACAGCCCTGATTTGGGAGAGGTTGGCTGGGGGTTGCTAAGCTGCTTATCAGAGTCTTCCTCGAAAACATCCATGAGGCGGGTGTGAGATCCGGGGGAGGGGGACACACGGACACGCAGAAGCTCAGTCCTGCAGGTCAGGTCTGCGAGCGGAGCCGTGAGCCCCGGCCAGGGCAAGGGGCTGGGAGACGGAGGTGAACTTGGGCTCCACCGGGCGCGCAGCGAAGGCCGGGCCCTCTCTGAAGTACAGCGGGATAAAGCGGCAGCCCCGGCTCCGCCACCTGCCTTCGGTTTAGGTTTCCCCTTCTCCGGCACCTGGGACTCCTCCGCCTGCCCCTGCGCTCCGACGAACCGGAGCCGCTGCGCCCGTCCCTGGCTGTCAGGAGGGACGCGCATCCCCCGCTCCCCACCACCCGCTTCCCGCGCAGACCCACCTGCGGCGGCTGGGGCGGACCGGCGCGGCGGGGCGCTCCCCGGGGCACGGTACGGACAGCGCCGAGCGGCGGCGGCGCGGCCCCGTGTCGTCCCGCCCCCCGGGTAGCGGCAGCGCAGCGCAGGGCAGCCACCATTGGGCGCTCCTCGGCGACGCGGGGGGCCGCGGAGCCGCATTGGCCGGGGCGGCCCGAGAGGCCGGGCGAGACCCGGCGAGCGGCCCCCAGCGAGTGGCCGGTGCAGCCGTCGGCGGTGGGAGGGTTGGAGGAGGCGGTCGTATGCTTCTTCCCGGAGCGGATCCACGATGAAGAGGTGCACGGCTTGTTGTTGAACACGAGTCAAGAGCCAGCGCGCGTTGCTGCCTCACCTGCAGCCACCCGCTCTTGCAGAAATGCAAAACCCGAATGTGTAGATACGAAACATACAACACAAAAAACTCATTCTGCTCGGGCTCATTCCACTGGCATGCTTAAATACGACAATAGTTAGTTGTAACTAATGATTTTGTGTACCCGCTTCTAATACAAATTAACAGAAGTGTCTCTCTATTCTTTTGTTAGACGATGGATTTCACAGATCAGCAAATAGCTCACAATTTATACCAGTCAGGACTAATCGAGCCAACTGCAGTATCTGTGAACCGAGTTGGTTTTAAGCTGGCAAGTGGTAGTAGCATTACAGACATAATAACATATAGCTAAACTATCATTTGTGTCTTTAAAGATTTCAGGTCGCAATTTGTATATGCAAATGTCATTATGGAGGTTTTAATTTGTAACACTACTACAATTTCAAAGCTTCCAATGAAGGCAGGTTATGGATAATGAGCACGTGCGCCAAAAAACACACACAAATGCGAGCGTGGCTGTGCACACACCCACCCACTGGTGGATTCGGAGGCTGACTCCGGAGAGCTGAGGAAGCAACAAAAGTCACCTAAGAGCTTCCTACAAATCTGAACGTTGCAAGCTGAGAAAGACTAATAACCTTAATTAGATGCACTAGAACATCTTAAAGCCCTTTCCGACTCTAACCATTCCATGGTTCCAGCATAAAAGCTTTAATTAGTAGTGGGGACTCACTGTAAAAGAAAAAAACATATTACAGAAATGTAACTCTTCTCTCGGTGAACTATCAGTTTTTTAAGTGCTCATGTAAAACACTGGGGAAGTCTCAGGTGAAAAGTGCCAGGCAACCACACAGTTATGATAACTGGTGTTCTGCTTGGCAGTTTAGCAGCACTGCTTCGCTTGGTTGTGTCTTGAAGGAGCTTTCAAAGAGGCTTGAAGGTTTACTACTGGTACATACTACTCTGGGGACATGCGTTAAAACATGACACTCAAACAAAACACGCCACTCAGAAAACAAAGCCCCCGTGGCAGAAGTGGGGATACCCTCTCGCACAAAACACTGACAAGAGTGCCAGCTAGAGGTGGTTGGGAGAAAATAATACTCAACCCGAACATTGCCAAACTATTCGCACATCGTGCATAGTCTTACCCAGAAGTGTGAAACTCCCCCGTGTTTATTTGCATATACCGAACATTTTGCCGTGAGAGGTTAAGGCTGGTAGCCATGCTCATTTACGTGTGTAAAGGTTAACTACAACAAGGACACTGGATAGTTCTGCTCAGGTACAACTGGTGTCTTTGTTTCTTCTCATAATTAATTTATGGGCCAAAAGAACTACAGATTAGCTTTCCAGTTATTTCCCTCTATCTCCTCCATCTTTAATAAATACAGGGGCCAGAATAACATCACTGACCACTGATGCACAAGCGTGGGAGAGATCCTGACCTGAAACACTCCAGGACCATCAATCCTGTCCTGGTTTTTGGTCAAGTCCTGATCCCTATTTCTTCTTTTTTCTTAATTTGTTTCTGAATAGCAGCATCAGGATCAGCCATTACAGAGTAACTTTGCACAACAGTACTCTGAGCCTGTAGTCACAAAGGCAGCTACAAATGCTGCCAGGAACAGTCCCAACAGCTGCAATAGTTGCCGTATCTTGCACTGCTAAAAGCACACAGCCTGAAATTTCATCAGTCAGGCTGTAATTAATACCCACTACTAGAAATACAGGTTATGTTTTCCAGCTTTGCTGTCCTTTTCACCCTCAAGTGTGTTTACTGCTAGCCTTTAGATAAAGGTTGAGGAAATAGATGTTTCTTCATTTAAAAAGACATTAAAGGAAGAAGGCTTTCATATAATGTACTGCTTTTTTAGCACTTTTCCCTCTTTTATGTATATTAACAGGTTTAATCTGGCTCTAGCACTAATTACTTTTTCTGATATCAAGTAAATTGAAGTTCCTGCATTCAACATCCTTTGGGGGGGGGGGGGGGGAAGGAGGAGATGATTTAGGACATTTGGTTCTCTTAAATTACTTATTCCATCAAAGTTATTACACCATTACCAAAGTATCAGACAGCTCTGTTTAATACCATTATGCTACTTGGACTTGTAAGAAATTTTTACTGTTTTTGTTTCCAAAATACTTTTATGAGTAAGGTCTAGAATGGAAGGACTTGCAGGTAACATACCTGCTACAGGTTTCTTATGTTTTCAAGCCTTCTCTGAATTGAAGCTACAGAGCTGTGTGTTCCTGTGTTTAGCCATGAAGTGGTCAAGCAGTTGGACTAGGTGGTCATTGTAGATCCCTGATGTAATATTCTATACTACATTCAAATAGCTATGCATTAAATTTCTGGTTGAAAACGATTACTCATACAATAGCAAGGGAAATTACGATACTCTTCTTGAACGCTCCCCCTCCTCTCCCTCCAATGTAAGAGTGCTGGTGGCGAAATCACACACACTCCAGAGTCTGATCTGCCTACTTCAAATAGTTTGGGTTTGAACAACAAAGATTACATCCTTCCATTTTCTAGAGAGACATAATGTTGCATATTAACCATACAATATTCTGTTGCTGACATTCTGACCTATGTTGAACATGTATTTATGGTGAGACTCTACAGGATTAGAGCATGTGACATTATAACTATAAACATACGTACTTAATAACGAAAGGCTAGACAATCCCAATTCTAATTCATTTTGAATATAGACATTACCTGACTTTTTGTTTTCTCAACCTGACAGATAATTAGGGTTTTAAATGTTAATATTTCATTATAAAGACAATTTATTAATAATTCATCTTGGGAAACGTTCAGTTATGCTTTTGTTCCAATACAGAACAACAATTCACAAGGAAGCTTTACTGCAGATTTAACTGAATACATCAGTTAACAAAATTCAATATACTTCATTGTATTAAATGAAGTGAGGAAGTGTGATTTAACCCTTGGTGGTATCCCAACAGAGACCCCATTCAGAAGTGTACAGAAGCACTTCCAGAATTTTTTACTCATCTGGACCTGCTTCCACAGTTAAGTCTGTACTTCACATACTTTATACTGCGTCACTAAGTACAGGCTTACAGTTCATGCATGATCCACAGCCCATGGGTTGATATTGACGCAACACGAAAGAACAGTAAGAGAAAATAAGTGTGTTGTGCCAAAGGACTGTTTGCTTAGCTTCCTTACCTTGTACATATGCAGATGCACGTGAACAGCTTTTGCTTCAGCCATCATATTTTGCCTGGCCATCATATTTGAGAAATCATGGCAGTCAGGTGAAGTTCCCAACGACTGGAAAAAGGGAAATATAACCCCCATTTTCAAGAAGGGGAAAATGGATGACCTGGGGAATTACAGACCAGTCAGTCTCACCTCTGTGCCTGGCAAAATCTTGGAGCAGATTCTCCTGGAAGGCATGCTAAGGCACATGAGAAACAACAAGGTGTTTGGTGACAGCCAGCATGGCTTCACTAAGGGGAAATCCTGCCTGATCAATTTGGTGGCCTTCTATGATGGGGCTACAGAACTGATGGACAGGGGTAGAGCAGTCGACGTCATCTACCTGGACTTGTGTAAAGTGTTCGACACTGTCCCACACGACATCCTTGTCTCTAAATTGGAGAGACATCAATTTGATGGATGGGGCACTCAGTGGATAAAGAACTGGCTGGATGGCCGCACACAAACAGTTGTGGTCAATGGCTCGATGTCCAGCTGGAGACCAGTAACGAGTGGTGTCCCTCAGGGATCGGTGTTGGGACCGGTCTTGTTTAACATCTTTGTCACTGACATGGACAGTGGGATTGAGTGTGCCCTTCGCAAGTTTGCCGATGATGCCAAGCTTTGTGGTTCGGTTGATACGCTGGAGGGAAGGAATGCCATCCAGAGGGACCTTGACACACTTGTGAGGTGGGCTGATGCCAACCTTATGAAATTTAACCATGCCAAGTGCAAGGTCCTACACCTGGTTCGGAGCAATCCCAGGCACAGCTACAGGTTGGGCAGAGAAGAGATTCAGAGCAGCCCTGTGGAGAAGGACTTGGGGGTATTGGTCGATGAGAAAATGAACATGAGCCGGCTTCAGTCTGCGCTTGCAGCTCAGAAAGCCAACCGTATCCTGGGCTGCATCAAAAGGAGCGTGACCAGCAGGTCGAAGGAGGTGATCCTGCCCCTCTACTCTGCTCTTGTGAGACCTCACCTGGAGTATTGTGTGCAGTTCTGGTGTCCTCAACATAAAAAGGACATGGAACTGTTGGAACAAGTTCAGAGAAGGGCCACGAGGATGATCAGGGGACTGGAGCACCTCCCGTATGAAGACAGGTTGAGAAAGTTGGGGCTGTTCAGCCTGGAGAAGAGAAGGCTGCGTGGAGACCTCATAGCAGCCTTCCAGTATCTGAAGTTAAAACTTAAACAGGGGAAGTTTAGATTGGATATAAGAAGGAAATTCTTTCCTGTTAGGGGGGTGAGGCACTGGAATGGGTTGCCCAGGGAGGCTGTGAATGCTCCATCCCTGGCAGTGTTCAAGGCCAGGTTGGACGAGGCCTTGGGTGAAATGGTTTAGTGTGAGGTGTCCCTGCCCGTGGCAGGGGGGTTGGAACTAGATGATCTTAAGGTCCTTTCCAACCCTAACTATTCTATGATTCTAATATAGCCAAGCCTGAAAGATCATACTTCAGGAGAGATTTATGTAACTGTATGTCTCACTTATGGCAAGACTAGTTTAAAATCCATAGCTCTGGGAAAAGGCACTGTTTGCAGCGTGGTAGGCTGTCAATCTTTCCTATTCATAGGCTGGGTATTTTCCCCGAGGACAGCAATTGCTCAAGTGTCCAGACTTTGCCGTGTAACAGCAAACCAAACCATTCAGTAGCTGCAGAGCATGTTCAGCCTGTGATTTGACCAAGTGAAGTATTTGTAGAATAGCAGTGCTAGGGGTGTTACGGTTAGTGGAGAAATCTGGAAGTACCAAATGCTTAATATAAGCAGCACAGGGAGAGATAGAGGCTTAACGTGTTCATTTATATAACTTGAAAACTTCCTTTTCTGTATCTGCAAAAAGTCTGTGATTTAACCTCTAGAAATCCAGAGGAGACAGTGGAAACATATTTTATTTGTATTTGGATAAGGAATAGCTTTTTGAATTGACAGTCTATCTATTGTTCTAGCACCTTTCACAGTACCAAAGAGACAGCTAATGGGATTTGAAAAGGGAATTTATTTTTTAGGTTACTTTTCTGTTCATTTTCAGTATTTACCATAAGAGTTCTTCAGTTCTCAGGCAAGGTATTATTTGCCAACTGTTTAGTCTATAAAAGCTCTGTTTTATGATGCTGAACTGGTATCACCAGAAACAGTTAAAAGTATTTCCTGTCAATCCATCTTTTGGACCTGAGCTAAGAATGACAAACGTAGTGAAACACAAACTTCTGGGAGCCTGCAAACTCAATGTAATAATTAGGCCCCAAACCAAAACAGTAATAGAAAGAAATGTTACATGTGCAAAGTAAATTTATTTTTTTTTTAATCTCTATGGAGCTTTTCACTGAATACGCAGGATAGCAGAGTAGGCATACATAGTTTATATGCAGCATTTGCTAAAATTATTTGTTAGTTGAGAGATAATACCTTAATGTAGAAACCCCTCTTTCCTTCTCTCTTTTGAGAACTTCTTACCTACTTGCACCCTTTGCCTTCCATAAAGATCAGACTTCTAGTAGGAAACTCATTAAGGCTGTTTGTTTAGGAAAGGGGCAGAAAAAGCCAACACAGCTGTGTGCAGTGAGATCACATTTATCTCACTGGGGCTGAATTCTTTTACTATAGCCACCTCCCTTCTGTGCAATGTTTCCCAGATTTCAACAATCAAGTCAGATTCAAAATTATTTGTAAAATATATAAAATCCTTTAGTTACCCAGTTACAGTTGCACATGTAACATTACACTCTGGATTCCACAATATATATCATTTTGGTATGCATATTTTGGTGTGGCGGTTCTTTCTGATAGGACTGTCCAGTCCTATAAGCAATATAATGAAAACTAGAGATGGAACTAAATACAACTGGAAAAGAATTAATTCAAGGCCTCTTGATTTCACAGCATCAGTAACAAAGGTAATCAACTACTGGAAAAACTTACCAAACATGTAGATTTTCAGGACATTAGTGTAAAAATTCAAAGTTGGATGAGTCTCTAAAGAATATCCTATTTATAATACAAAGCCTTAATCTGAAACGTGCCACAGTTTTAACATCAGCTATAATAATGACTTGAAGTCCATGAAGTGTATTTGATACTTTTGTTTTCACACATCCATTTTTAATACTAGTAATACAAGCCAGCTCTTCCTCTAAGATCATTGTCAAATAGACCTGGGAAATCTTATTTAGAAGCACCTCCAATGCCATTAATGGAATTTCAGTATATAGCAAAGTCCAGAGCCTACCAACTTTAGGATTCCACAGAAAGCAATACTGTAAAATATTGTAAAATACAATTTTCAAATTATTTGGATAGCTCAAATATTTCATCAGATGGTCTCATCAAAAATGTGATTTTAAAAGACTCTTCATCACCTGTTGCTAAGCACTTTCCCTTGCTTTAGTGGGAGTTTGTAGTCTAAGAAAATGTGGATTTAACTTTGCTAAAGAGCCACTGTCCTGGAAGCTGTGCCCAACTGTATTTTGCATATTTTATCTGTACATAATATTCTAAAAGATGTTGCAAGACAGACCAGGATGGCAGCAAGTTGATGGACATACATATTAAAAACCCTTTAACAGTCCAGGGAAGGTAATTCTTTACAGGGTCTTTCCAGAAGCCACAGTGATTTTTAATTTTGGACTTTAGCTCTGCAAATATGAGAAATAAGAGCACTGAATTATTTAAATTCAGTAAGTTTCTGAAGCTCCTGAAACCACTCTTTTCTCTCGCAGTACATATGCATGTGTGTGCACATATATATGTGCTCCCATAATGTAACAATGACTGAAACTGCGTTATTTCTTTCATGATCGCTGAGGCCTGAAATGCTTTTAGCAACTCCATTTGAGTCACCGTTTGATATCTACTGCCCCATTGTGGCTGAAAACACACAGAGCAGGCACAAATTTTTCTGCCTGCAAAAGCAAGTAATTAGAAGCAACAACAACAAAAAAAATGCATGAATATTGTACAGAAATAGAGTCACATTCATAAATAACAGATGGGAACTGGAACATCGAATTCTACAGTACAGTTTTTGCCCATGTTTAGGAGGAAGGATGAAGAAAAACAAGCATAGAAACAAAATAATAAGCAAATACAGAAAATGCCTGATATAATTGGAATAACAGAATAAAGTGTTTTCTGACACAGAAATTAATCTTTTTCCAAGTTATTTTCAAAAATCTGGGAATGAAAGCCCCTGTTATGTGGAAAGCCCCAGAAGCTGGGTAGCTAAGAAATAAAAATGTGAACAACATACCCCTTAAAGTGGGGGTCTGCCTGAAATACTGATGCACTCAGAAAAAGCTTACCAGAACAATTGGCAGTGGCACTGATACCTTTTGGGGTAAAAACATTGTCTGAAACTCACTACAGAATTCAGCTGCTGTCCTGTGGGAGTTAAATCACATTTACCTTTTCCTACCTGAAATGAAAGTACAACAGTGCTCCATGACCACTCATTTTTCTTTCTGAAAATGAAAGTTAAGACTAGATGTTAAAGCAACCATGCCAAGAGCAAGGTCCTACACCTGGGTCGGAGTAATCCCAGGCACAGCTACAGGTTGGGCAGAGAAGAGATTCAGAGCAGCCCTGCAGAGAAGGACTTGTGGGTGTTGGTCAATGAGAAAATGAACATGAGCCAGCTTCAGTGTGCGCCTGCAGCCCAGAAAGCCAACCCTATCCTGGGCTGCATCAAAAGGAGCGTGACCAGCAGGTCGAAGGAGGTGATCCTGCCCCTCTACTCTGCTTTAGTGAGACCTCACCTGGAGTATTGTGTGCAGTTCTGGTGTCCTCAACATAAAAAGGACATGGAACTGTTGGAACAAGTCCAGAGGAGGGCCACGAGGATGATCAGGGGACTGGAGCACCTCCTGTATGAAGACAGGCTGAGGAAGTTGGGGCTGTTCAGCCTGGAGAAGAGAAGGCTGTGCGGAGACCTCATAGCAGCCTTCCAGTATCTGAAGGGGGCCTGTGAGGATGCTGGGGAGGGACTCTTCATTAGGGACTGTGGTGATAGGACAAGGGGTAACGGGTTCAAACTTAAACAGGGGAAGTTTAGACTGGATATAAGGAGGAAACTCTTTCCTGTTAGGGTGGTGAGGCACTGGAATGGGTTGCCCAGGGAAGTTGTGAATGCTCCATCCGTGGCAGTGTTCAAGGCCAGGCTGGACAGAGCCTTGGGTGAGATGGTTTATTGTGAAGTGTCCCTGCCCATAGCAGGGGGGGTGGAACTGGATGATCTTAAGGTCCTTTCCAACCCTAAATATTCTATGATTCTTACCTGGAATGATGGTACACCTCCTTCAACTTAGCTTCAGAAAAAGTCATTTACAGTCTCATGATTTTTTGGTGTTTTTTTTGCAACAAATAGAGTGACTTCTTCCTCAATAATTCTTTATAAACATAGGAATTGAAATCAGGATTCAGAAATGCCACTAAGCAAATGATCATTTAGAGATGAGGAAGAACATTTTGGTATTATACCAAGTAACACTTTCTAATGGATCAGGTGTCACAGGTTTACAAACTACACTTTCTATTAGTATTTTCATTTTACTAGAAGTGTTTTAGTCTTAGACTGAGAAGAAAGCAGCGTAAAAACCAACCAAGCCAGGAAACCAAACCAAATATACTGGGTTTTGATGAGCATTATTCAGTGGCTCTTTATTAAAAAACAAACACCCCCCATCTCCCTCCCCCTCTCCCCACCCCCAAAAAAAAAATCCAAAGACAAAAAACCCCAAAACACACAAATCCAGCACTCCCCCCACTTTCACAGCTGTGTATATACTTGGTACTCTGTGCCCACCACAGAAAACAACTCCCTGTCAATAACAGGCTACAAGCAAAATAGGGTATTTAACTCTTCTGACCTTGAACACATTGCATCTGAAGCCAGAGGCTCTTTTGCAAGGTGAGGGATGGTCTCACTAATCTTCAGCTATGTCAGTCAGACCCAGGCTGGTTTTAGCACCAGCAGTTTTTTCCTGCCTGCACCAGTTGACAATGTGGGGAGCCTCCAGATACTTCAGAAAACTATGTAACTCGGGCTGTTCACCTATTGATGCCTTCCGTAGCTGTTATCATTGCTCCTTCACCCTCCATACTTTCCTTCTCCCCAGTTGTTTTCTTCCAAATTAATAAGCACATTGGAAAGCAAACCAACATAATAAATTTATGAGGGAGGGATCCAAGTGTCCCCAAGTGGGGCATGAAGGGATGAGTAGGTTGAAAAAGGCCTAAAAAGTGAGCAGATGTGTCTACTTGGAGCAGTGCCTCTCCCAGTATCTGTTTCTAGTCACTGTATTTTCCCTGTATTACGATTGAAAATGCAATAGTAATCCTAAGGATACAGGTCACTGTTCTCAAACCATACAGCAGCTCTGGGTCTGCCACACACAGCATGGACACCGTATACACTGAAGAAAGGGTCACACATGCACACATATACAGAGGGCAAGTTTCTTAGCACAACTAAAGACAGAATGCGTAATTTTCTATTCACCTTTTTTGTGCACCTCCAAAATTAACAGATTTATCTTTGTAGAGAAATAGAAGTGTGAGTATCCTTATAGGAATCCGGGATTCATTTAGCAGTGGCGTATCAGTGCCTAAGACTAACAACTGACATCCTTTGGTATCATAACCACTGTGAACACTGAGGGTAACCACATAGGTGGTATCTTTATTTCACAAGATTAAAGATACAGTACAAAATGAATCTGTACATCTTTCTATTAACAGAATTTGTTTACACAAATATATTACATTTGACCAGCCTTTATACTGATTTTAAATACAAAATAAATTTACAAAACTCCTACAAGACCCTTTAAAGAACTGCAGCTGATAAAAACAAAGGGCTCCCCCCAATAGTTCCTATTTGCCATATGCACTTGCAGTAGTTCAAATCAAACTAAATCTTTTTAGTTTAATATTCTTTGAAACAAAAATAGAATTTCAGTTCATTGTTGCCTATTAAAAAAGGAAGCAACTTGCAGAGGTGTGTTCCCCTTTTATAGTGTATTCCCCTTTTATAGGCCAAAACTAGCATATAATAGGTGTACATTAGATAATGCATAGTCTTAAAAGTCCTTTCACAATCCGTGTTTTAACGTTCTCTCAAAAGAATAGCATCTGATAGCTGGGTGGTTTTGGTTTTGTTTTTTCTTAAAGAGCAGCTGACTTACGGAAGATGACTAAAAACTGAGTAAAACTGTCTCATAACAGTTTTATTGGGATGTTTGTATCAAAAGCCTTATCTTCTGTTGCATTGTGCCATGATGGACAATATAAAGCAAAAAAAAAAAAAAACAACCCAAAAGTATTTCAGCAGACAGCTCTGGGACAGGTTTCAGAGTGAAGAACTACAATCCTGTTTTCTCAACAGTTCAGCATTTTTTCAACCAGCAAGTGTATCTGATTAATAATTTGAGATACAGAACGACATTTTCCCCATATCTTTCCACAGTTGTCCTACATATAAAACTCCCACCGACAGCAGTCACTGCTCTGTAACTGTTTCATCCTGGAAAGCATTCAGAAGAGCATGTGTCCGAGAAGGTCAAATAGGCAAGCTTTGGCCTACATTACTACAAAGAATACAATTTTTCCATTCAAAGCATGCTGAACATAACCAGAAAGGCATCTCTTAAATCAAGTTTTCCTTCTAAAATACTTCTGCATATGAACTGCAAGACAACCTGTGTGCTACCAAAAGGGAACAAGTTCTTCACTGCAGTAAACTGAGCAACCCAGCTCCTTTAGGAAAAAAGCTGCTTAATTGAGTGCACAACAAGAAACATATTGCTAGTAAAAGTTAACTACCTTCAAAATGCAGGTTTCAGAACAGAGTAGCAAGGGATTGTCACAAAAATGTAATTCATGTTGGAGATAACCGATTTGAATTTATTAATTTCTTTAATCCCTGAGTTAACTCACCATTACTTACGGTAAGTACCTTTCTACTACTACCACTTAATTCAAATGAATGTCATCTGAAAAATTAGTGGCAATAATTTGGTGGAAGGGAAAAAAGCAGGAGAAAGACTTCCTTATTGCTTCTTCAAAAGGCAGTTCTTTAAAGTGAAATAACTTGCTGAGCTTCAATCGTTTTCTTCTGCTGATTTCTTGGGATGGAAAAATGCATCAGGTTCACTGAAAGTCAGCTATAAGACTGTCACATACCAGAAATGATGAGAGATTCTCATGTAAATAGGACAGAGCTTGTAGAATTTAGTTCTAGTAGATCAAATCACCAAAGCATTTTAATAATGCAGTAATAAAATTGTTAAGTGTCCTAAGAGACCAATACCAATGAACCAATGTTATTTAACTGAAAAACATTTTCCATATAATCTTTAATTTATTCATGTCAAGCTAAAAAAAAAAAAAAGCTATTAAGTGACAGAGGCAAAAATACTTCAGAGGGAGTGTTCAGAAATCACACATTTTAGAAATGCACCTGGGGAGTGCTGTACACTTTAGACACCAGATTAAAGTTCAATACTGTTCCATTTGCTAATGATGATTAAGACTGAACAAGACATTCTTTATCACATGCTGCAACCCTCTAAATGAAAACGAAAGATTAGTCTTCACAGGACCAGCATAAGCATTTTGAAGTACTGAGAAGTTCTACCTGTACTTTAATACTAGTCATCCATGGCATTTCAGTTTACAAAAGGGTGTATTGCTAATCTCCCAAACTACAGCTCTATTGTGCAATGGTCTCCTTGCAAATGTACTAGGTATGAAACCATAACAAAATCTCAATTCTAAATAAAGTGAACTGATACGTTGTTGCCAATCCACTGGAAAAAGATTTGCATGAAAGGAAGCCCTTAACCCTTTAAGCACAATAGGCTTTTTCATAAATCAGCTAAAGCCTCCTCATTTTCAGTTGTGTTTCATTCAGCTTTAAGACACTAGAGGATTTAATGCTAGTACAGAAACAAGTATTTCACTGCCATTGGTAAATAAGAACAGAAACTTCCTTTTTTGCCTCTAAGCTACTCCCTACTGCTTCCCACCCCCAAATCCTGAAATTATAATTCAGTGAAAATCCTTAGTAAGTGAAGATTCCACTTGCAGTCCAAAAACATCAGTCCACGGGTCACGTTCTTTACATTCATTAAAAGGCCTCTGCAATGACCTGGTGGTATCAGAAAGCCATAAACCATTAGTCATCTTTCTCTTTGGGTTTTCTTGTTAGAATGGGTCCTCCAGATGACACAGCCAAATGTTATTTTGACTTTCTCATGTATGCCAGGTACAAGAGAGGTTAGAGACAGCCAGAGCATTGATGTAATCTAACGTACGATTTTTATCAGTCAGCCAAACTTTGAAGTAGCATTTAGTAAAGATCTTTTGGGCCCTTTTTTGTAGATGCATTAAACAGATGCATTCATGAGATAGCATATTTTTCCTTGTTGCAGTGCAGATCACTTACAGGATTGCTGAAAATTAAATACAAAACTTCCATCTCTAAAATCAAACAAAAATGTAAGCTAACTCACTGAGATTTCTGGCTCTGTCCTTTCTTCAGTGTCCACAATAATACTGGTGCTTTCTGCAACCCAGACTCAGCCTCTTTGTCAGAGTAAATTTAAATAATTTAGGAACACTACCAATTTGGTTTTATGTTATAAAGTATTGCCAAGTACACAGGCTCCAAAAAAGTTCTAGAAGGATGCAAGATCTGGGCACCATGTGGATAGTTCTCAACTGATGAGCTTTACAGACCCAATCTGTCCCAGTCTGCCTCTGGGCTACATACTGTCTGCTGAGAACTGTCTAGTCTAGTCTAAGGGGAACAGAGGAAAATACTCAAAAAAAAAAAAAAAAAAAAATCACAAATAGAGAGTGGTGTGTTTACTGGCTAGTTTTAGAGAGTTTATAAATAATCCATGTTAAACCACCCATGGCAGCATGAAAGACCAAAGTGTAGGAAATATTAAGAAAATTAAATAAGGATTGTAGAAATACTTGGGATGGAGATCAGAATATAAATTTATACAGCTCTAGTATTTTTAGAGTTTCAATATCATTCAGCTTCTAGGGACTTGAATCGGCCATAAAATTGTTCTTACTTTTGTAGAGGGCAACTGCTATCAAGCAGGCAAAAGCCTTTCATTGCTAGCCTTCTGCTATCTCTAGGAGATGAAAAGGACTCTGAATAAAGAGGAACTAGATACAGCAGGCAACAACAATTTTGTAGTAGCACTCTTGTGTTTCTATGAAAAAAGCCATAGTGTTATTCCATTGGCACTGAAATAACATTCAAATCAGTTTCAATAGAATTTTCTTATCCCTGAAAAAAGGCAACATTCTAAGCAGCTTTCAGACTTTGTTTTCCTCAGCTTCTTTGCGCCTCTTTTGGGGGAGGGACCATTAATCCAAAGTCCTAAATCACAATGAAAATTGTTCCTTTTGGAAAAATCCAGTTCTTTCACTGAGGCTTTTGTTGCTATTGTGGTGGTTGATGCTCTGGTGGTGGCTCTTGTTGAGGCACAGCTGGCCGCAGTCCTGCTGGTCTGGGAATTGCCTGATGTTGCCTTTGTCTGTAAGCTATAATTGTTCCCAGAAGCAAGGCGATGATGGTCATAAGGTAAAGATCCCACTCAGGCCCCAGCAGCTGGTCCATATCAACATGTGAGAATACCTCTCTTATCTAGGAAACAAGAAGTCCACATCATCATGTCAAAGAGCAAGAATGGGAAGTTACTTTGATTTTAAATTTGACTTGTAACATTTTTTCACATACAAGTACCACCAGTTGCTATCTGCTTAACTTTGACAGCAGATAGTCATGGGTAAGACCAGAGAAACAAGTTAGGGAAATTCTTGTCAAGGGAAGAACAACTGTGCACATTTCAGTTTTGCACAGCTGCACAAATAAGAAATAGGCATCACAGGTTCAGTAGCTTTCTTAGCAAACAACAACAAAAAACACATCTAAAGTTTTCAGAAGGCTCAAGTTAGACTTCTACTTAAGTAACATTACAAGTCAAGCTTCTTTTAAAATGGAAAACACATTTGATGCCTTTTTTTTTTAATTCTGCATAACTTACATTGATTTCTCGTACATATTGCAAGGAATAAATCACTCTAAGCTTGCAAAGCGCTAGGAAGACAG